>NC_079189.1:444029440-444644797 GCF_029499605.1 Hyla sarda
CCCCCTTCCCCCATAGACATATGTAGAGTAACCCCCCCCCCTCCCCTATAGGTATTTGTAGAGTAACCCCCCCTTTTCCCATAGGTATATGTAGAGTAACCCCCCCTCCTCCCCTATAGGTATATGTAGAGTAACCCCCCTCCTCCCCTATAGGTATATGTAGAATAACGCCCCCCCTCCCCCATAGGTATATGTAGAGTAACACCCCCCTCCTCCCCTATAGGTTTATGTAGAGTAACCCCCCCTTCCCCCATAGGTATATGTAGAGTAACCCCCCCTCCTCCCCTATAGGCATATGTAGAGTAACCCCCCTCCTCCCCTATAGGTATATGTAGAGTAACCCCCCCTCCCCTCCCCCATAGGTATATGTAGAGTAACCCCCCCTCCCCTTCCCCATAGGTGTATGCAGAGTTGAAAAAAAAATTAAAAAAAGGATGCCTCAGCTGCAGGGCCCGCGTCTTCTCCCCTCCACAGTACAGGCGCCGGATGAGTGACGTCATCGGCGCCTGTACTGCGTGCTGCGTGGGGGCGGAGGTCACGTCTCCTCTGTGTAAGCTGCAGATGTGGCTCACACAGAGGGGAAGCCTTCTCCTGTATTTGCGTGTATCACGCATACAGGAGAATGTAGCGCTTACTGCTGGGGATCTGGGATGAGTGTCCCGGATCCTCAGTAGTGGTGGTGGGTCAGTCCGCCCCTGACACCCCACTTGTGAGCGGCACCCGGGACGGGCCGCCCCCCCCCCCCCTTAGTACGCCACTGAGTGCAGTATGAACTTTCGGTAATAATTGGCAAATCCAATGAAGCGTTGTATAGCCCGCAAGCCAGAAGGTCGTGGCCAGTTGAGAACAGAAGACAGTTTGTCAGGATCCATCTGGAGGCCTTGGTTAGAAACAATATAGCCAAGGAACGGTAGACTTGTCTTCTCAAAGAGGCATTTCTCGAGTTTGGCATAGAGATGATTACTCCATAGGTGTCGCAAGACCTGGCACACGAGTGCGATGGACCTCCAAGTTAGGCGAGAAGATCAGGATGTCGTCCAAATACACTATGACACAATTATAAAGGAGGTCACGGAAGATGTCATTGACAAATTCCTGGAAGACGGCTGGGGCGTTTCAGAGACCAAATGGCATCATTAAGTACTCAAAATGCCCGTCACGGGTATTAAAGGCCTTCTTCTATTCATCTCCTTCCTGTATTCTGATCAAATTATATGCTACTATTAGATCCAGTTTGGAGAAGACCTTGGCACCCTGCAGGCAGTCTAAAAGTTCAGAAATCAAAGGAAGAGGATACCGGTTCTTGATCATGATTTTATTGAGCCACCAGTAATCTATATATGGGCGAAGAGACCCATCCTCCTTCTTCACAAAGAAAAATCCAGCACCAGCAGGGGAAGAAGATTTCCGGATGAATCCCTTCTGGAGGTTTTCCTTGATATACTCTGCCATGGCTTTATTTTCAGGAGCCGACAAAGGATAGATTCTTCCTTGTGGTGGCGTAGTACAAGGCTGAAGGTTAATCGGACAGTCATAGGGACAATGTGGAGGAAGACTCTTAGCCTGTCTTTCGCAGAATACATCTGAAAAGTCTAGATACAGAAGAGGCAGACCCGGCAGAGAAGGAGGAGGCATGGAAGATTTCAGTTGTGGAGTCGCCAGACAGCGACTCAGACAGTCTTGTCCCCAGCGGGAGACTTCGCATGAATGCCAGTCGAGAACCGGGGAGTGACGTTGCCACCAGGGAAGACCAAGAAGAACAGAGGAAGAACAGTGCGGAAGCAAATAGAACTTGATCCTCTCCTTGTGCAAGGCTCCCACTTGCAACATTAGTGGTTCAGTGAGAAATTGTACTGTGTAGTTCAAGCACTCCTCGTTGACAGAAGAAATGTATAATGGCTTAGCAAGCTGTGTGACCGGAAGATGGTATTTATGGACAAGGGGGGCATTAAATAAAGTTCCCAGCAGAGCCCGAATCCAAAAAGGCTGAAGCGTGGAACGAGAATCCGGAAGAGGTGGAAAGTTGAACTGGCATGGTCAACCGAGGAGAGGGAGTATTCACACGCTTATTCCACCTACATGAATTCCTCGGTTGCTAGCGGCATAGGAGGATGAGGGCCAATTGTGGAAGATGACGTGTTCGGGCTGGTTCGCTTTCTTGGCGGAGTTCTTCCTGCCTCTCGGCAAACGCACATTGATGCGGGTAGACTAGAGAATAAGCTCACTCAGGGAGGACATAGGGTCCCGTGCGACCAGTGCATCCTTGACCCTGCTGGAGAGGCCCTTTTTAAAAGTGTCACATAAGGCTGAATCATTCAAGTTCAGCTCAGTGGCTAAAGTGCGGAACTGAACCGTGTAATCACCAACAGAAGAGTCCCCTTGGTAGGTTCAGAAGTGTGCTTTCGGCGAAGGAGGCCCGTGCTGGCGGAACTCCGAGAGTAGGCTTGCAGGTTGGTTGTCACCGGATCACTTCTGTCCCAGATGGAGGTTGCCCAGGCAAGGGCCTTCCCAGAGAGAAGACTGACCACAAATGCCACCTTGGCACGCTCAGTCGGAAATTGGTCGGCCATTAATTCCACATGCATGGAGCACTGGGTCACGAACCCCTGCACAATTTTGGGTTCCCTTCATACTTTGACGGCAGGGACAAACGAAGCTTTGAACCGATAGATGCTACGGAAGCTGCAGACACCGGAGGAGGCACTGGGGCAGGTTGCGGCTGCTGTTGCTGCTGCTTGACGGAGAGGAGCTGCTGCATCATAGCGGATAGCTGGTTCAATTGTTGTGCCTGTTGCGCAATCTGCTGAGATTGTTGGGCCATGATGGTGGTAAAACCAGAAACGTTTGGCAGAGGCACCTTGGCGGGATCCATGGCCGGATCTTACTGTAACGGTGGAGTAGTGGATCTGACTCTAACAGTCTAACAGAGTAGTGGTTGTACTACTGGAGAATAGTGTTGCTCGCGAATATTCGCAATGCGAATTTTATTCGCGAATTTGCGAATATAGCACTATATATTCGTAATTACGAAAATTAGTTTTTGTTTTTTTTTCATTTTTTTTTTCACAGTACACATCACGGTGATCATCCCTCTCTGCTTCCAGCTTGTATGGTGTAAAGAAGGCTCTAATACTACTATGTGAGACTGGCGTGCGAAATTTCGCATATACAAAAATTTGCATATGCTAATTTTCGCATTAGCAAATTTTTGATTATGCTAATTTTTGTATATGCAAATTTTCGCATTTGTTGATTTTTCACATACGCAAATTTTCACATATGCGAAAATAAAAAGAATATTACGAATATGCGAATATTCGCGAATATATGACGAATATTCATCCGTATATTTGCGAATATTCGCGAATTCGAATATGGCCTATGCCGCTCAACACTACTAGTGAAAGCCGCACCAGAGAGCAGAGTCTAAGGAGCTGCTGGTTTTCACCAGAGCCTGCCGCAAAGTGGGAAGGACTTGCTGCGGCAGGCAAACTCCCAGGTCGCTACCCCTGGTACAACTAACCCACAATGGCGACCGAGGTGAGGCATGATACAATTTGATAAGGAAACTCAGAAACAGGGACTGGCAAGAAGGTCAGGGCTGGCAGCAAGGTTCGTGGTCAGGAAACTTAGAAAAAAAAGTACTGGTACACGGTAAGACAGGACACTGCAAGGTCAACGCCCGGCAAGGACCAATTACCAGTTTGCCCTTTAAATTTCAGAGAGCCGGTGCGCACCGGCAGTCAGAGGAAGCAGAGGGGCCAGGAGTGTGGAGAGGGAAGTAAATGCCGGCAGACCTCACACGGACGTGCTGGCCGTGGCGCTGCCCGTCCCTGAAGCTGTACAGGGAGACGGGTATGACCGCATGACCAGATGCGGCGCGACTCGTGACACGACCTTTTGATTGCATACACTGATCAATGCTATGCCATAGCATTGCATTGATCGGTATTCTCACCGCTCTGCTGCTCTAGTCTGCTGATGGCATTGCCCATCCCTGAAGCTGTACAGGGGGATGGGCTGAGAGTATGACCGGCCACAATGCTACTCGTGACACAATCTGTTGATTGCATAAACTCATCAATGCTATGGCATAGCATAGCATTGATCAGTGTTCTACGCGCTCTGCTCCTCTAGTCTGCTGAGCAGGCTTGGAGCAGCAGATCGACAAATGGACGATGAGGAGGCAGGTGAGGACCCTCCCGACGTCCAGTAAGCTGATCAGAACATCGCAATTTTGTTGCGATAGTCCCGATCAGCTCCGCTGAGCTGCCGGGATCGTTTCCCTTTCATGTTAGACGCTGCGATCAACTTCGCTTGAGGCGTCTAAATGGATCGGCGTTGTCCGGAGCAACAGGGACTCACCGGGTTTAACCCATTTTCCACTGGTGAGAACGGTTTAAACCTTGTAAATGGGACCAGGGCATGCATATTCGCCCTTGGTCCTCAAGTACCAGGGCTCGAGGGCATACCTGTATGTCCTTGGTCCTGGAAGGGTTAAAAATAAATATTGGCATGAAAATCACAGAAGAATTGTGGGACGTCGGTACAGACACTATATTATGAACTACACTATGTAATGGGTCACAGCAGGTGGTGGATCCTCTGGGCCTGTGTGGATGATGGTGTGAGCCGTGCCAGGGAGCAGAGTCTAAGGTGCCACTGGTTTTCTCCAGAGCCCGCCGCAAAGCGGGATGGTCTTTCTGCGGCAGGCAGCACCCAGATCGCTACCCTTGGCATGACTCGTACACACAGGTAGCTGGAATGTGGCGGGGCACAAAAGGAAACTGGCAAGACGTGGTCAAGGTAGCAGTAGGTCAGGGCAGGTGGCTCAGGTGCAGGGTCAGGTAACAGAACTAGGATCAGAAACACAGATATCAGGAACACAGAAGCTTTCTCTAGGGCACAAAGGCAACAACGATCCGGCAGGGAACAAAGGGAGGAGCTGATACTTATAACAAAAGCACAGGTGAATACACTTAATTAAATGAGTACTGGCCCTTTAAATGCAAGAGCTCCGGCGCACATGTGCTCCCTAGGAGGCAGGGGCACATGCGCCGGGGCTGCGGGAACAGAAAGACCAGGTAGGTGAGTGACGGGCTGGGATTCGCATGCTGAGTTTCCCACTACATGAGACCAAGGGGTTTTATGGAATGGGCAACAGCTGTAAGGGACTTGCTGGTTTCTGTCAAGGGGGTCTTCCTTCTTCTAAGGTGACCAACTGGCAAATAAGAATGTCCCCAATTCAAGACTTTACGTCTGAGTTTAACAGGCCCAGAAGATATCACATGAGGAACATTATGCCTTGTCATGGAGTCCAATCCAGCGACATTGGAGGGTCTGGAAAGAGCTTCGGCTCTGAATCTTTTATTAGCGGGCCTAAGAGGAGGCATGAGACAGTGATCTTGGCAAAATTGTCCCTAACAAGTGATTTCATCAGATTTCCATTCAAGTTGTGGAGAATGACATTGAAGCCAAGGAAGACCAAGAAGAAGCTCTGAAGTACCATATGGTAGGACATAAAACTACATTTTTTCCTTAAGCAAATCCCCCACTTGACGAGAGGTTCAGTGCGAAATTGCACCTTACAGTTCAGATTTGGTCCATTAACAGAAGAAATGTAGAAGACAAGAAGAGACACTGGAAGATGGTGTTTATGGACCTGGGAGGCACCAATGAAGTTGCCACCGGAACCAGAGTCCAACAAAGCAGAAGTGATGAAAGAAGTCTTTGCTGAGGTAAACACTTGAACTGGGGTGGTCAAGCGAGGAGAGGTAATATTCACATCAAGGGATGCCACTCCTACTTGTCCAAGATGAGAGCGTTCTCCCAGACGCAGAGAACCTACAGAACAGTCTTTGAGAAAGTGCTCCGGACTGGCACAATATAGGCACAAATTCTCATTGCGTTGACGGGATCTTTCCTGCTGCGTTAAGCAAAAATGGTGCACTTCCATAGCCACTTTGGCAAGAGGCAAAGAAGACAGTAGAGGTGGATGTCGGAACACGGGTGCCAGATGAGGTAATTGCCGTGTTCGGGCAGGTTCTTTTTCCAAAGGAAGTTTTTCCTGCCTCTTGGCAAAACGCACATCAATTTGAATGACTAAAGGGATAAGTTCACTCAGGTTAGTTGGAGAATCTCTTGCATCCTTGATTCTATAGAAAAGTCCTTTTTTAAAGGTAGCACACAAGGCCTTGTCGTTCCAAGCAAGTGCAGAGGCAAGTGTGCAGAACTGAGCCACGTAGTCACCAACGGAGGAGTTCCCTTGGCAGAGGTTCAGAAGAGCCGTCTCGGCAGAGAAGGCTCACGCTGGTTCTTCAAATGCATTGCAGAATTCTGCAAGGAAGGCCGACAGGTTCAAGGAGACCGGATCTCTACAATCCCAGAGAGGGGTAGCCCAGGCGAAAGCTTTTCCAGAAAGTAGGCTGACCACAAACGCCACTTTAGCACGCTCTGTCGGGAACAGATCCGCCATGAGTTCTAGATGGATAGAACACTGTGTCACAAAGCCTCTAAACAGCTTGGGATCTAAACAGCTTAGAAGGCAAGGACAAACAAAACTTGGTCCCAGGAGAAGCTGCAGACACAAGAGGAGGCTCAGAAACAGGTGGCTTCTGCTGATTCTGTTGTTGCTGCTGAGCAGCAAGAAGCTGTTGCACCATGGCTAAGAGTTGATTCAGTTGTTGCACCTGACAGGCTAACTACTGCGATGGTCTTGCTGCTGCAGGCAGCACCCAGGCCGCTACCCTTGGCACGACTAGTCCACACAGGTAGCTGGGATGTCGCGTGGCACAAAAGGAAACTGGCAAGACGTGGTCAAGGTAGCAGTAGGTCAGGGCAGGCAGCACAGGTGCAGGGTCAGGAAACGGAACTAGGATCAGGAACACAGATATCAGAAACATAGAAGCTTTCTCTAGGACAGAAAGGCAACAAAGGTCCGGCAGGGAAAAAAGGGAGGAGCTGGTACTTATAACAAGAGCACAGGTGAATTCACTTAATTAAATGAGTACTAGTGTTGAGCAGCATAGGCCATATTCGAATTCGCGATATTTCGCGATATATGGACGAATATTCATCATATATTCGTTAAATTCACATATTCGTAATATTCGCGATTTATTTTTGCATACGCGGAAATTAGTATATGCAAAAATTAGCATATGCAAAAATTTGCATATGCGCAGATTAGCATATGCTAATTTTCACATGTGCAAAAATTCGCATATGCAGATTTTCGCATATACGAAAATTCGCCTGGCGGTCTCACACAGTAGTATTAGAGCCCTCTTTACACCACACAAGCTGGAAGCAGAGAGGGGTGATCACTGTGATGTGTACTGTGAAAAAAAACCCACAAATATTCGTAATTGCGAATATGCGATATTCGCGAATAAAATTTGCATTGCGAATATTCGCAAGCAACACTAATGAGTACTGCCCCTTAAAATGAAAGAGCTCCGGCGCGCGCGCACAGTAGGAGGCAGGGGCACACGTGTCAGGGCTGCGGGAACAGAAAGACCAGGGAGGTGAGTGACGGGCTGGGATTCACATGCGGGCGCGTCCCGCAATGCGAATCCCAGCCCTGCCGGCAGGGGGGACATGACAAGAGAACACTCACAGCCAGCATATCTGGCTGGAGCACGGATGTTACACACTTACTCTACAGCCCCTGTAGCATAGTGAAATAAAAATAATTCCTGGAATTCCCCTTTAAGAAAGTGAACAGTACATGTGAGCTGCACATGGATGAGGGATAAAGAGTAGTGTGTATAGTATTCTTCGAAGGCATGAATGGGTGCTAAGTTTAAAGAAAACAACAGCTACAATTAAAACAGGAAAGGATTAGAACATAGTTTCCTATTTAAAAGATAAATAAACTAAATAAAAATTATTTTATACATGGACGTTTCAAGCACTAATGTATCAACTGGTGAGTATCAGGTGGATCATTTCCCACAGGGGAGTCTGAGCTCTTTGTCTGGACACCCATAGCAGTACAAGTTGTACTATGCTGATGACTGCATTAGCTTGGCTATCACTGCTGTTATTGAGCCCCTCTCTGCCATGCCATGACATTGTGCATAAGTAAATGCACAGGACTGAACAGACTGGTACTGTGATGAGATGATTTACAGTACACTACTATAGATGGCATGAGAAAGGAGAAATGATTACTGATGCACTAGTTTTGTAAGATGCTATGCAAGCAGAAAGGAAATAACAGCAGCTCAGCAAGGAAGGGGTTATACTAAACACTAATCTGCTGCTAATACTGAATATTAGCCTGCAGAACAAAGGGAGATATGGAGAGTTGGAATTTACACAAGGGACAGCTGTCCAGAATTTTGGATGGTCAGAGAAGAGGAGGATGCCTTTATTTACTTTTCATTTACAGTGTGGATGAAGCGATTCCCAAATTTGTTATCCCAAATTTGTTAGGAATCACATAAGCTATCACATGGGGGAAGTGGTTTAAAACTCAAATGACCATTTAAAACTTGCAGTAGGGTAATGGCTTTGGCAACCATAGAACCTGAGGAAATGCTAAATTGGGCCAACTGAGAGGAGTGAAAATTGCATTCAGAGCTATATAATACAATGATTGATATTGTTATTGCAGTTATTGTTTTAAAAGGAAGAAACTGTCTGTCACTTTTTTTTATTTTATTTTTTATGATTTGAAATGTGTTACGCTGTAAAGAAAAAGCTTTATTGTATTAGATATAAAATACACATAATGGATCCCAAAATGAAAGTTCTATATGTATCAGAATCCATTAACATTTGGCTAGAACTGTGGAACAGAGTGAAAAGAGAAAATGTAATATTTTCTACATTGTAGCATCTACTGAGCGTGCTGCATGATACATTAGTATTATTTTAATCACTGTTATTATTATGATGATTATTATTATTGTTATCTGTTGTATCTTCTCATTTTGCAACATCTGCAGTTATCCAGTTAGCACAAAAGGAAAGGCACTCGCATCAATGTATTTAAAAAGAGCAACATTATGCCAAAGGAAATTGGATTCATTTAATTTTCCTAATGCTAATTTGCAGCATTCAAGCCGGAGACTTTTCCTATAATACAGCCATTGCATGAAGCGCTCATAACGCAGCTATGGTTATTTAATTGTTACACGGTGATTGCAATGTGGTTTTAATTTAACTGACCTCAGATATGGGAGCACAGCGTAACATTGATTAACTAAGATATTATTTTTATGTTTTATATGTTATCTCAATTCTCAAATGAATAATGTTTGGTCTCGATTAGAGAAAAGCGAAATTTACAGTGATTCGATTCGTCACAAACTTCAGCGGTTGCTGACTTTAGCCTGCATAAATTAGTTCAGCTTTCAGGTGCTCTGGTGGACTGGAAAAGGTGAATATAGTCCTAGAAGACTCCACCTTTTCCAGCCCACCTAAGCACCTGAAAGCTGAACTCATTTATGCAGGCTAAAGTCAGCAACTGCTGAGCCGAGAAGTTCTTGACAAATCGAATCACTGTAAATTCGCTCATCTCTAGTCTCTATGTGGGAAATAATTAAGACCTTGTTAAAATGTAAACACAATATTCACACCAACCTCCTGACAGCCGCTGGCATTTAAAAGGTTTTTCGCTCAACGTTAAAAATTGATTTCAGATGAACCTACTGAGAAAAGTGAGCTGATGCAAACCGTACCTGTCTGTAATAAAGGCAAGCAAGTGGATTCACCTTGGGGTTAAAAAAACAGATCACATGGTTTAAAGAAATATGGATTTCCTTGCTAAACTAAATGTAAGTTAAGAGGAAGATCAAAACATGGTGTGAAAAGTGTATAAATAAGGGACAGTATAAACATTTTTTATCTATAAATCTAAAACTATTAATGTTTTTATTAAGCTTAAATTATTCTTTATGTATACCATGACATATGTCCAAAACTATAAGCTTTATTTCTCACTAATACCCTTACCTGCTTGGAGAGAAGTGTTATGTGCAATTGTGCATCGACACACTTTCCAGATTCGTTCCTGTTACAGGTCACTTACCAGTATCCTTTCTTTGTAATTATGTGGAGTGGCTATTGAAGTGGAGGTCAAAGTATCAAGGCTATCTTGGTGACTTGCAAGTAGGAAAGACTGATGACCATGATAGAAAGCAATTAATATACTTATATATTATATAAGTATATATACTATGTTAATTGGTGATAACAAGTGGTAAATTAATTCTAATTAAACTTGGTGTACAACCAAAGTGGAAAATCCTCAGTATTTCCACACTTAAATCTACAGAGAAAAATCTGCCCTAAATTGTATGGATTTTGGTGTGGACTTCTGTGGAAAAGAGGGGGCATGTCTACCACAGCTGCTGGGAATGTTCAGTATGCCCTGGTGCCGGCCAGAGATGGTGGGGGTCCCAGCGGTCGGATGCCCCACGATCAGACATCTTCTAAATAGGGGATAAGATGTCTAGTACTGCAGTTCCCCTTTAAAAAAATGGTTCACTATTACAGAACCTCCTGCATTAAGGGAAAATATTTTCCAAATTAAATTCCCAGAAATAGTTGCTTTGCAATTACTTCGCTTTCCAGGTTTTTTTTTTTCATGTTTTATTCATTGATATACAGTTTCAGAATTCAGCTGGTTCTCATCAGAAACAGACATTTAGCATAAACAACCCTACCAATCATTGTGCAGCAAAATCATAGCTCATTTTTACATGCTTATGATTTTTGGGTTTGGTATTGTTAGTAGTATCTATGTTTTTGTTATGAATAGGGCCAGACACACTTTTGCATAGAGGGGGTTACTGCATCCTAATGGGCCTTTGATTTCCTACACAGTAATATGGAGATTTTTGCTCTATGTATGCATGTGTGAATGTATTCCCCTCTAGAAACATCTCTATTGCACCCAAAAGATTGTTGTATGTATGGTAGCACATAGAGTCTCCGTTGCCCTGTAGCGTAAGGCCACTGCTCTGTATTGTTCTTTTTGTGCCTCCATACTAATGTTTTCAAACCCCGGAACCTCCGGCTGTTGCAAAACTTTTGCACAAAGCTTAGCCATGAAGCCTTAAAGGGTACTCCGGGTGCCTGAAAGTTATACAGATGTGTGATTTATGTCTATTTAAAAATCTTCAAGTGGGCAGGTATAAAAATCCAGGAGGTCTTGGCGCAATCCGTTCAGAAAATCACAATGCGTGATGTATCAATAGAAAGTAAATTTATTGCAATGCCAAGAAAAAAAACAGATGCGTTTCGAGGCCTAAGGCAGCCTCTTCTTCAATGTTACAAATGGCTCATGAGCCATTTGTAACATTGAAGAAGAGGCTGCTTTAGGCCTCGAAACGCGTCTGATTTTTTCTGGACCTCCTGGATTTTTATACCTACCCACTTGATGTCTCTACAATTGGCCAAGGCTTCTTGACTGCCGACACCAGGGTGGCTGCACCGACATTACAGGCTATCACAGGTGGTTGTGTCTGGCACACAACCCCAAAAGGTGAGCGAGATTGCCCCTACTGCCTTACCTGCACTTTAATGAATATATACACTTCTTAAGGACTACTATCCCATGAGAAGCTCTGCCATTTTTCTCTCTACACAGATACATATTTAAAAATCTTAATCCTTCCAGTACTTATCAGCTGCTGTATGCTTCAGAGAAAGTTGTATGATTCTTTCCAGTACATCCACAGAGCTCTCTACTGCCACCTCCAGGGCTGCCATCAGAAATTGTAAGTTCCCCTTACACAACTTCCGGCCTGGGCCCCCCATCACCCCCCCCCCCATGCCATACTCTCAGTGCCCCCAATAATGCTCCTTCTTGGTGTCCTAGGGAGTAGGTTAGTGTGTTGGGGAAAGGGTTGGGGGGTTGGATGGTGGTGGGTAGGTAATAAACCTTCCCCTAATAGTTAATGCCCCCATTAGGTAGGTAGTAGGTTATGCCCCTGGTAGGTGGTGAGTAATGCCCCCAGTAGGTAGTGCCCCCTGTAGAGAGATAGTAGGTAATGCCCCCAGTAGATCATGCCCCTAGTAGGTAGGTAGCAGGTAATGCATCCAGTAGGTAGTGTCCCCCCCCCCAGCTGAGTAGTGCCCCCAGTAGATAGTGGCCCTAGTAGGTAGTGGTCCCTGGTAGGTTGTACCCTCAGGTAGGTAATGCCGCCCAGCATACAGTGACCCCGGTAGATAGTTCCCCTATGTAGGTCATGCAGGTAGGTAGTGTCCCCCAGGTATTTAATACCCCCAGTTGAGTAATAATGACCCAATTATACCCTGGGGTCACATTCAATATATCCATGGTGGGTAATAATGCCCCCAGCTAGTTAATAATACCACAGTTAGGTAATAATGTCCCCAGTTATGTAATAATGCCCCTCACATAGATATTTCCCCCAGTTGAGTAGTAATTCCCCCAATTAGGAAATAATGCCCCCAGCTAGTTAATAATACCCCCAGTTAGGTAATAATGCCCCTCACATAGGTAATGCCCCCAGTTATGTAATAATGCCTCTCACATAGGTAATGCCCCCAGATGAGTAATAATTCCTCCAATTATGTAATAATGCCCCTCACATAGGTAATGCCCCCAGTTGAGTAGTAATTCCCCCAATTAGGTAATAATACCCCCAGCTAGTTAATAATACCCCCAGTTAGGTAATAATGCCCCTCACATAGGTAATGCCCCCAGTTATGTAATAATGCCTCTCACATATGAAAAGAAAGTATCATCCAGCATTCGGGATGCGGTAAAAGAAGTTTTGCTTTATTCAAGGATCATCAGACAGAGAAAAAGCGTCTGACGCGTTTCGCACTTGCGCGCTTAATCGTAAACTAGCTTTGCAACATTACACACAAGTTAAAATACATGTGAAAAGGGTCACGTGACCCAGTTACGTCATTTATCAAATACAAGGCAAAGTGGAAAACCAGTAAATCCAAATGGAGCGGAAGTGGTCTCTGTGCCCAAGCGGGTGGTTCCTTAGTTGTAATGTCCATAGTGTCAAGTTTTTCAAAGTATAACAAGTTGCGGAATGGATTGTTCCCAGCGTCATACTATTCGGCATTCCCTTACACTGGGTTCGAGCCAATCCGAAGGATGATAGATTTGTTAAAACTTCCCCTCCTGACTTGTAATACCAGGTTTCATAATCGTGCGCTGTGGACTCAATCGCATCATTCCCACTCTTGTGTTACTAAGGGAAACCACCTGCAGACTTCAGAGATCACCTTGATCCTCCTTGTATAACATTTCGTACATTCACAATTCAACTAAAGAACAAAAGGGGAAACAAAAGAGAAAGATATGTTACAATCCAGAAAAAAAAATGGGAGCATTTATATATCGTTTGACACAACATTTAGAAAATGTATTCAAAGCAATAGTAATAAAAGGTAACTTAGAAGATTTATGGACAGGTGACAATCAGATCTAATCTTTTATTGAGGCCCTTAGGTTGCCTCGTTTCCAACGTGAACATCCAATATGTTTCCCTGTTGTACAATTTTCTTCTAAGATCTCCACCTCTAGGGCCAAGCTTAACTTTTTCAATCCCCGAGACTTTTAAGTGTCTGAGGTCACCTGCGTGGACATCCCTAAAATGCCTAGACAACATGGAGATGCCAACTGTATTGTTCCCAACATCTGACACATGCTTCCTGAATCTGGTAATTAACGAATTACTTGTACAGCCAAAGTACTGGATACTGCATGCCACACAGGTAGCCACATACACTATATATTTGGAATTGCAATATATGTAATCACATATATTATGGGTGGTACCCGTGTGGCATGAAGTAAACGTTTTACAGACATCCATATAATTGCATGTGAGACACCTTGTGTGTCCACATTTCCAATTCTCAACCTCATTTAGCCATGTACGGTTCAATTTCTTTGTTTTATTACTTTGAAAGAGGCTTGCAGATACCATAGACCCTATTGTGGGACCCCTTCTCGACACCGTGGCAATGCCACCTGACACGATTTCTTTCAAAATGTGATCCGTTTCTAGTACTGGCGTATATTTCCTAATAATTTGTGTAATCTGTTTGAATTGTGCACTATAGGGTGTGACAAAAAAAGGATTTCTATTGTTTTTGGTTTTATTTTTCTCTTTGTCTCCATTGGTGGTCTGTCTGTTACCCTTGGTTACCTCGGTCTGACCTGTATACGGGCAGGATTGTTGGTTAGCCTGTCATTAACTCTTTCCTATCAATGGCATCTACTCTATTTTTAGCTTTCTCTAAGATCCCCTCAGAGTACCCTCTGTGTCTGAACCTATACATGAGATCCTCAGAGGAGTCTTGTAAAACAAGTGGATCTGTGCAATTTCTTTTTATACGGCACATTTCTCCGAACAATATATTATTTAATACATGTTTAGGGTGGCACGAGGATGCCATTAGGACTGAGTTGGCTGCTGTTTCTTTTCTATTAGGTGCTATCTCAATCTGGGTTGCACTACTGTAAATATTGATATCAAGAAAATTGACCTTTGATCCTCCAAAATGGTAAGTGAAGCCCAGATTGAGATTATTATTACTGCTATACTTTACAAAATCCTGGAAGCGATTCTCTGTACTTTTCCAAATGCCTCTCACATACGTAATGCCCCAGTTATGTAATAATACCTCTCACATAGGTAATGCCCCAGTTATGTAATAATGCCTCTCACACAGATAATGTCCCAGTTATGTAATAATGCCTCTCACATAGGTAATGCCCCCAGTTAAGTAATAATGCCTTCCACATAGGTAATGCTCCAGTTATGTAATAATGCCTCTCACATTGCAGGTAATGCTCCAGTAACCAAAAAAATGCACCAGTTAGTAAATAATGCTCCCACATAGGTAATAATTGCCCCCACGTAGATTTTCTAAAAAAATGAAATAAAATTCACTCACCTTTCTGACGATCCTGCGTTTAGGCCGGGCTTTCGGCAGCCTCCAGAGCGGCGTAGGACTTCTCCGGCAGATTACATCATCACGATGCGCCTGCTTCACAATGTATGCTCTTGTACATACATTGCGTACGCTATTTGCGTAATGGACGTACAGGAGCCGGAAAATGCTATAGCCTGTACTTACATTATGTACGCAATTTGCGTATTGTACGTCCAGAAGCCGGAGATCGCTGTTTACACAGCAGTCTCCTGCTTCTGTTCCTCGACTGCCCCAGGGGGGTACAGTGGTGCCTGGGCCCCTTACTGGTGTACTGGCTGTGCCCCCCCTGACAGTGGCCCTGGCCCCCTCTGTCTGTGTTAGAAACTATCCAGGGAAGGAGAGGTTTTGCTATGGGGATTTGCTCATGTTCTGGACAGTTTCTGACATGGACAGATGTGGCACCATTGTGGTCAGACTGGAAAGAACTACACAACTTCCTTTGGAGCATACAGCAGTGTATAAGTACTAGAAGGCTTAAAGGGGTACTTTGGTGGAAATCAAATATTTTCAAATCAACTGGTGCCAGATAGTAAAACAAATTTGTAAATAATTTTTATTTAAAAATCTTAAGCCTTCCATTTCTTATCAGTCGCTGTATGCTCCAGAGGAAGTTGTGTAGTTCTTTTCCGTTTGACAACAGTGCTCTCTGCTGACACATGTCAGGAACTGTCCAGAGTAAAAGCAAAATCCCCATCCCCCTATCAAGTCTCTCCTGCTCAGACAGAGGTGTCAGCAGAGAGCACTGTGGTCAGACTGAAAAGAACTACACAACTTGTAGTATACAGAAGCTGATAAGTACTGAAAGGCTTAAGATATTTAAATAGAAATAATTTACAAATATGTTTAACTTTCCGGCACCAGTTCATTTGAAAATGCTTTTATTTCCACTGGAGTACCCCTTTAAGATTTTCAAATAGAAGTAATTTACAAATCTGTATAACTTTCTGGAACCAGTTGACTTTTAAAGTCTAAAAAATCGGACTGCTGTGTAATCTGTTAAAAAATTATTATTTTGAATCAGTTTAATTCTTCACTCTGAAAATTCCCTTCTTCATACAGAAGAAAGAGGCTGATCAGCGATTTTCATAGATTTCCATTTGTTAGGTAAATGAGCTACAGGTAATTAATGCTTGGCAATGAAAGCAAATCTCCCAGGCATTGCAGCCATCAATGCATTGCAGACTAAACAGAGGATGTTTCCGGCAATGATAAAGGAGAAATGTTGCCCTGAGAATTAGATCTGTACTGCCGTTCCAGCATAGTGTGTGCATTACTTCTGCAGCTGCAGGTGAAGTTAATGAGCTGCCTGTTCAGCTCGGCAACCGTTTGCTGTAAAATAACCTGGGGAATAACCAATTACAGCCTTTTTATTGTTTAACCTGGCTGCGTGCGATAAATAAGCATTGAATGTGTTTATTTTTAATTTTTGTATAGTATTTAGTGCTCTCAGTTTTTTTGCATTTTTGGAATGGCTTTAAAGGATTATAATCTGCATTATCAAAGCCTACCTGTAAGCACAAACACAACATGGCACTAGTCTTTTTTTGTATCATGTAATGGGGTGTAACCAGTATAAAAGTAATTTTTAGGGATTTCAGGGACAGAGAGTATTGTGTGAAAAAATTCAGACAAGTTTATAGCAAACTATTACAGGTATTGAAATATTTAACAATGCCCCTGCATGTTGTATTAATGTAGTCAACTAAAATCACATTAGACCGGAGAAAATCTCAAATGCAAAAGAAACGTATTAATTGCCTGTGAACATAGGTAAATACGGCCCCTTTGCTACCTGAGATGAGCTATAGAAAGGTATATATATATATATATATATATATATATACACATATATATATATGCAAGAAAAAGTATGTGAACCCTTTGGAATTATATGGATTTCTGCACAAATTGATCATAAAATGGGATCTGATCTTCATCTAAGTCACAACGATAGACAAGCACAGTCTGCTTATACTAATAACACACAAATAATTAAATCTTACCATGTTTTTACTGAACACACCATGTAAACATTTAAAGTGCAGGTGGAAAAAGTATGTGAACCCCTAGACTAATGACATATCCAAGAGCTAATTGGAGTGAGGTGTCATCCAACTGGAGTCCAATCATTGATATGAGATTGGAGGTGTTGGTTACAGCTGCCCTGCCCTATAAAAAACACCCACCAGTTCTGGGTTAGCTTTTCACAAGAAGCATTGCCTGATGTGAATGATGCCTAGCACAAAAGACCTACGATTATGAATTTTTGACTTGCATAAAGATGGAAAGGGTTATAAAAGTATCTCCAAAAGCCTTATTGTTCATCAGTCCACGGTGAGACAACTTGTCTATAAATGGAGAAAGTTCAGCACTGCTGCTACTCTCCCTAGGAGTGGCTGTCCTGTAAAAATAACTAAAAGAGCACAGCCCAGACTGCTCAATGAGTCTGCTAAATACTTACAAAAGTCTCTGGCATATGCTAACATCCCTGTTAGCTAATCTATGATACGTAAAACACTAAACAAGAATGGATTTCATGGGAGGATATCACAGAGAAAGCCACTGCAGTCCAAAAAAAAAAATGGTACATGTTTACAGTTTGCACAAGATGTTCCACAGCAGTACTGGCAAAATATTGTTTGGAAGAAACACACAACACTTTTTGTGGAGAAAAAGAGGCACAGCACACCAACATCAAAACCTCATCCCAACTGTGAAGTATTGTGGTGGGGGCATCATGGTTTGGGGCTGCTTTGCTGCACGAGGGCCTGAACAGATTGCTATTATCGAAGGAAAAATGTATTCCCAAGTTTATCAAGACAGTTTGCAGGAGAACTTAAGGCCATCTGTCCACCAGCTGAAGCTCAACAGAAGATGGGTGTTGCAACAGGACAACGACCCAAAGCATAGAAGTAAATAAACAACAGAATGGCTTAAACAGAAGAAAATACGCCTTCTGCATTGGCCCAGTCAGTGTCCTGACCTCAACTCAATTGAGATTCTGTGGCATGACCTCAAGAAAGCGATTCACACCAGACATCCCAAGAATATTGCTGAACTGAAACTGTTCTGTAAAGAGGAATGGTAAAAAATTACTCCTGACTGTTGTGCACGTCTGATCTGCAACTACAGGAAACGTTTGCTTGTGTCAGGATCCGGATACTGTGAGGATACTGGTGGTGGATCCTCTGTGTCAGTGGGGTGATGACGTGGGCCGTACCAGGGGAACGGAGTCTAAGGGGTTACCGGTTTTCACCAGAGCCCGCCGCAAAGCGGGATGGACTTGCAGCGGCAGGTAACCCCCAGGTCGTTCCACCCGATAGCGACTCAACCCCAACTGACGGCTGAGATAGGCGAGGTACAAGGGATTAGGCAAGAGCAAGGTCGGACGTAGCAGAAGGTCAGGGCAGGCAGCAAGGATCGTAGTCAGGGGCAACGGCAGAGGGTCTGGAACACTGGCTTGGGACATACAAGGAACGCTTTCACTGGCACAAGGGCAACAAGATGCGGCGATGCTGGGAAGGGGAAGTGAGGTAATATAGACATGGACACAGGTGTATTTACTGATTGAACCAGGTGCCAATCAGTGGCGCACTGGCCCTTTAAATCGCAGAGAGCCAGTGCGCGCCCTAGGGAGCGGGGCCGCATGCCGGGGCTGAGCCGACGGGGGACATGACAGGTGATGTGACTGGGACGCGAGCTGCGAGCGGCCGCGTCCCGCTACGCGGGTCGCGTCCCCGCCGGTGACATTAATGCAGCTCTCCCGGTCAGCGGGTCTGACCGGGGCGCTGTGAGAAGGTGAACTCCGCGAGCGCTCCGGGGAGGAGCGGGGACCCGGAGCGCTCGGCGTAACAGTACCCCCCCCTTGGGTCTCCCCCTCTTTTTGATACCTGAAAACCTGCGAATGAGCTCCTTGTCGAGGATGTTATCCTCGGGTTCCCACGACCTCTCTTCAGGACCACAATTCTCCCAATCTACGAGAATTTTTTTTTTACCTCTAACCGTTTTGGATGCGAGAATTTCTTTAACAGTGAAGACATTGGAGGAGCCAGAGACAGGAGCTGGAGCGACAACTTTGGGAGACAAATGGTTAAGGACAAGAGGTTTGAGAAGGGAAACATGAAAAGAGTTAGGAATACGGAGAGAAGGGGGAAGAAGAAGTTTGTAGGAGACAGGATTGATTTGACTCTTGATTTTAAAAAGTCCAAGATAACGTGGTCCCAGCTTATAGCTGGGGATACGGAAGCGGATATACTTGGCAGAGAGCCACACTTTATCCCCAGGAGCGAAGACAGGAGGAGTTCTTCTCTTTTTATCGGCATGCTTCTTCATACGAGATGAGGCCAGTAGGTGGGACTTTTGAGTCTCCCTCCTGATGATAGAGAAGTCCCGGGTAACTTCATCAACGGCAGGCAATCCAGAAGAAGTGGGAATGGGGAGGGGGGTGCAGAGGGTGACGGCCGTACACCCCAAAGAACGGGGATTTGGCAGAGGATTCAGAGTTTTTGAAATTGTACGAGAATTCAGCCCAGGGTAGAAGGTCGACCCAATCGTCTTGGCGGGAGAAAACAAAATGTCACAAATAGTCACCAAGGATCTGGTTAACTCTCTCTACTTGCCCATTGGATTGGGGATGATAGGAGGACGAGAAATTTAATTTGATTTTTAATTGATTACAGAGAGCTCTCTAAAATTTCGATACAAATTGGACGCCTCTATCCGAGACGATATGCGTGGGAAGCCCGTGAAGCCGAAAAATATGCATAAAAAATTGCTTCGCCAACTGTGGCGCAGAAGTAAGACCTGGAAGCGGAATGAAATGTGCCATCTTGGAGAAACGATCAATGACCACCCAGATGACTGTGTTACCATGGGATAAAGGAAGATCTGTGATAAAATCCATGGCAATTTGAGACCATGGTTGCTCATGAACAGGTAAAGGAAGGAGGAGTCCAGCAGGCTTCAGACGAGGAGTCTTGTCTCGGGCACAAACTGTACAGGCCCAAATTAAATCAGCGACATCACCCTCCAGAGTAGGCCACCAATATAAATGAGAGATGAGTTGGATGGACTTCTTGATGCCAGCGTGGCCAGCGAGGTGCGAGGAGTTTCCCCACTTGAGAATCTTGATGCGCTGGCGTGGAGGGACAAAGGTCTTTCCAGGAGGAGTTTGTCTAATAGAAGCTGGAGCAGAGGAGACCAGGCATTCAGGAGGTACAATGTGTTGCAGAGGGGCTTCAGATTCGGTAGTATCAGAGGAACGTGAAAGGATGTCAGCCCTGACGTTTTTGTCAGCAGGACAAAAGTGAATCTCGAAGTTAAAGCGGGCAAAAAACCACGACCACCTAGCCTGGCGAGGGTTCAGACGTTGGGCAGACTGGAGATACGAGAGAGTCTTGTGATCTGTGTAGATGACAATGGGGTGATTGGAACCTTCCAGTAGATGCCTCCATTCTTCAAGAGCTAGTTTGATGGCCAGAAGTTCACGATCACCAATGGAGTAATTTTTCTCCGCCGGAGAGAAGGTTTTAGAAAAGAAACCACAAGTAATATTATGTCCGGTAAAGTTTTTTTGAAGGAGTACGGCTCCGGCTCCGACTGAGGAGGCGTCCACTTCCAGCAAGAAGGGTTTCGATGGGTCAGGTCTGGACAATACTGGAGCAGAAGCGAAGGCAGTTTTGAGGCGATTGAAGGCCTCATCCGCTTGGGGAGGCCAGGACTTAGGGTTGGCATTCTTCTTGGTTAGGGCCACAATCGGAGCCACAATGGTGGAAAAATGAGGAATAAACTGTGGTTAGTAATTGGCAAATCCTAAGAAGCGTTGGATAGCTCAGAGTCCAGAAGGGCGTGGCCAATGTAGAACCGCTGACAGTTTGTCTGGGTCCATTTGAACTCCCTGGCCAGAGACTAGGTAACCTAAGAAGGGAAGAGATTGGCATTCAAAGAGACATTTCTCCATCTTGGCATATAGTTGATTTTCACGGAGACTCTGGAGCACTAGGCGGACATGACGACGGTGTTCCTCTAGACTAGAGGAAAAAAATCTAAATGTCGTCCAGGTAAACCACAAAACAGGTATATAACAAGTCCTGAAATATTTCATTAGCGAAGTCCTGGAAGACTGCATGGGCGTTGCAGAGCCCAAAGGGCATAACGAGATATTCAAAATGTCCGTCTCTGGTATTAAATGCGATTTCCCACTCATCCCCTTTCCTGATGCGAATGAGATTATATGCGCCTCTTAAGTCCAATTTAGTGAAGATGTTGGTGCCACGAAGGCGGTCAAAGAGTCCGAGATTAGAGGCAGGGTATAGCGGTGTTTGAAAGTGATTTTATTTAAACCGCGGTAGTCAATACACGGCCGTAGGGTACCGTCTTTTTTTGAACCCCGGCAGGGGATGAGGACTTTCGAATTAATCCCCTCTTTACATTTTCCTGGATGCAGTCTGACATGGCTTGAGTCTCAGGAGCGGACAGGGGATAGATCCTGCCCCGGGGTGGAGTAGTACCAGGAAGGAGGTCAATAGGGCAGTCATAACGCCTATGAGGTGGCAAAGTCTGCTTGTTTTTTACAGAAAACATCGGCATAGTCCTGTTAGGCCTTGGGAAGACCTGGTATAGGTGGAGCCACAGGGGATTGAGTGACGGGGCTGGGAGCAGACGTGAGGCATTTTTTGAGACAAGAAGAATCCCTGCTCTTGATCTGCCCGGTGGTCCAGTCAAGGGTAGGAGAATGACTTTGTAGCCATGGCAAGCCGAGGAGAATTTCAGAAGTGCAGTTGGGTAGGACAAGAAATTCAATTTTTTCGTGATGTAGTCCAATGCACATTAACAGGGGTTCTGTGCGGTATCGCATGGTGCAGTCCAGATTTTCTCCATTAACTGAAGAGATGTAGAGTGGTCTTGTGAGACTGGTCACTGGGATGTTGAACCTATTAACGAAAGAGGCCAAAATAAAATTTCCTGCAGAACCGGAATCCAAGAAGGCCACAGCTGAGAAGGAGGAGTTAGCAGAAGGAGAAATCCGCACTGGCACAGTAAGACGTGGAGAAGCAGAGTTCACACCTAGAGCTGTCTCACCTTTGTGCGGAATCGGAGTGCGTCTATCCTGACGCGGAGGACGGATAGGAAAATCCTTTAGGAACTGTTCGGTACTAGCACAGTACAGGCATAGATTCTCGTTACGGCGGCGAGTCCTCTCTTGTAGGGTCAGGCGGGACCGGTCCACTTGCATAGCCTCCACGGCAGAAGGCACAGGAACAGATTGCAGTGGACTTGAGAAGAGAGGAGCCGGGGAGAGAAATCGCCTGGTGCGAACAAAGTTCATATCCTGACGGAGCTCCTGGCGTCTTTCAGAAAAACGCATGTCAATGCGGGTGGGCAAATGGATAAGTTCATGCAGGTTAGCAGGAATTTCTCGTGCGGCCAGTACATCCTTGATGTTGCTGGATAGGCCTTTCTTGAAGGTCGCGCAGAGGGCCTCATTTTTCCAGGATAATTCAGAAGCGAGAGTATGAAATTGGATGGCGTATTCGCCCACAGAAGAATTTCCTTGGACAAGGTTCAACAAAGCAGTCTCGGCAGAAGAGGACCGGGTTGGTTCCTCGAAGACACTATGAACCTCAGCGAAGACGGACTGGACAGTGGCAGTGATAGGATCATTGCGGTCCCAGAGCGGTGTGGCCCATGACAAGGCCTTTCCAGACATGAGACTAACCACGAACGCCACATTAGACCGTTCTGTAGGAAATTGGTCCGACATCATCTCCAAATGTAGGGAACATTGAGACAGGAAACCACGGCATTGCCCCATCAAATTTGTCCGGCAGGGACAAGCGGAGGTCTGAAGTGGCCACTCGCTGCGGAGGAGGTGCAGGAGCTGGCGGAGGAGATGATTGCTGAAGCTTTGGCAGGAGTTGTTGCAGCATGACAGTCAGTTGGGACAGCTGATGTCCTTATTGCGCTATCTGTTGAGATTGCTGGGCGACCACCGTGGTAAGGTCAGCGAAAACTGGCAGCGGGACCTCAGCGGGATCCATGGCTGGATCTACTGTCAGGATCCGGATACTGTGAGGATACTGGTGGTGGATCCTCTCTGTCAGTGGGGTGATGACGTGGGCCGTACCAGGGGAACTGAGTCTAAGGGGTTACTGGTTTTCACCAGAGCAAAGCGGGATGGACTTGCAGCGGCAGGTAACCCCCAGGTCGTTCCACTCGATAGCGACTCATCCCCAACTGACGGCTGAGATAGGCACGGTACAAGGGATTAGGCAAGAGCAAGGTCGGACGTAGCAGAAGGTCAGGGCAGGCAGCAAGGATCGTAGTCAGGGGCAACGGCAGAGGGTCTGGAACACTGGCTTGGGACATACAAGGAAAGCGTTCTGGCACAAGGGCAACAAGATCCGGCGATGCTGGGAAGGGGAAGTGAGGTAATATAGACATGGACACAGGTGTATTCACTGATTGAACCAGGCGCCAATCAGTGGCGCACTGGCCCTTTAAATCGCAGAGAGCCAGTGCGCGCCCTAGGGAGCGGGGCCGCGCGTACCGGGACTGAGCCAACGGGGGACATGACAGGTGAGGTGACTGGGACGCGAGCCGTGAGCGGGCGCGTTCCGCTACTCGGGTCGCGTCCCCGCCGGTGACATTAATGCAGCGCTCCCGGTCAGCGGGTCTGACCGGGGCGCTGCGAGAAGGTGAATAGCGCGAGCGCTCCGGGGAGGAGCGGGGACTCGGAGCGCTCGGCGTAACAGCTTGAAGTTATTGCTGCCAAAGGAGGTTCAACCAGTTATTAAATCCAAGGATTTACATACTTTTTCCACCTGCACTATGAATGTTTACATGGAGTTTTCAATAAAAACATGGTAAGATGTAATTCTCTGTGTGTTATTAGTTCAAGCAGACTGTGATTGTCTATTGTTGTGTCTAAGGTGAAGATCAGATCACATTTCATGACCACTGTATGCAGAAATCCATATAATTCCAAACGGTTCACATTCTTTTTCTTGCAACTGTATATTGACTCAAAAAGGAATATAGGCTCAACATTCATAAATGAGAGTACATACAGTAACACAAATATATAACGACAAAAAGACACACTTTCCAAGCTTTATCTATTCACTGCAAATGTTCAAAGGGATTTGATATAGTCCCACAGAAAGAAGTTGCAGGGTGTTAGATCTGTTGAGTGTGGAGGGCAGTGAGCAACAATCGTGAATCGTTTCCAGTGAAGCTGGTCCAACATTCTGATGGAGTTTCATTCACATATTGGCAAATATCTAAATGGAAATCCAGCCAGCTGATGGTGGAACATCTGTCAAATGGCCAAACGTAGTCCACCTGTGGCATTACCAATCCTTAACCATTTCCAGATAGAAATGGCAGTATCCTTGGCAAAAAAAAAGAAGGGACCAGACTTTGCCCCTGTTGAAGTAAATGGCTATTTTTCTGGTCTTAAGCAGGTATATTCCTCACAGTGGGCAGGTAGTTGCCCCACTAGGTAGGCAGGGACATGCACACATAGGGCTCAAAGAGGGCTTGAGCCTCTGCCTTTTCATGCACCTGCCCCTTAATGCCCTTTTTTTTAAAAAGAGGCACAGGGGCAGGAGTGTATAGAGGCAATATGCTGGTAGAGATAACAGCAGGGGACAAGAAGAACAAGAAGAAAGAGCAGATACAAGTGTTAGGAAGTGACATCTTGTCATACAGGCATTCTCTGGACACTGTCTCCCGGGGTCCTGCTGCTGCTGGCGGCCCCTCCCCCTCCCAGCTCCTCTCTGGGTAAGGAAAGGAAGAGATGGATGATAGAAGATCAGCTGGAGCTGCCATGAGGGGACAGTAAGTGATCATCAGCTGGGTCTGTCAGGGAGGACTGTAGGGAGGGTGGACTGTGTGAGGGGACTTAGAAGAGTTAGAAGAGTCCACAGTGACAGCAACTGATGATCAGCAGGGTGGTCTGTCAGGGAGGACTGGCCTCCTCTGTACAAGCAGCTTCAGGGAAATTATAGTGTGTTTTTGTGTTGTTTTGTTTTTTTCCTTATTTATTCTGATAAATCTCCCCCATTTTGCTGCAGAATTTCTGCTGGTAATTCCATAACAAAATCCACAGTATAAAATCTGCAGCAAAAAAATCTGTAGCAAAATCCCAATGGCTGGATTCACACTGTATTTGTGTTAACATTTAAAGCACAACTCCGTTGCTTATGATAACTAACTATTGTGCAGAACCAATTTGGCTTCTAAATACCTTAAAGGGGTACTTTTTTTTTTTAAAGAACTAGTGCCAGAAAGTTAAACAGATTTCCAAATGGCTGCCATTTAATAATATAGCAGTTGTATGCTACAGAGGAAATTCTTTTCTTTTTAAATATCTTTTTTTGTTCTCTCCACACTGCTCTCTGCTGACACCTCTGTCCATGACAGGAACTGTCCAGAGCAGCATAGGTTTGTTATGGGGATTTTCTCCTGCTCTGGACAGTTCCTGATACAGGCATCAGGTGTCAGCAGAGAGCACTGTGGACAAGACAAAAAGAAATTCATAAAGAAAATAATTTCCTCTGTAGTATATAGCTACTAATAAGTACTGGAAGGGTAAACATTTTTTTAATAGAAGTAATTTACAAATCTGTTTAACTTTCTGGAACCAGTTGATAAAATAAAAAAAATGTTTTCCACCAGAGTACCCCTCTAACAGGGCTCCTTTCTTCCCACTCCTGGAACTGTCCACAGCTGATAACTAGTGTTGCTCGCGAATATTCGCAATTCGAATTTTATTCGCGAATATCGCATATTCGCGAATTCGCGAATATTCGCGAATATAGCGCTATATATTCGTAATTACGAATATTCGTTTTTTTTTTTTTTTTTCACAGTACACATCACAGTGATCATCCCTCTCTGCTTCCAGCTTATGTGGTGTAAGAAGGCTCTGATACTACTGTGTGAGACTGGTGTGCTAATTTTCGCAAATGCGAAAATTAGCGTATGCTAATTTTCGCATATGCGAAACATTACATATACTGATTTTCGCATATGCGAATTTTCGTTTATGTTAATTTTTGTATATGAAAATTTTCGCATATGTAAATTTTAGCACGCGCGAAATTCGTATATGCGAAAATAAAACGAGAATATTACGAATATGCGAATATTCGCGAATATGACGAATACTCGTCCATATATTCGCGGATATTCGCGAATTCGAATATGGCCTTTGCCGCTCAACACTACTGATAACTGAGCATAGTCCATATGCAGCTTATGTAGCACCAGACCCAGTGTTACACGAGGTGTGGACAGCACCAGGACACTGCGATGAGCTTATCTCCAGCCGCAGTGATGTCCCACCTTGTTCGGTAATAGGCTGAGCGCATGTCATATAAGGAGCCTTGGCCTGTTATTTGACACTGCACTCATTATATCACTAGTCAAGGCGGGAAATCGCTGCACCCGGCAATAAGTTCACCGCAGTGTTTCGATCTGTGCACAGGAAGCAGAAAGAAGGCCGGAACGGAGGACAGAAAAGCTATATCAGTGCAACGGGGGAGCTGTGGATGGTATGTTAAAGGGGATAAGTGTTTGCTCGCGGGGGGTCCAAACGCTGGGCCCCCGCTATCTCGTGCATGGGGCCACAGCTCTGCCGCACAGGGGGCGTGCCAGCCACGGCATGATGTCACGGCTGACACGCCTCCTCCATGTAGTTCAATCGGAGAAGCGGGGAGGCAGCGTTTGTGCCTCCCCGCCTCTCCCATAGAACTGTAAGGGGACAGGGCGGGGAGGGTGCGTAACTGTCGTCCTTTCACTGAGTGCTAATGCGGGGGCACCGTTAGGGAGATCGCGGGGGTCAAACACTTATCCTCTATCCTGTAGATTTCCCAAGCGTGGTCCTCAAGTCCCCCTAACAGGTCATGTTTTCAAGATTCCCTTAGTCTTTCACAGGTGATATAATTCTGGTCTGTGCATCAGGCATCTCTAAAACTATATCACCTGATAACATGACCTGTTGGGGGTATTTAAAGGACAACTGCAGCCAAATTTAACTTATCCTCTATCCACAAGATAGGGGATAAGTGTTTGATCGCGGGGGGTCCGACCGCTGGGACCCCCCCGCAATCTCCCTAATGGGGCGCCGGCATTAGCGCTCATTGTGAGCGCTAATGCGCGTAGCGTCGAACTCTAAGCTCGACGGTTTACGCCCCATCCCCGCCCTGTCCCCATACAGTTCTATGGTGGAGACGGGGAGGCATGAACGCTGCCTCCCCGCCTCTCCCATAGAGATGTATGGAGGGGGCATGTCGGCCGCAATGTCATGCTGCGGCCGACATGCCCCTGCACGGGAGAGCCACGGCACAGCCGCGGCCCCGTACAGGAGATCGCAGGGGGGCCCAGCAGTCGGACCCCCCCGCGATCAAACACTTATCTGCTATCCTGTGTATAGGGGATAAGTAAAATTTTGGCTGCAGTTGTCCAAATTTAAGGACAGTGCTTGGGTTAACACTGGTCTAGGGAGTTGTATATGGATCGGGTGTGCCCTTTTTTTCACATTGAGCCCCTGCCCCTCAAATTTCCTGTGCTCATCCCTGTAAGTAGGTAATTCACTTATTAGTTAGGTATGTCCAACAGTAGGCATGTAGTTTTCCCATTATGCAGGTATGTCCCCCACAATAGTTAGATAGTTTTGCCATTATGCAGGTAAATCTCCCAGTAGGCAGGCATGCCCCTCACGGTAGTTAGGTAGTTCCCTTATTAGGTAGTCTGTCCCCTCTACAAGAAAGGAATCTACTTAGGTAGATAGTTCCTACCAGTAGGTAGGTACATCATTAGGTTAGTAGATCCCCCTCCCCCAGTAGGTAGGTATGTCAAAAGGTAGGTAGCCCCTTCACTGTAAGCAGGTATGCCCTTAGGCAGGTGACCCAGTAGTGAAATATGTTCTAAGTTAGGTAGCCTCATTCCAGTATGGAGGTATGTTCTTAGGTAGACAAGCTCCCCCCAGTAGCCAGACATGTACTTAGGTAGGTATTACCCCCTAAAGTAGACAGGAACATCCTCCTCCAGTAGGCAGACAGCCACCTTTGTGGCACAAAAAGTAGGCACTAACTTTTCAATATAATCCCCCACCACCCCCCCCCCCCCCATCCATGCTGTCCCCTCATGGCTTGGTTTTTGCTCTGACATGCATAGTCAGCTGTCAAATCAAAGGATCTGAATACTTCTGTCCATGTGTCATTTTAGTTTTTGGTTTTTAATATGTTATCAAACATTTCTATAATTCTATTTTCATAATCTTATTATGGGGTATTGTATACAGGATAGTGGGAAAAATAGATTTTTTTATTTTAGCATAAGGCTGCAACATAACAAAATGTGAAATAAGTGAAAGGGTCTGAAAACTTTCCAAAAGCACTGTAAATAAAATTACAGGCTGGCACACCACTTAGAGTCTACTTTAAATCCTTTGTGACATCTCAAAGATGACAAACAAGGACTTGTACGAAACCATCTGTCCTTATTATCCTTAATGGTAAGGTTTGTGTACAACATGAGCAAGGAAGAAATCCGAAAAACTCCTTCCGTAAGGGGATGAGAGTAATAAACAATTGCTCTGCTCAGTAAAGCAAGGACAGCCACATTATTAAACATTAATAAAAAGGAGATTTAGGGAGTTGAAAGCAGGCAATGTTTGTGAAGGGAAACTTGAGAGTGATGGAAGGTTTCATCTACCTAATGACACTTGATATGTATATTACATACTAAATGTGCTGTGTTAATTTAGGATAGAACTAGGGATGAGCGAATCGAGTCTGAGGAATCCAAATTTGTTGCAAATGTCAGGAAAAATATGATTTGCAGGGAAAGCGAAGATCGTGACAATTCGATCACGCAAATCGCTTCATTAAACTCCATTTAGTGCGGTCCATGCTCCAGGGCATCTAAAATGGCGGATCCACATGTGAGGACATGGGGCAAGGAATCCTGGGAAGGTGGGAACAAGGGTTGGCGGGATGACCCTGAATCACATGCAGCATGCAGCCTATCAGCAGCCAGCCACTCCAGTGACGTCACAGTCCCACATAATAGGCAGCCGTCTTGTGGCCAGTCACATCAGCCTTTTATTGCAGAGAGAGCAATAAAGAGAGAGGGACCGACAGCGCTGTGTTGCACAGAAAAGCATTTTTACAGCAGAGATTCACCTCCCACTCACATCAGCATTCTATTACAGACAGAGAGGGAAAGAGAGCAGTATTTGTTGGACAGAAAAGCCTTTTTAAAGCAGCGATTCACCTCCCAGTCACATCAGCGTTCTATTGCAGAGAGGGATAAATAATAGTGTGCTGCACAGAAAAGCTTTTTTACACCAGCGATTCACCTCAAGCCCATATCCAGCCTAGAAGCACTGATAGGGAAGGGAGTGAGATTGAGAGAGAAAGTGCAATTTTGGGTGTAGTACACAGCGACTGTGTGCTGCAGCACTGGTGTGTAAAACAACTGAAAAGCTAATAGTAGCCTGCCAGTTAAGGTGAGCAGAGCACTAAAAGCATATTGTCCTATATTAAGTGTAACCTGTGCTTACATCTAAGTGGTGTACCATTTTGTTCCTATTAAAGTCTTAAAGGGGTACTCCGGTGCTTAAACATCTTATCCCCTATCCAAAGGATAGGGGATAAGATGCCTGATCGCGGGAGTCCCGCCGCTGGGGACCCCCGGGATCATGCACGCGGCACCCCGTTTGTAATCAGTGCCCGGAGATTATGGTCAACCGCAGGGCGGGCGGCGTGTGATGTCACGCCTCCGCCCCCGTGTGTAGCTATCACGCCCCCTCCCGTCGGCTTGCATTGAGGGGCGGAGCGTGACGTCACACGGGTGTGGAGGTGTGACATCACACGCCGCCGGCCCTGCGGTCGACGGTAATCAGTCCCGGAGCGAACACGCTCCGGGCACTGATTAAAACCGGGGTGCCGCGTGCATGATCCCGGGGGTCCCCAGCGGCGGGACTCCCGCGATCAGGCATCTTATCCCCTATCCTTTGGATAGGGGATAAGATGTTTAAGTACCAGAGTACCCCTTTAAGGGCCTAGATACTGTGAAAGGCCAGGCAAAAGTACACACCTGCTGGTGTTGTAGACAAATACTGTTTTAAGCATAGTGGAGCGTATTGTACTCCCCTCATATACGTACTAAGCATGTCAGGCAGAGAAGAGCCAGGACATGCACAGAGGAGTGGCAGAGGCCTAAATTCATCAGGCAGAGGTTGCAGTAGACTAGGGCCGAGTGGCAGCAGGATTCGCAGCTTGAGGCCTTAGCTCCCGGTATCAGCTAGCGGTCATGTCTCGACCGGCAACCCATCTGCCATCATCGATTGGTTAACACGGTCATCCACTTCCTCACAAGTGACATCTGACACCCCTAGTCAACAGTCGGTGGGTTCCTCAGACACAACCCTCAGTTGGCATGGCCTGGGAGCAGTCCCTGTCCTTCCATTGCCTCTGTCCTATGCTGTTTCCTCTCCCACAGAAGTATCTTATGCTGTGGGTTCAGCTCCACTATTTAGTGAGGACAATCAACAGCTACTGCCCAGCCAAGAAGTGGAGGAGACATCAGCTGCTTCCTCCTCTAGGCGGGCAAGTAGTGATGAGGAGAGTGGCATGGGAGGTGGTGTTGCGAGCGTTCAGACTTCTGAAGCAGACACTGTTGAGGAACCTGAGGAGGACATCAGCGATGTGCAGACACAACTCGATGACGATGAAGCCGATCGCACTTAGGAGCCCGGTGCAGAAGGGGCTTCACCATCATCAGGAGAAGAGGCTTGCAGGTTGCCCGTGAGGAAGAAGCTGAGCCAGCAAGGTGGTAGCATGGTTGGCAGTCAGCATGGTGGCGGAAGTGGAAATTCTGGAGTCAAACATGCCCTGGGGAGCCCACCTGCTTCGCGGCAGCCTACCTTCCCAGGAGGTAGTGGAACAGGGGTTCCTGGAGTTGGCGGCAGTAGCAGTCAATCAGTGTGGACTGTTGGTGGAAAAATCAGCTACTCGGCTGTGTGGCAGTTTTTCACCAAGCATCCGGAGGATGTTAACATGGCCACACGCAAGATGTGTCGGCAGAAGGTGAAGCGTGGCCAGTGTCCCAATGTTGGCACCACGGCCCTGCGTCAACATATGCAGCATCACCATGTAGCAGCCTGGGAGAATCGTGGCTCCGATGTGGTGGTCCAGCCTGCTGCATCACCCAGTGGCACGCCGCTCCCTCTTTCAACCAGCCGAAGCTCCACCACCTCAGCCGAAGGGAGCTGTGTGTCATACCCATCTTCTGTCGCTCCAGATGCTCCTGCTCCTCCAACTTCAATCCGTTGGTGAAGTCCTGTCTAAGAGACAACAGTATGCGCCTACTCATTCAATGGCACAGAAGATGAAAGTTGCTGGTGCTGCAGTCCCTCCCTTTTCAAGTGGTGAACTCTGCACCTTTCAGAGAACTAATGGCTTGTTCTGAGCCGAGGTGGAGAGTCCCAAGCCGTCATTTCTTTGCGAGGAAGGCAGTACCGGCCCTGGTGCTATATGTCACGCCGCAGCCGGTCATGCTGGCGACGGGCGCACTCTTAGCCCGTCTCCCTGTCCTGTTGCAGGGATGGGCAACGCAAAGAATCTCCTGAAACAAAAGCCATGGCTGAGAGTATTAAGGAGAATCTCCAAAAGGGATTAATCCGGAAATCTTCCTCCCCTGCTGGTGCTGGATTTTTCTTTATGGAGAAGAAGGAATGGTCTCTTCGGCCATATATTGATTTACGTTGGCTCAATAAAATCCCCATCAAGAATCGGTATCCTCTTCCATTGATATCAGAACTTTTTGATTGCCTGGGGGGTGCCAAGGTCTTCTGTAAACTAGATCTACAGATCTATGATGAGCATGTAATTTGATCAGAATACGGGAAGGAGACGAATGGAAGACTGCCTTTAATACCCATGACGGGAATTTTGAATACTTAGTGATGCCGTTTGGTCTCTGTAACGCCGCGGCCGTCTTCCAGAAATTCATCAATGATATTTTCCCAGACATCCTTTATACTCGTGTCGTGATGTATTTGGATGAGATCCTAATCATCTCACCTAACTTGGAACTCCATCGAACTCATGTGCGCCAGGTCCTGCGACGCCTATGGAGTAATCGACTCTACACCAAACTCGAGAAATGCCTCTTTGAGAAGACTATTCTGACATTTCTTGGCTATATTGTTTCCAACCAAGGCCTCCAGATGAACCCTGACAAGTTGTCTTCTGTTCTTAACTGGCCGCGACCTTCTGGCTTGCATGCTATACAAGGCTTCATTGGATTTGCCAACAATAGTTCCTACCGTACTGCTCTATGTTGGTTGTGCTAATTGTGGCACTTACCAAGAAGAGTGGTAATCCCAAATCCTGGCCTGCTGAAGCTGAAGAAGCATTCTCCCGATTGAAGTCGGCTTTTGCTTCAGCACCTATTCTGATGAGACCCGACCCAGAAAAAGCATTTTTTCTTGAGGTTGATGCTTCCTCTGTACGTGCTGATGCGGTCCTGACCCAGAAGACTTCCAGGGGTAAAACTGTGACTTGCGGGTTCTTTGCCAAGACGTTTTCACCTGCGGAGAGGAATTACACCATAGGGGATCGGGAACTCTTGGCCAGAGTTCGCCGTAGGCTCGCCCTGGAAGAATGGTGTCACCTTCTGGAAGGATCTTCTCATCCTGTCAGTATTTAATCTGATCATAAAAATCTCCTGTATTTACAGTTTGCTCAACAACTGAATCCCCAAAAGGCCAGAAGGTCTCTTTTCTTTTCCAGATTTAATTTCCTTATTCATCTTCGACCAGCGGATAAAAACATTAAAGCTGATGCTTTTTCTAGGTCCTCTGATGTCGGGGGCCTGAACTCCTCCCCATGGCATATTGTGCCACCACATCGATTGATTGAGGTTGCAACAGTCAACCTCCAGCAAGTTCCCCCGGGGAAGTCTTTAGTGCCTCCCCACTAAAGACTAAAGGTGTTGAATTGGGGACATTCTTCTTTGCTGCTCGGGCATCCTGGAGTACGGAAGTCATTTCTGCTCATCTCCCGTCATTACTGGTGGCCAAACCTGGAGCATGATGTTTCTGATTTTGTTCGTTACTACACTACCTGTGGCCGTGACAAGACTCCTTGTGTTAAGCAAGTGGGTCTTTTACAACCCTTGCCCATGCAGGAGAGGCCATGGACACATATTGCTATGGATTTCATCACGGATCTGCTGTCCTCCTCTAACAACTCGGTCATTTGGGTGGTCACGGATCGATTCTCCAAAATGGCCAATTTTGTACCATTGCCTGGACTTCCCACTGCCATGCAGCTGGCAGCTAATTTCTTCCAGCATATGTTTCGCCTTCATGGATTGCCATTACAAATTGTCTCCAGTTTGTCTCCAAATTCTGGCAGGCTCTCTCCTCTCGCCTTAAGGTCAAGTTGGACTTCTCTTCGGCTTATCACCCACAGACCAACAGCCAGGTAGAGAACGTGAATCATGTTCTAGGGGATTATCTCCGTTGTTTTGTTTCTGCATGGCAGGATGATTGGGCCAATCTGTTACCTTGGGCAGTATTTTCCTTTAACCACCGGGCCTCTGAAGCTTCTAGAACATCTCCATTCTTCATTGTCTACGGTCGCCACCCTCAGCTACCTCTTCCATTACCCATTGCTTCTGCTGTACCTGCTGTTGATGATCAAGTTTGAGACTTTATGGCTATTTGGCAGGAAAACCCAACACTCTTTACTTCTTGCCCCCAACCGCATGAAGTCACAGGCTGACAAGAAGAGAAGACCAGACAGGGTCTTTCTGTGAACCAGAGAAGAACATTCTGGATAGATATCTGGTGCTGAGGTTCCTGCGGCCTAAGGGGGGTACTGTTATATGTCGCTCCGCAGCTGGTCATGCTGGCCGCGGGCGCACTCTCAGCCCATCTCCCTGTCCTGTTGCAGGGACTCGCAGCTCGCATGTGGGCTGCGGGCGCACTGTTTCACCTGGCAGTTACTAATCACTCCATGCTCCTGGCTCCTCTGCTTCTTCTGACAGTGCGCATACCCGTCTTCTAGGGTGTGCACGTGTCGGCTATTTGAAATTTAAAGGGCCAGCACACCGGTAATTGGTCTTTGCCGGGTGCTGAACCTATATAGTGTCTGCACTTCATCTTGACCTCTGCCGGATCTTTGTGCCTAGTAGCCATTGAGAAAGCGTTCCTTGCTGTGTTCAGTCTATACCGTGTACCAGTTCCATTTTTTTTGTTTCCTGACCACATACCTAGCCACCTGCCCTGACCTTCCTGCCTGACCCTGACTCTGAGTTTTGTTATTTTATTGTATCCTGTCTAACTTCGGCCCGCCACTGTGGGTTAGTTGTACCAGGGGTAGTGACCTGGGAGTTTGCCTGCCGCAGCAAGTCCATCCCACTTTGCGGCAGGCTCTGGTGAAAACCAGCGGCTCCTTAGAATCCGCTCTTTGTTGTGGCTTTCTCCAGTGGTACAGCCACTACTCTGACTGTTACAGTGGGTCAGTCCTTGAGCCTGTTGGTGTGTACCAAAGTGCATGGCAGCGCCGACGTGTGGAGCTGTAACTATGGTCAGGTGCAATACATGTCCTCTATGTGGTTCCTACACAGCCACAAAAGCAACTTGGACAGGTCATGCCACTTCCGTCTCCACCCTCTCAGGCCGTTGGTCCTGTGACAGTGTTCGACTCTGCCTCCTCATTCTCCACCGTGTCCTCAGCCTCCACTGCATGGACAAGTCTCAGTGCCCCTCCAGCATACCATGTGTGCAGGGCACGGCGGTGTCATGCGGTTCTTCACATCGTGTGCCTTGGCAAAAACAGGGGAGGAACTGCTAAAAGTAATTCATCAAGAAATAGAATCATGGCTTACTCCACAAAAACTAGAAATGGGAACCATGGTGACCGACAACGGGAAGAACATCTTGTCTGCACTGCATCAAGGAAGCCTGAGACGTGCCCTGCATGGCACACGTGTTCAATCTGGTTGCCAATTGGTTCCTTAAGTGTTCCCCCATCTGCAAGACATCCTAACAATGGGAAGGAAACTGCATGCACTTCAGCCACTCATACACTGCAAAGCACACCCTCCTTGAGCTGCAGTGTCAGAACGGCATCCCCCAACATAGTCTGATTTGCGATGTTTCTGCACGTTGGAATTCCATGTTGGACTGACTATATGAACAGAGAAAAGCCATCGCCGATTTCTTGATGATTCATGCGGATAGGGGGACTCCACTGTGTAACTTCAATGTCAAAAAGTGTCAGCTCATACGTGACACTTGCCGTTTGCTCAGGCCCTTTGAGGAAGCCACATTATTAGTCAGTCGCCAGGATTACAAGATGAACAATGTCATTCCTCTGCTTCATCTACTACAACACGTGTTGGAAACAATGGCTGGTCAGGGCACTGACTTGGGGACCGGAACGGGATGACTGCTGATATCTATCAGCAGACATCCCGTGCATATGCCCAGGGGGATCCTGAGACGGTCAATTCAGACCGACGATTTTCGGTGGATCCGGGTCATACCAGTGTGCGGTGATCCGGTGACCTGGAAAATCAGGTGGATCGGGGGTGTCCAAGACACCCCCGGTCCCCCTGAAGGGATAGGAGTTAGGTGGCAGGGGTGCCACCCCTTCTATAGCACCAATAGCAGATCGGGGGCGGGGGGGGTTAAAGTTTGGTTTCACCCGTCCTGCCCACCGACGGTACTCCGGGCAGAACGGGGGAACTGGAGCGTGACCGGCGGTGGCAGCGGTGGAGGTCCCTTACCTGATGGGTGGCGTCGGGCGGCGATGACGTGCGGCTCCCTCGTGGCTCCCTGATGAAGACTACGGAAGCCAGTGAGTAGTTGCTTAGCAACATCTGGGGGGGGCGGCTAAACTTTGGAGACCACATACAGTGCTCTCTAAACTGTAGCCCCCCAGATGTTGCAAAACTACAAATCCCAGCATGCCCAGACAGCCGTTTGGCTATGCTGGGATTTGTAGTTTTGCAAGATTTAGAGGGCTGCAGTTTGGAGATGACTTTGCAGTGATCTATAAACTGTAGTCCTCCAGATCTTGCAAAACTACAACTCCCAGCATGCCCACACAGCAGTTTGCTGTCTGGGCATGGTGTCATTTGTAGTTTTGCAACATCTGGAGGGGCACAGTTTGGAGATCATGCTGCAGTGGTCTCTGAACTGTGGCTCTGCAGATGTTGCAAAAGTGCAAATCCCAGCATGCCCAAACAGCAAACAGCTGTCTCGCCATGCTGGGAGTTGTAGTTGCGCACCTCGAACTGTTGCATAACTACATCTCCCAGCATGCACTTCAGTGATCAGTACATGCTGGGAGTTGTAGTTTTGCAACAGCTGGAGGCATCCTCGTTGGAAAATACTGAGTTAGGTAACAGAACCTAACTGAAGGTTTTCCAACCAGTGTGCCTCCAGCTGTTGCAAAAGTACAACTCCCAGCGTGCATGTTCTGTCAGTACATGCTGGGAGTTGTAGTTTTGCAACAGCTAGAGGTTTGCCCCCCCCCCCCCCCCCAAGTGAATGTACAGGGTACATTCACACAGGTAGGTTTACAGCAAATTTCCGGCTTCAAGTTTGGGCTGCGGCAAATTTTGTGCCACAGTGCAAACTCCTAGCAGTAAACTCACTGTAAACCTGCACCAGCGTGAATGTACCCTTAAAAACACTACACTACACTATACTAACACAAAATAAAGGGTAAAACACTAAATATACACCCCCTTACACTGTCCCTCCCCCCCCCAATAAAAAAAAAAAACATTGTATGGCACTGTTTCCAAAACGGAGCCTCCAGTTGTTGCAAAACAACAACTCCCAGCATTTCCGGACAGCTACTGACTGTCCAGGCATGCTGGGAGTTTAGCAACAGCTGGAGGCACCCTGTTTGGGAATCACTGGCGTAGAATACCCCTATGTCCACCCCTATGCATTCCCTAACTTAGTCCTCAAATGCGCATGGCGCTCTCTCACTTCGGAGCCCTGTCGTATTTCAAGGAAACAGTTTAGGGTCACATATATATCTCCGTACTCGGGAGAAATTGCACTAAAAATTTTGGGGGGGCTTTTTCTCCTTTTACCCCTTATGAAAAGGAAATGTTGGGGTCTACATCAGCCGGTTAGTGTAAAAAAAAATTTTTTTTTACACTAACATGCTGATGTTGGCTCATACTTTTTATTTTAACAAGAGGTAAAACGAAAAAAAGGCCCCCAAAATTTGTAACGCAATTTCTCCTGAGTACGGAAATACCCCATATGTGGGCGTAAAATGCTCTGCGGGCGCACAACAAGGCACAGGAGTGAGAGCGCACTATGTACATTTGAGGCCTAAATTGGTGATTTGCACAGGGGTGCTGATTTTACAGCGGTTCTGACATAAACGCAAAAAAATAAATACCCACATGTGACACCATTTTGGAAACTACACCCCTTACGGACTGTAATAAGGGGTGCAGTGAGCATTTACCCCCCCCCCCCCCACAGGTGTCTGACAGATTTTTGGAACAGTGGTCTGTGAAAATGAAAAATGTAATTTTTCATTTGCACAGCCCACTGTTCCAACGATATGTCAAATGCCAGTGGGTTGTAAATACTCACTGCACCCCTTATTAAATTCCGTGAGGGTTGTAGTTTCCAAAATGGGGTCACATGTGGGGGTGGGCGGGGGAGTCCACTGTTCTGGCACCACAAGGGGCTTTGTAAATGCACAAGGCCCTCGACTTCTATTCCAATCGAATTCTCTCTCCATAATCTCAATGGCGCTCCTTCTCTTCTGAGCATTGTAGTTCATCAGCAGAGCACTTGACGTCCACACATGGGGTATTTCCATATTCAGAAGAAATGGGGTTACAAATTTTGGGGGGCATTTTCTCCTATTACCCCTTGTAGAAATGTAAAATTTTGGGGAAAACCAGCATTTTAGTGAAAACATTTTTTTTTTATTTACACGTCCAACTTTAACGAAAAGTCGTCAAACACCTGTGGGGTGTTAAGGCTCACTGTACCCCTTGTTATGTTCCCTGAGGGGTGAAGTTTCCAAAATAGTATGCCATGTGGGGGTTTTCTTGCTATTCTGGCACCATAGGGGCTTCCTAAATGTGACATGCCCCCCAAAAACCATTTCAGAAAAACTCACTCTCCAAAATCCCATTGTTGCTCCTTCCCTTCTGAGCCCTCTACTGCGCCTGCCGAACACTTGACATACACAATTGAGGTATTTCCTTACTCAAGAGAAATTGGGTTACAAATTTTAGGAAGATTTTTCTCCTTTTACGCCTTGTAAAAATTCAAAAACTGGGTCTACAAGAACATGCGAGTGTAAAAAGTTAAGATTTTAAATTTTCTCCTTCACTTCGCTGCTATTCCTGTGAAACACCTAAAGAGTTAACACACATACTGAATGTCATTTTGAATACTTTGAGGGGTGCAGTTTTTATAATGGGGTCATTTGTGGGGTATTTCTAATATGAAGGCCCCTCAAATCCACTTCAAAACTGAACTGGTCCCTGAAAAATTCAGATTTTGAAAATTTTGTTAAAAATTGGAAAATTGCTGCTGAACTTTGAAGCCCTCTGATGTCTTCCAAAAGTAAAAACATGTCAACTTTATGATGCATTCATAAAGTATACATATTGTACATGTGAATCAATATAAAATTTATTTTGGGATGTCCATTTTCCTTCTAAGCAGAGAGTTTCAAAGTAAAAAAAAATGCAAATTTGGAAATTTCTCACCAAGAAATGATGCAAGTATCGACGAAATTGACCACTAACATAAAGTAGAATATGTCACGAAAAAACAATCTCGGAATCGGAATGAAAAGTAAAAGCATCCCAGAGTTATTAATGCTTAAAATGACAGTGGTCAGATTTGCAAAAAAGGCCTGCATCCTTAAGATGAAAATGAGCTGCGTCCTTAAGGGGTTAATTCCCTTCTTGGCAAGTGTTACTCGCCCTAAAAAGGGTGGCCCCACATAGGAACCTCTCCCTATTTCCCCCTACAAACACTGCCATTTGCCAGGGTTTTTAGGTAAAAATAAAGAGAGTTTCCTGTGTGGAGCCACCCTTTTTAGGGTGAGTAACACTTGCCAAGAAGGGAATTAATAGGGCAAGAGTAGGGCCTTACAGGGGAGGTTTTTACCCCCACCTGCTACAGTAGACAATTTGTTGTTCCCTTCCACCTTTTCAAGGAAAATGTTACTCATCTTAAAAAGGGCGGCCCCACACAAGAACCAATCCGTATTTCCACCTAAAAACCCTGGGAAATGGCAGTGTTTGTGGGTGGAAATAGGGAGAGGTTACTGTGTGGGGCCAGCCTTTTTAGGGCGAGTAACAGTTGCCAAGAAGGGAATTAATAATGTCAGAGTAGGGCCTTACAGGGCCTACGGTCAAACGGAAAAAAAATCATTGTGAGACAAAAAAATAAAAACGCCATTTTGTAAATTTTAGGGGCTTCCGTTTCTACACAGTAAATTTTTCGGTAAAAATGACACCTTCTCTTTATTTTGTAGGTCCATACGATTAAAATTATACCCTACTTATATAGGTTTGATTTTGTCGTACTTCTGGAAAAAATCATAACTACACACAGGAAAATGTATACGTTTAAAATTGTCATCTTCTGACCCCTATAACTTTTTTATTTTTCTGCATTTGGGGAGGTATGAGGGCTAATTTTTTGCGCTGTGATCTTTTTTTTTTTTTTTGCGCCATTGACTGTGTGGTTTAATTAATGATATATTTTTATAATTCGGACATTTCCACACGCGGCGATACCACATATGCTAATTTTTATTTACACTGTTTTTTTTTTTTTTTTTAATGGGAAAAGGGGGGTGATTCTAACTTTTATTAGGGAAGGGGTTAAGCGATCTTTATTCACTTTTTTTTCAACTTTTTTTTTGCAATGTTATAGCTCCCATAGGGGGCTATAACACTGCACACACTGATCTTTTACATTGATCAGTGGTTTCTCATAGGAAACCATTGATCAATGATTCTGCCGTTTGACTGCTCATGCTTGGATCTCAGGCACTGAGCAGTCATTCGGCGATCGGACACCAGGAGGCAAGGTAAGGGACCCCCCTGCTGTGTCAAAGCTATTCGTGATACTGCGATTTCGCCGCAGACATCCCGAACAGCCCCCTGAGCTAACCAGCAACGATTTACTGTAACTTTAGATACGGCGTTCAACTTTGAACGCCGCGTCTAAAGGGTTAATAGCGCATGGCACCGCGATCAGTGCCACGTGCAATTAGCCACAGGTCCCGGCCTCTAACAACTAGAGGTTGTTAGAGGCCAGGCCCGACCCGCCGTGGCCCCGCGTTATAGAACAGGAGCAGACTCATGACGTACCAGTACGTCATGGGTTCTGTAGGGGTTAAATAAATAATTTGGGGTCCATATATTTTACCCTAAGCATATTATTAAAAGTTAAGTTTTACATACTGCATATTCTCATTACTTACTTATGCACACTAACACTTTTTCTTCTGCCTACCTGCCTCAGCTACTATTCTGATCCTGCCACCCACCTGATGCCACACATCTGATGCCAAGTTCTCCTTTTTTCATCCACCTTCGTCATCCGGGTACTGCTGCCACCTCCAGTCTGTCTCATTCTGCTGCCATATGTTCTCCTCATACTGATGCCACATCCAGGCTTTCTCATTCTGCCGCCATATGTTCTCCTCATGCTGATGCCACCTCCAGACTGTGTCATTCAGCCACTATGTGGTCTCCTCCTGCTTCTGCCACCTCCAGGCTGTGTCATTAAGCCACTATATGTTCTCCTTATGATGCCGCCACCTCCACGCTGTATCATTCAGCCACTATATGGTCTCCTCATGCTTCCGCCACCTCCAGGCTGTGTCATATAGCCACTATATGTTCTCCTTATGCTGACGCAAACTCCAGGCTGTGTCATTCAACCACTATATGGTCTCCTCATGCTGCCGACAACGCCAGGCTGTGTCATTCAGCCACTATGTGGTCTCCTCATGCTGCCGCCACCTCCAGGCGATGTCATATAGCCATGATATGTTCTCCTTATGCTGCCGCAAACTCCAGGCTGTGTTATTCAGCCACTTTGTGGTCTCCTCATGCTGCCGCCAACTCCAGGCTGTGTCATTCAGCCACTATATGTTCTCCTCATGCTGCCACCACCTCCATGCTGTGTTATTCAGCCACTATACGGTCTCCTCATGCTGCCGCCACCTCCACGCTGTGTCATTCAGGCACTATATGGTCTCCTCATGCTGCCGCCTCCTCCACGCTGTGTCATTCAGCCACTATATGTTCTTCTTATGCTGCCGCCACCTCCATGCTGTGTGATTCAGCCACTATATGGTCTCCTCATGCTGCCGACAACGCCAGGCTGTGTCATTCAGCCACTATATGTTCTCCTCATGCTGCCGCCACCTCCAGGCTTTGTCATATAGCCACTATATGTTCTCCTTATGCTGCCGCAAACTCCAGGCTGTGTTATTCAGCCACTTTGTGGTCTCCTCTTGCTGCCGCCAACTCCAGGCTGTGTCATTCAGCCACTATATGTTCTCCTCATGCTGCCGCCTCCTGCACGCTGTGTCATTCAGGCACTATATGGTCTCCTCATGCTGCCGCCTCCTCCACGCTGTGTCATTCAGCCACTATATGTTCTCCTCATGCTGCCGCCTTCTCCACGCTGTGTCATTCAGCCACTATATGCTGCTGCCAACTCCAGCCTGTGTCCTTCAGCCACATTATGTTCTCCTCATGCTTCAGCCACCACCTCCACACTGTGCCATTCAGCCACTATATGTTCTCCTCATGCTGCCGCCACCTCCATGCTGTGTCATTCAGCCAATATTTGGTCTCCTCATGCCGCCACCACCTCCATGCTGTGTCATTCAGCCACTTTATGGTCTCCTCATACTGATGCACCTCCAGGATCTGTCATTGTGCCGCTCTGCGACAGTGATTCTAACAGCAACGCCTTTGATCTTCATGTCATACTGAATAACAGTATTATTTCACTAACCCGACACACACTCTATGCGTGTTACAGCAAGGAAAAGTGTTCTACACCCCTATTGAGGCTTTCTGTAGGCCAGAAATAGCCATTTTGGGGAATCAGCAAAGTTCAAAGATTCAAATAACTGATAATTTTTACAAACTGCATTGTCTTCAAGTTATTAAGTCCTGGATTCATAAAAACTAAATTTTGTTGAATATTTAGCAGCATAGTTGAAATGTACTGTACTTCTAGAAATATATTTTATAACTAGAGCAGTAGATACTTAGAAACAGTGACATATGCAGAAGACTGAAGGCTCAATATCAAAGATTAAAGAATTTCTCCCAATATGGAGTCTGGTTTTGCCATGGTTTTCAAGACATGGTGGCATGGCTTTGCTTTCACCTCTAATAGCCTTTACATAAGACGATCCCAGCTAGTTTGCCAAAATGTTGTCTTGTACAACATGTGTCCATTCAAAACTGAAAGACTGCCCTGTTTTAGAGTCCCATGGTAGCCACATTGTCTACCTCGTCTTAGCCCTGTCATAATACTTTACATTCTTTTGGGGTTGTAATTCTGATGACCTATCCTTATAAAGATATCCATATCAGATTGGTGGAGGTCTGGTTAATGGCATTCCAGCTGTTCAGTTTATGTAAGGGGCTGCAGCTTTATATTTAGTGTCCCAGTACCTGTGTTTCAGTTGCCATACCAGTAGTTTTGTTGACTAAGAGAAAAACCTTCTTCAAACTGCATAAGTCTGTATGTGAGGATATTGTGAGTTAAATTACAATACTGCTTTATACATAAAATTGCATTAATAGCATACACTGAGGTATAATGTGAGTGTAAGGGTTTAAGATTTGCATATGCCTTGTATCATATAATTGATCCCTTGGTCACATAATGATTCTAAACCAGTTTCCATACAGAACGTTCTAGAATAGCTGTGTCCCTACTCTAGCCTCCTCTCCCAGATAGAGAGGTAATTCCCCTCACTAGGTAGATGCCCACAGTAGGTAGGTAATTACCAGTGACATAACAAGGCATAAACGTCCATGCCCAGATAAAATGATTAGTGCCCCAAATCTCCAGTCTTATACTCTTCTCGCTTGTCATGTAACCAAATAGCAAGGAGAGAAAGTAATGTCTCTCTCTCTCTCTCTCTCTCTCTCTCTCTCTCTCATGAGTGATGATGACAGTTTAATTTACTCACTCCGGCATGTCACTTTCTGATGAGTGATGATGACAGGTCAGAGTTAAGCTTGCAGCCAGCCTGTCTCCTCTGTGCCTTCACCCTATCCTTCCTCCTTGCAGTGTGTACATGGGGAGGAGGATAGGAAAGGGGTTCCTGCACGGATCACACAGCAGTGTAAGACCAGAAAGCCACCTACACTATAACCCCATGTATTGGGTTAAGTTCAGGTGACAGTGGACCACTCCTTTTAAAAAGTGGCCACTGAGGCAATCAATGGATCACACCTGTTCCAGCTCCCAGCAGCCCCAGCAAACAGCTGAATTTTCTAGGAGAAGCCATGGCCTAGCCAAAATTTCCCCTGTAGTGGCCACTGCAGATGAATTTGTGGCCATTCAGATAAATGGTTGTTTATGTAATACAATGACAATTTAAGTCTGCCAGAAAATTACTGCCTGTTTGCAAAACCTATGACATGGCTTGCGGGAGGGTGTGTGGGGAGAAGTAAACGATCAATTGCTAGATCATTTTGTGTGGCCATTACTTGTCAGCTACACATCCCAGGCCCAGGCATTTTAGACTAAATGGCCCATTTCGGTCATGGATAGGGCTATGTTGAGGCGGAATGTCAGTCATAGTTTCATAGTTGGTTATAATAGGTTACATAATAATAAACGCATGTACCTTTAAATAATTCATGTAGTTACCAAATAACACCAATAAATATTATCACCATGCACATTAAAATCCTGTATACTGAGTAAATATTACCAATAATACCAATATATCAGGAGAAATATTTTCACCGTACATATTACTATCAAAGGAGAAATATTATCACCGTACATATTACTATCATACTGTTACTAGCCAAATCCTATAATACTGACCAATATTGACAATAATACTAGTATACAAGGAGGGATTTTATTACAATACATCATTCTATTACTAACCAAATTCTGTATACTGGGAACAATATTACCAATAATACCAGTATACAAGGAGGACCCCCCCCCTATACAGCAACCATATGATGGTAGATACCAATTATACACAGGCTCTGTACACCAAATAAGTGATTACAGTGCAGTTACAGTACATTGGGTGACTAACATGTGACATCTACTTCTTCTTCCCTTTTCTTTTGTCTTCTCCATTTGACCCAGACTGTCATAATGATTTTCTACAGCCACAACTCATTTTCAAAGAACCTGCCAGACAAACATTTTTAGGCTCAGCACTTTTCTAGCACCTATAGTACCCCAAACAGTAATGATAACCCCCTTAGTGCCCAAGAGATTGGGTAGATAAGTGGGATGGGGAAGAGAAGGTAGGCCATCCCCTCATTAGGTAGTTAGGTCATTCCAGTAGGTAGACTGGAGCCTTAACCTGGTTTCACCCATAGCGCATGTGCTCTGAGTAGTTAAGTCCCACCCTGTGTAGATAGCTGCCGCCTGTATATAGTTACTCCTTGTAGGTAGTAGTGTTGAGCGGCATAGGCCATATTCGAATTCGCGATATTTCGCAAATATATGGACGAATATTCGTCATATATTCGCTAAATTCGCATATTCGTAATATTCGCGATTCATTTTCGCATATACGAAAATTTGCGTATGCGAAAATTAGCATAAACCAAAATTATCATAAACCAAAATTAACATAAGTGAAAATTCGCAAATGCGAAAATTAGCATATGCAAATTTTCGCATATGCGAAAACTAGCACGCTAGTCTCACACAGTAGTATTACAGCCTTCTTTACCACCACACAAGCTGGAAGCAGGGAAGGATGATCACTGTGATGTTTACTGTGAAAAAAAAAAACTACAAAAAAAAAAAAACCAATATTCGTAATTACGAATATATAGTGCTATATTTGCGAATATTCGCGAATTCGCGAATATGCGATATTCGCGAATAAAATTCGCATTGCGAATATTCGCGAGCAACACTAGTAGGTAGTAGCAGCCCCCATAGTAGCCCCTTTATATAACTGCAACAGCCCCTTTTAGGCAATACAATTTGCTAACCTTTTTAGGTAGTACTTGTTGTAGCCCTTTTCGGAAGTAGTAAAATAAAAAATAAAACTTCACCTGACTTCTACGTAGTCCACAGGATGGCCTCTCTTCTCCTGTGTTCTCCTCCGCTCTGTGCTTTGGAACCTGATGATGTCACACATATGCTAAAGTGCAGTGGAAGGGTGTTTGGCCTTATGTAGCTGCCTACTGTCGGCAGCCACAAACGGCTGAACATCCTAAGGTCAACAAAAATTATAAAAATTTTGACTTGGTGAATTGCCCAAACATACAACCAAAGCACTTCACATCTGAGCTCACTAATTCCTCAGATATATTAAGTTCTGGGAAGGTAGTTTTGCTATACAACAAAATAATACACAGGTATTATAAAATATGCAGATTTATGTTATAAGTAATAAACATTAATGAGTAAATAATATACAATGATATATAATTGAATATTAATTGCAAGCTTATGTTAATTGACTACATACAGTAAAGATACAAATCAGTAGTTAGCAACTACCGTATGTTACAATACAACAACATTAGTTTCTAGGTTAGATGGATATCATATAAGAAAAAGATTCATTACTCTGCAAGAGAAAACCTCATGAAATCAAGATGGACAACATATCTATCTAGATATATAACATGGAATATAAATGAAACTTCCGTCCCCTTCTAACCAACTACACATAACTCTGGTAAGAACAGTAAAGGAAACATATAATCCACTGTACACTAATTTGGAAGGCTGATCCCCCTCCATTATGAATAGGCTAATTCTTCCCCTCCCCCACCATATTAGATGGGTAGAAAGAATTGATTCACCACCTCCATATTATATAGGTAGATAGGATCCCCCCCCCCTCCATATAATATAGGTAGGTAGATATGACTGATTTACCCCCTCCATATTAAATAGGTAGGTAGGATTGATTCCCTGCCATATTAGATAAGTAGGTAGATAGGAATGATTCCCCCCCCCCTACACCATATTAGATAGCTAGGCAGATAGGATTGATCCCCCCCCCTTCCCTCTTCCTCCATATAAGATAGATAGGTTGATAGGATTAATCCCCCTCTCCATATTAGATAGATAGGTAGATAGGAATCATTCTCCCCCCTCCTTCCTCAACCATATTAGATAGGTAGGTAGATAAAATGTATCCGAATTGATCCCCCCACCTCCCTTCCTCCCTCTCCTCCATATAAGATGATATCAGGGTAGATAGGTATTACTCTCCCCTTTCCTCCTCCACCATATTAGATAGGTAGGTAGATATGAATGATTTCCCCCAACCTTCCCACTTCCCTGCCCTCCTTATTAGATAAGTAAATATGCTGATATTCCTTCCTCTCATGCAAATAACACTTGCCCATAAGGAGCCACTCAGTCTGGTCTGGTGAAGGTGACACAATGATGTGACATCATCGCGCTGCCTACTCCAGCATGCAGATGTCGTGTGCAGCATCAAGCTGGTCCAGGAACAGAAAGTACCATTATTGGCAGGCAGGAAGCTTTTAGCTCTTAGCTCCGACACACAGAGAACGCAGGTAAGAGTTATAAGCCTTTCCGGCCCACCACTAACTGTACAGAGGATGCAGCACATAAGGTCCTGATACTATGTCAGGACCTTGTGTGCCAGTGAGGGGTGGGTGGCCTGGCAACAAAACGGCCAGTTGTCCCACTGTGAACCAGCCTGTAGCAGCTGGCAGTGGGTAGTCAAGCATATGTTTAAGATGTCGGGCCGACCCCTGCCGGCCTACAGGGTGGACAGCCCACTGGGAACATTCCCGGTATCCTGTTAAGCCAGTCCAGCCCTAATGCTATATATATTAGATAAATTCACCAATATACATAGATTATTTCTCTGCAGAAGAAAGGAACATTACCTGTATGCTAATTTTACCATCTCAATCTGGAGATAAGAGCCACCCATTAATTCACCATATTACTGACATAATTCCATCTACATGTTCTAATTTGTCTTTATCAAATGAGAAACCATTTCTCTCTTACCAAGATCAAGTAGGACTTTACTTCACCTGGAAACATTGGGTCCAACGTATCGTCATGGGTGGCTTCTGTTCTGTCACCATGTAGATCACATCAGGTGAGGCCTAGCTATGTCTTTCCATGAGCTTTCATGGTCCTGTCCCACATATAGTTTCTAGAGATGTAAAGAGGTCCTGGAGAGTCTATGACCACAGCCTTATATGGACTACATCTAAAGTCTATATAGGAAGAAGCTTCACTTTCTTCTTGTTTCTTTCTTTGTCTCTTTTCCTCCTTATCTTTCTTTTATGTAACCCCCCCCCCCAGCATGTGATTATTACCAGAAAAGTTATCAGCTGTTAACCCCCCAGATTGGAATTCTCCAATGGACATAGACTGGGTATGTGAATGGATGCAGATTAATACCCTATGTCACAAATACCCATATTTTATACTTCCCTCTGTTTGAAGGGTACCTGTTCCAGACTTCTAGTTGCCGAGCCTCTTGATTGCAGGTAATTTCCATCTATAGGCCGGACACAACCTGTACCAGACTGCAAGTGAGGAGCGCCCGTCACAGCTGCTGGGACTTCTAGTTGGTGAGTGGCGCCATGCACCAACTGCACACTGTGGGGGAGATTTATCAAAACCTGTGCAGAGGAAAAGTTGCCCAGTTGCCCATAGCAACCAATCAGATCGCTTCTTTCATTTTTAACAAGGCCTCTGTAAAATGAAAGAAGCAATCTGATTGGTTGCTATGGGCAACTGGGCAACTTTTCCTCTGCACAGGTTTTGATAAATCTGCCCCTATATGCTCATATAAACTGGGATATGTGGCGCAACCCTATATGTACATGCAACTACAAATAAGACTTAATAATCTTGTAAGAGTAATTTTTATTAGTTTTATTAACGGTTATTGACTTTATGAACTTTTATATTTTTATATTCTAAATAGAGATGAGCTAACTTTTGAAAAATTTAATTAGGCCGATTCGCCAAATTTTTCTAAAATATTTGGTTCGATCCGAATTTATTTGTGGCAAATCTATTTTAAAAATGGCTATGTCACATGGCAGCACGATGACAGAGCCTTGAGGTGTCATCAGTAGGAGACCATATAGTGTCTGAATGGCACAGCCTGGAGTTGGCTGAAGAATGAGAAGAGACCATATAGTGGCTGAATGAGACAGCCTGGAGGTGGCATCAGTATAAGGAGACCATATTGTCTCCTCATACTTAATGACTGCCTGGAGTTTGTGGCAGCATGGGGAGACCATATAGTGTCTGACTGGCACAGCCTGGAATTGGCGGCAGATGAGGAGACAATAGGGCCTCACAATCTCTAAGAATAAAAGATTAATTTTGAAATTTCCATTGAAGATGTATGGTACCTAGTGCTACCATAAACATATATAGGTAATGCCCTAGGCCCAGCAGCATCACTAAACCATGTAGTTGCTGAATGACACAGACTGGAGTTGGCTGAATCATCAGTAAACCATATATTGGATGAATGGCACAGACTGGAGGTGGCTGAAGCATTAGGAGACCATCTAGTGGCTGAATGACACAGCCTGGAGTTGGCTCAAGCATGAGAAGAGACCATATAGTGGCTGAATGAGACAGCTTGGAGGTGGCAGCAGCAGCATCAGGAGTCCTGAAAGTGACCCGGTGACAGTGTGGTGCGGTGGGTGGCAATACCAGTACCCGGTGACGAAGGTGGGTGAATAAAAGGTCTGCATGTTTGTAACTGGGGAGCAGCACCTTAAATCTGTTTGGCACTATCCATATTTGTGAAGTGTTGGTGTGGCACCATGGTCAATCTACTCTTATGCATCAGGCATTGGTGGTTGGAAATCCTGGCTGATCCGTGCCTGATTAATCTTCACAAAGGTCAGTCTATCCACATTTTTCATGGACAGACGAGTTCTCCTTGGGGTGACTATGGCTCCCGCCGCACTAAACACCCGCTCTGATGGCTCACTACTGGCCCGGCAGGACAGGTTTTCCAGGGAAAACTCTGCTAGTTGCGGCCACAAATCAAGTTTGGCTGCCCAGAAGTCCAGCGGATCTTCAAGGTGTGTTGGCATGAGCATGTCAAGGTATGCCACCACCTGCTGGTTCAGGCCCTGCTCCATGTCTACTTGCTGCTGATGAGTTGCTTCACTATGCGGGTGAACAAAGCTTTAGCGACTGTAGACTCAGGCTGCTGCTGATGGAGCTGGTACTGCTCCCGCCACTTCACCCCTCCCCAGCAACCATGGCAGTGGAATTTGAGCGCAGGGAGCCCCCATATACAGACCTTCGAGAGGATGGACGACTACAAAGGATGCCTCTGTAGTAGGTCATTTTGTCCTCCCTCTCAGTAGGTATAGAAAAGGCCCCTATTTTGTGGCGGTAGCAAGGGTCCAATAAGGTGGAGATCCAGAAGACCTCCTGCTGCCGAATGGTGACATTTCGGCTGTCACTACGCAAGCAGGTGGGCATGCATTGTGCCATTTGTGCAAGTGACTCGGAGGGACTCCCTGCCTCCATCTCCACTAGTGTTGAGCGGCATAGGCCATATTCGAATTCGCGAATATTCGCGAATATATGGACGAATATTCGTCATATATTCGCGAATATTCGCATATTCGTTATATTCTCGTTTTATTTTCGCATATGCGAATATTAGCGTATGCGAAAATTAGCATATGTGAATATTAGCAAATACAAAATTAGCATACGTGCAAATTCGCATATGCGAAAATTAGCATATGCGAATTTTCGCATATGCGAATTTTCGCACGCCAGTCTCACACAGTAGTATTACAGCCTTCTTTACACCACACAAGCTGGAAGCAGAGAGGGGTGATCACTGTGATGTGTACTGTGAAGAAAAAAAAAAAAGAAAAAAAAAACAGAAAAAAAAAAAACGAATATTCGTAATTACGAATATATAGCGCTATATTCGCGAAATTCGCGAATTCGCGAATATGCGATATTTGCAAATAATATTCGAATTGCGAATATTCGCGAGCAACACTAATCTCCACTGCACACTGCCACAGTGTGTCTGGGTCCTCTGTCTCGCCTTCCTCATAACCCTCTAGCTCCTCTGGCTGCTCCTACTGCTCCTCTCCTGTCAGATTACTAGAAAAAACACCCATTTGGCAAAACCTTAACTGTGCTCCACTGTGCAGCTCCCCCTCCTTCTCCACCTCCTTCAGTTCAGCCCCCACAGGGCTCATGTGGACGTGAGATGAAGGACCACATCTCCAGTGCCCTGAACCAGCCATAGTTCCCAACAAGTCTTGTAAGAATTGAAGCAGTGGGATGACGTTGTTCATCCCGTAATCCTGGTGACTTACTAATATTGTGGCTTCCTTAAAGGGCCTGAGCAAATGGCAGGTGTCACGTATAACCTGCCACTGGTTCACATTGAAGCTACACAGGGCAGTACCCCTATCTGCTTGGATCATCAAGAAATCGGTGATGGCTTTTCTCTGTTCGTACAGTCCGTCCAACATATGGAGGGTGGAATTCCAATGCGTGGCAATGTCACAAATCAGACTATGTTGTGGGATACCGTTCTGACACTGCAGCTAAAGGAGGGTGTGCTTTGCAGTGTATGAGTGGCTGAAGTGCATGCAAAGTTTCCTTCCCCTTGTTAGGATGTCTTGCAAATGGGGGAACACTTCAGGAACTGCTTCACAACCAGATTGGACACGTGTGTCATGCAGGGCACATGGCTCAGCCTTCCCAGTCGCAGTGCCTGCAAGATATTCTTCCCCTTGTCAGTCACCATGGTTCCCATTTACAGTTTTCGTGGAGTAAGCCATGCTCCGATTTCTTTACGAATGACTTTTAGCAGTGAACCATGTGAAGAACAGCGTGACACCCCCGTGCCCTGCCCACATGGCATGCTGAAGGGCCACTGAGACTTGTCTGGGCAGTGGAGGCTGAGGACACGGTGGACGATGAGGAGGCGGGAGTCACACACTGTCACAGGACCAACAGGCTGAGAGCGTGGAGGAGAAAGCGGCGTGACCTTTCCAAGTTGGGGTTGTGGCTGTGCAGGAACCACATTCACCCAGTGAGCCGTAAAGGACATGTATTGTCCCTGACCATAGTTACAGCTCCAGACGTCGGCGCTGCCATGCACTTTGGTACACACCGACAGGCTCAAGGACTGGACCACCTTCTCTTCCACAAAATTGTGCAGGGCTGGTACTGCCTTCTTTGCAAAGAAATAATGGCTCGACACAAGCCATCAGTTCTCTGAAAGGTGCAGAGTCCACCACTTGAAAACTGAGGGACTGCAGCACCAGCAACTTAGACAGGAGCACATTCAGCCTCTGCGCCGTTGGATGAGTGGGCGCATATTGTTGTCTCTTGGACATGGCTTCGCCGATGGATTGTTGGCAGAATGGCTGACTAGAAGTAGAAGGAGCAGGAGAATCTGGAGCGACAGAAGGAGGGTATGACACACAGCTCCCTTAGGCTGAGGTGGTGGAGCCTTAGCTGGCTGAAAGAGGGAGCGGCGAGCCACTGGGTGATGTAGCAGGCTGGACCACTACATCAGAGCCACGGTTCTCCCAGGCCGCTTTTATGGTGGCGAAGCATATGTTGACGCAGGGCCGTGGTGCCAACATTGGGACCCTGGCCACGCTTCACCTTCTGCCGACATATCTTGCATGTGGCTATGTAATCCTCCTCCGGATGATTAATGAAAAACTGCCACTCCGCTGAGTAGCTGATTTTCCCACCAACAGACCGCACTAATTGACTGCTACTGCCACCGTCTCCAGGAACCCCTGTTCCACTACCTCCCGGGAAGGTAGGCTGCCGCAAAGAAGGTGGTCTCCCCCGGGCACGTTTGGCTCCAGAATTTCCACTTCTCCAACCATGCTACCTCCTTGCTGGCTCAGCTGCTGCCTCACGGGTAACCTGCCATTCTCTTATCTTGATGATGATGAAGCCCCTTCTGCACCCGGCTCCCAATTGCGATCGGCTTCATCATCATCAACAAGTGTCTGCACGTCACTGATGTCCTTCTAAGGTTCCTCAACAGTGTCTGCTTCAGGACCCATAACCCTGGCAACACCACCTCCCACGTCACTCTCCTCATCACTACTTATCCGCCTAGCCGAGGATGTCACCTCCCCTTCTTGGCTGGGCAGTAGCTGCTGAATGTCCTCTATTAGATCGTCCTCAGTGAAGTGAAGCTCCTAGTGGAGCTGAACCCAGAGCATTAGATACTTCTGTAGGGGAGGGAACAGCATAGGACAGAGGCAATGGGAGGACAGGGACTGCTCCTGGGCCATGCCAACTGAGGGTTGTGTCTGAGGCACCCACCGACTGTTGACTGGGGGTGTAAGATGTCACTTGTGATGAAGTGGATGACCGTGTTAACCAATCGATGATGGCAGATGGGTTGCTGGTTGAGACATGACCGCTAGCTGATAACGGGAGCTCAGGCCTCTCACTGTGACTCCTGCTGCCACTCGCCCCTAGTGTGCTGCAACCTCTGCCTTAAGGATTTAGGCACTCCTCTGTGCATGTCCTGGCACTTCTCTGCCTGACTTACTTAGTGCCTATCTGAGTGGAGTACAATACGCTTCACTACGCTTAAAACAGTATTTGTCTAGAACAGCAGCAAGTGTGCACTTTTGGCTGGCCTTTCACAGTATCTAGGACCTTGACAGATTAACAGGTACAAAATAGTATGCTACTTAGATGTAGGTATGTGGTATGCACTAATGAGGGCAGAAAAATGCTCTACAGTACACTTAAAAAAGTATCTGAGTACAACACCAGCCAGTTAGTACTTTTGTCTGTCCTTTCACAGTATGTAGGCCCTTGACAGATTAACAGGTACAACCACTACTTAGATGTACGTATGCAATATGCAGAAAAATGCTCTACAGTACCCAGCAGTACACAACAGAGCTGCAGCCAAAAAAAGCTGTGTACTAAACACAAAATTGCACTCTGTCAAAGACTATTAGGAATGGACTGCTGGGTATTATACTGTCTACAGACTAGTATAACCAGTAGATGATTTTTTGTGGAACAAAGACACTGAATTGCGCAGAAAAATTATTCCTGCCTCCTCTGCTGAGGTTTATGAAGTTGATGCAGATTGTTTAAATGTATGAGGCAACACGCAGCTATGTGCCCCTCTCTGTAATACTATGCTGAAGAAAGTAACTGGGGGGTTAATGCCTGCAGCAAAAATCTTTCTCAGTGAAAAAAACAATGCTTTCCGTTGTGACTAGGAGGATGTTAAATGCTGCTGGACTGCACTTTTCTCTGCTGTAACACACATACACAGGCTCTGCGTCCTATGATCCTTCTGCAGTGTATTGTAATGAATGGACTGGCCGCAAGATGGCTGCCAATTATATAGGGGTGTGACATTACGTGGTGACTGGCTGCTGATAGGCTGCATCCTGCATGTGATTCAGGGTCATCCTGCCTACTTCCCTTCCCACCTTGCCTTCCTGCCTTCCCAGCGTTCCTTGCCCCATGTACTGACATGTGGATCTGCCATTTTAGATGCCCTGGACCGCAGTAAATGGAGTTTAATGAAGCGATTTGCGCGATAGAATCGCAGCGATATTCGCACTAGTTGCAAATTGAATATTTCCTGAAATTTGTAACGAATTTGGGTTCATCAGATTTGAATCGCTCATCTCTAATTCTAAACTATTACTTATAATCTTATAACATCTAAGGCAAGGGCCCTGCTATGATGTTAGTGGACTAATTGTCTAATAAATATTTCAAAAATGTTATATAAAACCAGCCATGTAATTTATTTAAATTATTTTTCTCTATTATTTTTCTCTTTTATACAATTGGCATATATGCCTTGTAGGTCTGTTTTCAGGTCTCTATTTTAATTGTATTTTTTGGCACTTAGGGTAACGTGCATCACAGTTACCTCAGTGTACAGTATATTATTCTAGTTCTAGTGAGAGTCACCCATATACATTTCTTGGTAGTCATATTGTGAAATTACTCCAGAATACCAGACCCTCTAACTAAAGCCTCCCTCATGTATCCCCCCTGTTTATCTCAATGTCCTGTGTATGAATTGTAACATGCATGGTCAGGGAGACATATTTCTTACTAATTGGTATATAGGGAGAAGCATCTGAAAATAGTTAGGAAATTAAACCAACTTCATTGTGAGCGACTTCTGTTGGCTACTCATAAAATGGTAGACAGTAAACCTGAATCACCAAGCCCTGTGATTAATTCAATTCCAATAGTCCTGACTAGAGATGAGTGAACCGAAGCTGATGAACCCAAATTCGTTACGAATTTCATGAAAAATTGGATTTGCAGCGAATGCGAATATCGCCGTGATTCTATTGAGCGAATTGCTTCATTAAACTCCATTTTACAGCGCTCCAGGCTATTGGAGACCTAAAATGGCGGATCCACATGTGAGTACATGGGGCAGGGGATTATGGGAGGGCGGGAAACAGTGGCGGGAATGAAGGTAGGCGGGCTGACCCTGAATCACATGTGAGATACAGCCTATCAGTGTTCACTGACCCCTGTGATGTCACAGCCCCTATATATACGACGGCCATCTTGCCTCTCTTCATTTCATCTATGCACTCAGATAGAGAGGACGGAACTGCGTGTTTGTGAATAGCTCATGCCACAGCGTACCACTGCAACTGCTAATCATATCAGCATTAGGGAAAGACAGGACTGCAGTGCTATTGTGTTGTCACTGGGGAAGATCTTACGATATATAAACCTCCTATTCACGTTATTGAGCATTGCAGCAGAGCGGGGCAGATAGCTGTCAGCTGCCTCATACAGAACTCCAAGCTGCCTGAACTTTCTGAAGCATCTTATCTCCTCATTTTTCAGCCCAATTAAGTTTATTTGTATTTGCTCTACAAATCTTCTGCTGCTCAGAAATATGTGACAGAGTGCAATTTAGGGTTTAATCCCTGTATTTTTAGTTTTTTTTTGATTTGCTGCACTGTTGGGTCCTGCTGCTGTTCATAAATACGTGATTGTTCAGTGGACTGTAGTGCATTTGTACCATTTTGTACCTGTTAATCTGTCAAGGGGCTACATACTGTGCAAGTCCAAACAATAGTATTCACCGGCTGGTGTTTTACAAAAATACAGATTTTTTTCTGCCTATAGTTGCGCATATTACTGCCCTCATCAGTCCATACCGCATAGGTACATCCAAGTATTGCACCATTTAGTACCTGTTAATCTGTCAAGGTGCTCCATACCATCAAAGTCCAAACAATAGTATTCACCGGCTGGTGTTTTTAAAAATACAGAGTTTTTTCTGCCTATAGTTGCACATAATACTGCATTCATCAGTGCGTACCGCATACGTGCATCCAAGTATTATACCATTTAGTACCTGTTAAGCTGTGAAGGTGCTCCATACTGTCAAAGTCCAAACAATAGTATTCACCGGCTGGTGTTTTTAAAAAAAATACAGATTTTTTTCTGCCTATAGCTGCGCATATTACTGGTGTTTTACAAAAATACAGAGTATTTTCTACATATAGTTACGCATATTACTGCCCTCATCAGTGCATACCGCATACGTGCATCCAAGTATTGTACCATTCAGTACCTGTTAATCTGTCAAGGTGCTCCATACAGTCAAAGTTTAAACAATAGTATTCACCGGCTGGTGTTTTACAAAAATACAGAGTTTTTTCTGCGTATAGTTACGCATATTACTGCCCTCATCAGTGCATACCACATAGGTACATTCCAAGTATTGTACCATTTAGTACCTGTTAAGCTGTCAAGGTGTTCCATACTGTCAAAGTCCAAACAATAGTATTCACCAGCTGGTGTTTTAAAAAAATACAGAGTTTTGTCTGCCTATAGTTGCGTATCTTACTGCCCTCATCAGTGCATACCGCATACGTACATCCAAGTAGTGTTCCATCTTGTACGTGTTAATCTGTAAAGGGTCTACATACTGTGAAAGGACAGCCATAAGTAATCACCTGCTGCTGTTCTAGACAAATATTGTTTAAAGAGTAGTGTAGCGTATTGTAATACCCTCATAAACGCACTATTCATGTATGTCAGGCAGAGAAGTGCCAGGATGTGCACAGAGGAGTGGCAGAGGCCTTAATACTTCAGGCAGAATTGGCAGCAGACTTGGGGCAAGGGGCAGGAGGAGTCGCAGCAAGAGGCCTGAGCTCCCGTTATCAGCCATCGGTCGTGTCTCCACCAGCAACCCATCTGCCGTCGTTGATTGGTTAACACGCTCATCCACATCATCACAAGTGACATCTGACACCCCCAGTCAACAGTCAGTGGTTTCCTCAGACACAACCCTCAGTTTGCATGGCCCGGAAGCAGTCCCTTTCCTCCCATTCCCTTTGTCCTATGCTGTTTCATTCAGGCAATATATGGTTTACTGATGCCGCTGCTGGGCCTGGGTCTGGGAATTTCAAATTTTCTCATAGGTAGCACCCGCTATCCAAAATCTTTTTCAAAAATTTATAAAGCTGTGTTGTTTTTTGGGGGGAATTGTGAAGCCCTGCTGTGTGCTTGTGAATCAGCCAACTCCAGGCTGTGTCATTCAGGCAATATATGGTTTACTGATGCCGCTGTGGGGGCTTGTTGGATTTGGTCCTTTGTACCCACACGATGGGCTCCGGGACACTCAAAGTTTGTTTTAATTTTCAAATAAAAAAATGATGGCGCTGCTGGGCTTGGGTCTGGTAATTTCAAATTTTCTCATAGGTAGCACCCGCTATCCAAAATCTTTTTAAAAAAATTCTAAAATTGTGTTGTTTTTTGGCACTACATAATGTGGATGGCAACAAGAGTGATTGAGAGAGTGAAGAGCCATTGGGCTTGTAGATGGCATGGCCCACTGGGCAAATGCCCACAATGCCCGGTGGCCAGTCAGGCCCTGGTGATATTGTCCTGGCCCTTAGCTGCTTGACCAGTGGGACTTTATATTATGGCTTACAGACAGGGAGTCTTTGGAGGCAAGCTCCTCTCTATAAAGTCCTTGGGGGAGATTTATCAAAACCTGTACAGAGGAAAAGTTTCTAAGTTGCCCATAGCAACCAATCAGATCCCTTCTTTCATTTTTCAGAGTCCTTTTAAAAAATGATAGAAGTGATCTGATTGGTTGCTATGGGCAACTCAGCAAATTTCCCTCTAGACAGGTTTTGATCATTCTCCCCCCTTATCCTTTAAAAAGGGCATACAAGCTGGGTTTGTCTTTGTGAAACAAACTTTGTAATAACCTTTACATACTGCCACATTTATCACAAGTAAGTGCATTACAGCACCCCATATGTTTGTATTAATTTGTATATTCCATTTGTAAGATGCATAATTTGCATATTTCATTTTGTAGACTATTATTAACTGGTTTTGTATATTCATATTTGAAGTATAGGACACAAATCATTATTTATTAATAATAGGCTGAATATACACATTTTCTCACTGGACAAAGGCAATAATGATAATTTATGAACCACAAAAAATGTAATCCCAGAAAACATAACTGCATTATGATATAATTTATCAGAAATGCACTAATTTATAAAATAAATTGCTTGGAGCAGTGTGCCAAAATGGTTGATTCTAGGGATGCAAAACATTGTTATGTGTGTAATATTTTGAGGAGTTCTTTAGGAGATCCAGCTGTGTATGATGTTTTAGTAGCAATGTTCCATGGAAAAAAGTATGCAAACTAGCTCTCCTTCAAAAGAAGAAAAACTGTCTCTTGTGGCACCTGTATGGTCCCATTCACATTGCGGTATTTCGTGCCAAATATAGCAAGGCATTTCCAAGTACATTTCGCAGGAAAAAATTGACATGTGCATCCTGTCTGCGGAGTTCAGAATTTGAAATGTTGCCATGTGCATGGTGTAGCAGACTCCCATTGAAAACAATGGGAGTCTGCTGTAACAGTCCCAAGCAGAATTTTTACACCAGATTCCGCTTGGAAATTCTGCCATGTGACTAGAGCTTAAGGATTCTTGCCCCACATCAGCATAGAAGTGGGTACTGATTGGCTAAAGGAAATGGGGGGGTACTAGTATTAATTCTGCCAAGCAGATTTTTTTTGACCAGCAACTATGCAATGTGAACTTTTAGCAGCTGAGCGCCAAAGGGCGCCATAGCCAAAGAAGAAGTTAATGTAAGTGAAAGCCTCCGGCAGCTCCGGTCCATACAAGTCCACCTGGGGGTAAGCTCTTACACTGTATTCTTCAAGTGAAGTTGCAAGAACTAGTGATTGTCAACTCCCAAGTCAAGTCTAGTATCTTCTGAGTCAAGTCCCAGTCACAAAATAAGCCTACTTAAGTATGTGAAATAAAGGCGGGGAGGGCCTAAAATACAACTTTTAATAAGTCTATAAAAATGTTCTTACAAAAAACACCCAGTGTCAGTGTTATAAAATGGAATTAAATAAATGATGCCAATTGCAGTATACTCATAACACATAGACACCAATATCCAGTGTCCATACTGTTAACAAGAATATTCTAGAGGATGCAAGTTTACAACCACAGTGATACAAAATCACAAATAGGACATATTTCAATATTGTAAAATTCCCAACGCGTTTCTAGTGCCATCCTGCGCCGTCCTCAGGGAAATAAAGACAAAAACAAAACTATCAGGTATCATTAACAACCTGAGTCAATATGTACAATTAGTTCTCATATGTATGTAGGTATGCGCTCCGTCTGAACCGCTTGCCGTACTTCAGGATCGTATCTGAATACATCACTGTATACACACCTGGAGTTCTACTGCAATTGAGTCCCCAATCTAGTGAGCAGGGTGACTAACTGCTCCTGTTTAAGGGATTGCAGTATAGGTGATCCTCCATTGAGGACTATCTGATATGATTGATGCATATATGAGAACTAATTGTACATATTGACTCAGGTTTTTAATGATACCTGATAGTTTGTTTTTGTCTTTATTCCCCTGAGGACGGCGCATGATAGAGCTAGAAACGAGTGGGGAATTTTACAATATTGAAATATGTCCTATCTGTGATTTTGTATCACTGTGGTTGTAAACTTGCATCCTCTAGAATATTCGTGATAACAGTATGGACACCGGATATTGGTGTCTATGTGTTATGAGTATACTGCAATTGGCATCATTTATTTAATTCCATTTTATAACACTGACACTGGGTGTTTTTTGTAAGAACATTTTAATAGACTTATTAAAAGCTATATTTTAGGCCCCCTCCGCCTTTATTTTACATACTTAAATAGGCTTATTTTGTTATTGTTTATGCTTGGGAGCACTAATATGATTTAGGCCCTTCTGCTAGACCCGTATAAATAAGCAGACCCATTTCAAGTCCCAGTCAGTTAGTCTGTCCAAATCAAGTTCAGATCAGTCTAAATTACAGTCATGGCTGTAAATGTTGGCACCCCTGAAATTTTTATAGAAAATGAAGTATTTCTCACAGAAAAGCATTGCAGTAACACATGTTTTGCTATACATCACATTTATTCCCTTTGTGTGTGTATTGGAACTAAACCAAAAAAAGGGAGGAAAAAAAGAAAATTGGATATAGTGTCAAACCAAACTTCAAAAATGGACTGGACAAAATTATTGGCACCCTTTCAAAATTGTGTAAAAATAAGATTGTTTCAAGCATGTGATGCTCCTTTAAACTCACCTGGGGCAAGTAACAGGTTTGGGCAACATAAAAATCACACCTGAAAGCAGATAAAAAGGAGAGCAGTTCACTTAGTGTTTGCATTGTGTGTCTGTGTGTGCCACACTACAGTAAGCATGGACAACAGAAAGAAGAGAAGAGAACTGTCTGAGGACCAAAATTGTGGAAAAATATCAACTCTCTCAAGGTTACAAGTCCATCTCCAGAGATCTAGATTTGCCTTTGTCCACAGTGCTCAACATTATCAAGAAGTTTACAACCCATGGCACTGTAGCTAATCTCCCTGGGCATGAACTGAAGAGAAAAATTGATGAAATGTATCAACGCAGGATAGTCTGGATGGTGGATAAGCAGTCCCAAACAAGTTCCAAAGATATTCAAGCTGTCCTGCAGGCTCAGGGAGCATCAGTGTCAGCACGAACTATCCGCCGACATTTTAATGAAATAAAATGCTATAGCAGGAGACCCAGGAGAACCCCCCTGCTGACACAAAGAGATAAGAAGAATTTTAAAAATGAACTTGAGTAAGCCAAAATCCTTCTGGGAAAACATCTTGTGGACAGATGAGACCAAGATAGCGCTTTTTGGTAATGCACATCATTCTACTGTACCGAAAACAGAATGAGGCCTACATAGAAAAGAACACAGTACCTACAGTGAAATATGTTGGAGGTTCAATGATGTTTTGGGGTTGTTTTGTGCCTCTAGCACTGGGTGCTTGAATGTGTGGAAGGCATCATTAAATCTGAGGATTACCAATGGATTTTGGGTCTCACTGTACAGCCCAGTGTCTGAAAGTTGGGTTGGCATCCAAGATCTTGGGATTTCCAGCACGACAATGACCCCAAACATACGTCAAAAAGCACCCAGAAATGGAAATGCGCTGGAGAGTTCTGAAGTGGCCAGTAATGAGTCCAGATCTAAATTCCATTGAACACCCTAAAATTGCTGTTGGGAAAAGGCGCCCTTCCAATAAGAGAGACCTGGAGCAGTTTGCAAAGGAATGATACGAATGAGGCTATACGCTCCACGCAAGTCCAACTTGGAGAAGACCTTGGCACCACGGAGACGGTCAAAAAGTTCAGAGATAAGAGGTAGTGGGTAACGATTCTTGACCGTGATTTTGTTAAGTCCCCTGTAGTAAATGCATGGACAGAGTGAGCCATCCTTCTTCCCTACAAAGAAGAAACCTGCTCCAGCAGGAGAAGAGGACTTATGGATAAATCCCTTTTGCAGATTCTCCTGGATATACTCAGCCATGGCTTTGGTCTCAGGAACTGATAAAGGGTAAATTCTTCCACAAGGAGGAATGGTACCAGGCAGAAGATCTATAGGGCAGTTGTGAGGACGATGTGGAGGCAGAGACTCAGCCTGTTCCTTGCAGAATACGTCAGAAAAATCTTGGTAACATGGCGGCAGACCAGGTAAAGGAGGAAGAAAAAAACAACAACTTTAGACTGAACTGATTGGAGACAAAAAAAATTGACAGAATTGTCCCCAGCGAATAATTTCTCCAGTTCTCCAATCCAGATGCGGAGAATGACATCGTAGCCAGGGAAGGCTTGGCAAGCTGAGTAACAGGAAAATGATATTTGTGGACAAAAAAAGCATAAACAAAGTCCCCTTTGGATCCAGAATCCAAAAATGCTGTATCGCTGAAGGAAGACTTGGCAGAAGCAAATACTTGTACAGTAATGGTTAAGCATAGAGAGGTAGTATTCACACTTAGGGACGCCTCTCCCACATACCCTAAATGCGAGCGTTTCCCGGATGCTGAGGACGAACAGTACAGTCCTTGAGGAAGTGCTCTGGCTAGCACAATACAGACACAAATTCTCACTGCAACGTTGTGATCTCTCCTGTTGTGTCAAGCGAGAATGATCCACTTGCATAGCCTCTTCGGCAAGAGGCCCGGTGGAGTGTAGAAGAGGACGTTGGAACACAGGTGCCAGACGAGTATATCGCCTTGTATGGGCAGGTTCTCTCTCCAAACAAAGTTCCTTCTGTCTCTCTGCAAAACGCACATCAATCCATGTAGCTAGGTGGATAAGTTCAGACAAGGAAGACGGAGGATCACGTGCAGCGAGAGCATCTTTTATCCTTCTAGACAGTCCTTTTTTGAAGGTTGCACACAAGGCCTCATCATTCCATGCCAGTTCAGAGTCTAGAGTGCGGAATTGAACCGCATAGTCACCAACGGAGGAATTCCCCTGACAGAGATTAAGGAGAGCCATCTCAGCAGAAGAAGCACGTGCGAGTTCCTCAAAGATGCTGCGGAATTCAGCCAGAAACGTAGTGAAGTTGGAGGTAACCAGATCACCGCGGTCCCAAAGAGGAGTAGCCCAGGCCAAGGCTTTTCCGGATAGCATACTGACCACAAAGGCCACCTTAGCTCGTTACGTAGGGAATTGGTCTGACATGAGCTCCAGATGCATGGAGCATTGTGTAATGAAGCCTCTACACAGCTTGGAATCACCGTCATATTTAGAAGGTAGATGTAAGCAGAACTTGGAGCCAGAAGACGCTGCAGGAACAGGTGGAGACACTGGGAAAGGTTGCGACTGCTGCTGCTGTTGCTGCATGGCTAGAAGTTATAACCAAAAAACAAAGAGACCCACGATACTAATAATATTTCAAAAAGGTATGACAATCTTTATTAGACAAAATAAGACAAACAATTAAAATGATTAAAAAGGCAGAGGATAACCTTGGGCAGGAGACAACAAGTGCCGGTGAATCTGGTATGGGTAATGTAGGTATTCAATAAAGAGCATGTACAATATATAACTGACAAAACTGCAGATTCCTAGTATAGTACAATGTAGATATAGCATCTAACATACATAAGTATAAGATAGGGAGCAGCAATACAGTATTATTGACAAAATGGAAACGCAAAAATTGGAAACGAGAAAATACCTAAAAAAGCTACCTGTCATATACCCACAAGCCAGGAACACCAAGCACCAACACCCCAACGCACGTTTTGCGTATAGGCTTCATCAGGGGGCGTGTCCTAATCCCCTAAAGAAGCGAGTATATAAGGGCTAGTGTGCCCAATCAGAGCCCGCAGATCATGGTGATGGACAAACATCAGACCCAATGAAACCCCACCGTTCCACACGGATCAATACGGATAGGGCAATGGAAAAATACTAGTCTACCTGTAAACCGGAGAGGGAGCCTCCCTCCTCGTGTGCCGGAAGTCCCGTGCTTGGAAATGACGGCACTGGCACTTCCGGCGTCTTAAAATGACGCACAAAATGCCATCCTATCTAAACGGGCTAGACTAAAATGGCGCCCGCCAGTAAATATACATGGCTCAGCAAAAATGGCCGTCCTACTATCCGTGCGCATGCGCACAGTGTATCAAGGGAAGTCCACACCATCGCGCACGCGTCGGTATTCGGCGCACGCGTGATAGGAATGGACTCCACAAAGATGGCGCCGGAAAGATATACGGAGACAATGATACAATGAATGGCGAAAATGGGAGGGATCAATCTGAAAGCCGACAGAATAAATAATCACTATAAATGACAACAATATACATCATCATATAAAGGAAAGGGAAAAGGAGGGGTTTTGCACACAAATAAACAATAACATAAATAATAATACATTAATAGAGAGAGAGGGTAATTAAAGAAAAAAACACCACAAGTGAAAAGAGTGAAAAAAGAAGAAGAAATGAATAAAACACCTACCACCAAGGGATAATGGGAAAGAGGATGAACACCTATAATAAAAACAAAAACAACACATAAGTGGGGTGATCATATACAGAAATAAAGTGATAATATGAACAATTAAATAAAGAGAGTGATACTCAAAATGGCTAATAAGAGAATACTAATATATTTATGCAAACAAGCAAAAGGGACATACACCAAGTGAGAAGTGGACTAATGGGATACTAAATAAATTATACATAAAGAAACTAAAAATGATACAAAAAATATATAGATAAAATATACATAAAAAAAATATATATAATAAATAAAGGTGCATAAATAATAAAAGTGAGAGAAGTTGTATATAAATGGGCAATTATAGCCCATAATAGGATAAGAAGTGGCATGTGCAACAAACAAAAAGGTGACAAGTATAGTAATATAAACCAAATCAATGGGGATGATAACCCCATATAATAATCTAAATGAAACACTAAATGGTGATAATGATAAAAGTGCATGGGTGATAGAAGTGAGAAAAGATGTATATATATATATGGGCAATTATAGCCCATGTTGGGATAAAAAGTGACATGTGCAACAACCCTCCAAAAAGTGACAAGTGCAAATATACAAAACAAATAAATGAGGATGATACCCCATATAATAATGAAAATAAAAATATTAATATTAATAATGATAATGCTAATAATAGTAATAATAATTATTTATGAAACACCCCTTACCACTATATAGATAAATATATAAATTTGTATGAAAACCCAATAATAATCAAAATATGACCCAATGATACTCAAAATAAGAATAACAATAGCAATGCTTGGTGATGTCAGCTTGTGGGTATATGACTAGAAGAACGAGTACATCAGCATGATCATGAGTCCGCTGGCTAGAAGTTGTTGCATCATAGCCGACAATAGTGTAATTTACTGCGCTTGTCGGGCCAACAGCTGAGACTGACGCACCACAATGGAGGGAAGGTCCGAGACGTCTGGCAGAGGTACCTCAGCGGGATCCATGCCAGATCTTACTGTAACACTCATGTTTCAGTAGACAGGAACTCTGGTGGTAGTGGATCCGCAGGACCTGTGTGGCAGATGACACGGGTCTTACCAGGGAGCAGAGTTTAAGGTGCCACTGGTTTTTACCAGAGCCTGCCGCAAAGCTTTGGCAGGCAGCACCCAGGTTGTTACCCCTGGCATGGCTCGACCACACAGGAGACTGAGGAACTTAGAGGCACAGGAAGGGTAAGGCAACTCGGGGTTAGGATAGCAAAAGGTCAGGGCAGGTGTCACAGTAGCGTAGTCAGGAACATAGAAGGTGGTCATTCGGCAGGTGGCAAAGAAGCAAGGTCAGGTCACAGAACAAAGGGTATGATACACGGCAAGGCCCTATTCATGAACGCGTTCTCTCAGGCACTAGGGAATCAAAGATCCGGCAGGGAAGTGTGGGAAGTGGAGGAATTTATTAAGTCAGCCACAGGTGTTAATTAATGGGTGCACTGGCCCTTTAAATCTCAGAGCTCCGGCTTGCGTGCCCTAGGGGACTGGGACACGTGCGCCAGAGCAGAGAGGCAGAGGCGGGGCAGGAGAAGCAGCAGGTGAGTGACGGACTGGGATTCGCATGAGGGCGCATTCCATGATGCGAAACCCAGCCCCGCTAGTGGCAGCAGGTAATGGGGCCATGCGCTCACGGCCAGCGTCTGCGGCCAGAGCATATAACATAACAATTCAGGCTGAAAGCTGTAAGAAGCTTATCAATGGTTATAGGAAACGACTGATTTCAATAATTTTTTCCAATGGGTGTGCAACCAAATATTAAGTTAAGGGTACTAATAATTTTGTCCAGCCCATTTTTGGAGCTTTTTTTCCTCCCTTTTTAGGTTTAATTCCAATACACACAAAGGGAATAAACATGTGTATAGCAAAACATGTGTTACTGCAATCCTTTCTTGTGAGAAATACTTCATTAACCTGAAAAATTTTAGGGGTGCCAACATTTACGGCCATGACTGTATATCTAAGTCAAGGAAGACTATAAGTCCCAGCATGCCAAGAAGCAATTATGATTCTCTGAGTGAAAGTTGCACTAAAGTGAACTTTCTTGTTGTCTAAAGTAGCAAATTCCTTAAGTAAGTTTAATAAGTAAGTTTCATTTTTATCCTGCAGGTTCATCAAAGCCCGTCTCTCGTTCCAAGATAAATTTTGCCCTACAAAATAATTTTTTGATAGTTTTAGGATGGATGCCTTAACAGAATTAAAAACACGTGAACAGCAGGGAAGAGTGACAGAGAGGTTCAGTTTTGGAGGGGATATAGCAGGGGCAGCGATTACTTCGATTACTTGCCTCATTCTCGTCCAATAACTCCAACAGGTCCTGTAGTGCTTGCTGATTCCCAGTAGTCACCTCATTCAGGAGAAGGAGTAGTGAATAGAGTAGTTTCAGGATTAGCTTCTTACAAAATAGATACATATCTTTGGTTTCGCATCGGGGAGAAAGAAAGTCCTCGTTGAAGTACCAATTTCTCAGTCTCTGTAAGCACATGTATAGATAGATTTATAATCTGTAACTCATTCTGGGACTCCTCGATGCCTTCCTGGTCTATACAGTCGGCACCAAGTCCACATGCCGATTGTATCACTGGAATATCTACTTGTACCTCCTCTTGCGGAGGCTGGGGGGTGGACCCCCTATTTTCGGGCCCTCCTTTCTTTTTCTTCTTGTGTTTGTCCCTTCTAGTCCTCCTCCGTCTGTGTCGCTCCCCTCCATGGACAAAAAATCACTACTACTTGAAGCTCCATCCCTTTCTTTCTCGTCAGAAAAAACCCTATTCCTAGATCTACCTCTCCTATTACCACTGTGATTCCACCTATAGGCATTCTGACTATCATAGTCACCTCTATCTCGGTTAAACTTCCACTTCTTCCCCTCCATTACATCTTTCTCAAATTTTTCCATGATCACTTTGAGTTTTTCTTGGAACCGACCAACCAACACATCCTTATCAAATAAAGCCAATTGCACCTCCAGATTTTTCAATTTTTCTTTGTTAATCTTCAGCAATTCCTTATCATGCTCCAAAAGCATATTCACCAATATCTTTGAACAAAGTGCCAAACCTGTCTCCCAGGTTTGTTTAAATTCGGGTGTAACCTCCCATGATGGAAAGATTTGTACCCTGAGGCCCCTTGGATAAAATGACAATTTAACATATTCCTCAAGACTGGTAATATTCCACCACAACCTAGTAATCAATTTCTGTGTATTAATTATATCTCTACTAAGCATGTCAAAATCCTTATTGCCCCCAGATTCATGACAGAAGATGGCTTTCTCTTTGGCTACTCCAGACCGCCTCCCTAACCTATAACATGGATAACATAAATCAATTAAATTAAATCAGCATAATAAATCAAGTGTTATATATATGATGCGAGCCTCCACTTCATAGAAAGCCCAGGGTACATAACCCAGAAAGACCAGGCCCCTTAGAAAAATTCTTAAGACCACAACCAAGCTAAAGTGGGCTCAGCAACAAATAATATAGATGGGGTGCCAAATTATAGTGATACACTAACCATGATGATTATTTTTTTTTTTTTGGTGCAAAAATGTTTTGTTGTTAATGTAATACAATCATAGAATGCTTATATATTGCAGTGTGCCATAGGGCAATGAAAACCATTTATATCACTGGGCATTATGAAGTATTTAGCTGACTCTAGTTTGTCACACACTCTGGTGGTTTTAGGTAAATTAGCAATGTGTTGTAAGTGTAATGAACTGCTTTGACATTCAGCCATTAGGCCTTTAATGTGTTCTGTTATCTAAAGCTTTCATTAGACATTAGACTTTTCAACAGATCCTGCTAATTTTGGCAGGATCTACTGACGTGCTTATGTCCATGGGGCCTTTAAGACCCTAGCCTCCGGAATACTGTCATAAAAGCATAATCAGCTGCTCATCTTCCTGACATATTGGAATACCTTGCACATGTAGATGAGACAAACATGCATGTTTATAATAGAACTAGGGTAGATAGCTGATCTTATATATTTAGGCACCTTTATGCAAAGGCACTAAGAAGTGATCAAAGTGGACAGGCAGGCCAATGTGAATAGAAAACAATCAGCTGTGGAAGTTACACTGATGGCAAGTTTTAGCTGCATTAGATCTATTACTTGTCAACAAATTAACCCCTTAAGGACTAAGCCCATTTTGGCCTTAAGGACACAGAACATTTTATTTTTACGTTTTCATTTTTTCCTCCTCGCCTTTAAAAAAGCATAACTCTTTTATATTTTTATCCACAGACTAGTATGAGGGCTTTTTTTTTGCGCGACCATTTGTCCGTTGTAATGTCATCACTCACTTTACCATAAAATGTATGGCGCAACCAAAAAAATACTATTTGTGTGGGGAAATTAAAAAGAAAATTGCAATTTTGCTAATTTTGGAAGGTTTCGTTTTCACGCCGTACAATTTATGGTAAAAATGACACGTGTTCTTTATTCTTTGGGTCAATACGATTAAAATGATAGCCGTGATAACATACTTTTCTATTACTGTTGCGCTTAAAAAAAAATCACAAACTTTTTAACCAAATTAGTACGTTTAAGATCCCCCTATTTTGAAGACCTATACCTTTTTCTTTTTGCCGTATAAGCAGCGGTATGAGGGCTCATTTTTTGCGCCGTGATCTTTACTTTTTATTGATACCATATTTGCTTATATAAAACTTTTAATACATTTTAAAAAATTTTTTTTGGGAATAAAATGTTATAAAAAGCAGCTATTTTGGACTTTTTTTTTTTTTTACGTTCACGCCGTTCACCTTACGGTATCATTAACATTTTATTTTTATAGTTCAGATATTTACGCATGCGGTGATACCAAATATGTATGTAAAATATTTTTTAACACTTTTTGGGGGTGAAATAGGGAAAATGGGGCAATTTAAGTTTTTATTGGGGAAGGGGGTTTTTAATTTTTTTTTTACTTTTTAAAAAATGTTTTTACTTTTATTTTTACACTTTAATAGTCCCTATAGGGGACTATTTATAGCAATCACTCGATTGCTAATCCTGTTCAGTGCTATGTATAGGACATAGCAGTGATACAGTTGTATAAACAAAACGCATCTCTGACAAATATGTTGTTTTAAGAGAATCTGCCACATATGTTATGATGTTTTGCTGCTTCATAGATTTAAATAACTTACATTTTGCTCACCTGCAGGAGAAGAGTCATCAATTTTCATCAATGGCTCCTGGCCTCTTGATTGACAGGTTTATCCCCATGCACAATGATAGAGAGAAATCTGTCAGTCAGTAGCTGGTGGGCGAGGCTAACAGACTCTCATGAATATTTTTGACTCCAGGTGTGCACTGCAGACTTTGGAATGTAAGTGCTTTAAAGAATTACAACATGACAGATTAGTTGAGTTGTGACAGATTAAAGGACAGGCTGAATAAACTATGACCGCCATGTCCGTTAGTGAAGCACCCTGCTATTAGCAACAGACTACTGAAAAAAGAAAGTCTGTCACTATGATATGCTGCCTTCAGGCAGCACAGTATAACAGACTTGATATGTTCCCTTTAAAGGAGTACTCTAGCACCGACTATTACTCCTCTGTTGTGCCCGGGCTGGAAAAAAAAAAAAAAAAATAAACTTTCACTCACCTTTCTGTGTTCCCACGGAGCGCTGCTACAGCTGATCGGTCCTCCGGTCCTGTCTTCTTCCTTCTTCCTGTGCACGGATCGTCACACGGCACTCAGCCTATCGCCGGCCAAGGCGGCAAATCGCTGCAGCTGGTGATATGCTGAGCGCCATCTGACAATCTGTGCACATGGAAGAAGGAAGAAGATGGGACTGGAGGACCGGTCACCTCTAGAAGCACTCCAGGGGAACTCAGGAAGGTGAGTAAAAGTTTATTTTAATTTTTTTATCAGCCCGGGCACAATGGAGGAGGAATAGTGGGCCTTGGAGTACTCCTTTAACCCCCTTAATGACCACGGACGTAAATGTACATCCTGGTTTGGCGGTACTTCCTACACCGGGACGTACATTTACGTCCTGTGTATGACCGCGAGCATCGGAACGGTGCTCGCTTCATACACGGCAGGTTCCAGCTGCTAGCAGCAGCTGGGGACCCACCCGTAATGGCAAACATCCGCGATCGTGCGGATGTCCGCCATTAACCCCTCAGATGCCGTGATCAATACATATCACAGCATCTGTGGCAGTGCGGTACTTTGTAATAGATGATCGGATCGCCCGCAGCGCTGCCGTGGTGATTCGATCATCCAGTATTGCGGCCGGAGGTCCCCTCACCTGGCTCCGGCTGGCTCCCGGGGTCTTCTACTCTGGTCTGAGATCGAGCAGAAGATAACCCATAATTCTGATCCGTGCTATGTCCTATGCATAGCACTGAACAGTATTAGCAATCAAATGATTGCTATAGATAGTCCCCTATGAGGACATAAAAAGTGTTAAAAAAAAGTTGAAAAATGTAAAAATAAAAAGTAAGAAAAATCCCCTTCCCAATAAAAATTGTCCGTTTTTCCCATTTTACCCCCATTTTTCCCATTTAAAAAAATAAAAAAAGTCCAAAAATAATGCTTTTTTGTTACATTTTATTAAAAAAAAACTCATAATGCCCTATATATGGAAAAATGAAAACGTTATAGGTGGTCAAAATAGGGCAATTTTAGATTACTGATTTTGTACAAAAAGATTTAGATTTTTTTTAAGCGGTACAAAAATATATCTAGCCATGGATATCATTTTAATCGTATTGATCCACAGAATAAAGAACATCTGTCATTTTTACCATAAATTGTACATGTGAAAACAAAACCCTCCAAAATGTGCAAAATTGTTGTTTCCATAAAAATTTCCTCCCTAAAAAATTTTTTGGGGGGGATTCGCCGTACATTTTATGGTAAAATGAGAGGTTTCATTACAAAGTGCAATTGGTCACGCAAAAAACAAGCCCTTATATGGGTCTGTAGTTGGAAATATAAAAGAGTAATGGATTTTAGATGGCGAGGAGGAAAAAACGAAAATGCAAAAATAAAATTGTCCTGGTTCTTAAAGTGAAAATGGACTTGGTCCTTAAGCCCTTAAGGATGCAGGACGTAAATGTATGTCTTGGTGCGGTGGTACTTAATGCACCAGGACGTACATTTACGTCCTGCACATAACCGCGGGCATCGGAGCGATGTCCGGGTCATGTGCGGCTGATCCCGGCTGCTGATCGCAGCCAGGGACCCGTCGGCAATGCCCGACGTCCGCGATCTCACGGGCGTCTGCCATTAACCCCTGAGATGTTGGGATCAATACAGATCCCGGCATCTGCGGCAGTACGCGATTTCAATGAATGATCTGATCACCCGCAGCGCTGCTGCGGGGATCCGATCATTCAGAACACCGCACGGAGGTCCCCTCACCTGTCTCTGTCCGGCTCAGGGCGTCTTCTGCTCTGGTCTGAGATCGAGCAGACCAGAGCAGAAGATACGGTAACCGATAACACTGATCTGTTCTATGTCCTATACAGAGAACAGATTAGTATTAGCAATCATGGTATTGCTATGAATAGTACCCTATGGGGACTATTCAAGTGTAAAAAATTTTTTAAAAAAATGTAAAATTAAAAGTAAAAAAAAGTGAAAAATCCCCTCCCCCAATAAAAAAGTAAAACGTCCGTTTTTTCCTATTTTACCCCCAAAAAGCGTAAAAAATGTATTTAATAGACATATTTAATATCGCCGCGTGCGTACATTTCTGAACTATTAAAACTTGAATACATTTTATTTAAAAAAAATTATTAAAAAATGTATTAAAAGTTTTTTATCTGCAAATGTGGTATAAAAAAAAGTACAGATAATGGCGCAAAAAATGAGCCCTCATACCGCCGCTTATACGGAAAAATGAAAAAGTTATAGGTCATTAACCCCTTAACGACGCAGGACGTATATTTACTTCTTGCGCCGGCTCCCGCGATATGAAGCGGGATCGCGCCGCAATCCCGCATCATATCGCGTGGGTCCCGGCGCTAATCAACGGCCGGGACCCGCGGCTAATACCACACATCGCCGATCGCGGCGATGTGCGGTATTAACCCTTTAGAAGCAGCGGTCAAAGCTGACCGCCGCTTCTAAAGTGAAACTGAAAGTATCCCGGCTGCTCAGTCGGGCTGTTCGGGACCGCCGCGGTGAAATCGTGGCGTCCCGAGCAGCTGATCGGACACCGGGAGGGCTCTTACCTGCCTCCTCGGTGTCCGATCGACGAATGACTGCTCCGTGCCTGAGATCCAGGCAGGAGCAGTCAAGCGCCGATAATGCTGATCACAGGCGTGTTAATACACGCCTGTGATCAGGATGAGAGATCAGTGTGTGCAGTGTTATAGGTCCCTATGGGACCTATAACACTGCAAAAAAAAAGTAAAAAAAAAGTGTTAATAAAGGTCATTAACCCCTTCCCTAATAAAAGTTTGAATCACCCCCCTTTTCCCATAAAAAAAATAAAACAGTGTAAAAAAATAAATAAATAAACATATGTGGTATCGCCGCGTGCGTAAATGTCCGAACTATAAAAATATATCATTAATTAAGCCGTACGGTCAATGGCGTACGCGCACAAAAATTCCAAAGTCCAAAAAAGCGTATTTTGGTAACTTTTTATAACATTAAAAAATGAATAAAAAGTGATCAAAAAGTCATATCAAAACAAAAATCATACCAATAAAAACTTCAGATCACGGCGCAAGAAATGAGTCCTCATACCGCCCCGTACGTGGAAAAATAAAAAAGTTATAGGGGTCAGAATATGACATTTTTAAACGTAAAAATTTTCCTGCATGTAGTTATGATTTTTTCCAGAAGTGCGACAAAATCAAACCTATATAAGTAGGGTATCATTTTAACCGTATGGACCTACAGAATAATGATAAGGTGTAATTTTTACCGAAATAAGCACTGCGTAGAAACGGAAGCCCCCAAAAGTTACAAAATGGCGTTTTTTTTTCGATTTTGTCGCACAATGATTTTTTTTTCCGTTTCGCCGTGCATTTTTGGGTAAAATGACTAATGTCACTGCAAAGTAGAATTGGCGACGCAAAAAATAAGCCATAATATGGATTTTTAGGTGGAAAATTGAAAGGGTTATGATTTTTAAAAGGTAAGGAGGAAAAAACGAAAGTGCAAAAACGGAAAAACCCTGAGTCCTTAAGGGTTAAAGTAAAGGGATTATAAACGTACTAATTTGGTTAAAAAGTTTGTGATTTTTTTTAAGCACAACAATAACATAAAAGTATGTAATAATTGGTATCATTTTAATCGTATTGACCTTCAGAATAAAGAACACATCATTTTTACCGTAAATTGTACGGCGTGAAAACAAAACCTTCCAAAATTAGCAAAATTGCGTTTTTCTTTTTAATTTCCCCACAAAAATAGTGTTTTTTGGTTGCGCCATACATTTTATAATATAATGAGTGATGTCATTACAAAGGACAACTGGTCATGCAAAAAACAAGCCCTCATACTAGTCTGGCGATGAAAATATAAAAGAGTTATGATCTTTAGAAGGCGAGGAGGAAAAAACGAAAACGTAAAAATTAAATTGTCTGAGTTCTTAAGGCCAAAATGGGCTGAGTCCTTAACCCATTAAGGACCAGGCCATTTTACACCTTAAGGACCAGACCTTTTTTGCAAATCTGACCACTGTCACTTTAAACATTAATAACTCTGGAATGCTTTTAGTTATCATTCTGATTCCAAGATAGTTTTTTCGTGACATATTCTACTTTAACTTAGTGGTAAAATTTTATGGTAACTTGCATCCTTTCTTGGTGAAAAATCCCCAAATTTGATGAAAAAAATGAAAATTTTGCATTTTTCTAACTTTGAAGTTCTCTGCTTGTAAGGAAAATGGATATTCAAAATACATTTTTTCTGGGTTCACATACACAATATGTCTACTTTATGTTTGCATCATAAAATGTATGAGTTTTTACTTTTGGAAGACACCAGAGGGCTTCAAAGTTCAGCAGCAATTTTGAAATTTTTCACAAAATTTTCAAACTCACTATTTTTCAGGGACCAGTTCAGTTTTGAAGTGGATTTGAAGGGTCTTCATATTAGAAATGCCCCATAAAAGACCCCATTATAAAAACTACACCCCCCAAAGTATTCAAAATGACATTCAGTAAGTGTATTAACCCTTTAGGTGTTTCACAGGAATAGCAGCAAAATGAAGGAGAAAATTCAAAATCTTCATTTTTTACACTCCCATGTTCTTGTAGACCCAATTTTTGAATTTTTGCAAGGGGTAAAAAGAAGAAAATTTTTACTTGTATTTGAAACCCAATTTCTCTCGAGTAAGCACATACCTCATATGTCTATGTTAATTGTTCAGTGGGCGCAGTAGAGGGCTCAGAAGGGAAGGAGCGACAAATGGTTTTTGGGGGGCATGTCACCTTTAGGAAGCCCCTATGGTGCCAGGACAGCAAAAAAAAAAAACACATGGCATACCATTTTGGAAACTAGACCCCTCAGGGAACATAACAAGGGGTAAAGTGAACCTTAATACCCCACAGGTGATTCACGACTTTTGCATATGTAAAAAAAAAATTTTTTTTTTACCTAAAATGCTTGGTTTCCCAAAAATGTTACATTTTTAAAAAGGGTAATAGCAGAAAATACCCCCCAAAATTTGAAACCCAATTTCTCCCGATTCAGAAAACACCCCATATGGTGGTGAAAAGTGCTCTGCTGGCGCACTACAGGTCTCAGAAGAGAAGGAGTCACATTTTGCTTTTTGAAAGCAAATTTTGCTCTGGGGGCATGCCACATTTAGGAAGCCCCTATGGTGCCAGAACAGCAAAAAAAAAACACATGGCATACCATTTTGGAAACTAGACCCCTCGGGGAACGTAACAAGGGGTAATGTGAACCTTAATACCCTAAAGGTGTTTCACGACTTTTGTATATGTAAAAAAAAAATAAAAATTTTTACCTAAAATGCTTGTTTTCCCAAAAATTTTACATTTTTAAAAAGGGTAATAGCAGAAAATACCCCCCAAAATTTGTAACACAACTTCTCCCGAGTACGGCGATACCCCATATGTGGCCCTAAACTGTTGCCTTGAAATACGACAGGGCTCCAAAGTGAGAGCGCCATGCGCATTTGAGGCCTAAATTAGGGACTTGCATAGGGGTGGACATAGGGGTATTCTACGCCAGTGATTCCCAAACAGGGTGCCTCCAGCTGTTGTAAAACTCCCAGCATGCCTAGACAGTCAGTGGCTATCTGGCAATACTGGGAATAGTTGTTTTGCAACAGCTGGAGGCTCCGTTCTGGAAACAGTGGCGTACCAGACGTTTTTCATTTTTATTGGGGAGGGGAGGGGGGCTGTGTAGGGGTATGTGTATATGTAGTGTTTTTTACTTTTTATTTTATTTTGTGTTAGTGTAGTGTTTTTAGGGTACAGTCACATGGGCGGGGGTTCACAGTAGTTTCTCGCTGGCAGCTTGAGCTGCGGCAGAAAATTTGCCGCAGCTCAAACTTGCAGCCGGATACTTACTGTAAACCTTCGCCCATGTGAGTGTACCCTGTAAAACTACAATTCCCAGCATGCCCGTACAGTCAGGGATGCTGGGCGTGTAGTTCTGCAATATCTGGCCCTTCAGATGTTGCAGAACTACAACTCCCAGCATGCCTGGACAGTCTGGGCATGCTAGGAGTTGTAGTTATGCAACAACTGGGGAAGAACAGTGGCCTCCAAACTGTAGCCCTCCAGATCTTGCAAAACTACAACTCCAAGCATGCCCAGACTGTCCAGGCATGCTGGGAGTTGTAGTTCTGCAACATCTGAAGGGCCAGATATTACAGAACTACACGCCCAGCATCCCTGACTGTCTGGGCATGCTGGGAGTTGTAGTTTTGCAACATCTGGAGGGCTACAGTTTGGAGACCCCCATATAGTGGTCTCCAAACTGTGCCACCTCAGATGTTGCAAAACTACAACTCCCAGCATGCCCAGACAGTCAGTGCATGCTGGGAGTTGTAGTTTTGCAACATCTGGAGGACCACAGTTTAGAGACCACTACACAGTGGTCTCCAAACTGTGACCCTCCAGATGTTGCAAAACGACAACTCCCAGACAGCCTTTGGCTGTGTGGGCATGCTGGGAGTTGTAGTTTTGCAGCTTTTAGAAGGCAACAGTGAAGATCACTGCAGCCTTCTTAGCCTCACTTTCCGGCCGCCGCTCTTCCTCCTGCCCCCCCCCTCGCCGCCCGTGTTCCCCCCGCTCTGTACCGACTTCGATCGGTGCGCAAAGCGGGGGGAAATGAACTCTAACCCCCCGCCCCCCTCCTGCCATTGGTGGTCAGCCTGACCGACCAATGGCAGGGGATAGGAGGGAGGGCAACACTGCCACCTCGCTCCTATGCTTTAGGCTGGTCGGAGCTGTCTCTGACAGCTCCGATCAGTCTTATTTTCCGGGAGATCGGGTCACTAGTGACCCGATTTGCCCGGATCGTGGCAAATCGCAGGTCTGAATTGACCTGCGATTTGCTGCGATCGCCGATATGGGGGGGTCTCAGGACCCCCCTAGGCATTGCCACGGGATGCCTGATGATAGATATCCACAGGCATCCCGGTCCGATCACCGCCCGGCGAGCAGCAGTGATCGGAAATACGGAGGGCGTATGGATACGCCCTCCGTCCTTAAGTGACGGGACGCAAGGGCGTATGCATACGCCCTTCGTCCCCAAGGAGTTAAGGGGTTAAGGATAGGATCACCCAGTGCATGCTGGTCCTTAAGGTGAAAAGGGGCTTGGTCCTTAAGGGGTTTAGAATAGGATCACCCAGCACATCTGCAGATGCACTTATGGCCATCGCAAAGTTACTGCAGAGCAAACTACCTGCTGCTAGCTCTCTGTGTCAGCTCATGACTGCTGGCAGGAAATCCATCGCTACAAGTGGATACACAGTGCTACAAGGAGCAAGGAGCTCACTCTGCCATCACTCTGTAACTCACAGCAGTGCATCTGCAGCGTCAAATACGCTGACCCTAACGGTGTGTGTAGGTGAGTGTGTTAACCAAGGGCTAGAACCCATAGTTCCAGCCACTAATTTAACTATGCCCTAACCACACCCTCAGTTAGTGCTAGACTGGGACTGATAATAGGCCAGGGAATTTAAGACTAAACCGCCCATTTTGGTAATGGATTTGGCTATGTAAAGGCAACACCACAAAGGGGAAGAACCGAATGTCAATCATAGTTTTATATAACCCCTGTTCAGGACCCATGTCGTACCGGTATGTCATGGGACCCTGGTAGTTAACCCCTTAAGGACCAGGCCATTTTATACCTTAAGGACCGGAGCGTTTTTTTGCAATTCTGACCACTGTCACTTTAAACATTAATAACTCTGGAATGCTTTTAGTTATCATTCTGATTCCGAGATTGTTTTTTCATGACATATTCTACTTTAACTTAGTGGTAACATTTTATGGTAACTTGCATCCTTTCTTGGTGAAAAATCCCAAAATTTGATGAAAAAAATGTCTCAGAAGAGAAGGAGTCACATTTGGCTTTTTGAAAGCGAATTTTGCTCTGGGGGCATCCCGCATTTAGGAAGCCCCTATGGTGCCAGGACAGCAAAAAAAAAACCACATGGCATACCATTTTGGTAACTAGACACCTCGGGGAACGTAACAAGGGGTAATTTGAACCTTAATACCCTACAGGTGTTTCACGACTTTTGCATATGTAAAAAAATATATATTTTTTTTACCTAAAATGCTTGTTTTCCCAAAAATTTTACATTTTTTAAAAGGGTAATAGCAGAAAATATCCCCCAAAATTTGTTAGGCAATTTCTCCCGAGTACGGCGATATCCCATATGTGACCCTAAACTGTTGCCTTGAAATACGACAGGGCTCCAAAGTGAGAGCGCCATGCGCATTTGAGGCCTAAATTAGGGACTTGCATAGGGGTGGACATAGGGGTATTCTACGCCAGTGATTCCCAAACAGGGTGCCTCCAGCTGTTGTAAAACTCCCAGCATGCCTAGACAGTCAACGGCTATCTGGCAATACTGGGAGTAGTTGTTTTGCAACAGCTGGAGGCTCCGTTTTGGAAACAGTGGCGTACCAGACGTTTTTCATTTTTATTGGGGAGGGGGGTTGTATAGGGGAATGTGTATATGTAGTGTTTTTTACTTTTTATTTTATTTTGTGTTAGTGTAGTGTAGTGTTTTTAGGGTACAGTCACACGGGCGGGGTTCACAGTAGTTTCTCACTGGCAGTTTGAGCCGCGGCAGAAAATTTGACGCAGCTCAAACTTGCAGCCGGATACTTACTGTAATCCTCCGCCCATGTGAGTGTACCCTGTACGTTCACATTGGGGGGGGGGGGGGGCATCCAGCTGTTGCAAAACTACAACTCCCAGCATGTACGGTCTATCAGTGCATGCTGGGAGTTGTAGTTTTGCAACAGCTGGAGGCACACTGGTTGTGAAACACCGAGTTTGGTAACAAACTCAGTGTTTTGCAACCAGTGTGCCTTCAGCTGTTGCAAAAGCTACAACCCCCAGCATGTACGGACAGCGGAAGGGCATGCTGGGTGTTGTAGTTATGCAACAGCTGGAGGCATACTACTTTGGCTGGGGATGCTGGGGATTGTAGTTATGCAACAGCTGGAGACACACTGGTTTGCTACTTAACTCAGTGTGCCTTCAGCTGTTGCAAAACTACAACTCTCAGCAGTCACCGGCAGCCAACAGGCATGCTGGGAGTTGTAGTTATGCAACCACCAGATGCATCACTACAACTCCCAGCATGCACTTTAGCTGATTGTGCAAGCTGGGAGTTGTAGTTATACAACAGCTGAAGGTACACTTTTCCATAGAAAGAATGTGCCTCCAGCTGTTGCAAAACTACAAGTCCCAGCATGCCCATAAGGGAATGCTGGGAGTTGTGGTGGTCTGCCTCCTGCTGTTGCATAACTACAGCTCCCAGCATGCCCTTTTTGCATGCTGGGAGCTGTTGCTAAGCAACAGCAGGAGGCTGTCACTCACCTCCAACGATCCTCGCCGCACAGGTCAGTCCCTCGTCGTCGCCGCCGCCGCTGCTCCTGGGGCCCCGATCCCAACATTAACGCCGGGGATCGGGGTCCCCAGCACCCGAGGTGCACGTCCCGCACCCGCTCACGTCCTCCGGAAGAGGGGCGGAGCGGGTTGCGGGAGAGACACCCGCAGCAGGCGCCCTGATTGGTCGGCCGGTAATCCGGCCGACGAATCGTGGCGATCGTGAGGTGGCACCAGTGCCACCTCACCCCTGCTGGCTCTGGCTGTTCGGGGCCGTCTCTGATCAGCCTATAATTCCGGGTCACCGGGTCACTGGAGACCCGATTAACCCAGAATCCGCCGCAGATCGCTGGACTGAATTGTCCAGTGATCTGCGGCCATCGCCGACATGGGGGGGCATAATGACCCCCCTGGGCGATATGCCCCGATGCCTGCTGAACGATTTCAGCAGGCATCGGGCACCGGCTCCGCTCCAGATGGTTGCGGGGGGCCGGTAAAACACATGACGTTCTCATACGTCATGTGTCCTTAAGGACTCGGAAATGGAGACGTATGAGAACGTCATGTGTCCTTAAGGGGTTAAGGATCCATGACGTACATGTACGTCCGTGGGAATTTCGGTTCCCGCTGCGCAGCGGGGTGACTGCTGATATCGATCAGCAGGCACCCCGCACAAATGTCCAGGGGGGTCATCAGACACCCCCCCCCCCCCATGTCACACAGGCAATTTGTCAATTCACACCGACTATTTGAGCAATTCCGGGTCATACGGCTCTATGGTGACCCGGTGACACGGAAAATAAGGGCGATCGGGGTTGTCCAAGACTCCCACGATCCCCCTGAAGGGATAGGAGTGAGGTGGCAGGGGTGCCACCCCTCCTATCCCTGCTATTGGGCGTATAGACGATACGACGACCAATAGCAGATCAAGGGCGGGGGGTTAACTTTCAGTTTCCCTGTTCTGCCCACCCGATAGGTGGGGAAGAACGGGGAAACCTAGGAGGACTGGCGCTGAAGTTCACTTACCCATCGGTGAAAGTGGAGGCGACGATCGGCTGCGGTGATCGGCGGGCGGCGATGACGTGCAGCTGGCTCCCTGGATCCTAAGGAAGCCGGTGAGTTGCCTAGCAACATCTGGAGGGCTACAGTTTGAGACCACTTTACAGTGGTCTCTAACTGCAGCCCTCCAGATGTTGGAAAACTACAACTTCCAGCATGCCCAGACAGCTGTTTTGGCATGCTGGGATTTGTAGCTTTGCAACAGCTGGAGGGCTACAGTTTGAGACCACTATACAGTGGTCTCTAAACTGTAGCCCTCCAGATCTTGCAAAACTACAACACCTACCATGCCCACACAGCTGTTTGCTGTCTGGGCATGCTGGGATTTGTAGTTTTGCAACATCTGGAGGGCCACAGTTTGGAGATCACTGTGCAGTGGTCTCTAAACTGTATCTCTCCAGATGTTGCAAAACTTAAAATCCCAGCATGCCAAAACAGCAAACAGCTGTCTCGGCATGCTGGGAGTTGTAGTTGCGTACCTCCAGCTGTCGCATAACTACATCTCCCAGCATGCCCTCCGACGATCAGTACATGCTGGCAGGGCCAGATTAAGGCTGCTTGCAGGACGGAGCACTTTAATATGATGGGGCCCCACTTCCCCCACAAAAAAAACAATGCCGACACAGACACATCCCTAAACCTCAACAACCCCCCCCGGGCATGTTTTCAATTATGACAATTAACAAGCCTTCACAAAGGCATGGGCATTTCAGATTATGCAGCCCATTTTTTGGTGGGGTCCATCTGCTGGGCCCCCCATCAATTACCTCAGTTCCAGTGGCTTTCCACCTACTGAAAATCTACAACTCCCATAATGTCCTGAGAGCCTTAGGCATCATAGAAGTTGTAGTTTTGCAACAGTTGGAAAGCCACAGATTGGGGTACAGTTTCACTCATGATCACCTAGTCAGAAAGAATACACAATGATATAATGGCTCACAGGTGACGTCTTCTCTGTTGTCTTCCATTTTCTCCTTCATCCTGTCCAGATGGGGTGGTGGCTTCCAGCTAAATCTTCCTCTGCAGAGTATGCTGCTCAGACATCATTGGTTCCTCACTTTGTCAGCAGATCCTTATCCTGTATATGAAAAAATAATCAATATGAGCCTGTTAGACACTGTGCCCCCTGAATATAACCCCTCCAAACACTAAGCCCCTGAAAATACTGCCACACACTGTTTCTTCTCAGTTTGGCTGAATCCCACCCTCTACTGTCCTCCTCCAGTCCCCTTTCTCCCCCAGACCCGTGTCCCCTCCTCCAGACCCCTGTTTTCTCTTCCCTGACCCCTCAGTCACTCCCAGACCCTTCAGTCACCTCAAATGCCTTAGTCTTCCTCCAGACCCCTATGTCCCCTCCTCCCCCAACCCCTCAGTCACGCCCAGACCCCCCAATTCTCCTACAGATCCCTCAGTCACTCCCCCCCCAGACCACTCAGCCACCCCAGTCCTTCATCAATACCCCTCTTTCCCATCCTCCACTGACCCCTCAGTCACCCCCAGACTCCTCAGTCCTCCTACACATCCCTCAGTCACCCCTAGACACCTACGTCATCACCCATCCTCCTCCAGATCCCTCTCTTCCCTCCTTCTCCAACCCCTCAGTCCTCTTCCAGAGATCCTCATCACTCCACTGCCCCTTTCTCCAGACTCCTTTGTCCTTATTATTTAGACTCTGTTCCCCACATACTGATTCCTGAGTCCTGTCCCTGTACTATTACAGCACTGTGTATTATCCTTGTTATGTGACGTCATACATACATATTCATGCACACAACATACATACTGTACACATTACATACTGTACATGCATCATATACACACAACACACATACTGTATATGCATTATATACACACACAACACACATACTGTACACAATACATACTGTATATGCATCATATACACACACAACACACATTCTGTACACATTACATACTGTACACACTGCATACTGTACATGCATTATATACACACAGCACACATACTGCGCACATTACAAACTGTGCATGCATTATATACACACAGCACACATACTGCACACATTACATACTGTACATGCATTATATGCACACAGCACACATACTGCACACATTACATACTGTACATGCATTATATACACACACAGCACACATACTGCACACAATACATACTGTACATGCATTATATACACACAGCACATATACTGCACACATTACACACTGTACATGCATTATATACACACAGCACACATACTGCACACAATACATACTGTACATGCATTATATACACACACATACTGTACGCATTACATACTGTACATGCATTATATACACACAGCACACATACTGCACACATTACATACTGTACATGCATTATATATACACACACACATACTGTACACATTACATACTGTACATGCATTATATACACACAGCACACATACTGCACACATTACATACTGTACATGCATTATATACACACACAACACATACTGTACACATTACATACTGTACATGCATTATATACACATACTGCACACATTACATACTGTACATGCATTATATACACACAGCACACATACTGTACACATTACATACTGTACATGCATTATATACACACACAGCACACATACTCTATACAATACATACTGTACATGCATCATATACACACAACACACATACTGTACACATTACATACTGTACATGCATCATATACACATAACACACATACTGTACACATTACATACTGTACACGCATTATATACACACAGCACACATACTGCACACGTTACATACTGTACACACTACATACTGTACATGCATTATATACACACAGCACACATACTTTACACATTACATACTGTACATGCATTATATACACCCACAACACATACTGCACACATCACATACTGTACATGCTTTATATACACACACACAGCACACACTACATACTGTACATGAATTATATACACACAGCACACATACTGCACACATTACATACTGTACATGCATTATACACAAAGCACACATACTGCACACATTACATACTGTACATGCACTATATACACACAGAACACATACTGCACACATTACATACTGTACATGCATTATATACACACATACTGCACACATTACATACTGTACATACATGCTTCATACACACACATAGAATAGATCAGTGTTTCCCAACCAGTGAGCCTCCAGCTGTTGCAAAACTACAGCTCCCAGCATACCCAGATAGCCTTTTGCTGCCCAGGCATGCAGGGAGTTGTAGTTCTGCAACAACTGGGGGCACCCTGGTATATACACACATGCACTTTATATAGTCCTCCACAATTGTAACACACACAGGCACAGTACATAGACATACACATATGTACACACACTTATATATCCACACACACATGCTTATACACATATATACAGCAGGGACACCTACTTTAGTCAGGCCCCATATTGTGCAGCCTCTGCGGTGCTCTCATTTCCCCACAGCTCTGTGCTCCCCTCACTCCTCCCCCTCCTCCTGCTCAGAGTACGGGGCTGAGGGAAGATACTAAGTGCAGGGGGGGGGGAGGGGAGGGCACGATTGTAGTGTGGTGAAAAGAACTCCAAAGCTTCAAATGAATTTATAATTTTTTTTAATGTCAGACATCCGGGGGCCGTCTTATTTGACTGGAGGCCCTCTTATTTTGCACTCACATGCTGGTGTTGCCCCATACTTTTTATTTTCACAAGCGGTAAAAGGAAAAAAAGACCCCCAAAATTTGTAACAATTTCTCCTGAATACGGAAATACCCCATATGTGGGCATAAAATGCTCTCCGGGCGCATAACAAGGCTCAGGAGTGAGAGCGCACCATGTACATTTGAGGCCCTAAATTGATGATTTGCACAGGGGTGGCTGATTTTACAGCGGTTCTGACATAAACACAAAAAAATAAATACCCACATGTGACCTCATTTTGGAAACTACACCCCTCACAGAATGTTATAAGGGGTATAGAGAGCGCTAACACCCCACAGGTGTTTGACGAATTTTCGTTAAAGTTGGATGGGAAAAAATGCTAAATCACTAAAATGCTGGTGTTACCCTAAATTTTTCATTTTCAGAAGCCCCCCAAAATTTGTAACCCCATTTAGTAAGAGAGTAAGAGTAAGAACATACTCCACATGTGGATGTAAAGTGCTCTGTGGGCGAACTACAATGCTCAGAAGAGAAGAAGCGACATTGGGCTTTTGAAGAGAAAATTTGTCCGGAAATGAAGGCCACGTGTGTTTACAAAGCCCCCATAGTGCCAGAATAATGGACCCCTCCCACATGTGACCCCATTTTGGAAACTACACCCCTCATGTAATATAATAAGGGGTGCAGTGAGCATTTATGCCCACAGGTGTCTGACAGATTTTTGGAACAGTGGTCCGTGAAAATGAAATTTTTTTCACTTGCATAGCCCACTTTTCCAAAGATCTGTCAAACGCCAGTGGGGTGTAAATACCCACTGCACCCCTTATTAAATTCTGTGAGGGGTGTAGTTTCCAAAAAGGGGTCACATGTGGGGGGGTCCACTGTTCTGGCACCACAGGGGCTTTGTAAACGCATATGGCCCCTGACTTCCATTCCAAACAAATTCACTCTCCAAATGCTCAATGGTGTTCCTTCTCTCCTAAGCATTGTAGTGCGCCAGCAGAGCACTTGACGTCCACACATGTGGTATTTCCATTTACACATCCAACTTTAACAAAAAGTCGTAAAACACCTGTGAGGTGTTAAGGCTCACTGTACCCCTTATGTTCCTTGAGGGGGGTAGTTTCCAAAATAGTATGCCATGTGGGTTGTTTTTTGCTGTGCTGGCACCATAGGGGCTTCCTAAATGCGACATGCCCACCAAATACAATTTCAGCAAAATTTGCTTTCCAAAAGCCAAATGTGACTCCTCTTCTGAGCATTGTAGTTTGCCCACAGAGCATTTTATGTCCTAACATGGGGTATTTCCATACTCAGAAGAGATGGGGTTACAAATTTTGGGGGGCATTTTCTCCCATTTTGTAAAAATGGTAAATTTGGGGAAAAAATGCATTTTAGTGAATTTTTTTTTAATTTACACATCCGACTTTAACAAAAAGTCGTCAAACACCTTTGGGGTGTTAAGGCTCACTGGACCCCTTGTTACGTGCCTTGAGGCGTGTAGTTTTCAAAATGGTATGTCATGTTTTTTTTTTTTTGTTTTTTTTTTTTGCTGTTCTGGCACCATAGGGGCTTCCTAAATGTGACATGCCCCCCAAAAACCATTTCATCAAAATTCACTCTCCAAAATCCCATTGTTGCTCCTTCCTTTCAGAGCCCTCTACTGCGCTCGCCGAACACTTGACATACACATATGAGGTATTTCCTTACTCAAGAGAAATTGGGTTACACATTTTGGGGGACTTTTTCTCCTATTACCACTTGTAAAAATTAAAAAACTGGGTCTACAAGAACATGCGAGTGTAAAAAATGAAGATTTTCTCCTTCATTTTGCTGCTATTCCTGTGAAACACCTAAAGGTTAACACACTTACTGAATGTCATTTTGAATATTTTGAGGGGTGCAGTTTTCATAATGGGGTCATTTGAGAGGTATTTCTAATATGAAGGCCCTTCAAATCCAATTCAAAACTGAACTGGTCCCTGAAAATTTCGGCTGAACTTTGAAGCCCTCTGCTGTCTTACAAAAGTAAAAACATGTCAACTTTATGATGCAAACATAAAGTAGACATATTGTATATGTGAATCAATATATCATTTATTTGGTATGTCTTTTTTCCCTACAAGCAGAGCGCTTCAAAGTTAGAAAAATGGAAAAAAAAAATCATCAAATTTTGGAATTTTTCACCAAGAAATGATGCAAGTATCGACAAAATTTTACCACTAACATAAAGTAGAATATTTCACGAAAAAACAATCACAGAATCAGAATGAAAGATGAAAGCATCCCAGAGTTATTAATGCTTAAAGTGACAGTGGTCAGATGTGCAAAAAATGGCGGGGTCCTACACTGAAAATTGGTTAAGGACCAGGCCAATTTTTGCTTTTACACTTTAGTTTTCTCCTCCACCCGATCGGTGGTGCCCGGCTTTAACCCTGGGTCCTGGCTGCTGATAGTAATCGGGACCTCCTGGGTTTGAAGCGTGCTCAGCTCGTGAGCATGTTTCAAACCCTAGTAATGGGACCAGGGCGTACATGTTCGCCCTTGGACCTTAAGCACCAGAACACTAGGGCGTACCTGTATGCCCTTCGTCCCCAACAGCATACTAGGATATATAATGAAAAAAAATCCACATATATATATATATATATATAAATATATATATATATATATATATATATATATATATATATAAAAAATATAAAGGATGACCGCAGCACTCAATAGTAGTGAAAAAATCAAAAAAGTGGCTTTATTCCAAAAGCAAACAGCTGCGACTATATATAAACATATATACACACACAAACACACAAACACATTAGCATAGGTAAGATAATTTCCCTTGATAAACACATGTACCTCTAAATAAATCATATAATTACCAACACAGGTATTTAATGAAATAATATTATCACCATACATATTACCATCATAATATTGCTGACAATAATACTGTATTCTGGGAACAGTATTAACAATAATACCAAAGAGAAAATATTCCCCCTATAAAGTGACCATATAGTGGTAGATACCAGCTGTTGACAGGGTCTGCAGACCATATAAGTGATTACAGTGCAGTTACATCAGATGACTCACATGTGATGTTTTCTCTAAATGGAGTAGTTCACTTTCCTTTTCACTTCAGTAGTGGTTAATTTCTCCATCCAGTCCAGAACATCATGATGATTTATTCCAGCCACAACTCTTATCCAAAGAACCTGCCAAACATGTTTAGGTTCTGCACTTTTCCAGTTCATTGGATGATGAGTGGATGGAAGAGTAGGTAGGTCCCCCTCCATTAATTAATTTGGTTGCTACAATGGGTAGACAGGTCCCTTCACATGATTTCACCCATTACACAGGTGCCTTGAGTAGATAGGTGCCACCTGTAGGTAGATCCCTGTGTAGATAGTGCACCCCTGTAGATAATTACTCCCTGCTGGTAATAGCAGCCTCTTTTACTTAAGGATTACACCCTGTAGGTAGGTAGTAGCAGCCCCATTTATGTAATTGTAATTGCAGTCCCTTTAGGTAGTAGCAGTTGCAACCCTCTTTTGCCAAGATTTAAAAAACAAAAAGAAAATTCACCTGGCTCCCGTGCCATCCATGACATGGCCTCTGCTCTCCTCTACTTTAATCTGTGCTCCAGCATGTGCTTCAGCATATGATGATGACGTCACACATGTTCTGGAATGCAGAGGAAGGAGTTTCAACCTCTTCTGCCTGCCTGCATAATGCAGGTGGCCGCAAGAGTGATTGAAAGAGTAAGCAACCAATGGCTCTTTGCTCGGTCAAATACCCGAGCAGTGCATTTAACAATAGGTACGTCATTAAGACGCGCTTACAGTTAAATGTGTCCTGGACTGGCCAGCCTTGCAGACAGCCTGGCCCACCCAGGAAATGCCTGATGTGCCCTAAGCCAGGTTGGCCCTACCCTAAGTCACACTCATAACCACACCAAATCATACCCAGCCTCCTTCTTCAACCTTCTCAATAATACCAGCGGGCAGCAATACAGTATGGTTGCAGCAATCACCCACAGATGTCAGCATGTACACACTGGGAAACCACCCTTCTGTAACTCTCAGCTAGCCTCTAAATGCTGACATCTCACAGTTTAAAAAAAAATATATATATTTCTTACTTTCTAAGTAAAAAAAATTTAATAATATTTATGTTAACAATAGAATATATGTGTAATGTCAACATAGCTAAGAAAGTTTTCTATGCATGAGATAGTACCTCTAAAAGATAGATATTAAGTTACCAAACAAGAGTCTACAAGAAGCAAACCATATCACTATTACTATTACTGTTACCACCATACTGTTACTGACCAAATCCAGTATGCCAAGACCACTATTACCTATAATACCAGAATACAAGGAGAAATATTATCACTATACATATTACCATCATACTGTTACTGACCCAATCCTGTATAATGAGACCAATTAACCCCTTAACAACAATGGTCATAAATGTACGTCATGGCGCCTACATTTTTGGACCAAGAGTGATGATGCAACCTTCTTTTTGTATATTTATCAAGTATAGGGGCTGTAAACATTTAAATACAGTACAATGTTGCAAAAAAAATTTAACTTAGGAATCAGTAACTAGTTTCTGGGTAGCCTGTACTGAGAACAATTTTTTCCATTTGTTCCTGGTCATTTCTCTAAAAATAGGCAACCTAAAAGAAAAATGAAATAGTTTACATTGCACATGCAGCATATTTGTGGGTATAAAAATCTAGCAAATGGTGTAGCACTAGGATATATCTAAATAATAGGATTTTAGAAGTGAACCTTTAAAAAAACAAACAAAAAAAAAAAAAACACTGTGACCATTGTTATATTCATTCTCATCACCTCTATAAAGTAACGATCACTGTGTATTGCTTCCCATACATTATTCTTTACAGTTGTTGTTTTTACTTACACACTGCTGCAAAGGAAGCATTTATTAGAAGTGTTGGGCCACTGAGTTCCCCCGAGCGACAGAGAAATAGATTTTGTTTGTTTTCTTTTATGGCTCTGCTTTTGCTCATAACACCATTGAGAAGTAAGTGCTGCAGTAGAGTTCAGGTGCGGTGGAAAGGTTTATATGCTGTCTTATGCACAAAATGAGCTATAACTTTATTTTGACGTGATCAATGCCAAGTACAGCTTCTAATCAGATCTAATAGTAACTGAACACTTAGTGAGAATAAAGCTGCATGCATAAAAAACCCTGTGTACTTTTTCTGTTACAGTCTTTCTTATATAGAAGATGTGTATAGGAATGGGTGATATATATAGTGCGAGTTTAGCTCTGTAGAGATGGGAAAATGGCATAAAACATCAGTCAGAGACAGTGACAGTTCAAATGCAGGGCTTCTTCTGCAGTTTTTTTAATTAAAAAAATCACAGCCATATTCACACTGGCACAAAACCAAACCTGCTTGTCCAGCCCCAACTAAATACTTACCCTCACTATGTAAGTGGTGTGCTACTGCCCACTCAAACAAAATTTGGGAGGAATTACCTCACACCACTACCACTTGTCACTAAGTCCCCTTTTTGGAGATTAAAATTACCATCTGTGGGTCAAGTCCCTATAAGCTTCACTAGCAGATCAGCTTTTAGTTAGTTTTAACACCCAGTAACCAGCTGAATTCCACACATGTGCTGATAAGGGCTCACCTGAAAGTCTGCAAAACACTAAACAGATCAGGAATCATAGAACACTGTTTACACTGGACACTGAAAACTAACAAATGGAGGGACATCAATACTAACTCCAAATAGACTTCTAGTCAGCAGGCACACTCACCCGTGTGATCAGGATACTGGCCTAGGAGGAAACAGAAATATAATACACAGAACACTAGACTGAGAACAGGATGAGTCTGAACAGACTCCACAAAACCAAACTCCAAAACATGGAGGAATGCAGGTCAGAATATGAAACAGGAATAATACAAAACTAAACTCCATTGCATGGAGCTATACGGGTCAGGACTCTAAACAGGAATACTACATACAGAGCGCAGGTACAAGCAAGACTCACAGTGTGAACTAAGATAACAAGGTTAAAAAAAATAATGGAAATACATAATCCTAAAAACAGACAGATGTTCTTAAAACCAAGCAGAAAAAAATCTATCATAAACAGGCATAATAACCATGGTTAAAATTCAGACAAACATAGCAAAGGTAAAACAAATAACCAGCACAGAGTTCAAGAGAGTTCGGGTTTAAATAGCCACACCCAAGCTCTCAGTGGCTTAGAGCTTTAACTATTCACTAGCCAGGGAGAATAGCAAGGAAAATTGCCCAGCCATAACCCAGTGTCTAAGTAGACACCAAAACGTAAAAATAGAAAAACACAAAAACAGTCATTATAGTACCCCTCCCTTAACCCCTTAAGGACCAGGCCCATTTTGGACTTAAGGATCAGGCCAATTTATTTTAGCATTTTCGTTTTTTCCTCCTCGTCTTCTAAAAATCATAACTATTTTATATTTCCATCCACAGACCCATATGAGGGCTTGTTTTTTGTGTCACCAATTGTACTTTGTAATTACATCACTTATTTTACCATAAAATGTATGGCACAGCCAAAAAAATATTATTTATGTGGGAAAAGTGAAAGAAAACCGCAATTTAGCAAAAAGGTTTTGTTTTCGCTGTACACTTTGCGGTAAAAATTACATGTTTTCTTTATCTTTATTTTGTGGGTCAATATGATTAAAATGATACCCATTTTATATGCTTTTTTAAATATAATTTTACCACTTAAAAAAAATCTCAAACTACTTTAACAAAATTAGCATGTTTGAAATTGCCCTATTTTGATCACCTATAATTTTCTTGGGGGTGGTCCACCTATATCTTTCATTGTTATTGGGGGAGGGAATTTTTCAAATGTTTAAACATTTTTTTACAATTTTTACCTTTTCCTTTTTTACACTTTAATAGTCCCTATAGGGGACTATTTATAGCAATCATTTGATTGCTAATACTGTTCAGTGCTATGCATAGGGCATAGCACTGATCAGTGTTATCAGTGATCTTCTGTTCTGGTCTGCTTGATCTCAGACCAGAGCTGAAGACCCCTGGAGACAGACGGAGGCAGGTGAGGGGACCTCCAACCGCCATTATGGATGATTCGATCCCCGCTGCAGCGCTGCGAGCGATCTGATCATCCATTTAAAGTACCACACTGCCGCAGATGCTGTGATCTGGATTGATCACGGCATCTAAGGGGTTAAAGGCGGACATCCACATGATCATAGATGTCCACCATTACCGGCGGGTCCCTGGCTGCTGCTGATGCAACCGGGACCTGCCGAGCATAACGCGAGCACCGGACCGGTCATGGAGGATCATAAATGTACGTCATGGTGCGTTAAAGAAGTGCCACCGGACCCTCTAAAAAACCCTGAACAAGCAAAACATAAATCAGAATTTTTTTTTACAAAAAATACTTGGGCGCCCAAGTGGCTCCACTATTGCCACCTGGACGAAGATGCTTGGCTCAGGGACAGAGGTGTAACACTTATGGAGGTAGTTGATCCGCTGTACCTGTGTGAAAGATGACGTGGGCTGTACCAGGGAGTGGAATCTAAGGTGCTGCTGGTTTTCACCAGAGCCCACCGCAAAGCGGGATGGACTTGCTGCAGTATGCGGCACCCAAGTCACTACCCCTGGCACGACTCGTCCACACAGGCTACTGAGATGAAAAGTAGCAAAGGAAGGATGAGGCAACTCGTAGTCTGAACTAGCAGAAGGTCCAGACTGGCGGCACAGATGCGTGGTCAGGAAACATAACAGGAGGTCAGCAGCCAGGCGGCACAGAAGCAAGTTCAGGTCATGGAGCGGAAGGTCAGAACACAGGCAGGGCTATACACAGTAATGCTTTCTCTTAGGTACAGGGCCGGAGGTAGAGGAAGGTGCACATACTTATAAGGAAGGAACAGGTGCAAACATTAATCAAGGGCGCACTGGCCATTTAAATCTCAGAGCTTCGGTGCGCACGAGAACAGAACCAGTGGAGAAGCTAGCAGGAGCAAGGGGTAAGTGACGGCCCATGCTAGGAGCGGAGAGGAGGCGGGGAAGGGGTGTGCCGCTGTGGCAGTTGGCCGACACATCCGACTGTGGAAAGGTGTCAGAATAAAGTAAGAATTTTCCTTTACAGACCACGGTAAATGTGAGTAAAAGCACTCGCTTTTACTTCACACTCTGCTCTATGCAATGGTAACTACACCTCTTTACCTGTTTGGAGGTGACAGTTTTGCTTTAAGAATATTCAATGTACCTTTGCACAAGTTTGTAAGGACAAAGCCAGCCATTCTAGAGTCCTATATCCTAGAGCATGTACACAAGGGCATTTTGGAGGAGGCTCTGGCAGAACTCAAATATGTGTTTATTGGCCTCTTTCAGGTTCCTGGGCGTCATTATCAATTATGATGTTGCTCAGTCTTACTTCGGAGAGGAAGTCCAAAGTCCAGAGAATAGCGGAGTTCTTGTCAGGTACCTATCTGAACACTGATAAAGATGTTGGGGCTTATGTCATTGAACATGAATGAGGTCGCTTGCGCGTTGTGACACCCCTGTCCCTAATCGGAGGTTCTAGCCAAGTGGGATCGCAGCCCTGTCAGATTAAGGACCCTGTGCTCCCTGCAATCTCTCCCCATGAGCCTTTGGAAGAGGCAGAATTTCGGTTGTCACCTGGAAGCTTAAATTTCTATTAGCAATGACTTCTGCCAAGAGAATCAGTGAGCTATAGGTATTCTTGGTCTATGAACCGTGTACTACATTTATTCAAGTTTAGGTCCTGCTAAGATTTCTACCTACCTTAATGCCGAAGTTTCCTTCCCTTTGCAACATCTCAATTGTTCCTATCACCTCATCCTGCTTCCTCCAAGAAATTAAGTTTACATTCTCTGGATGTGGCCAGATGCCTCCAGACCTATGTGGAAAGATTTAGGGATTTCAGGAAGGCTAAAAATCTCCTTATCCTGTGTGCCAGTAATTGCAAAGGTTGAAAGGCATCTAAACCCAGGTGACTTAAGAAGGTGATTAGGGAGTCCTTTGCCAACCAATCTTCAGACCCCCCGGGGTTTGTTGAGGCCCATTCTGCTAGAGCAGTGGGCGGCAATCTTTTTTGCTGAAAGGAGGTTATTACCTCTAGACTTTAGGATAAGGATAAGGAGAAAGGCAAATTTATTGTCTTCACTGCATTCAGTAAGGGTTTGTCGACACTAAGGAAATTTTGCAAGGATAACATAGGGCTATATACAACCACATGAAAGACCATTATTTGCTAATAATACATATATGCAATAACAGTACACAATCAATAGATGAAAAGGAGTATAAATGGAATCTCATAAAATTAAGTATTTCATTATTCCCTTTGTGTGTATTGGAACTAAACCAAAAAAGGGAGGTAAAAAAAGCTAATTGGACATAATGTCACACCAAACTCCAAAAATGGGCCGGATAAAATTATTGGCACCCTTAACTTAATATTTGGCTGCACACCCTTTGGTGTGCAACCAAAAAATAAAAAAATAACTGAAATCAGTTGCTTCCTACAAACATCAATAAGCTTCTTACACCTCTCAGCCGGAATGTTGGACCACTCTTCCTTTGCAAACTGCTCCAGGTCTCTCTTATTGGAAGGGCGCCTTTTCCCAACAGACATTTTAAGATCTCTCCACATGAGTTCAATGGGATTTAGATCTGGACTCATTGCTGGCCACTTCAGAACTTTCCAGCATTTTGTTGCCATCCATTTCTGGGTACTATTTTATGTATGTTTGGGGTCATTGTCCCGCTGGAAGACCCAAGTTCTTGGATGCAAACCCAGCTTTCTGACACTAGGCTGTACAGTGCATCCCAAAATCTGGTAATTCTCAGATCTCATGATGCCTTGCACACATTCAAGGCACCCAGTGCTGCCAGAGGCAGCAAAACAACCCCAAAACATCATTGAACCTCCACCATATTTCACTGTAGGTACTGTATTCTTTTCTTTGTAGGCCTCATTCAGTTTTTGGTAAACAGTAGAATGATGTGCTTTACCAAAAAGCTCTATCTCTGTCTCATCTGTCCACAAAACCTTTTCCCAGAAGGATTTTGACCGACTCACGTTTTGGCAAAATGTAGTCTTGCTTTTTTATGTCTCTGTGTCAGCAGTGGGTCCTCCTGGGTCTCCTGCCATAGCGTTTCTTTTAATTTAAATGTTGACGTATAATTTGCGCTGACACTGATGCTCCCTGAGCCTACAGGACAGCTTTAACATCTTTGGAACTTGTTTGGGGCTGCTTTTCCACCATCTGAACTATCCTGTGTTGACATATTTCATAAATGTTTCTCTTCCATCCATGCCCAGGGAGATTAGCTACAGTGCCAGGGGTTGCAAACTTCTTGATAATGTTGTGCACTGTGGACAAAGGCAAATCTAGATCTCTGGAGATGGACTTGTAACCTTGAGATTGTTGATATTTTTCCGCAATTTTGGTTCTCAAGTCCTCAGACAGTTTTCTTCTCCTCTTTCTGTTGTCCATGCTTAGTGTGGCACACACAGACACACAATGCCAAGATTAAGTGAAATTCTCACCTTTTTATCTGCTTTCAGGTGTGATTTTTATATTGCCCACACCTGTAACTTGCCCCCAGGTGAGTTTAAAGGAGCATCACATGCTTGAAACAGTCTTATTTTTCCACATTTTTGAAAGGGTGGCAATTATTTTGTCCAGACCATTTTTGGAGTTTGATGTGACATTATGTTCAATTAGCTTTCCCCCCCCCCCCTTTTTTTGTTTAGTTCCAATACACACAAAGGGAATAAACATGTGTTACTAATATCCTTTTCAGTGAGAAATACTTCATTTTCTAGAAAAACTTCAGGGGTGCCAACATTTATGGCCATTATATATATATATATATATATATATATATATATATATATATTGTTACGCCGAGCGCTCCGGGTCCCCACTCCTCCCCGGAGCGCTCACAGCGTTCTTTTATTCACAGCGCCCCGGTCAGACCTGCCGACCGGATGCGCTGCGATAATGTTCCCAACCGGGATGCGATTCGCGATGCGGGACGCGCCCGCTCGCGATGCGCATCTCGATTCCCTTACCAGACCCGTTCCCCGTCTGTGCTGTCCCGGCGCGCGCGGCCCCGCTCCTTAGGGCGCGCGCGCCGGGTCTTTACGATTTAAAGGGCCGGTGCGCCACTGATTGGCGCATCAGGTTTTAATCAGTACCTTCACCTGTGCACTTCCCTACTTATACCTCACTTCCCCTGCACTCCCTCGACGGATCTTGTTGCCATTGTGCCAGTGAAAGCGTTTCCTTGTGTGTTCCAAGCCTGTGTTCCAGACCTCCTGCCGTTGCCCCTGACTACGATCCTTGCTGCCTGCCCTGACCTTCTGCTACGTCGACCTTGCTCTTGTCTACTCCCTTGTACCGCGCTTATCTCAGCAGTCAGAGAGGTTGAGCCGTTGCCGGTGGATACGACCTGGTTGCTACCGCCGCTGCAAGACCATCCCGCTTTGCGGCGGGCTCTGGTGAATACCAGTAGCAACTTAGAACCGGTCCACCGACACGGTCCACGCCAATCCCTCTCTGGCACAGAGGATCCACCTCCAGCCAGCCGAATCGTGACAGTAGATCCGGCCATGGATCCCGCTGAGGTCCCGCTGCCAGTTGTCGCCGACCTCACCACGGTGGTCGCCCAGCAGTCGCAACAGATAGCGCAACAAGGCCACCAGCTGTCTCAACTGACCGTGATGCTACAGCAGCTACTACAACAGCTTCAACAATCATCTCCTCCGCCAGCTCCTGCACCTCCTCCGCAGCGAGTGGCCACATCCAGCCTCCGATTATCTTTGCCGGATAAATTTGATGGGGACTCTAAATTTTGCCGTGGTTTTCTTTCGCAATGTTCCCTGCATTTGGAGATGATGTCGGACCAGTTTCCAACTGAAAGGTCAAAGGTGGCTTTCGTAGTCAGCGTTCTGTCTGGGAAAGCCCTGTCATGGGCCACACCGCTCTGGGACCGCAATGATCCTGTCACTGCCTCTGTACACTCTTTCTTCACGGAGATTCGAAGTGTCTTTGAGGAACCTGCCCGAGCCTCTTCTGCTGAGACTGCCCTGCTGAACCTGGTCCAGGGTAATTCTTCTGTTGGCGAGTACGCCATCCAATTCCGTACTCTCGCCTCCGAACTGTCCTGGAATAACGAGGCCCTCTGCGCGACCTTTAAAAAAGGCCTATCCAGTAACATTAAAGATGTGCTGGCCGCACGAGAAATCCCTGCTAACCTGCATGAACTTATTCATCTTGCCACCCGCATTGACATGCGTTTTTCCGAAAGGCGTCAGGAGCTCCGCCAGGATATGGACTTTGTTCGCACGAGGCGGTTTCTCTCCCTGGCTCCTTTCTCCTCTGGTCCACTGCAATCAGTTCCTGTGCCTTCCGCTGTGGAGGCTATGCAAGTTGACCGGTCTCGCTTGACACCTCAAGAGAGGACACGACGCCGCATGGAGAACCTTTGCCTGTACTGTGCCAGTACCGAACATTTCTTGAAGGATTGTCCTATCCGACCTCCACGCCAGGAAAGACGCACGCTGACTCCGCACAAAGGTGAGACAGCTCTTGATGTGAACTCTGCTTCTCCACGTCTTACTGTGCCTGTGCGAATTTCTTCTTCTACCTTCTCCTTCTCAGCTATGGCCTTCTTGGATTCCGGATCTGCAGGAAATTTTATTTAAGCCTCTTTCATCAACAGGTTCAACATCCCGGTGACCAGTCTCGCCAGACCCCTCTACATCGACTCTGTTAATAATGAAAGATTGGACTGTACTGTGCGTTACCGCACGGAACCAATCTTAATGTGCATCGGACCCCATCACGAAAAAATTTAATTTCTGGTCCTCTCTAACTGCACTTCACAAATTCTTCTTGGATTACCGTGGCTTCAACGCCATTCCCCAACCCTTGATTGGACCACCAGGGAAATCAAGAACTGGGGTACTTCTTGCCACAAGGACTGTCTTAAGCCTGCTCCCTGTACTGTCAGTCAAGACCCTGTGGTTCCCCCTGTTATCTCGTCTCCCCAAGGCCTATCTGGATTATGCTGATGTTTTTTGCAAAAAACAAGCAGAGACTTTGCCTCCTCACAGGCCTTATGACTGTCCTATTGACCTCCTCCCTGCTACTACTCTCCCCCGGGGCAGAATCTATCCTCTGTCTGCTCAGGAAACTCAAACCATGTCGGAGTACATCCAAGAGAATTTAAAAAAGGGGTTTATCCGCAAGTCCTCCTCCCCTGCCGGAGCTGGATTTTTTTTTGTTTCCAAAAAAGACGGCTCCCTACGCCCTTGCATTGATTACCGCGGACTTAATAAAATCACTGTAAAAAAAACGATATCCCCTACCTCTTATCTCGGAACTCTTTGACCGCCTACGAGGCGCCCACATCTTTACCAAGCTGGACTTAAGAGGTGCTTATAATCTCATCCGCATCAGGGAGGGGGACGAGTGGAAGACTGCATTTAACACCAGAGATGGACACTTTGAATATCTGGTTATGCCCTTTGGCCTTTGCAACGCCCCTGCCATCTTCCAAGACTTTGTAAATGAAATTTTTTGTGATCTTCTATATACCTGTGTTGTGGTTTACCTAGACGATATTCTGATTTTTTCTGCTAACCTAGAAGAACACCGCAAGCATGTCCGCATGGTTCTTCAGAGACTTCGGGACACTAAATTATATGCCAAAATGGAAAAATGTCTCTTTGAATGTCAGTCTCTTCCCTTCCTAGGATCCTTAGTCTCTGGCCAGGGACTACAAATGGACCCAGATAAACTATCTGCCGTATTGGATTGGCCACGCCCCTCCGGACTCCGTGCTATCCAACGTTTTTTTGGGGTTTGCCAATTATTACAGACAATTTATCCCACACTTTTCACCTATTGTGGCTCCTATCGTGGCCCTAACCAAGAAAAACGCCAACCCTAAGTCCTGGCCTCCTCAAGCGGAAGACGCATTCAAACATCTCAAGACTGCCTTTTCTTCTGCTCCCGTACTCTTCAGACCTGACCCATCTAAACCCTTCTCATTGGAGGTAGACGCCTCCTCGGTGGGAGCTGGAGCAGTTCTCCTACAAAAAAATTCTTCCGGGCATGCTGTTACTTGTGGTTTTCTTTTCTAGGACCTTCTCTCTGGCGGAGAAAAACTACTCCTTTGGTGATCGAGAACTACTGGCCATAAAATTGTCGCTTGAGGAATGGAGGCACCTGCTGGAGGGATCCAAATATCCAGTTATTATATACACTGACCACAAGAATCTCTCTTATCTTCAGTCTGCCCAACGGCTGAACCCTCGCCAGGCTAGGTGGTCGTTGTTCTTTGCCCGTTTTAACTTTGAAATTCATTTTCGCCCTGCTGACAAGAACATTAGGGCTGATGCCCTCTCTCGTTCATCAGATGCCTCTGAAGTGGAAGCTTCCCCGCAACACATTATTCCTCCGGACTGTCTGATCTCCTCTTCTCCAGCTTCCATCTGACAAACTCCTCCAGGGAAGACCTTCGTCTCTCCACGCCAGCGCCTCAGGATTCTCAAGTGGGGACACTCCTCTCACCTCGCAGGCCATGCTGGCATCAAAAAATCCATCCAACTCATCTCTCGATTTTATTGGTGGCCTACCCTGGAAACTGATGTTGTTGATTTCGTGCGGGCTTGTACAGTCTGTGCCCGGGAAAAGACCCCTCGCCAGAAGCCTGCTGGTCTCCTCCATCCTCTGCCTGTTCCTGAGCGACCTTGGTCTCAGATTGGTATGGACTTTATTACTGACTTACCTTTATCCCATGGCAACACAGTTGTTTGGGTGGTCGTTGATCGATTCTTCAAGATGGCACATTTTATCCCTCTTCCAGGTCTTCCTTCGGCGCCTCAGTTGGCGAAGCAATTTTTTATTCACATTTTTCGCCTTCACGGGTTGCCCACGCATATCGTCTCGGATAGAGGCATTCAATTTGTGTCTAAATTCTGGAGGGCCCTCTGTAATCAGCTCAAAATCAATTTCTCATCTTCTTATCATCCCCAATCCAATGGGCAAGTTGAAAGAATTAATCAGGTTCTGGGTGACTATTTGCGACATTTTGTTTCTTCCTGCCAGGATGACTGGGCAGATCTTCTACCATGGGCCGAATTCTCGTACAATTTCAGAGTCTCCGAATCCTCTGCTAAATCCCCATTCTTCGTGGTGTACGGCCGTCACCCTCTTCCCCCCCTCCCCACTCCCATGCCCTCTGGTTTGCCCGCTGTTGATGAAGTGACTCGGGACCTCTCCACCATATGGAAAGAGACTCAAAATTCTCTTTTACAGGTTTCATCCTGGATGAAAAAATATGCCGATAAGAAAAGAAGAATTCCCCCCATTTTTTCTCCCGGAGACAAGGTATGTCTCTCCGCCAAGTATGTCTGCTTTCGTGCCCCCAGTTATAAACTGGGACCACTTTATCTTGGTCCTTTCAAAGTCAAGTGCCAGATCAACCCTGTCTCTTACAAACTCCTTCTTCCTCCTTCTCTCCGTATTCTCAATGATTTCCATGTCTCTCTCCCTAAACCACTCATCCTTAACCGCTTCTCTCCCAAAGTTGTTTCTCCCACTCCAGTTTCCGGGTCCTCTGTCGTCTTTTCGGTGAAGGAAATTCTGGCATCCAAGACGGTCAGAGGTAAAAAATTCTTTTTGGTTGACTGGGAGAATTGCGGCCCAGAGGAGAGATCATGGGAACCTGAGGACAACATCCTGGACAAGAGTCTTATCCTCAGGTTCTCAGGTTCCAAGAAGAGGGGGAGACCCAAGGGGGGGGGGGGTACTGTTTCGCCAAGTGCTCACAGCGTTCTCTTATTCACAGCGCCCCGGTCAGACCTGCCGATCGGATGCGCTGCGATAATGTTCCCAGCCGGGATGCGATTCGCGATGCGGGACGCGCCCGCTCGCGATGCGCATCTCGATTCCCTTACCAGACCCGTTCCCCGTCTGTGCTGTCCCGGCGCGCGCGGCCCCGCTCCTTAGGGCGCGAGCACGCCGGGTCTTTGCGGTTTAAAGGGCCGGTGCATCACTGATTGGCGCATCAGGTTTTAATCAGTACCTTCACCTGTGCACTTCCCTACTTATACCTCACTTCCCCTGCACTCCCTCGCCAGATCTTGTTGCCATTGTGCCAGTGAAAGCATTTCCTTATGTGTTCCTAGCCTGTGTTCCAGACCTCCTGCCGTTGCCCCTGACTACGATCCTTGCTGCCTGCCCTGACCTTCTGCTACGTCCGACCTTGCTCTTGTCTACTCCCTTGTACCGCGCTTATCTCAGCAGTCAGAGGGGTTGAGCCGTTGCCGGTGGATACGACCTGGTTGCTACCGCCGCTGCAAGACCATCCCGCTTTGCGGCGGGCTCTGGTGAATACCAGTAGCAACTTAGAACCGGTCCACCGACACGGTCCACGCCAATCCCTCTGTGGCACAGAGGATCCACCTCCAGCCAGCCGAATCGTGACATATATATATATATATATATATATATATATATATATATATCTCCCTCCCAAACACTACAGTGCAGGGTCTGATATAGTTTATTCTCTGTTATATTCAGGTTTTATTGTGTGTTTTTAATAGATTATATATATATATATATATAGATATATATATATATATATATATATATATATATATGGCATTTTTGCTTTATACTTGAGCAATAAAAGTTTAAAAGTTGTATCAGGAAGAAAGAAAAAACACGGAGCACTCAGGTCTTGCTGTGTTGGCTTTTTTATTCGTTCATGCGAACAATAGCGGGAGACAAGGTGCAGAGAGGCAGAAGGTGAGGACGCGGGGGTATGGAGCGATGGGCCATTATCGCGCCGAGGCGCATCGTCAGGCTCAGGTGAAGTGACGTGCCGGAAAAGGTGTGTTTATAACACAGGTGAGTTACCATAGTTACACAGGTAAACAGTTCACATTTAAAATACTGTTAGACATACTGTTTAAAAACAATAGTGGAACTGCAAATGAGTTAAATCATAACGTTAAAGCACCTAGTTCTGACTTATCATTAAGGCCTAAGGGGCATTGGTACGTGTAATCCACCTATCTTCATTCCGTAGAAGAACCTGGTGCTTAATCAGATTGCGTTCTCTGTGTTCAACTCGCTCTATCACTGCAAAAGTAAAATGGTTAGGATCACTGTTATGTGTGGACTGCATATGCGAAATCCATCTGCTGCCTCCGACTCCCGTGTGTAGGGAACGGATATGTTCCCTAATTCTGTGGAACAATGGTCTTATCGTTTTACCGATATAGAACTGGGCACAGCTGCAGATCAGGCAGTACACTACATAAAGAGTACAGCATGTGGCAAACTGACAGACCTGTACAATCTGACCTCCTAGATTTAACAGATGCTTTTTATTGCAAAATCTGCAGTAATTGCAAGTGCCACAACTAAAATTCCTTATTGGGCGAGAGTCTTGTAACCAATTTTTTGGGGAATTATTTTTAATTTTATGCTTATTGATAAAATTCTGTATGGTCATATTTTTACGGTAGGTGATTATGGGATATTGATTAGTGACTGCCTTCAGATCTGTGTCAATGTACCAATTGTTGTTGATGGCCTGTTTTATGATGTTGTTCATGGGAGTGTTTTTGAAAGCAAACGTGAATCTCTGTGGACAAATAGATTTATGTTTTTTCTTTTTTTGTAATACTGATCGAGGGATGGCTGCTACTTTCTCTCTAGCATTTTGTAAGACATTAGGAGTATAACCTTGTTGGCGCAGGCGCCCTTCCAGTTCACTGGCTTGTTCAGTGTATTTCTCTTCAGTGTTGCTAATTCTCTTAAAGCGGATTAATTCACTTACAGGTATACTATTTTTGGTGTGTGTGGGATGGGACGAAGCGTAATGGAGAATGGAGTTCCTGGATGTCTGCTTGTAGTAGCCAGATGTAACAATTGAGTCATCAATAATCTCTATTTTGACATCGAGAAACTCCAAACAAAGATTTCCAAAAACGGAAGTGGAAGTCATATTCATGGTATTAATTTGATTGAGGTAATTGACGAAAGCAGAGAACTGTGCCTCAGTCCGATCCCACACCACGAAAATATCATCAACAAATCTGAGGTAAAGTTTGATGCTCTGGGAGAATGGGTTGGTAGTAGTGAATACGTAATTACGTTCGAATATGGCGAGGTATACATTAGCGAAGGCACATGATATGGTTGTGCCTATTGCCATGCCCTGGCATTGTTTGAACCATTGTGTGTTGTACTGAAAGCAATTGTTACGTAAAATGAATGAGACTGATTCTGTGACAAACTGTATGAATTGCTGGGACTTGTTAGAGCTTTGCAAAAACTCCTGGAGAGCCTGGACACCCTTATCCTGTGGTACATTTTGCAGTCACTAATCAGTATCCCATAATCACCTACCGTAAAAATATGACCATACAGAATTTTATCAATAAGCATAAAATTTTAAATAATTCCCCAAAAAATTGGTTACAAGACTCTTGCCCAATAGGGAATTTTAGTTGTGGCACTTGCAATTACTGCAGATTTAGCAATAAAAAGAATGTGTTAAATCTAGGAGGTCAGATTGTACAGGTCCGTCAGTTTGCCACATGCTGTATTCCTTATATAGTGTACTGCCTGATCTGCAGCTGTGCCCGATTCTATATCGGTAAAACGATAAGACCATTGTTCCACAGAATTAGGGAACATATTTGCTCCCTCCGCATGGGAGTCGGAGGCAGCAGATGGATTTCGCATATGCAGTCCACACATAACAGTGATCCTAACCATTTTACTTTTGCAGTGATAGAGCGAGTTGAACACAGAGAACGCAATCTGATCAAGCACCAGGTTCTTCTACGGAACGAAGATAGGTGGATTACACATACCAATGCCACCGGCCCCTTACTGTTTTCAACCTCTTAACCCCTTCAGGACCAAGCCCATTTTGGCCTTAAGGACCAGAGCGTTTTTTGCACATCTGACCACTGTCACTTTAAACATTAATAACTCTGGAATGCTTTTAGTTATCATTCTGATTCCGAGATTGTTTTTTCGTGACATATTCTACTTTAACATGGTGGTAAATTTTTGTGGTAACTTGCATCCTTTCCTTGTGAAAAATCGTAAAATTTGATGAAAAATTTGAAAATTTTGCATTTTTCTAACTTTGAAGCTCTCTGCTTGTAAGGAAAATGTATATTACAAATAAAAAAATTTTTTATTCACATATACAATATGTCTACTTTATGTCTGCATCATAAAAGTGACGAGTTTTTACTTTTGGAAGACACCAGAGGGCTTCAAAGTTCAGCAGCAATTTTCCAATTTTTCACAAAATTTTCAAACTCACTATTTTTCTTGGACCAGTTCAGGTTTGAAGTGGATTTGAAGGGTCTTCATATTAGAAATACCCCACAAAAGACCCCATTATAAAAACTGCACCCCCAAAGTATTCAAAATGACATTCAGTCATCATTTTAACCCTTTAGGTGTTTCACAGGAATAGAAGCAAAGTGAAGGAGAAAATTCACAATCTTAATTTTTTACACTCGCATGTTCTTGTAGACCCAATTTTTGAATTTTTACAAGGGGTAAAAGGAGAAAATTCATACTTATATTTGTAGCCCGATTTCTCTCGAGTAAGCACATACCTCATATGTCTATGTAAAGTGTTCGGCGGGCGCAGAAGAGGGCTCAGAAGGGAAAGAGCGATAACGGGATTTTGGAGAGTACGTTTTTCTGAAATGGTTTTTGGGGGGCATGTTGCATTTAGGAAGCCCCTATGGTGCCAGAACAGCAAATAACCCTCACATGGCATACCATTTTGGAAACTAGACCCCTTGAGGAACATAACAAGGAATAAAGTGAGCCTTAATACCCCACAGGTGTTTCACGACTTTTGCATATGTAAAAAAAAAAAAAAATTTTTCACTAAAATGTGTGTTTCCCCCCAAATTTCAAATTTTTCCAAGGGTTAATAGCAGGAAATACCCCCCAATATTTGTAACCCCTTCTCTTCTGAGTATGAAGGTACCCCATAAGTTGACCTGAAGTGCACTATGGGCGAACTACAATGCTCAGAAGAGAAGGAGTCATATTTGGCTTTTTGAGAGCAAATTTTGCTCGGGGGGCATGTCGCATTTAGGAAGCCCCTATGGTGCCAGAACAGCAAAAAAAAAAACACATGGCATACCATTTTGGAAACTAGACCCCTTGAGGAATGTAATAAGGAATAAAGTGAGCCTTATTACCCCACAGGTGTTTCACGATTTTTGCATATGTAAAAAAATTTTGAATTTTTTTCCACTAAAATGTTTGTTTCCCCCCAAATTTCACATTTTTGCAAGGGTTAATAGCAGAAAATACCCCCAAAATTTGTAACCCCATCTCTTCTGAGTATGGAGGTACCCAATAAGTTGACCTGAAGTGCACTATGGGCGAACTACAATGCTCAGAAGAGAAGGAGTCATATTTGGCTTTTTGAGAGCAAATTTTGCTCGGGGAGCATGTCGCATTTAGGAAGCCCCTATGGTGCCAGGACAGCACAAAAAAAAAACACATGGCATACCATTTTGGAAACTAGACCCCTTGAGGAACGTAACAAGGGGTACAGTGAGCATTTGCCCCCCACTGGTGTCTGACAGATCTTTGGAACAGTGGGCTGTACAAGTTTTCATTTTCATGGACCACTGTTCCAAAGATCCGTCAGACACCTGTGGGGGGTAAATTCTCACTGCACCCCTCATTACATTCCGTGAGGGGTGTTGTTTCCGAAATGGGGTCACATGTGGGGTTTTATTTTTTTTGCGTTTGTCAAAACCGCTGTAACAATCAGCCACCACTGTGCAAATCACCTCAAATGTACATGGCGCACTCTCCCTTCTGGGCCTTGTTGTGCGCCCCCAGAGCACTTTGCGCTCACATATGGGGTATCTCTGTAGTCGGGAGAAATTGCTTTACAAATTTTGGGGGGCTTTTTCCCTTTTACCTCTTGTGAAAATATAAAGTATAGGGCAACACCAGCATGTTAGTGTAAAAAATTAAATTTTTTACACTAACATTCTGGTGTAGACCCCAACTTTTCCTTTTCATGAAGGGTTAAAGAAGAAAAAGCCCCCCAAACCTTGTAACACAATTTCTCCCGAGTACAGCAATACCCCATATGTGGCCCTAAACTGTTGCCCTGAAATACGACAGGGCTCCAAAGTGAGAGCGCCGTGCGCATTTGAGGCCTAAATTAGGGATTTGCATAGGGGTGGACATAGGGGTATTCTACGCCAGTGATTCCCAAACAGGGTGCCTCCAGCTGTTGCAAAACTCCCAGCATGCGTGGACAGTCAACGGCTGTCTGGCAATACTGGGAGTTGTTGTTTTTCAACAGCTGGAGGCTTTGCTTTGGAAACAGTGGTGTACCGGACATTCTTATTGGGGGAGGGGGGCTGTGTAGGGGTATGTGTATATGTAGTGTTTTTAACTTTTTATTTTCTGTCTGTCTGCATGCTGGGAGTTATAGTTTTGCAACAGCTGGAGGCACACAGGTTAGGAAATACTGAGTTAGAAACAATGTTTCCCAACCAGTGTGTCTCCAGTTGTTGCAAAACTACAACTCCCAGCATGCCCAGACAGCTGAAGGTCATGCTGGGAGTTGTAGTTCGGCAACATCTGAAGGGCCAGATGTTGCTGAACTAAAACTCCCAGCATGCCTGGACAGTCAGTGCATGCTGGGAGTTGTAGTTTTGCAACAGCTGGAAGAGCACAGATTGGAGACCATTATACAATGGTCTCCAAACTGGGGCCCTCCAGATGTTGCAAAACTACAACTCCCAGCATGCCCAGACAGCCAAAGGCTGTCTAGGCATGCTGGGGGTTGTAGTTTTCAGACTTCTAGAAGCAGCAGTGAAGATCTTCACTGCTGCCTCTGAGGACTATATACTTACCTGCTGGTCCCGTCGCTGCTCGTCCACGTGGCCGGTCCTGCAGCTGCTCCTCGGTCCCGCCGCTGCTCCAGGTAAGGCCGCCGGTCCCCTGGTGTTCCCCCCCTATGCCGCAGGTCCCTGCAGCCATCGTCCCCCGTTCTGCCCGACTTCGAGGGGCGGGCAGTGCGGGGGATCTGAACTTTCACCCCAGATCACTGTGATTGGTCCACAGGGACCAATCACAGTGATCGCTGACCAGGACCATCAATGGATGGTCCTGGGGGGTGAAGCAGAAGTTGTCCCCTGCTGGAAACAGCGGGCCTTCTGCTGGTTAACCCGTGCGATGCTGCGCATCGCCGGGTTAACTGAATGGCATATATAAACGCCGGGATGCGCGAACGCACTGCAGAACCCGGCGTTTATATATGACATTCTGCGGAAGGGGTTAAGGACCAAGCATTTTTCTGTTTTTACACTTTCGTTTTTTCCTCCTTACCTTTTAAAAATCATAACCCTTTCAATTTTGCACCTAAAAATCTATATGAGGGCTTATTTTTTGCACCACCAATTCTACTTTGGAATGACATCAGTCATTTTACACTAACATTTATGGCGAAACGGAAAAAAAATCATTGTGCGACAAAATTTAAGAAAAAACACCATTTTGTAAATTTTGGGGGCTTCTGTTTCTAGGCAGTACATTTTTCGGTAAAAATGACACTTTATCTTTATTCTGTAGGTCCATACGATTAAAATGATACTTTACTTATATAGGTTTGATTTCTTCGTTCTTCTTGAAAAAATCATAACTACATGCAGAAAAATTTATACATTTAAAATTGTCCTTTTCTGACCCCTATAACTTTTTTATTTTTCCACGTACAGGGTGGTTTGAGGGCAAATTTTTTGCGCCGTGATCTGATGTTTTAATCGGTACCATTTTTATTTTGATTGGACTTCTTGATCGCTTTTTATTCCTTTTTTTATGGTATGAGAAGTGACCAAAAATACTCTATTTTGGACTTTGAAATTTTTTTGCGTGTATGCCATTGACCGTGCGGTTTAATTAATGATATATTTTTATAGCTCAGACATTTACACACGCGGCGATACCACATATGTTTATTTTTATTATGGTTACATATTTTTAATATGGAATTTGGGAAAAGGGGGTGATTTAAACTTTTAATAAGGAAATGGTTAATGTGTGTGTTTTTAAACTTTATTTAAACTTTTTTTTTTTACACTTTTAGTCCCCTTAGGGGACTTTTAGGAGGAATCATTAGATTCCTCATACAGATCATTGTGGTTTCATTAAACCACAATGATCTGCGTGCTCTGCGCTCGATTGATAAAGCCTGGCCCTGCCAGGCTTTATCATTCAGAGAGCCGGAGCCGCCGCAGCAGGAGAGGTAAGCCCTCAGGCTACCTCAGTAGTGGATTACTCCCCCGCGATCGTGCTGCGGGGGGGGGGGGGGCGATACACCCCACTGGACCACCAGGGACTGTATACAGGCACCTTTAGACGTTTAGACCTTTGTCAACTTTGACAGCGGCGATCTAAAGGGTTAATAGCCGGCCGCGGCGATCGCCGCATGTCGGCTATTAACGTCGGCCCCCAGCTATAAGAATCAGCTGGGGGCTGGCCGGTATGACGCGGGCTCGAGTCGGGAGCCTGCGCCATACCCCGGTAACGGCCATTGGACGAGTATAGACGTCCATGGTCGTTATCGGGTTAAACAGTATGTCTAACAGTATTTTAAATGTGAACTGTTTATCTGTGTAAATATGGTAACTCACCTGTGTTATAAACACACCTTTTCCCAGCACGTCACTTCACCTGAGCCTGACTAAGCGCCTCGGCGTGATACCGGCCCGTCGCTCCATACCCCCGCGTCCTCACCTTCTGCCTCCCCGCACCGTGTCTCCCACTATTGTTTGCATGAACGAATAAAGAAGCCGACACAGCAAGACATGAGTGAGTGCTCTGTGTTTTCTATCTTCCTGATACATTCAGTTACGTTGTTATTTCTCACGTTGCCAGCACCTACACAGGCACTGACCAGCTTTCAGGGAGCCGCACTGTCACCATTCCTCAGCACCTAGCCCTTTATTCACACAGGTAGCGCCCAGCATCTTCTGTATAGAAAGTTTAAACGTTGACGACATAATTTTACAGATATTTGCAGTTGTGCACTTTTTTCCTTGTTGTGATTATTATACCTGCAAGGTAGTTGCACACGAATTTCAAATATTGTTAGTATTGCCTATACTTTTGTTTCTGTTCTATCTTAGTAAAAATAAATACAGTTTCATTTTCACTTAGATTTATGCTGTCAATATAACCTGACTGGCTTCTATGAGAAGGAACTGTAATTCCTAGTCTGGACCATAAATCGTGATATTTCCGAAGCATTTAATACCGTGTGACTTACACTTTAAAAAAAAAATAAAGGGAACACTAAGATAACACATATTAGATCTGAATGAATGAACTAATCGTATGAAATACTTTCGTCTTTACATAGTTGAATGTGCTGACAACAAAATCACACAAAAATGATCAATGGAAATCAAATTTATCAACCCATGGAGGTCTGCATATGGAGTCACACTCAAAATCAAAGTGGAAAACCACACTACAGGCTGATTCAACTTTGATGTAATGTCCTTAAAACAAGTCAAAATGAGGCTCAGTAGTGTGTGTGGCCTCCCAGTGCCTGTATGACCTCCCTACAACACCTGGGCATGCTCCTGATGAGGTGGTGGATGGTCTCCTGAGGGATGTCCTCCCAGACCTGGACTAAAGCATCCGCCAACTCCTGGACAGTCTGTGGTGCAACATGGCATTGGCGGATGGAGCGAGACATGATGTGCTCAATCGGATTCAGGTCTGGGGAACGGGCGGGCCAGTACATAGCATCAATGCCTTCCTGTTGCAGGAACTGCTGACACACTCTAGCCACGTGAGGTCTAGCATTGTCGTGCCCAGGGCCAACCACACCAGCATATGGTCTCACAAGGGGTCTGAGGTTCTCATCTGCCTAATGGCAGTCAGGCTACCTCTGGCAAGCACATGGAGGACTGTGCGGCCCCCAAAGAAATGTCACCCCACACTATTACAGACCCACTGCCAAACCGGTTATGCTGGAGGATGTTGCAGGCAGCAAAACATTCTCCATGGTGTCTTCAGACTCTGTCACGTGTGTCACGTGCTCAGTGTGAACCTGCTTTCATCTGTGAAGAGCACAGGGCACCAGTGGCGAATTTGCCAATCTTGGTGTTCTCTGGCAAATGCCAAACGTCCTGCACAGTGTTGGACTGTTAGAACAACCCCCACCTGTGGACATTAGGCCCTCATACCACCCTCATGGAGTCTGTTTCTGACCATTTGAGTTGACACATGCACATTTGTGGCCTGCTGGAGGTTACTTTGCATGGCTCTTGCAGTGCTCCTCCTTCTCCTTCTTGCACAAAGGGTGAGGTAGCGGTCCTGCTGCTGCCTTGTTGCCCTCCTACGGCCTCCTCCATGTCTCCTGATGTACTGCCCTGTCTCCTGGTAGCATGCTCTGGACACTACGCTGACAGACACAGCAAACCTCCTTGACACAGCTCGCATTGATGTGCCATCCTGGATGAGCCGCACTACCTGAGCCACTTGTGTGGGTTCTAGACTCCGTCTGATGCTACCACTAGAGTGAAATCACCACCAGCTTCAAAAGTGACCAAAACATCAGCCAGGAAGCATAGGAACTGAGAAGTGGTCTGTTGTCACCACCTGCAGAACCACTCCTTTATTGGGGGGTGTTTTGATAATTGCATAACATTTCCACCTGTTGTCGGTTCCATTTGCACAGCAGCATGTGAAATTGATTGTCAATCAGTGTTGCTTCCTGAGTGGACAGTGTGATTTCACAGAAGTGTGATTGACTTGGAGATTCATTGTGTTTTTTAAGTGTTCCCTTTATTTTTTGAGCAGTGTATATAGCATGAGAATGTTTGGGGAAATGTGTGGTAAGTAACTGGCTGCATGATAGAAAACGGAGGGTGATTATTAAAAGTACATATTAAATTGGGTCACACCATTACTAGTGGAGTACCACAGGGATAGATTTGGGCCCTATTCTCTTGATTTAAAAAGACCTATTATAGTCTTTGCACAGACCTAGATTTAAAATTTAAGTTTCATGTTCTTGTGACTTTGAGAAAAATGAATTCTCTCTCCATGCTGAATACATTAAATTTAAACTGAGTAAGGTCAACCATTGTTAGGAGATTCATCTGCAGCATGTATCCAGCAGGTGCATATAGACACACTGTTAGCACCTCATAGGTCCAATTGGTGAGGTATAATTGTGCTAGGAAATTGCAGAACATAATATAAAGGTTATTTCCACAGAAACAGTTAAAAAGCGGAATTAAGGTATGTTCACACATGCATATTTTCTGCTGCAGATCTGCTTTAGCAGATTTTCATACCCATTGAAGTCAATGGACAGCAGAATCTGCAGATGCAGATCTGAAGCAGAAAATATGCACGTGAACGTTCCCTTATTAGGAGAATCATGAGTTCTCCAACCCAGTCTACCAAATGGAAAGTCAAGGGGTTCAGATGTGTATGAGAGTAGAAGAAATGCTGAATATTTCATGATTTAGATCAGCAAGTGAAAAAAAAGTCTTTGAATGTAAGAATAAATCTTATTATGTTTCCATATCCTAATAAATATTGTATATCTATATATATATATATATATATATATATATATATATAAAACTCAATGGCCCTCATTTACTTAGAAAATCGGGTTGTAAGTCTATGTTGCTTTCTTACCCGATTGCTTTTTTCACCTGGTATTTATTATTATGTCGCATCCTGTTTGTCTCACGTACGTCTTTTTGGCTTGGTTTCCAACTCCTCTGAGTTGTCGGGAAAAAATCCACAACAATTCAACACATTTGGGTTGGATAGCTTTATAAATACGTGGGAAAGCTCCGAAATGTTGGGTTACGCCCCTTTTTCGGGGTTGGGAGAATCCAAATCGGGCCCGTCTGGAAAAAATGTTGCATCGTGTCGCAGACTGGCGCACAATGTCTGCGACATGTCGCAGACAAAGATGTGACAAAAAAAACTGACAAAACAAGTCGGGTTTAGAATAGTAAATGAGGGCCAATGTGTGTGTGTGTTTGTATGTTTGTATGTTTGTATATGAGTATGTTCCAGCATCACTTCCAATTGACTAAAGATATTAACATGAATCTTGGTACACATGTTACTTATATGTCAACAATAGCTCTATAAGAGACCGGTGTATAGAGGGTGGTATTTGACCACTAACCTATAGGTTACCCTTAGGTAAACCCAATAAACCCTTATTTACCATACACCCTAGTGGCGATAAAAGTGCAATCTTTATTAATAATTCGCACAGAAAATATTTTAAAATCCCAAATTGCCAAATGATCCTGCTTGATACAAAAGAAAATGGACCAGCCGGTCTTAATTAATATTCACATCACACAGAGGTGCTAGGTGCCTGCAGTGCACCTGCTTAGGTAAAGGATAAAGGACATTGGCATTGTTTTAAAAGTTCAAACGCCCCCCCTTAACATGTTTCGCTACCAAAAGTAGCTTTGTCAAGAGGCAAGCGGGCACTGAATGAAAAAATGCCATGATGGGGGTTTTAAAACCTCCCCTTGTGATGTCAGGAAGATAGGAAGTAGAAATGCACCAATACAATCATATAATCCTGGATAGACAAGAGTAAAGGCCAATGGGACTAACCAACCAATCGACCTATCAGAGGTTAGAATTCAACTGCACCCATCAGGGTTTTGAACTTCTGATTGATGGTGCCATCAGCCAGTGAGTGAATAAACAGCTGATCTAATTGACAGCCGGGATGCCGACAAGTTTCCTGTGACGTGCTATGCCTTAGTGTACATTGCACAATGTGGCTGCCCTAGAATTTATGTGGGGAAAACCTCACAACAGTTTAGAAGAAGAATTTCCCAACACATAAGTACAATTCGTACAAGAGCTGAAACTCCTATAGCGAGGCATTTCCGGTAGTAGCATGGTGGAGATTGGTCAACTCTTAGATTTTATGGCTTGACCAAACTTAAGCTAGGCCCGAGACATGGGAACCTAGACAAGAAACTCCTATGTGAAGAGGCCAAATGGATCTATAGGTTAAAATCCATGTCCCCTTCAGGTCTAAATGAAGGATTTACGTTTACCCCTTTTATATAAAGGATCTGCCTAAATTAGTAATATGTTTCAAATTTTGGTGCGCTAATTTACTCTAAATCCCACATGAACCTTTGATGTTAGTTCATGGAGAATTCATAGTTATGGTCATAAATGGACAATGTTTATAACACATCGATTTCATTTTGGAATTGATGCTGCTTTAGAAATGCACCCTTTTTATTCCTTGTAGACATAATAGAACCATATTACAATAACACTGAAAATAGAGTAGAGTCGTTTTTTCAAAAATGGTTTATTGGTGGTTCATCTAAAAGCCAAAAACTTTGAGTGAGTTAAATTACCCTTGGTCTATATTTATATTACAATCTAACCTACCTTTTTAGATACAACAAGATTTGGAGTCCTGCCCAACAATAAATTTAGTTCAAGAACTTACCAGTTTATAATATAAAAACTTATACATACAGCATTATAGCTTGAGTCTGGTGAATTGAGTCATCTAGGTGCCGAACAGAGATTTCAGCACTAAGAACTCGTGCATCTTCACTGCGCATCTTTAATGTGAGCCTAAGTCCCGGCGCATTGTGTGCACGCGCAGCCGGAAGTTGGTAGAGAATCACGCGTGCGCAGTGTTTGTTTTTACAGCGGTATGGAACAGACAGTGTGCGCAGGTATCCAGTGCCCAGCATGTCACAGGAAACTTGTCGGCATCCCGGCTGTCAATTAGATCAGCTGTTTATTCACTCACTGGCTGATGGCAACATCAATCAGAAGTTCAAAACCCTGATTGGTGCAGTTTAATTCTAACCTCTGATAGGTCGATTGGTTGGTTAGTCCCCATTGGCCTTTACTCTTGTCTATCCAGGATTATATGATTGTATTGGTGCATTTGGTGCATTTCTACTTCCTATCTTCATGACATCACAAGGGGAGGTTTTAAAACCCCCATCACGGCATTTTTTCATTCAGTGCCCGCTTGCCTCTTGACAAAGCTACTTTTGGTAGCGAAACATGTTGAGGGGGGCCGTTTGAACTTTTAAAACAAATGCCAATGTCCTTTATTCATCACCTAAGCGGGTGCACTGCTGGCACCTAGCACCTCTGTGTGATGTGAATATTAATTAAGACCGGCTGGTCTAATTTCTTTTGTATCAAGCAGGATCATTTGGCAATTTGGGATTTTAAAATATTTTCTATGCAAATTAATAAAGATTGCACTCTTATCGCCACTAAGGTGTATGGTAAATAAGGGTTTATTGGGTTTACCTAAGGGTAACCTATAAGTTAGTGGTTGTATGTCAACAACAAACATAGGATAGGTAATTTAACCCTTACTCACCCCATTTGCGAGAGTCAGGGTTTTTACTTATAGTCCCATACATGTCCATGGGAAATATATGTTACTGCATAACTTCCAATAGGCTGGAGATATTTCCATAATACTCAGTCACATGTTACCTATATGTCCAATAAAAATATAGGATAGTTAATTAAACCCTAACCTATCCTCATTTGCGAGGGTCGGGGTTTTTGTTTAACCCCTTAAGGACGCAGCCCTTTTTCACCTTAAGGACTAAGCCCTTTTTCACAATTCTGACCACCGTCACTTTACGAATTAATAACTCAAAAACGCTTTTACCGAATATTCTGAGTCTGAGATAGTTTTTTCATGACATATACTACTTTATTTTGGTGGTAAATTTTTGGTGTTACTTGCATCCTTTTTTGGTGAAAAATCCCAAAATGTCATGAACATTTTGAAAAATTTGCATTTTTCTAACTTTGAAGCTTTCTACTTCAATGGATATTCCAAATAAATGTTATTTTTATTCACAAATACAATATGTCCATTTATGTAGGCATCATAAAAGGGACATATTTTTGCTTCAAAGTAGAGCAGCAATTTTCAAAAATTTCATGAAAATTGCAAAATCTGAAGGGACAGATGTTACAGAACTACAACTCCCAGCATGCCTGGGCAGTCTAGGCATGCTGAGAGTTGTAGTTCTGCAACATATGAAGGGCCAGATGTTACAGAACTACAACTCCCAGCATGCCTGGGCAGTCTGGGCATGCTTGGAGTTATAGTTTTTTAACATCTGTAGGGCTACAGCTTGGGCACCATTGTATAGTGGTCTCCAAACTGTGGCTCTCTAGATGTTGCAAAACTACAACTCCCAGCATGCTCAGACAGCCTTTGGCTGTCTGGGCATGCTGGGAGTTGTAGTTTGTCAACTCCTAGAAGGCAGCAGTGAAGATCACGTACCGCTGATCTTTACTGCTGCCTTCATCGCTGCTCCACCTCACTGAGGACAAGCAGGGCTCTGTACACTGAGGACAAGCAGGTCTCTGTGTACTGAGGACAAGCAGGGCTCTGTGCACTAAGGACAAGCAGGGCTCTGTGCACCGAGGACAAGCAGGGCTCTGTGCACCGAGGACAAGCAGGGCTCTGTACACCGAGGACAAGCAGGGCTCTGTGCACCGAGGACAAGCAGGGCTCTGTGCACTGAGGACAAGCAGGGCTCTGTGCACTGAGGACAAGCAGGGCTCTGTGCACTGAGGACAAGCAGGGCTCTGTGCACTGAGGACAAGCAGGGCTCTGTGCACTGAGGACAAGCAGGGCTCTGTACACTGAGGACAAGCAGGGCTCTGTACACTGAGGACAAGCAGGGCTCTGTACACTGAGGACAAGCAGGGCTCTGTACACTGAGGACAAGCAGGGCTCTGTACACTGAGGACAAGCAGGGCTTTGTGTACTGAGGACAAGCAGGGCTCTGTGCAGTGAGGAAAAGCAGAGCTCTGTACACTGAGGACAAGCTGGGCTTTGTACACTGAGGACAAGCAGGGCTCTGTACACTGAGGACAATCAGGGCTCTGTACACTGAGGACAATCAGGGCTCTGTACACTGAGAACAAGCATGGCTCTGTACACTGAGGACAAGCATGACTCTGTACACTGAGGACAAGCCAGGCTCTGTACACTGAGGACAAGCAGTGCTCTGTACACTGAGAACAAGCAGGGCTCTGTACACTGAGGACAAGCAGGGCTCTGTACACTGAGGACAAGCAGGGCTCTGTACACTGAGGACAAGCAGGGCTCTGTACACTGAGGATAAGCAGGGCTCTGTGCACTGAGGACAAGCAGGGCTCTGTGCGCTGAGGACAAGCTGGGCTCTGTACACTGAGGACAAGCAGGGCTCTGTGTACTGAGGACAAGCAGGGCTCTGTGCAGTGAGGAAAAGCAGAGCTCTGTACACTGAGGACAAGCTGGGCTTTGTACACTGAGGACAAGCAGGGCTCTGTACACTGAGGACAAGCAGGGCTCTGTACAATGAGGAAAAGCAGGGCTCTGTACACTGAGGACAAGCAGGGCTCTGTACACTGAGGACAAGCAGGGCTCTGTACACTGAGGAAAAGCAGGGCTCTGTACACAGAGGACAAGCAGGGCTCTGTACACAGAGGACAAGCAGGGCTCTGTACACAGAGGACAAGCAGGGCTCTGTGCAGTGAGGCTCTGTGACTTACTTCTGGCTCATACATGTGGATGATTGACAAGCCACAAGCCTGCACAGATCCCTGCTTGTTCTGCCCTCACTTCCTGTATTTTGTCTCTACAGAGACACACAGGCAATAGCTGCAGAGACAGTATTTTTTCACCAAAAATATAAACATTTTTTAACCAATGTGTATGACCAATAAGCATATAATAGTATTATCCACATGATATAAAAAGTTTTTGCTAATGACAGGTTCACTTTAACCCCTTAACGACACCGGACGTAAATGTACGTCCTGGTGAGCTGGTACTTAACGCACCAGGACGTACATTTACATCCTTTACATAACCGCGAGCATTAGAGCAATGCTCGGGTCATGCACGGCAGGTCCCGGCTACTGATAGCAGCCAGGGACCCGCCGGTAATGGTGGACATCCGCGATCGCGGATGTCCACCATTAACCCCAGAGATGCCGTGATCAATACAGATCACGGCATCTGCAGCATCGCGGTCACTAAAATTGTTTTTTACTGATTGTTTTTTCTCTACTTAGTAGTAGTGAATGCTTTAATGGCACATGGATATATATATATATATATATATATATATATATATATATCTCAACCCTTTTACATTACATAGTGAAGACATAAAAGAAAAATTAAATATTAGAAATCTATGGGGGTATGTGTAGCTCACTCAGGTAAGTTATCCTGAGGATAACTGGATTGGTCTAAATCCCAGAAAGACCTTGTAACATGGGAAATACGTATATAGTAGATATTATATGACTGGTCCTCAAAGGATAGTAAAGAGAAGAGGTGAGATGGAGAGAAATAGAAAAAACAGAAAAAAGGAAGGGAAGAAGAAAAAGATAGAAAAAATGAGCTTACTCAATATAATGTAGTAAATGTAGACAGTAGAATTATAGAAAACCTGGATCAAGGTTAGGAATAATATGAACAATGTTTAATCTACCCCAATGTGTGTGTGTGTGTGTGTGTATGTATGTTCCAGCATTAGTGTTGAGCGGCATAGGCCATATTCGAATTCGCGAATATTCGCGAATATATGGACGAATATTCGTCTTATATTCGCGAATATTCGCATATTCGTTATATTCTCGTTTTATTCTCGCATATGCGAATATTCGCGTATGCGAAAATTATCATATGTGAATATTAGCACATGCAAGATTAACACGCGTGAAACTTCGCATATGCGAAAAGTAGCATCTGCGAATTTTCGCATATGCGAACTTTAGCATATGCGAATTTTAGCACGCCAGTCTCACACAGTAGTATTACAGCCTTCTTTACACCACACAAGCTGGAAGCAGAGAGGGGTGATCACTGTGATGTGTACTGTGAAGAAAAAAAAAAAAAAAAAAAAAAAAAAACGAATATTCGTAATTACGAATATATAGCGCTATATTCGCGAAATTCGCGAATTCGCGAATATGCGATATTCGCGAATAATATTCGAATTGCGAATATTCGCGAGCAACACTATCCAGCATCACGTCCAAACAGCTAAAGATATTAACATGAAACTTGGCACACATGTTACTTATATGTCAACAACAAACATAGGATAGGTAATTTAACCCTTACTCACCCCCATTTGCCAGGGTCAGGGTTTTTGTTTAAAGTCCCATACAAGTTTATGGGAAATATATGTTACTGCATAACTTCCACTCGGCTGGAGATATTCCGATAATACTTGGTCACATGTTACTTATATGTCCACTTAAAATATAGGATAGTTAATTTAACCCTTAACTACCCCCATTTGTGAGGGTCTGGGTTTTCGTTTAAAGTCCCATGCAAATCAATGGGAAATGTATGTAGAGGACAGGAAATGAGGATGGGACATAAGGACGGGATATGAGGACAGCATATGAGGACGGGATATGAGGTCGGGATAGGAGGACGGGATATGAGGAAGGCATATGAGGTTGGGAAAGGAGGTTGGGATAGGAGGTCAAGATAGGAGGTCGAGATATGAGGACGGGAAAGGAGGACCGGATAGGAGGTCGGGATAGGAGGTCGAGATAGGAGGTCGGGATAGGAGGACAAGATAGGAGGACGGGATACGATGACGGGATACGAGGACGGGATAGGAGGACGGGATAGGAGGTCGGGATGGGAGGTCGGGATGGGAGGTTGGGATGGGAGGTTGGGATAGGAAGTCAGAATAGGAGGTCGAGATAGGAGGACGGGATAGGAGGACGGGATAGAAGGACGGGATAGGAGGTCGGGATAGGAGGTCGGGATAGGAAGTCCGAATAGGAGGTCGAGATCGGAGGATGGGATAGAAGGACGGGATGGGAGGTTAGGATAGGAGGTCGGGATAGGAGGTCGGGATATGAGGTCGGGATATGGGGTTCCTCTGTTGATTTTCCTCCACAACAAGGATTAGGAAGGAAAAACCGGGCAACGCCGGGTACTCAGCTAGTAGTATTAATAAATATCAATCCTCACATCTGGGCAGAGCCCTTGCACCAGATGTTAGCATATAAAAACATTTGAATATATGAATACAACAACCACCTAAAAGCTAAGTATATAAAGATGGCCTGAAAATGTACGTATATATAGAAAAAAATTGTGAATGTCCGTATATAAGAAAGTTCAATGATATGATATCACGGTAAATTGCAGTGTGATAAATTCAGGGAGCGGTAGTTTACAATACACTTGGTATATATATTCAATAGTATTCGATAGTACCTGTAAGCCGGGATATAGTTCACTTACTGACAATATGTGGCCGGTATTCTCGATAGTGTCAGTCTCAGAGTGAGGGCAGGTATCGGCGCTGGCACTGAGTGGCGTCTGGCCTCCGTACAGGTAAGAATTCACCGTGAGGTAGATGATCCCGGCAATGTGCAGGCTTGACCGTCCGGCCAATTGAGGTAGATGTACCGTGATTTACCGTGATATCATATAATTGAACCTTCTTGTATACGGACATTCACAATTTTTTTCTATATATACGGACGTTTTCAGGGCATCTTTACATACTCATCTATTAGGTGGTTGTTGTATTCATATATTCTTACATTCATATATTCATATGTTTTTATATGCTAACATCTGGCGCAAGGGCCCTGCCCAGATGTGAGATGTGATATTTATTAATACTATTAAACATTGTTCATATTATTCCTAACCTTGATTCAGGTTTTATATAATTCTACTGTCTAAATTTACTATATTGAGTAAGCTTATTATTTTTTCTATCTTTTTTTCTTTTTCCTTTCCTTTTTTTCTTTTTCTTCTATTTCTCTCCATCTCACCTCTTCTCTTTAGTATTCTTTGAGGACTGATCATATAATATCTATTATATACGTATTTTCAAAATTAAATATTAATCTTAAAATTAATTCCGTATTTACCATGCACTGTGCTACTTCTTCGAAATACCATATTTTATACACTATGCTTGAATTCATTACAACAGTTTATTTATACTAAAAAATGCATACACATTTTAGAAAATCAACTAATATTATAGACACAACCAATCAATGTAATTTTTTTTTTTTGCTGCAATTTTCCCCAAATATTTAGATTCTTAAAGTTACAATTGGATTGTTGCTGGCTTGAATAGGGCGTAGAATCTAAGGATCTGTCCTGTTTCCCTCCTTATTCCCCTACAAGGACTTTCCCAGTCAGATCCTTGCTCGTGGTACCTACGTTAGTCACCATTTTATTGCAGTGGCACTGATAGAACAGTAGCATACATAAGAACAGAACCAAGGGTCAGTGCCAGGAGGTTGATCAGATGCAAAAGGCCATAGGAACAAACAGAAGTGCATTCATTGGAAAAAGCCAGGAGTTAGAACCAGCAGTAGAACCACAGGTACCAGTTGAATGATGCTATGAATGAGGCAGGAGTGATATCAAGAGACTAAGCTGAGGTAAAGGTATGGCTGAAATCAGAAATCGGAAAAAGACGTGGTTTTGATTCCCTTAAAAATTTAATGCCAAGACCAACATCATCAGGGTAAACTGGATGCCTCAGCAATCCAATGTGACCCGACTTCACTGGATCTAGCAAGACCAATGGGATCAGTAGTCCTGCTGGATCAAGTTGCCCAGCAACCAGAATCGGCCATTACTTGTAGCTTTATCACAAGAGCTGGATAAGTTGAGTTACACTTTTGTTACAGCAAAAAAAGCATAAAATAAATGAAAAAATCTAAACAGAATTAAAGATTGAAAGGATGACATTGAAATTGACAGTAAACATAAAATTCAATTTTCCACCAATTCTACAGTCTTGTATTCCTTGTATTGAAAAATATTTTTACAATCGTATGAGCTGATCTTTTCCTTCACTAATCGTCATATATATTTTTATTAAAACAGCAAACCTTATACATGAAGCATTATTGTGGTACACGGAAGCATGTTGGTAAGCGTGCATCAGAAAGATGTTTTATTAACCTGCATAAACAGCCCATTTACTACAAGGTAAGATAGGTGCTGAGGTAGCGAAAAGTGTCCCAAATTTGGCAAAAGCAATAAGCACAGCAGCAGTGCAAACTTCAATCTAGTCATGGACTCTAGATTGATTGTTTTTACTAATACAATGTAACCATTGTATGTGCAGGACTGGGTCAGCTCCTCACTTCACTGGAAAATCCATTTCATTTATAGGATCATATGTGTAATTTGTATAATGTCTATACACTAAAGGAACGCTCCAGTAAATGACTCTTAATATTTGCATCTGTTATCTTACATATGGGTAGAAATAAGAAGTACTCCCATTGGCTGCATGTTCCATCTGTTAAACACATTAGACTTTCTTCCTTTCTGTCTCTAGCTGGTCCGCAAGTGAATTATCTTCTCCTTCCCACACTTGCAGTTTGAAGTCTATTAAGATTTCAAGAGATCTAATACAAGACGACAGGCAATAGGGGGAATTTAATTTAGTGATAAAAAACTAATCATATCTCAATACGTGAACATGGGATAGTTATCAGCCCGGGCAGATTGTTTTCATACTTCAATACGCTCCCTGTTACGAAGCAATTAACTGTGTCTCCTTTGTGAGATCAGGCACTGGATGTACAGACCATTCCATTCTGTACACAGACCAAGCACCTTGGTTGCCTTGATGGACACCTATGACTTCCTGCTTCACAATGACCAGTTATATATATATGAGCAGTTTGTACTTCCAGGGTCATTTCAAACATTTGTCGTAGGGCTCTTTCACATGTATACCACTACAGTACTCTGGGAGATACGTTTAAATGGTACCTAACTGTATGCTGTGATAAACCCATGGTCTACCCTTATGCCAAAATAGTCAAAAGTTTGTCACTTATGTCTATGCTTTGTCCCCTGTATAAGTTTTGCTAATACCATTCTTTCTGTAGCCACTAAATATTGTATACATAAAAGTATATATAATCTTTCTCCATATAAAGAATATTAGTGACATGTGATGTTGGATATATCTAAGTGTTTAAATGTTTAAAATATTTACTTTTTTTTTTTTGCTGGTTTTACAGGTTTCACATAGTTTTACATTAACAAGAAAAAAGGATATGTTTAAAATGTATACAGTCGTATATACAAATATATGATAGAAATGTATGCAACATTGAGACAAATTGATCTTATTTTGGTACATACATTTGTGATATATCACAAATGTACTGTATGCGTGTGGTACAGATCTAAACTTACCCTTAATCAGCACAGCATATTCAACAAGGGTCAGGATACTAATATAAAAAATGCAGTGGCATAATATATACTCCCATGGCCCTACGGTATTCATGATAGAATTTCTCCTTAAAGGGGTACTCCACCCCTAGACATTTTATTCCCTATCCAAAGAATAGAGAATAAGATTTCTGATTGCAGGTGGGCCCGCCGCTGGGGACATGACGGACGTGACGTCCCATAGACTTTCATTGAGGGGCATAGCCGTGACGAGCGGGCGTGGCCGTGACGTCATGAGCCTCCACCGCTTCACCCAACACTCTAAAAAACGCAGGGTGCAGCAGGGAGATCGCGGGGGTCCCCAGCGGTGGGACCCCTGCGATCAGACATCTTATCCCCTATCCTTTGGACAGGGGATAAGATGTCTAGGGGCGGAGTACCCCTTTAACAGAGGTCACTGCAAACAGCAAGTGAGTTTAGGGTTCAGACTCAGACTTGATAAGTAACGGTCCCTTCTCTGCAGACTTGGTGGATGTCGGATTCTGGAGGTCTTCATTGTCACTATCTTGTCCTCTCTATGGCTCACAATCCATATACTCTGTATCCCCAACACATTTTTTTATTCCATGTAATGACACTGGGTTAATGAAATGTAAAAAAGGAGACAAGAGCAGTGCATATGTACATAACACTTCATGGGATGAAAAACAAAACAGTGTTTCACATTTGCAATATCCTATAGGTAACTCAGCAATTTTGAAGATGCATGCCACCGAAAAAGGAATAAATACAAATAAATGAAAAAAATATTACATAAGGTGAATGGAAAGCCGACGGTAGATACAGGTATGAGTTGATCATTCAAAAAATATATTAAGAAATGATTAGAATAATCATTAATAATTGAATGTGAATATTCATTCCAGCTGGTATTTCTTCATTTTCTAGAACAATGCATTCTTTTTATGGTTCCTGATGCAATGGAGTACTTCAATGCAATTAAACAAGTATATACTGTATCTAGCCACAAGAGTGCACCAGAGGGGAAAAAATTTAACACACAGGGCTTGTCCATTTTCTAACATCCTTTTTTACCATAACTTAAACCATATTAATTATTGCCAGGTTAAGCTAAGAGCCTCCTGGGAGGTGACTGGTGTCAGAAACAGGGCAAGTAATAGTTAAAACCACAATCTAAAGCCTTACATTTCCCTGAGGAGAGTGAATTCAAGCCAACCCTGGCTTCCCATTGCTTAATCATTCTTTGATAAGGATCGCTGGATGAATTATGGATTTGTGCTGAAAAGGAACCTTATCAGCAATTTTCTCTTTTATTTGTATCCTTTGTTTCAAATAAAAAAATGACAAAGGGTTGGAGGCGAATGAAAAGAATTTCGAACAATGCAATATCCTTCAGAAAGAATAACACTCTCAGTATATTAGATTTCACTCTGCTAAGCCTTGTAGTCAAAGCAGTGTGATGCAGACATGGGGGGCTTCTAGATCCCAGCCCTATCACTGAATGGAAGGCATGTCACAGCTGATAAGCAGTAATAGTCTACAGTCACCACTACCTGATTTAGCATTAAGATATTTGTCCTATAACTGAGTCCGTCATACTCATGAAAGGGGGATTACGTGCGCCTTATTCATCATATAGAAGTAAAATCTGTTCTTTTCTTTTGTTATATCTTCACGGTTTAGCGAAACAAAGGAGACTTTATTCGTTGGAGACGTGACAGTACTTTTAGATTTGTAGAGCCAAAGACCTGTTTAATCTTAAGAAACTGTGTTGTTTTTTTCGGTCAATACAGAACTTGGTTATAATTCGGTCATTCTTTCCCCAATATTAAATGGATTATCCAGGAACAGAAAAACAGAGCTAATTTCTTAAAAAAAAAAAAAAAAACAACTCTCCTCATCTGTCTCCAGGTTGGGTGTGGTTCTGCAGCTCAGCTCCATTGAAGTGTATGGAGCAAAGTTGTAATACTACACACAACCTGGGGACAGACGTGGAGCTGTTTTTGAACGAAATTAGCTCTATTTTTCTATTCCTGGATAACCCCTTTAACTCCTTGGGGACGGAGCCCATTATAACCCTAAGGACGGGAGCATTTTTTGCAATTCTGACCACTGTCACTTTAAGCATTAATAACTCTGGGATGCTTTTCATTTTCATTCTGATTCAAGGATTTTTTTTTCGTGACATATTCTACTTTATGTTAATAGTAAATTTTTGTCGATACTTGCATCATTTCTTGGTGAAAAATTCCAAAATTTTATGAAAAAATAGAAAATGTGGCATTTTTCTAACTTTGAAGCTCTCTGCTTGTAAGGAAAAGATACATTCCAAATAAATGATATACTGATTCACAAATACAACATGTCTACTTTATGTTTGCATCATGAAGTTGACATGTTTTTACTTTTGGAAAACATCAGAGGGCTTAAAAGTTCAGCAGCAATTTTCCAATTTTTCACAAAATTTTCAAAATCGGAATTTTTCAGGGACAAGTTCAGGTTTGAAGTGAATTTGAAGGGTCTTCATATTAGAAATACCCCACAAATGACCCCATTATAAAAATGGCACCCCTCAAAGTATTCAAAATGACATTCAGTCAGCGTTTTAACCCTTTAGGTGTTTTACAGGAATAGCAGCAAAGTGAAGGAGAAAATTCGAAATCTTCATTTTTTACACTCGCATGTTCTTGTAGACCCAGTTTTTGAAATTTTACAAGGGGTAATAGGAGAAAAAGCCCCCCAAAATTTGTAACCTCATCTCTCTCGAGTAAGGAAATACCTCCTATGTTTATGTCAAGTGTTCGGCGGGCGCAGTAGAGGGCTCAGAAGGGAAGGAGCGACAATGGGATTTTGGAGAGTGAATTTTGCTGAAATGGTTTTTGGGGGCATGTCACATTTAGGAAGCCCCTATGGTGCCAGAACAGCAAAAAAAAAAAAAAAAAAACACATGGCATACTATTTTGGAAACTACACCCCTCAAGGCATGTAACAAGGGGTCCAGTGAGCCTTAACGCCCCACAGGTGTTTGACGACTTTTCGTTAAATTCGGATGTGTAAATCAAAGAAAAAATTTCACTAAAATGCATTTTTTTCCCCCCAAATTTACCATTTCTACAAAGGGTAATGGGAGAAAAATCCACCCAAAATTTGTAACGCAATTTCTCCTGAGTACGGAGATACCCCATATGTGGCCCTAAACTGTTGCCTTGAAATACGACAGGGCTCTGAAGTGAGAGAGCTCCATGCGCATTTGAGGTCTAAATTAGGAATTTGCCATAGGGGTGGACCCGGTTACAAGGATGGGGCTTGTCTCCACCAAAACCCTACAGCAGTGTTTTCCAAACAGGGTGCCACCAGCTGTTGCAAGACTCCCAGCCTGCCAGGACAGTCTATGGCTGTCCGGCAACACTGGGAGTTGTGGTTTTGCAACAGCTGGAGGCGCCTTTTAGGAAACACTGCGGTATGAGACGTTTTTCATTTTTATTGGGGGGGGGGGGGGGTTGACGTGTAAGGGGGTGTATGTGTAGTGTTTTACTTTTTATTATGTGTTAGTGTAGTGTAGTGTTTTTAGGGTACATTCACACAAGCAGGGGTTCACAGTAAGTTTCCTTGAAGGAAAGCCACTTTAAACCCGCCCGTGTGAGTGTACCCTGTACATTCACATGGGAGGGGGGGCGCCCCAAACCTTCAGCTGTGGCAAAATGACAACTCCCAGACATGCTGGGAGCTGTAGTTTTACAACAGCTGTAGGCACACTGGTGGGGAACCACTGAGTTAGAAAACAGACTCTAGCTCAGTGATTCCAACCCATGTGCCTCCAGCTGTTGCAAGACTACAACTCCCAGCATGTACGGTCTGTCAGTGCACTCTGGGAATTGTAGTTTTGCAACAGCTGTAGGCACACGGGTTGGAATCACTGAGTTAGGAAACAGACTCTAGCTCAGTGTTTCCCAACCACTGTGCCTACAGCTGTTGCAAAACTACAATTCCCAGCACGGCCAGACAGTAAGGGATGCTGGGCGTGTAGTTCTGCAATATCTGGCCCTTAAGATGTTGCAGAACTACAACTCCTAGCATGCCTGGACAGTCTGGGCATGCTAGGAGTTGTAGTTATGCAACAACTGGGGAAGAACAGTTTGGAGACCGCTAAGTAGTGGCCTCCAAACTGTAGCCCTCCAGATGTTGCAAAACTACAACTCCAAGCATGCCTAGACTGTCCAGGCATGCTGGAAGTTGTAGTTCTGCAACATCTGAAGGGCCAGATATTGCAGAACTACATGCCCAGCATCCCTAACTGTTTGGCCATGCTGGGAATTGTAGTTTTGCAACATCTGGAGGGCTACAGTTTGGAGACCACCATATAGTGGTTTCCAAACTGTGCCACTTCAGATGTTGCAAAACTACAACTCCCAGCATGCCCAGACAGTCAGTGCATGCTGGGAATTGTAGTTTTGCAACATCTGGAGGACCATAGTTTAGAGACCACTACACAGTGGTCTCCAAACTGTGACCCTCCAGATGTTGCAAAACTACAACTCCCAGCATGCCCAGACAGCCTTTGACTGTGTGGGCATGCGGGGAGTTGTAGTTTTACAGCTTTTCGAAGGCCACAGTGAAGATCACTTATCGCGATCTTCACTGCAGCCTTCTCCGCCGCACTTTCCGGCCGCCGTTCCTCCTGCTGCAGCCGCTGGTTCCTGATGCCGCCTCCGAAGGTCCGGGTAAGCCAGATCATGCTCGCCCGTGTTCCCCCCGCTCTGCACCGACTTCGATCGGTGGGCAGAGCGGGGGGAAATTAACTCTAACCCCCCGCCCCCCTCCTGCCATTGGTGGTCAGCCTGACCGACCAATGGCAGAGGATAGGAGGGGGTGGCAACACTGCCACCTCACTCCTGTCCTTTACGCTGGTCGGAGCTGTCTCTGACAGCTCCGATCACGCTTATTTTCCGGGAGATCGGGTCACCAGTGACCCGATTTGCCCGGATCGCGGCAAATTGCAGGTCTGAATTGACCTGTGATTTGCTGCGATTGCCGACATGGGGGGTCTCAGGACCCCCCTAGGCATTGCCACGGGATGCCTGCTGATAGATATTTGCTGATATAAACATTTTTTTATATATCAACTGGCTCCGGAAAGTTAAACAGATTTGTAAATTACTTCTATTAAAAAATCTTAATCCTTCCAATAGTTATTAGCTTCTGAAGTTGAGTTTTTGTTTTCTGTCTATCTGCTCTCTGATGACTCACGTCCCGGGAGCTGTGCAGTTCCTATGGGGATATTCTCCCATCATGCGCAACTCCCGGGACGTGACATCATCATTGAGCAGTTAGATAGAAAACTTCAGAAGCTAATAACTATTGGAAGGATTAAGATTTTTTAATAGAAGTAATTTACAAATCTGTTTAACTTTCCGGAGCCAGTTGAGATTATATATATATATATATATATATATATATATATATATATATATATATAAAGATTTTGCCTGGAATACCCCTTTAAGGACCAAGGGCGTACCGGTACGCCCTGGTCTAGCTCCCGTGCTATAACGAGGGGTCACGGGCTATAACATGGGGTCAGGACCTGTGGCTAATGCCGTGGCTAATGCCGAACATCACCAATCTCTGTGATGCCTGGATTTAACCCCTTAGACGGGGCGATCAAAGTTGATCTCTGTGTCTAAAATTAAATTAAACCATTCCCAGCAGCTCAGTCAGGCTGTTCGGGACCACCGCTGTAAAATCGCGGCATCCCAAACAGCTGTATGGACAGGGAAGAGTCCCTAACTGCCGCAATCTTTGTCTGATCGGCGCTCTGCTGCTCCATGCCGGAGATCCAAGCTGGAGCAGCAGAGCGCCGATAACACTGATCAATGCTATACTATGACATAGCATTGAACAGTGTATGCCATCAGAAGATTGCATGCAATAGTCCCTCATGGGGACTAGAAAAATGGTGTAAAAAAAAAAAGTTAATAAATGCGATTTAAACCCTTCCAAATTAAAAGTTTAAATCCTCCTCCCCCCCTTTGCCAATAAAAAAAATATGTAAACATAGTATCGCCGCATGCGTAACTCTCCGAACTATGAAAATATAACGTTAATTAAACCACATGGTCAATGGTGTATACATAAAAAAAACTCCAAAGTCCAAAATTGCATATTTTTGGTCATTTTGTATACCCTAAAAAAGTAAAAAAACGCGATCAAAAAGTCCCAACAAAACAAAACAAAAATAAAAACTTCAGATCACTGTGCAAAAAATTTAGCCCTCATACATCCCCGTAAGCGGAAAAAAAAAAAAGTTATAGGGGTCAGAGGATGACAATTTTAAACATACTAGTAGTTGTAGTTATCATTTTTTTTAAAGCAGTGAAATAAAATAAAACCTATATAAATTAGGCATCCTTGCGACCAAATGGACCAACAGAATGAGGATATAGTGTCATTTTTACTAAAAAGTGCACTGCATACAATCGGAAGCCCCCAAAAGTTCCAAAATGGCTTTTTTTTTTTCAATTATGCCCCACAAACATTTTCTTTCTGGTTTTGCCATAGATTTTGTGGTGAAATGATTGATGTCATTGTAAAGTAAAATTGGTGGCGCAAAAAAAAAAATAGCTCTAATATGGGCCTCTAGGTGGAAAATTGAAAGCGTTATGATTTTTAGAAGGTGAGGAGGAAAAAAACGAAAGTGCAAAAATGATAAATGGCCTAGTCCATAAAAGTTTAAGGCTGGAGTGGTGTAAAGCACAAGACAATTTTTACTTTAGTCTTTGGACTGATGATTGAAGCTTCACCATCATAATTAGAGATGAGCGAATTTTAGAAAAATATGATTCAGCCGATTCGGCAAATTTTCTGAATTTTTTTTATTTCGGTTTGGTACGAATTTATTTGTGGCAAATCATTAAAGCTATCTAAAAACAGCTTTTTTTTAGCCTACAGAGAGCCTCAATAAGGATGTAGAACATTTTGTCTTGCTGTAACAAGCATAGGGTGTGTGCTGGGTTAGTGAACTAATACTATTATTCAGTATGACATGCAGATCATAGGAGTCGCTATTAGAATCACTGTTGCAGAGTGCTACAATGAACGAGCCTGGTGGTGGCATCAGTAGGAGGAGACCATAAGGTGGCTGAATGACACAGCATGGAGGTGGCGGAAGCATGAGGAGAACATATAGTGGCTGAATGACACAGCCTGGTGTTGGCGGCAACATGAGGAGACCACATAGTGGCTGAATGACACAGCCTGCAATTGGCGGCAGCATAAATTGGCTAAATGACACAGCTTGAAGTTTGCGGAAGCATGAGAACATATGGTTGCTGAATGACACAGCGTGGAGGTGGCAGCAGCATGAGGAGAACATACAGTGGCTGAAGGACACAGCCTGCAGTTGGCGGCAGCATGAGGAGACCATATAGTGGCAGAATGAGACAGTCTGGAGGTGGCATCAGCATGAGGAGAACATATGGTGGCAGAATGAAACAGCCTGGAGGTGGCAGCAGCATCAGGAGTCCTGAATGTGACCTGTTGTGGTGTGTGGCAATACCAGTACCCGGTGATGACGGTGGGTGAAGAAAGGAGAACTTGGCATCAGATGTGTGGCATCAGGCGGGTGGTAGGATCAGAATAGTAGCTGGGGTAGGCAGGCAGAAGAAAATGGTCTCTTTTGTAAAAGTGTTAGTGTGCACAAGTAAGTATTGAGGATATGCATTACGTAAAACTTAACTTTTAATAATATGCTTAGGATAAAATATATGTACCCAAATTTTTTTATTAAATCAAACAAAAGGAAAAGTGTGCAAAAAACACCACGTGCTATGTACTACACCACAAAGTATTGATGTAATGCAAAGACGTCTAAGGGTGCGTTCACACAGCCGTCTGTCCCCATTTTTTTATCCCCATTTTGTTTCCTTTTTTGCATGCTGTAAACGGATTCATGTCAATGGGATTTTTTTTACAATCCGTTTGCACCCATCTGCACATGTAGTATTTTTTCTTCTGTCCAAAAAACAGGAAAAAAAAAACAGATACAGTAAATTTAACATTGAAGTCTATGGAAAACGGATGAGCCTTTAATGTCATCCTTTTGCATCCATTTTTTCAATCAATTTTTTGATCCGTTTTAACTTTTGAGCATGCTCAGGCAAAAAAAAAATGTTTTTGGTTTATTAACTGAACAAAAACGGATACAAACGGATAACATCCATTTGCACCCGTTATTGTCTGTTTCATTAATCACCCTAAAAAGGGCAGCCCCACACAGGAAACTCTCTCTACTTCCACCTAAAAACCCAGGGAAATTGCAGTGTTTGTAGGGGGAAATAGGGAGAGGTTCCTGTGTGGGGCCACCCTTTTTAGGGCAAGTAACACTTGCCAAGAACGAAATTAATAATGCGAGAGTAGGGCCTTACAGGGGAAGTTTTTGAGTACATATATTTAAGTTAAGTTTTAGCTAATGCATATCCTCAAAACTTACTTGTGGTCTGATGGCGAGAAATGTCTAACTGCGGAGCAGCAACTTAACCCCTTGGGACTTATTTTCACCTTTGCATTTTTCGCTTTTTACTCCTTCCTTTCTAAAAATCAAAACGCTTTCTATTTTGCAACTACAGTCCCATATAAGGGCTTGTTTTTTGCATCACCAATTGTACTTTGCAATGACATCACTTATTTTAGAATATAACCTGCGGCGAAACAAAAAATATATTTGTGGGGTGAAATAAAAAATAAAAAATACCATTTTGTGAACTTTGAGGGCTTTCGTTTCCACGTAGTCCAATATTAAAAAATTACACCTTATCTTTATTCTGTAGGTCCATACGGTTACAAGGATACCCAAATTATGTAGGTTTGATTTTATTTTACTACCTAAAAGAATTATAAACTACATGCACCAAAATTAGTATGTTTAAAATTGAAACAAACAACACGAAACGTGGTCTCAAATGGCTGGAGGTGCTCAACCCCAAATGCAGTTGTGCATTTATACTGGGGGAGCAGATCCTGCCCTTGTAGTCCGTTGCTAAGGGCGATCCCCAGCAAACAATGGAGGATGCCTGCAGCGGACTACAAGTGCACAATAGAATCCTACACCAGATAAACGGTGTGGATGTGTAACAATTAGAATACAATACAGGAATATGGGTGCACTACTGTGGTAGATGTATACAATGACATTGGCTATCCCTCAACACTGATGTTAAAATTGAGACATTCGCCAGTGTATCCTTATATGAAGGACACACCAGAGCCCGCACACCAATGCCAAGGTTTCTCAAGATGGTGCGGGACCTACGCTAATCCTACCTGTGCTTGATAAGCAAAACAGGGGCCAGTGGGCAATTACGGCAGCATTCGGTCGACTCACAACTTCCTCCCAGATACCCTCCAGCGTGACTGAGCTCTGGTGTGTCCTTCATATAAGGACCGTTTATCTGGTGTAGGATTCTATTGTGGCACTTGTAGACTTGTAGTCCGCTGCAGGCATCCTCCATTGTACGCATTTTTATGCTGGGGATCGACCTTAGCAACGGACTACAAGGGCAGGATCTGCTCCCCCAGTATAAATGCACAACCGCATTTGGGGTTGAGCACCTCCAGCCATTTGAGACCACGTTTCTTGTTGTTTGTTTAAATTTTATACTTGGAGATGTGTAAACTCCAAAATTAATGCGCCTTGAATATCTTCAAGGCAGCATTAAGGTAGCACCTGTGAGGCCAGGCACCCATATTAGCCAACTCAGGTGGGGCTTGCAGCTTGCCTCCCTCCTCCCATTGCATGTGTGCTCACTCACGCTGGAGGGTATCTGGGAGGAAGTTGTGAGTCGACCGAATGCTGCCGTAATAGCCCACTGGCCCCTGTTTTGCTTATCAAGCACAGGTAGGATTAGCGTAGGTCCCGCACCATCTTGAGAAACCTTGGCGTTGGTGTGCGGGCTCTGGTGTGTCCTTCATATAAGGATACACTGGCGAATGTCTCAATTTTAACATCAGTGTTGAGGGATAGCCAATGTCATTGCATACATCTACCACAGTAGTGCACCCATATTCCTGTATTATGCTTAAAATTGGCATCTTATGGCGCATATAACTTTTTTGTTTTTCTGTGTATAGGGTGGTATGAGGGCTCATTTTGTGCATCATTATCTGTTTTTGTTTTGATGGGACTTTTTGATGGCTTTGACCATGTGGTTTAGCTAACCGTGTGGTTTAGCTAACCTAATATTTTAATAGATCAGATATTTACGCACACGGCGGTACCACATATGATAATTTTTATTCTTTATTTCATTATTTTATTTAAAAAAAATGGGAAAAGGTGGGTGATTTAAACTTTTAATAGGGGTTAATTAACTTTTATAAAAAAAAATGTTTACACTTTTTTTTTTTTTTGCCATAGGGGGCTAAAACAGGCAATCTTCTGATTGCATACACTGATCAGTGCTCTACCATTGCAAAGCACTGATCAGTGTAACCGAAACTCTGCTGCTCCAACCTGCTGTACAGGCATGGAGCAGTAGATCGCCGATCGGACAACGGAGAGGCAGGTGAGTGATTTTGACGCGATAGTCCCGATCAGCTCCGCTGATCTGCCGAGATTCTTTTACTTTCGTTTTAGATGCCGCAATGAACTTTCATCGCGGCATCTAAAGGGTTAATGCCGGGCATTGGCCTGATTGTCCATGCCCGGCATTAGCCGTGGGCCCTGCCTGCCCTTAGCAACCGGGACCCACCGGGTTTAACCCTTTCTCTGCTGGTGAAAACGGTTTAACCTCTTAAGGACCCAGCCATTTTACACCTTAGGACCCGGCCATTTTTTGCACATCTGACCACTGTCACTTTAAACATTAATAACTCTGGAATGCTTTTAGTTATCATTCTGATTCCGAGATTGTTTTTTCGTGACATATTCTACTTTAACATAGTGGTAAAAAAAATTGTAACTTGCATCCTTTCTTGGTGAAAAATTTGAAAATTTTATGAAAAATTTGAAAATTTAGCATTTTTCTAACTTTGAAGCTCTCTGTTTGTAAGGAAAATGGATATTCAAAATATTAAAATTTTTTTCACATATACAATATGTCTACTTTATGTTTGCATCATAAAATTGACAAGTTTTTACTTTTGGAAGACACCAGAGGGCTTCAAAGTTCAGCAGCAATTTTCCAATTTTTCACAAAATTTCCAAACTCACTATTTTTCAGGGACCAGTTCAGGTTTGAAGTGGATTTGAAGGGTCTTCATCTTAAAAAAAAACCCCCACAAATGACCCCCTTATAAAAACTGCACCCCCCAAAGTATACAAAATGACATTCGGTCAGCCTTTTAACCTTTAGGTGTTTCACAGGAATAGCAGGAAAGTGAAGGAGAAAATTCACAATCTTCATTTTTTACACTCGCATGTTCTTGTAGACCCAATTTTTAAATTTTTACGAGGGGTAAAAGGAGAAAATGTATACTTATATTTGTAGCCCAATTTCTCTCGAGTAAGCACATACCTCATATGTCTATGTAAAGTGTTCGGTGGGCGCAGTAGAGGGCTCAGAACCGAAGGAGTATATATGTAAAAAAATAAAATAAAATTTCACTAAAATGTGTGTTTCCCCCCAAATTTCACATTTTTGCAAGGGTTAATAGCAGAAAATACCCCCCAAAATTTGTAACCCCATCTCTTCTGAGTATGGAGGTACCCCATAAGTTGATCTGAAGTGCACTATGGGCGAACTACAATGCTCAGAAGAGAAGGAGTCATATTTGGCTTTTTATGAGCAAATTTTGCTTGGGGGCATGTCCCATATAGTAAGCCCCTATGGTGCCAGGACAGCAAAAAATACCCACATGGCATATCATTTTGGAAACTAGACCCCTTGAGGAACGTAATAAGGAATAAAGTGAGCCTTAATACCCCACACGGGTTTCACGACTTTTGCATACATAAAAAAAAAAAAAAATTCATTAAAATGGGTGTTTCCCCCCAAATTTCACATTTTTGCAAGGGTTAATAGCAAAAAATACCCCCCAAAATTTGAAACCCCATCTCTTCTGAGTATGGAGGTACCCCATCAGTTGACCTGAAGTGCACTACGAGCGAACTACAATGCTCAGAAGAGAAGGAGTCATATTTGGCTTTTTGAGAGCAAATTTTGCTCATGGGGGATGTCGCATTTAGGAAGCCCCTATGGTGCCAGGACAGCAAAATAAACCCCACATGGCATACCATTTTGGAAACTAGACCCCTTGAGGAACGTAATAAGGGGTACAATGAGCATTTACCCCCACTGGTGTCTGTCAGAACTTTGGAACAGTGGTCTGTACAACATTTTTAATTTGTACAGCCCACTGTTCCAAAGATCTGTCAGACACCTGTGGGGTGTAAATTCTCACTGCACCCCTCATTACATTCCGTGAGGGGTGTTGTTTCCGAAATGGGGTCACATGTGGGGTTTTGTTTTTTTTGCGTTTGTCAAATCCGCTGTAACAATCAGCCACCCCTGTGCAAATCACCTCAAATGTACATGGTGCACTCTCCCTTCTGGGCCTTGTTGTGCGCCCCCAGAGCACTTTGCGCCCACATATGGGGTATCTCCGTAGTCGGGAGAAATTGCATTACAAATTTTGGGGGGCTTTTTTCCCTTTTACCTCTTGTCAAAATGAAAAGTATAGGGCAACACCAGCATGTTAGTGTAAAAAATTTATTTTTTTACACTAACATGCTGGTGTAGACTCCAACTTCACCTTTTCATAAGGGGTGAAAAGAGAAAAAGCCCCCAAAAATTTGTTAGGCAAATTCTCCCGAGTACGGCGATACCCCATATGTGGCCCTAAACTGTTGCCTTGAAATACGACAGGGCTCCAAAGTGAGAGAGCTCCATGCGCATTTGAGGCCTGAATTAGGGATTTGCATAGGGGTGGACATAGGGGTATTCTACGCCAGTGATTCCCAAACAGGGTGCCTCCAGCTGTTGCAAAACTCCCAGCATGCCTGGACAGTCAATGGCTGTCCGGCAATACTGGGAGTTGTTTTGCAACAGCTGGAGGCTCCATTTTGGAAACAGTGGCGTACCAGACGTTTTTCATTTTTATTGGGGAGGGGAGGGGGGCTGTGTAGGGGTATGTGTATATGTAGTGTTTTTTACTTTTTATTTTATTTTGTGTTAGTGTAGTGTAGTGTAGTGTTTTTAGGGTACAGTCACATGGGCGGGGGGTTACAGCGAGTTTGAACTGCCGCACAAAATTTGCTGCATCGCAAACTTGCAGCCTGATACTCACTGTAAGCCCCCTGCCCATGTGAATGTACCCTGTACATTCACAGGGGGGACCTCCAGCTGTTGCAAAACTACAACTCCCAGCATGCACAGTCTATCAGTGCATGCTGGTAGTTATAGTTTTGCAACAGCTGGAGGCACACGGGTTGGGAAACACTGAGTTAGGAAACAGACAATGCTTCCCAACCAGTGTGCTTCCAGTTGTTGCAAAACCACAACTCCCAGCATTCTCAGGCATGCTGGGAGTAGTAGTTCGGCAACATCTTTAGAGCCAGATGTTGCCGAACTACAACTCCCAGCATGCTTGGAGTTGTAGTTTTGCAACATCTGGAGGACTACAGTTTGCAGACCACTAATACAGTGGTTCCCAATCTGTGCCCTTCCAGATGTTGCAAAACTACAACTCCCGGTATGCCAAAACTGTCCAGGCATGCTGGGAGTTGTAGTTCTGCAACATCTGAAGGGCCAGATGTTACAGAACTACAACTCCCAGCATGCCTGGACAGTCAGTGCATGCTGAGGATGTGTAGTTTTGCAACATCTGGAAGGGCACAGTGGTCTCCAAACTGTGGACCTCAAGATGTTGCAAAACTGCAACTCCCAGCATGCCCAGATGCCAAGGGCTGTCTGGGCATGCTGGGAGTTGTAGTTTACAGGGTCCCATTACAGCAATGCATGTCGCTTTACGGCGACGTGCATTGCTGTAAAGGGCCCGACCGCAGCTGAAGATCAACTCACCTGTCGCCGCCGCCATCTTCCTCGCCGGGATCCGGGTCTTCAGGGACGAGGTAAGTACCGGGGCCGGTCCCCAGCACTCCCCCGTCCCCCGCCGCATCCTCCAGTCTTCCTCCCGTCCTCTCCGGACTTTCAAGGGCCGGGCAGGTCGGGAGGAAGTAACCGCCCCCCCTCCTGCGATTGGTTGGTTAACTAACCGACAGATCGCAGGGTATAGGAGGAGGTGGCCGGCTTGCCACCTCGCTCCTATGCTTTAGCATGGTCCTGGCTGTCTGTGACAGCCGGGATCATGCGAAATTACCAGGCGGTCGGGTCCCAGAGACCCAATCAGCCCGGTATCGCCGCATTATGGCCCCCACCACTAGATATGTCGCGAATTGTTCGCCGGCGAACAGTTCCCAGCGAACTTAGCATGTTCGCATTGCCGAGCGAACATATGTGAAGTTTGATTCACCCCCTATACTTTAACATTGCGGTAAACTTTGACCCTGTGAGTCAGAGTCAGCAGACACATTACAGCCAATCAGCTGCAGTCCCTCCCTTCCAGACCCTCCTACCTCCTGCACGGATGCCATTTTACCTTCATTCGGCATGCTGCAGGCTTAGAAAGTGGAGGGACAGAGAAGCTGCTCCTGCTGTAATAGTGAAAGCGATAGCTAGGTTGCTGCTAGGTGGTGTATTGTGAGTCCACTTTACTCCTAAAGCACTAGTCTAACATCTGCTTTAAGGACAGCACCCAAAAAAGCTCTTTTAGGGCTCAAATATCAGTCCGTGTGTCTTGCAACAGCTGGAGGCACCCTGCTTGGGAGGGGACCGCTGGTTAAAAGGGGGTACTCCAGTGTAAAACTTAAGTTCCTTCAAGCATCTAACTACAGTATTAACCCCTTAAGGACTCAGCGTTTTTCCATTTTCATTTTTTCCTCATCACCTTCCAAAAATCATAACGCTTTCAATTTTGCACCTAAAAATCCATATTATGGCTTATTTTTTGTGCCACCAATTCTACTTTGCAGTGACATTATTAATTTAACCAAAAAAAATTTATCGGTACAATTTCTGTATTGATCGCTTTTGCTTTTTATTCATTTTTTTCATGATATAAAAAGTGACCAAAAATACACTATTTTGGACTTTGAATTTTTTGCTCACACGCCATTGACCGTGCAATTTAATTAACGATATATTTTTATAGTTTGGACATTTTCGCACGCGGCAATACCACATATGTTTATTCTTATTTACACAGTTTTTTTTTTTTTATAGGAAAAGGGGGCTGATTCAAACTTTTAATAGGGAAGGGGTTAAATGACCTTTGTTAACTTTTTTTTTCACTTTTTTTTGCAGTGTTATAGCTCCCATAGGGACCTATAACACTGCACACACTGATCTCTCATGCTGATCCCTGCAAATATCATAGAGCTTGCTATTGGAATGTAATGCCTGCAAGGGGCAAGACTAGACACCCAGCAATATAATAAGTAATAAAGGGGATAAATAAAAATAAATCCCTTGGGAGGTGCATATAATACTTAACTTTTAATAGTATAAAGTTAAAATCGTCACCAAATAATAGTGCTCAAATAACCCAAAATAATAAATATGAATGTTCTGGTAGGGATAGGAATCTTACTCCAGATACAATGTCAAGCATACAGGGTGTCGCTCTCAACGCGTTTCTGCCATTGATAATATGGCATCATCAGGAGAGACAAAGGACAAAGCTTGAAATACCTTAATTAAATCGTGGTACTAAGAGCACCCTATAGGTAAACAAGTATGGTTAAAAAATCACGGCAAAGACTGTCTGTATCAGGCCACCTGCAAAGAAAGCACAATAGAAAAGGTACCGGTATCATTTATATGCTCCAAGCATTATAAAGCACATGAACAGTTCGTACGGAGCATACACTCACTGTGCCGTGGATATTTTCCAGAAAACCTAAAAAGGAAAGCACATGGAGAAAAGCCCCTATCAGTAGCTGTCCAGCTGGTACCTGAAAAGAAGATACACTCTCCGCAGTATGCGGCTACTCACAGTTCCAGTCTGCCAGTATTCGTAATCCCAGGACGGTGCGCTACAACCCGCAATGGCGGGGAGCCTTGCAGTAGTTGCCGGCTGCTAATGCGCTTCCGTACCTGGGATTCCGGTGTGTGACGTCTTATGCGCTGGCCGAGCCGCGCGTCATTTCCGCCGCGCCCCTGAATGACGTCATAGGGGGCTGGCGATAGTCTTGCAGCGCGCGGTCAGGTGACGGCCGCGATATAAACAAAAGAGTCATGTGATTACGGCTATAGTAAACACTTTTGTATACTGGTATTTACATAATAACTAGATGAAAGAAGCAAATTAGAGAGGGACTAGCGGAATGAGGGGTAAGTATGTATCCTTAACCTATTCCCAGATTGTTTTATGGACATTACTACGGAAAAAACTTTGTAAATTTAACAAGTGCATAGAAAAGACAGTCTGAGTATGAACCGGACCAAAAGATATATACACACATCATGAAAGTCAAGGTGCCCTACATGAATGGACACTATTGCCATAGTTCATTGGTGACTCCCATAATAATGATGATACCAAAACTAGTCCGAGGAAACATATCTACATACATAATTTATGCATAACAAAGATCAGAGGGTATAGATATATATACTCTAAGTGCTCAGAATGGATAAACTCCGCGGAAGAGGCCGGATTATTGGAACCCTATATTAACTCATGCTTAATTATGATAGTTTTGAGTTTTATTGGGTACCCCCCGGGGGGTGAACTAGATAGACTAGATGATGGGAGGATAGGGGGGGCCTAGGGAACCTGCCTTCCCCTACACTAGTTCTATAGCCCTAGTACCTAGGCAGGGAATACCGCCCTAATAAGGGCGGGCCTGCTCCCGAGCCTCCTACTTGCCTAACAGGTCCCTAAAAATATTGGTGACACTGACTTTAGGCTTACTAAAGCCTCCACTAACTGCATATAGTCACCAAGAGCGGGGGGTACCCACAGATCCATCTACAAAAAACTGGCATAATTGACCTGTTCATTCAGACCAGATGGAGTACAGGTGTTCAACTTGTGAATCCACCTGCACTCCCTTTGCAAAAGTACACGGTCCAAGTCCCCTCCTCTCGGTGATGGCCATACTTCTTCTATACCCATGAATTTTAGGTTATCTGTCCGGCCCTGGTGAGTATCATTGATGTGTCTTGCAAGGGGCTTATCCCTCCGATGTCGGATGTCCCCAAGGTGTTCAAGAATCCTGGTCTTAAATGCTCTCCTGGTCTTGCCCATGTATTTTTTACCACATGGACAGGTGGCTAGATAGATAACTGATACTGTAGAACAGTTAATAAGCTCTCTCAATCTGAACTGTTCTCCAGTGGACTCATTAACAAATATCTGAGACCTGCTGATGTTGATGCAGGCCTTACCGTGTCCACATGGAAAACACCCCGATTGTCTAGGTCTTTGCTCTAACCAGGTATTCCCCAGTGACCTCGGTGGAAAATGGCTTTGTGTCAGTATGTCGCCTAGGTTGCGACCTCTCCTAAAAGTCAATAGGGGTGCCTCTGGGATTTTGTCCCGTATATCATGGTCCATTCTGAGTATATCCCAGTGTCTGTTAAGGATCTCACGCATTTTTGATGGACCCTTGGTCAAATGTCGCTATCACTCTCGTAGTCCCCCCTGACTGATCCTTCCTCGGTCGGGGTATGAGTAATGATTCCCTGAGTGTAGCAAGTGCATGTTGTTATGCTGCTGAGAGAACATGCGAGGGATAACCTCTATTTTTGAACCGTGTAAGAAGTTTCCAAGCCTCCTTCACGTAGTTTTCCTACGCACAGTAGTTCGCAGGGTACCACTGTCATTTTTGTGGATCATAATGTCCAAGAAGGCTAGGCATTTCTCTTGCATCTCAAAAGTGAAGAAAAGCCCTAGTCCATTATTGTTTAAGGATTTGATAAAGTTCTGAAAAGCCTGAGCGGTACCCTGCCACAAAATAAGGACATTATCTATGAATCTTGCCCATACAAGGGCAGATTCACTGAAATGTTCCCTTGTGTCTGCAAAGACTACGGTGGCCTCTCACCAGCCCAGGGTCAGGTTTGCGTACATGGGGGTGCATGGGCTCCCCATCGCCGTACCCCTGAGCTGGTGGAAGTAAGTACCGTTAAATAAGAAGTAATTGTGTGTCAATACAAACCGCATCAATTTAAGCACCAGTTCATTGTGGGCCTGCATATTAAATTCCCTAAAAGACAAATAATATGCTATAGCCGATAGGCGCACTTCATGTGGAATTGCTGAATACAACGATTCAACATTAATGCTGGTCAAAAGCGTGTTTTTGTCTACAACAATTCCCTCCAAACATTTAAGTAAATCCGTAGTGTCCTGTATATATGACGGTAACGCCATGACAAAATGCCTTAGCACCTTGTCAATATAGACTCTAGCTTTGCAGGGATCAGTCAGGCTTGGAGCAATCAATTGATGCTCAGATGCCGCGGAGAGAGGTAAGGAGACCTCCGCCTGCGTCCCAGCTGATCGGAACATCGCGATTTTATCGCGATGTCCCGATCAGCCCGACTGAGCTGCCGGGAACGGTTTACTTTCGTTTTCAGATGCCGCGATCAACTTTGATCGCTGCGTCTGAAGGGTTAATAGCGCGCCGCACTGCGATCAGTGCCGCGCGCTATTAGCCATGGGTCCCGGCTGTTGTTAGAGGCCAGGCCCGACCCGCTATGACGTGGGGCCAAGCCGTGGCCCCACGTTATAGATCGGGAGCGGACTCATGACGTAGCAGTACGTCATGAGTCCTTAAGGGGTTAAAAGGGCTATAAGTTCAGTCTGTGTCTTGCAACTGCTGGAGGCACCCTGGTTGGGGACCTCTGCTTAAAAGGGAACTCCGCTGGCAACCTTTTTTGCTCATTGTCACACTAGTGCAAATCACATTTTGCGTGACAGTTGTTCAAATAAAAAAAAATATATATATATATATATATATATATATATATATATATATATATATATATATATATATTATTATTATTATTTTTTTTTGGCTGTGAAATAAAACCAGTGCTGCCTAAAGGGGGGCTCTAACTATGTGCTGCCTAATATGGGGGAATCTATGTGCTGCCTAAAGGGGGGATCTAACTATGTGATGTCTAAAGGGGGGCTCTTTGTGCTGCCTAAAGGGGGCTAAAGCACGTTATTCCAAAGAATTTAGGAATAATAGAAGATTTATGTCCTTTATGGATTAAAACCAGACTCTGCATCAACTATGTAATTTTCCATGGGAGTTTTGCCATGGATCCCCCTCCAGCACGCCACAGTCCAGCTGTTAGTCCCCTTGAAACAACTTTTAAATCACTATTGTGGCCAGAAAGAGTCCCTGTGGGTTTTAAAATTCACCTGCCCATTAAAGTCAATGGCGGTTCGCCCGGTTCCCGAACATTTGCAGAAGTTCGCAATCGCCGTTCGCGAACCGAAAATGTTATGTTCGCGACATCACTACCCACCGCACAACACCCACTCTGATGGTACACTACTGGCCTGGCAGGACAGCTTTTCCAGGGCAAACTCTGCTAGTTGCAGCCACAAATCAAGTTTGGCTGCCCAGAAGTCCAGCAGATCTTCAAGGTGTGTTGACATGGGCATGTCAAGATATGCCACCACCAGCTGGTTCAGGTCCTGCTCCAGGTCTACCTGCTGCTGATGAGTTGCTTCACTATGCGGGTGAAGAAAGCTATCAGCAACTGTAGACTCAGGCTGCTGCTGATGGAGCGGGTGCTGCTCCTGCCACCCCACCTCTCCCCAGCAGCCATGGCAGTGGAAGGTGAGCGCAGAGTGCCCCTCGAGTCAGACCTGCAAGGGGATGGACGATGGCCAACTGACTACATAGGATGTCTCTGTAGTAGGTCAGTTTGTCCACCCTCTCAGGCAGTGTGAAAAAGGCACCCATTTGGTGCTGGTAGCAAGGGTCCAATAAGGTGGAGAGGAAGAAGTCTTTCCGCTGCCAAATGGTGACAATTTGGTGGTCACTAAGCAAGCGAGCATGCATCGTGCCATTTGTGCAAGTGACTCGGAGGGACTCCCTGCCTCCATCTCCACTGCACACTGCCATGTTGTGTGTGGGACCTGTGTCTTGGCTTCCTCATAACCCTCTAGCTTCTCTAGCTGCTTCTGCTCCTCTTCTACTTTCAGATGACTAGAGAAACCACCTATCTCACAAAACCTAAACTGTGCTCCACTGTGCCTCTCCCTCTCCTCCTCCAGTTCAGCCCTCACAGGTCTCATGTAGCCGTGAGACGTAGGTGCCACGTCTCCAATGCCCTGACCAGCCATTATTTCCAACACGATTTGTAGTAGATGAAGCAGTGGAATGACATCATTCATCCCGTAATCCTGGCGACTGACTAATAATGTGGCTTCCTCAAAGGGCCTGAGCAAACGGCAGGTGTCACATATGAGCTGCCACTGATTGACATTGAAGTTACACAGGGGAGTCCCCCGATCCGCTTGGATAATCAAGATATCAGTGATGGCTTTTCTCTGTTTGGTCCAACATATAGAGGGTGGAATTCCAACGTGTGGAAATGTTGCAAATCAGATGCCATACTGACGCTGCAGCTCAAGGAGGGTGTGTTTTGCGGTGTACGAGTGGCTGAAGTGCATGCAAAGTTTTCTTCCCATTATTAGTATGTCTTGCAGATGAAGGGGGAAAAAAACTTCAGGAACCGCTTGACAACCAGATTGAATATGTGTGCCATGCAGGACGCATGGCTCAGGCCTCCTTGTCGAACCACAGACAAGGTGTTCTTCCCACTGCCGGTCACCATGGTTCCCATTTCCAGCTTTCGTGGAGTAAGCCATGATTCAATTTTTAGCAGTTCCACCCCTGTGTGACTCTGTTTGCCAAGGCAAACCATGTGAAGAACAGTGTGACACCGCCGTGCCCTACACACATGGTATGCTGGAGGGGCACTGAGACTTATCCGTGCAGTGGAGGCTGAGGAGACGGCGGAGGATGAGGAGTCGCACACTGTCACAGGACCAACGGCCTGAGTGCATGGAGGCGGAAGCGGCATGACCTGTCCAAGTTGCTGTTGTGACTGTGCAGGAACCACATTCAACCAGTGGGCCGTAAAGAGCATGTATTGTTCCTGACCGTAGTTACAGCTCCACACGTCGATGCTGCCATGCACTTTGGTCCAGACAGGCTCAAGGACTGGCCCACCTTGTGTTCCACAAAATTGTGCAGGGCTGGTACTGCCTTCTTCGCAAAGAAATGATGGCTTGAGACTCTCCACCTTGGCTCGGCACAAGCCATCAGTTCTCTGGGAGGTGCAAAGTCCACCACTTGAAAAGGGAGGGACTGCAGCACCAGCAATCCCTGCAGGAGCACATTCAGCTTCTGTGCCGTTGGATGAGTGGGCGCATACTGTTGTCTCTTGGACATGGCTTCACCGATGGATTGTTGGCGGAATAACTGACTCGAAGTAGGAGGAGCATCTGGAGTGACAGAAGATGGGCATGATACCCAGCTCCCTTGGCTGGCTGAAACAGGCGTGCCACTGGATGATGCAGCAGGCTGGACCACCACTCATGGTGCTAACATTGAGACCCTGCCCATGCTTCACCTTCTGCCAAAACATCTTACATGTGGCCATGTTAACCTCCTCCGGATGCTTGATGAAAAACTGCCACACGGCCGAGTAGCTGATTTTCCCAGCAACAGTCTTCACTGATTGATTGCTACTGTCACCAACTCCAGGAACCCCTGTTCCACTACCTCCCAGGAAGGTAGGCTGCTGCAAAGCAGATGGCCTACCCCGGGCACGCTTGGCTCCAGACTTTAAACTTCTGCCACCATGCTGACTGCCAACCATGCTACCAGATTGCTGGCTCAGCTTATGCCTCACGGGCAACCTGCAACCCTCTTCTCCTGATGATGATAAAGCCCCTTTTGCACCAAGCTCCCAAGTGTGATCGGCTTCATCATCATCGAGCTGTGTCTGCACATCACTGATGTCCTCCTCAAGTTCCTCAACAGTGTCTGCTTCAGGAGTCTGAACGCTCGCAACACCTCCTCCCACGGCACTCTCCTCATCACTACTTGCCCGCCTAGCGGAGGAAGCGGCGGATATCTCCTCCACTTTTTGGCTGGGCAGTAGCTGCTGACTGTCCTCTAGATCGTCCTCACTAAATAGTGGAGCACAACCTACAGCATAAGATACGTCTGTGGGGAGGGAACAGTATAGGACAGAGGCAATGGGAGGACAGCGACTTCTACCGAGCCATGCCAACTGAGGGTTGTGTCTGAGGAACCCACCGACTCTTGACTGGGGATGTCATATGTCACTTGTGATGAAGTCGATGACTGTGTTAACCAATTGATGACGGCAGATGAGTTGTTGGTCGAGACACGACTGCTAGCTGATACCGGGAGCTCGGGCCTCTCACTGCAATTCCTGCTGCCACTTGCCCTAGACTGCTGAGACCACTGCCTGATTAATTTAGGCCTATGATGCTCCTATGTGCATGTCCTGGCAATTCTCTGCCTGACTTACTTAGTGCGTATATGAGGGGAGTACAATACGCTCCACTACGCTTAAAACAGTATTTGTCTACAACACCAGAAGGTGTCTACTTTTGCCTGGCCTTTCACAATATCTAGGCCCTTGAGACTTTAACAGGAACAAAATAGTACATCACTTAGATGTACATATGTGGTATGCACTTATGAGGGGAGGACAATGTGCTACAGTACTCTTAAAAAAGTATGTGTGTACAACACCAGCCGGTGAATACTTTTACCTGGCCTTTCACAGTATTTAGGCCTTTGAGACTTTAACAGGAACAAAATATTACACCACTTAGATGTACGTATGTGGTATGCAGTACTTATGAGGGGAGGACAATGCTCTCCAGTACGCTTTAAAAAGTATCTGTGTACAACACCAGCCGGTGTGTACTTTTGCCTGGCCTTTCATAGTATCTAGGCCCTTGAGACTTTAACAAGAACAAAATAATACACCACTTAGATGTACGTATGTGGTATGCACTTATGAGGACAATGCGCCACAGTATGCTTAAAGGGGTATTCCAGGATTTTTTTTTTAATTTGATTATGCTACAGGGGCTGTGAAGTTAGTGTAGTTCATAATATAGTGTCTGTATATGTGATGGATTTCTCACAATTCTTCTGTGATTTTCACCCCACTATTTATTTTTACCAGCATACAAAATGACTGTTGTCTCCGATTTTTCCCAGGATGCAATGCGGCCGAGACCTAACTCACTAGTCAGCTGATGACAGGGAGCCTGTCTGCTACAATGGGTGGAGGGATCAATCTCCAACTAATGCAACAGCTGTAGGCACCCTGACTGAAAACGACAGGTCTTTTGTTTCAATGGGTGGGGTGGCTGATGTGTGGGAGGGAGGAAAATGGCATTGTGGGATTTGTAGTCAAAAAAAACATAAGTCAAACAGGAAATACAAGTTCACAAAAAGCTAGCCACAGTGTTATGGTAATCTCACAACATAGCCATTTAGCCCCAAGACAAGTGCAGATCCTTCCTAAGCATGTCCATTAGTGTCTGCCAGGTACATACTAAAATCACCTTGGGGTGGATAACCCCTTTAATAAAGTATTGTGTACAACACCAGCCGGTGTGTACTTTTGCCTGGCCTTTCACAGTATCTAGGTCCTTGAGATTTTTACAGTACACCACTTAATGTACATATGTGGTATGCACTTATGAGGGGAGGACAATGCGTAACAGTATGCTCAAATAAGTATTTGTGTACAACACCAGCCGGTGTGTACTTTTGCCTTGCCTTACACAGTATCTAGGCCCTTGAGACCCTTGTGTACAACACCAGCAGTACACACTAGTGCTGCAGAACACAGTCACTGTGTACTACACCCAAAATAGCACTCTCTCTCTCTCTCAATCTCATTCCTTTCCCTACCAGTGCTTCTAGGCAGGATTTGTGCTTGAGCTGAATCGCTGCTGATCTGTGCAACACACTGCTCTCTGTCCCTCTCTGTAATAGGTATTCAATCGGTCTGGCTTCAAGGAAAACGCCAGCTCCACGTGGCGCAGGATACAAAAGGAATGGCGATCAGATAAAATCGAGATAATTTATTTCCCAAGATGCAATGTGTTTCGCTGCAGGAAAGCAGCTTCATCAGGCAAGATGAAGCTGCTTTCCTGCATCGAAACGCATTGGAACCTGGTGAAATAAATTATTTTGATTTTATCTGATCTCCATTCCTTATGTATCCTGCGCCATGTGGAGCCGGCGTTCTCCTTGAAGCCAGACCGATTGAGTACCTTGTCTAGCCGGAGGGCTGTGGATACATTACCTCTTGACGTGCTTACCATTGTTGTGTATGACGCTACACAACCACATCTGGTGAGCTGCTGTCTTATTTCACTTTTATACTGATTATCTCTCTCTTATCGCACCAAGAAGCACTCTCCTTTTTCTCCCCTTTAGACCTCTCTGTAATAGAACGCTGTAGTGACTGGGAGGTGAATTGCTAAGGTAAGAATGCTTTTCTGTGCAACATTTCCTCTGTGCAACAGAACGCTGATGTGACTAGGAGGTGAATCGCTGCTGGAAAAAAAGCTTTTCTGGCCAACACACAGCGCTGTCTGTCCCTATCTATCTCTCTGCAATGAAAGGCTGAAGTGACTGGCTGCAACATGCTGCCGATTATATGGGGCTTTGACATCACACGGGTGACTGGTTGCTTGCTGCATGTGATTCATGGTCATCCCACCTACCCTTGTTCCTGCCTTCCCAGGATTCTTTGCCCCTTGTCCTCACATGTGGATCCACCATTTTAGATGACCTGGAGCCTGGACAACACTAAATGGAGTTTAATGAAGTGATTTGCGCGATCGAATCGTCCTGATTATCACACTTGTTGCAAATTGAATTTTTTCTGATATTCGTAACACTGATTCGTCAGATTCGATTCGCTCATCCCTAATCATAATATAAACATTAAGAGTAAATTATCCTCAAGGTAGGTCATCCTCAAGATAGGTCATAAATATCAGAACAGTGGGGCACCAACATTTGGCACCCTCGCTTAACCAGCTGTTTTGCAAGAGCTGCAGCACCATCATACACATGGAAGCATCGCAGGAAGCAGATGTTTCTGTACATTGTATAGTAGCTGTTCTGGTTTCCGGAACTTCTGCTCTCATTAACTCTAATGGAAGCTGAGCTGCAGGAACCCATGATGGCCAGTAGACAATGTACTGTCTTGTCTGATTTCTTTTCTGTCTTACTGTCTATGCTGATTCCTACATGTGCCATGTGGTAATTTAATCAACCTATAGCTGTCTCTCACAGGCTGTAAGCTGTACTGCTGTTTACCATACAAATGATCAGATAATCACAACCTCAAAGATCACTTCTTTCTCTAAAAAACCTGTAATGTAGTAAATTTGAGTAGCCGTATAAGGAATCCCGAAAGCTTGTGTCACGATTCGGCTAGCTGGTTGCGGATCCTCTGTGTCAGCGAGGGATTGGCGTGGACCGTGCCGGTGGACCGGTTCTAAGATGCTACTGGTGTTCACCAGAGCCCGTCGCAAAGCGGGATGGTCTTGCTGCGGCGGTAGCAACCAGGTCGTATCCACTAGCAACGGCTCAACCTCGCTGACTGCTGAGAAGCCGTGGGACAGAAGGACTAGGCAGATGCAAGGTCAGACGTAGCAGAAGGTCAGGGCAGGCGGCAAGTTTCGTAGTCAATATGGATAGCAGGAGATCTGGAAACACAGGCTTTGGACAACACTAAACGCTTTCACTGGCACAAGGCAACAAGATCCGGCCAGGAAGTGCAGGGGAAGTGAGGTAATATAGCCAGGGAGCAGGTGGAAGCTAATTAGGCTAATTGGGCCAGGCACCAATCATTGGTGCACTGGCCCTTTAAATCTTAAAGAGCTGGCGCGCGCGCGCCCTAAGGAGCGGAGCCGCGCACGCCAGGACATGACAGCCGGGGTCCGGGACAGGTAAGCGACTTGGGATGCGATTCGCGAGCGGGCGCGTCCCGCTATGCGAATCGCATCCCCGCCGGCAATGTCAGTGCAGCGCTCCCGGTCAGAGAGAGAGAAACGCCGCGAGCGCTCCGGGGAGGAGCAGGGACCCGGAGTGCTCGGCGTAACAGCTTGTCTCTACAAAATGCTGTTAGTCCAATAAAAAAGGTATTACAAGATACTGCAACACTTTATGATTTGCATCTAAAAAAAAACTAAGAAGTAGGCCATAAAATCCCTGCATTTCTGAGTACACAAGAAGAAAACACACAGGTTCCATCTTACAAAATATGTAGGGGTTAAAATAACATATGTGGAGAATTCACACTAAGTTGGGCCATAAATTGTATAGCTATAGGACGAAAGACTACAGATAAGGATGAGAAAGGGGGGGAGAATCAGGGGTGAGAATGGGCGTTAGGCTGGACATGGTGAGAAAAGACAATCCAGCTACATAACTATAGACTTAAGAGATAAGGGTGAGATGGGAGGGGGCAGGGGTGAGAATGGTGATACAGCAGGATATACAGAGAGAAGAAAAGAACTGTGCTGTATTGTCTTCTCTCTGTATGTCCTGCTGTATCACCATTCTCGCCCCTGGTCCCCTCCCCCCCTTTCTCATCTTTATCTGTAGTCTATCCTCCTATAGCTTTACAATTTATGGCCCAACTTAGTGTGAATTCTCCACATTTATTGTTTGAACCCCTGCATATTTTGGGAGATGGAACCTGTGTGTTTTCTTCTTGTGTGCTCATGCTTATGACTAGATAAAGGGAGGAATCCCAACAGCTTGTCTCTACAAAATACTGTTAGTCCAATAAAAAAGGTATTACAAGATACTGCAACATCCTATGATTTAGCATATATATATATATATATATATATATATATATATATATATATACAGTCAAAGAATAAGTCAGCCAACACTTTAGTTGATAACAAACTATTATATGGACCTGGCCTGTAGGTGCACGCTACTAGGCTAAATATACAGCAACAGAAGAATGCAGCAGCACACTGCCAGCACAAGGATATAGGTGAAACATGAACATGCAGTTAAAACATGGAGAGCTATACAGCTATGGTGTAATAGATGCAAATGTGAAACTATGAGATAGTGAGGCACTTAGCTCGCAAATTTGTCTCCGCCGGCGGTCAAATAGCTTGGACCGTCCCACCGCGATAAGGTGGCCTCATTGGGACGGACCCTACACTGTGAATATGCCTCTGTGTGAACAGTTCAGTAAGCATGGCAGGATCTGGAACATCCAAGACACCGCTGGCGGAGACAAATTTGCGAGCCAAGTGCCTCACTATCTCATAGTTTCACATTTGTATCTATTACACCATAGCTGTATAGCTCTCCATGTTTTAACTGCAAGTTCATGTTTCACCTATATCCTTGTGCTGGCAGTGTGCTGCTGCATTCTTCTGTTTCTGTATATTTAGCCTAGAAGCGTGCACCTGCAGGCCAGGTCCATATAATAGTTTGGTATCAACTAAAGTGCTGGCTGACTTATTCTTTGTCTGTATTACACATACAGGGGAGTGGCTACCTCCATGTTGGCCTGGCACCCCACCCACCTCTATCAGGTGTGTATATAAGGTGTCTTGGATGTTCCAGATCCTGCCATGCTTACTGAACTGTTCACACAGAGGCATATTCACAATGTAGGGTCCATCCCAATGATGCCACCTTATCGCGGTGGGACGGTCCAAGCTATTTGACCGCTGGCAGAGACAAATTTGCGAGCTAAGTGCCTCACTATCTCATAGTTTCACATTTGCATCTATTACACCATAGCTGTATAGCTCTCCATGTTTTAACTGTATGTTCATGTTTCACCTATATCCTTGTGCTGGCAGTGTGCTGCTGCATTCTTCTGTTGATATATATATATATATATTTAGCAAAATCATCGCTAGTTGCAGTATCTTGTAATACCTTTTTTATTGGACTAACAAGATTTTGTAGAGACAAGCTTTCTGGATTCCTCCCTTTATCAAGTCATAAGCATTTCTGAGCTCACAAGGAGAAAACACACGTTCTATCTCACAAAATATGCAGGGGTTAAAACAACATATGTGGAGAAAATTTCTACAAGCACCAAACAGAGAGGAATATTACGATCACTAGAAACAATAGAAGGACTGAAACAACCAATGGTCTCACAACTACGCCTGACATCAATACAGACAACTCTGGAATTATAAACATTTCAGATTATGAACTTTCCAAGCCTGAGAGATCTGTTCTCTCTAAAGGACTCTCATTCTGTCCAAGCACCAAACTAGATGACATTAAACTATACTCAGACTTGGAAGAATTCTTTAGAAGACTACGACTTAAAGAATTCTTTCATGACAAAGGAGACACAACCACTATCACCTTGGATTACAACATCAAGAAAAAGAATTCCCACTTCACCTCAGCACCAGGACGTAACAGCATATTGGACAGCTACATTGCAAGCTTCAGACTAAGAACAGCATCCTTAGTCACTAAACACCACCATAAAACCTACTACAACCTCTCAGTATTGGAAAGAGAGGCCATCAAAAACTTAAGAAAGAAGGACTCACAAAAAGAATTAGAGACACTTATACTCACCGATCCCAAAAGAGGGACATTCTACATACTCCCAAAAATCCACAAATCTGGAAACCCTGGCAGACCAATAATAACAGGTATGGACACACTAACTGAACAGATATCTGGTTTGGTAGAAAACACACTAAAACCCTTTGTTACACGCACCAGCAGCTTCATACAGGACACCACTGACTTTCTTAACAAACTGAGTCAGATTACGAACTTGCCTGCCAACTCCATATTGGTAACAATGGATGTAGAATCTCTGTATAGTAACATCCCACACAGAGATGGAATTGAGGCCTGCTCACTGTTCCTCTCCTCCCAGACCCACAACCAGAAATACAGCCCTCAGATCATTACCAAACTTATAGAATTCATTCTCACACACAACTACTTCAGCTTCAACAGTGAAATATACCTACATATGATGGGAACTGCTATGGGGACCAGGATGGCACCACAATATGCCAATCTGTTCATGGCTGACCTTGAAGAGCGATTCCTGAATACCCAAATTCACAAACCCTACAGATACTACGGATACATTGATGATATTTTCATTGTTTGGACTGAAGGAGAGGATAAACTCAAACAATTTCATGATGCCTTCAACACATTTAATCCATCCATCAAACTCAAAATGGACTTCTCTACAGAAAGTGTAAACTTTCTGGACACCACTGTAACTATAAACAAGGACACAATACAGACATCTGTATACAGAAAACCCCCAGACCGATCCAGCTATCTACACAATTCTAGTTCCCATCCATCCCACACCAAGAAAGGCATCATTTACAGCCAAGCCATCAGGTACCACCGCATCTGCTCCAACCCTGATGACAGAGACACACATCTACAAACGCTAGCTGAGAAATGTAAACAAAAAGGTTACAAACCAAGGACCATCCATAAGAAAATCCACTCTGCTCTTCAAACACCACATGAACACCTGCTGCATTACAGAGAGAAACAAACCTCATCACGCATACCACTGGTTACCACATACAATCCCACCCTTGAGGAAATACGCAGCCAATACTAGCAGAAGATGAGGTGTTAAAGCAAATCTTTCCTGAACCACCCATCTTTGCCTTCAGACAACCACCCAACTTAAAACAAAAGCTGGTCAATAGGAAACTACCCACAGAAACATCAGATACAGACAATGGGACCAAACCCTGCACCAAACCGTGCTGTAAACTCTGTCAACACATCTGGACAAATTCTGAGGCCTCCCACAACAACAAGACATATAATATCAAGGGACTCCTGCACCACAGAGAATGTAGTCTACATGATACAATGCACCAAGTGTGACCTGGGATGTTACATTGGTGAGACCAGTCAGCCACTCAATAAAAGGATGAACCTCCACAGATCGTCTATCAACAACCATAGAGAAAAGGACTATTGCAACCCAGTTGGACACCATTTCACCCAAACAGATCACTCCCTACAGGACCTCAAAATCAAGATCCTGAAAGGAAACTTCAAAAACACCCAGGAAAGAAAGACATTTGAAGCCAAAATGATAGTTTTTTTTATGACTCCAAGAACAGAGGACTTAATGTGGATTTAAGCTTCTTATCCCATTATCAAAATTTCCTATAACCTTTGCTAAACTGTCTTCCCTCTCCCTGCTCTAACACCATTACACCCCTGCTCCCCCTCGCCTGTATAAGTCTTATCTTCAGTCTATGGTTCTGTAGTAAAATTATCCTTTCCCCTCTGTCCAGTGTGATCACCATTCTCACCTCTGCTCTCCAGCCCCCCCCCCATCCCTATCTGTAGTCTATCGTCCTATAGCTATACAATTTATGGCCCAACTTAATGTCCATTCTCCACATATGTTGTTTTAACCCCTGCATATTTTGTGAGATAGAATGTGTGTTTTCTCCTTGTGAGCTCAGAAATGCTTATGACTTGATAAAGGGTAGAATCCCGAAAGCTTGTCTCGACAAAATCTAGTTAGTACAATTAAAAAGGTATTACAAGATACTACAACTACCGATGATTTTGCTTTTTGCATCACTTGACTTATACGGCTACTCCTAATCTCTCTCTCTCTCTCTCTCTCTCCACACACTTTTTTTTTAAATTATGTATCTATCTTTCCATCTACAAAGAAAAGTATACTGCAGCACACAAATGCAGTGAAGTCAAGTAGCTTTATTACATTCCAAACAATGGGGGACATTCATCAAAGTCTGTGTAGGTGCACACGTTTTGATGGTGTAGTTGGAGTGTACATGCACCAAATGTAATAAATGGAGCAGGACCTGTGTTAAATATGGGGCTAGTACACATTTTTGTGAAATTTCACTTCAGAACACCACTTTGTATGACCTTCTTCTCTTTGACTTTTGTGCGACTTTTTCCACCCTCGCAACTTTTGTGCGACTTTTTGAAAAACTGTTTTGTAAGCCAGGTCTCTTTTGGTGTAATTTCTTTGTGTAATTGAAAGCTGTGCAACAAATCTGAGCCTTTTTTTTTTTTCAGAAAAGTTGCACGTAGTAAATCACTGACCACTGCAAAGTCGCGCATGCAACATTTTTGCAACAAACATTTGCAAAAAACCTGTGTAAATCCCTTGATAAATTCCCCCCAGTGTTTCCAAATCCTGTTTTGAATTATTTCGGTATGTTTAGTTTTTAAACTGGGGTGAGTTATGGAGAGTTCTAACATACAGTTTTCTCAAATCAACTTTAGAAATAAATTGGTCACAAATAAATAAAAAAATTGTATTTTGGAAATTTTCTTGAAAAAAAACTCTAAGCCCTCTAACATCATAAAAAGTAAAGGTAATTTATCAAATGCCAACTTTCTATTCTGTAGGTGATTATGATTACAATTCCCAATTTATAAAGGTTAAATTTTTTCTTCTACTTAAAAAAAAACAAAAAAAAATACATTTAGGGGATAAGTTTAAGATGTAGGTCCAACCGCCGCGCCCCCCCCCCCCCCCCATCAGCTCCTGTACGGGTCCACAACTCTCCCCGAGGCAGCACATCACAACCACGTACAGGAGATTGTAGGGAGTCCCAGTTATCAGACCACCAGCAATCTAAAACCTATCCCCTATTCAAAGGATAGGTGATACGTTTATCCCCATGATACTTCTGCTTTAAATCACAAAGCTCAGATAATTTAATACAACCTGTTAGAAAATAATAAAATATATATTCTATATATCTGTAATTCTTTTTGAGGTGCACACCATAATTAGTGTTGACCCCTAAATTAAGCAAATGTCATTCTCAGAATTACTGAATCAAAGTGGACACAAATGATGCACACATATTTTATAGATTAGTATTTGATTTAGAAATTGAACAGTTTAATTAACATATGAAGCCTTCAGTGTCATAAAGGTAAATGGCAATTATGACAATAACTTCTCATTCTCCTTGTCTAAGGTTAAATCAAAATTTGATGACTTTTTCTAAACATATTAAAGTAGTTCCTGATTTTTCTCTTTTATTACCTAAAATTCGAAAATATTCACATATCCTCTATAAAAATCTCATCTATATATAAAGATATTGGACTCTAAGAACAAGTTAAAAGACTACAAGTATGAGTTATAAAGTGGCAACTCGTGGTTAATGAATACACTGATCCATTACATATTAAGCTACAGAACTTCCCATCTGATTTTTCAAACTTCAGATCTTTCATTTTAAACTAAATGTACATTCGGGCAGTCAGATATTAAACTTAGTTGTACCCTGGAGAACACTTTTAACTTCTAGCTGCTAAATCACATAATAGTAAAAAAAATACTTAGACTTCTACACAGAGGAAATAGAAGCACCTGTGACAGGGTAAAAGCATGAAGAAGCTGCTTTTCATAAAGCATTAAATAGATTGACACTATTTCCTTATGATGTTGTTTCAGACGTCTTTTTCACATGTGCTGCTACTTCTGACTTTTGAGAAGAAATGTCTCAAGATAGGAGTTATGTTTAAGCGGCATTCTGCACAGACAGATCAATAAAGAAATGCCCTAACTGAGTCTTAAAATGTGAAGTTTTAATTATTATTTAAATTCCTAAGCAAGGATTAAACCTTAAATAATAATTACCTACTATTCTAATCATCTATTTTGATGAATGTCATATCACAGCTGAGTGATGTCATGTTTACAAATATAACAGGAAGTACAGCCATTTTGATTTTCACGGATGAGTTAGCTTCCAAGAAAACCTATGGAAGACTGATTGGTCATTAGCAATTTTCCTCATAGGCTACAAACTAAATTCTACTCTGTCCCTTGCTGTTTAACACCTCATGTGCCATGATGTAATGAGGAACGCTGCTTACAAGCTGGCAGGACTGGACTTCGATTTTAGCAGTCAACTCTTCTGGGATCTAAATGTGGCTCTGAGTATTCACATATACCTAGAACTTACAGTAGAGACAAATTGTTTTGCAAACTATAAAAAAAAACTGATCAAAACTATCTTTCCTTAATCTTGTCCTTAATCAATTATTGAGTGCTGACCCTAACACCAGAAATACAAGCAGTTTTAGGTTTAAACACACAAAGCATATGCTATAATTAGCATAACTGCAAAAGTCAGGGAAATTTAAAGAGAGGCTAGCCAAACAGAGACTCTCACTTCAAACAAACTGAGCAGGAAGATCAGCTGATTCATACCAATCAATCAGCTGTGAGGCAGTTATGAAACATGGCAACTGCTAATAGACAGGAGAATGTGAAATAGCAGGATGATATTCCTTACACATGGTGGGGTTAGACAGAGTAAACTATCAATGGGATAGTTAAATGTTACCCTTAGGACTACCCTTTTAGTTTTCCCATTATACTCGGCTAGAAGCACAATGTAATAGGAAAATGGCAAAAGCACAGTACATTTCAGTACAGATGTCTTGTAGTGTATCATACAAGAAATCAAATGTTTAAGTCTCCTAGTGGAATTAAGAAAAAAAGTCAAAGTTTTTCAAAATATAAAATAAAAAGTTGAAAACGTTTTCCCCATAGATCATGAAAAACAAAAAAATCTGAACAAAAAGAACCCGTCACAGTTTTTATCCTCTATGGTGAATGCTGTAAAACAATACAACAAACAAACAAACAAAAAAATAAACAATAATAACAATAAACAATAATAATAACAATAATTAGGTCAGCTTGCCTCCTCCCCAAAAATGGAGCAGAAAGCAATCCAAAAGTCATATGTAACCTAAAATCATACAAATGTAACACTCATTCTGCAATAGAGCAAGTCCTCAAACTTCAGCTCTGTATGTAGCAGAATAAAAACATTACAGGTGTCAAAATATGGCAACACAATGAAAATATTTGTTGGAACACAAACTATATAGATAATAACTAAATTATTGTAAGAGTACTGTCCTGCAGAATAAAGATAACATGTAAGTATAAGTTTTCACAATTCACCCTCCAATGTTTTTTATTTTTTTTTATATCTTTTACTTCCTTGTCCCGGCCTTCTCACTAGGTTGGAGACATTTTTATAGATCTGGCCCTATGAATGGGCAGTAATTTCGCTGCATTCCTTTTATTATGCATGTCATTTTTCATTGTGCCCCTTTTGTATGTTGCTTGGATTGATGAGGGTGCGGTGACCTTTTGGGTGTCCTTCCTGTCGTTTTAGGGGTGGTGTGTGTGACCATCAGGTTTAGTACCTCACTGCAAACTCAGGTTCCTGCTTCGGCAGTAATGCCACTTTTTTGGCTTCTTGGTTGAAACTTTGATCAATGCCCAGGTGGATGTTATGAGCTTCGAGGATGGGAGACCATAAGCCCGGAACCTTGCAGGTGTCTTTTGGCGCAGAAGGGAAGAGTATGGTTTGTTGGGGACCTCTCTCCTAAGTAATATATATATATATATATATATATATATATATATATATATATATATATATATTTGAAAAAGAATAACTACCAAACATTGCATGTTTGCTGCTCTTATTATTACATAGCTTATGTTACATTTTAGATATAAAATCTGTAAGAACCTTTTCATCAGAACTTTTGAAATAACATGAACAAAAAAAAAGGTTTTGCTAACAAACTTTCTTCAATTTGATCATAAAGATAGAAGTGATAGAGAGAAAAATTACAACCAAATCGTGAAATTCAAGATTATACTTCCCATAAATCTTTCCTTTTGGCTTCTTGCTCAGGATGAAATCTTATTTTATCACACACCAAACAACTTAAGCGGAGAAAATTCATGTAGCAGACATGGTTTGAATGCCGCATCTTTAAGTATCAAAGGATTTCCTCTATGGTTCCTAGGTTAATAAAGGCAAACTAGTAGGGAGCTATGCTTTCTAGTGACCTACCAAAGACATAAAGCTCAGGGAGAGAGAAATGATTAGTTCCACTGTATGCCAACTGTAGCCATAGAGATAAAGCCTCAGGTCATGGGAGACATGGAGATTGAAGTGAAGACCTACCTGTGGAATTATTCTCTGATATTATCTGACATGCAAGAAAAGAGAATTTGATGCTGTGTCTTTGAAATCATATCCACTGAAATAATAGGAGGAATAACATCCCCTAGCTATAATAAATGTGATGGCACATGAAAGAAAGTAGAAAAGCAGCTGTTGAGTAAGACACCTAGTTTGAAAAGTAAATTCGGGGGATGACTAGGGAATGTTTGTTCTATGATTAATATATTTATCTTCATGCAGCTGCCATGAGTTTGTATGAAAACATACATGAGTGCTGCGTAACCAGCCCTGCTATGCTTTGACAACATAAAGTGGTAAAAACAGTCAATTTCTTTGAGTATTTGTTTACAACATTGATTATAGGAAGGAAGTATGCCACATATGCATACTACAGCAATTCAATAGAAAGACCATTTAAAGGGGTACTCAGGTGAAAACCTTTTTTCTTTTAAATCAACTGGTGGGAGAAAGTTAAACATATTTGTAAACTACTTCTATTAAAAAATCTTAATCCTTCCAGTACTTATTAGCTGCTGAATGCTACAGAGGAAATTCCTTTCTTTTTGGAACACTGATGACATCACGAGCACAGTGCTCTCTGCTGACATCTCTGTCCATTTTAGCAACCATACATAGCAGATGTATGCTAAGGGAAGCATGGTGGCTCAGTGGTTAGCAGTGCTTGGGACTTGGGTTCAAATCCCACTAAGGACAGCAATAAATAAAGTGTTATTATTATTATAATAACGTCAGCAGAGAGAACTGTGCTCGTGATGTCATCAGAGAGCATTCCAAAAAGAAAAGTATTTCCTCTGTAGTGTTCAGCAGCTAATAAGTACATGAAGGATTAAGATTTTTTAATAGAAGTAATTTACAAATATGTTTAACTTTCTGCTACCAGTTGATTTAAAAGAAAAAAGGTTTTCACCGGAGTACCCCTTTAAGCTAATAAAAAGACCATCATCTCCCCATTATCACACATTTTGGGTGCACTTAAGAGATCAAATTCCAGCAAGTGAAGTCTAAGAAGCAATATTCATCATGACATAGTGCTATAAAGAAATAAACAAATGAGAAATATATAGGAGGAGAAAGCAAATCATTGCCTCAGGCTTCTAGAAACTACAGTGGTCCCTCAACATACGATGGTAATCCGTTCCAAATGGACCATCGTTTGTTGAAACCATCGTATGTTGAGGGATCCGTGCAATGTAAAGTATAGGACAGTGGTCTATAACCTGCGGACCTCCAGATGTTGCAAAACTACAACTCCCAGCATGCCCGGACAGCCGTTGGCTGTTATACTGTTGGGGTTATACTCATGTGTCCCCACCGTTGGGGTTATACTCACGCGTCCCAGCCGCTCCGGACCATCACCGCTCCCCTTCATCGCTGTTGCCGCGTCCCCGGGGTGTCTCCGACGCTCCGGCAAGGCCTATGCTTCCCCCGGCATCCTCGCTCTCCGTCGCCATCATCACGTCGCTACACATGCTGCTCCTATAGGATGATGGGACGGCGTGCGAAGCGACGTGATGACGACGATGGAGAGCGCCGATGATGCAGGGGATCACGAAGAGGACGCGCCGGAGCCCCGAGGACAGGTAAGTGATCGTCAGCGGACCTCACGGGGCACTGTAAACGGCTATCCGGCAGCAGCTGAAGCAGTCTGCACTGCCGGATAGCTGTTTATGCAATGGCTCCGACATACAAAAGCATCGTATGTTGATGCTGCCTTCAACATGCTATGGCCTCTGAGAGGCCATCGTATGTTGAAATGATCATATGTCGGGGCCATCGTAGGTCGGGGGGGTCACTGTACAAAAGAACCTTAACCACTAGGGATTGAACAACCTACTGGGCTACCAGGGATTATGTCTATCGACCAAAAATAAGCTGCAAGATGAATATACAGCTGCAGACCAGGGAACAGAAACTGAATGTATCGCTGACCACAAGTGACTAGATTGATGCTGAATAGTACACTATCTTTATCTTTCAGAGAATCCCATAAAATATGCTGCAATACATAATGAAAACTGTACTATTTGTTAATGTTTTATAGTAGAGTCAAAGATTGTGAAAATAAATTGTTTACACACAATAGCTAAGTGAATAGTTATAGTTTACTTTAAGATAATCTGGTAGCCCCATTTGCTGCTAAGAATTGCAGACCCTATTGGATCGCTGACAAGTGTCAAGGAGGCAGAGCAAAACTTCTTAAGTGCCACATCCTGACATGGCTCCTCAATTGCCCTCACCTCCCAGCACCTCCTTTATTAACATACAGAAGGTAAAGGCATGCCAGAAGGTGTGCCAGGCTGCAGCACTTGAGCATTTTACCTCCACAACCTTGACACAAAAAAAATAGCTTTTTTAAAAGTGTGGCTACCCCTATCAGCTTCAGGAAAGCTACATGATTAAAAGTGTAGAGCCAAAATACAAAATGAATCCTCATATTTACAGTCAGATTATTTTGTTGTTGCTTAACCTGTTGGGGACGAAGGGCGTATGCATACTGGACCGGGGTGACTGCTGATATCTATCAGCAGGCACCCCGTGCAAATGCCCAGGGGGGTCATTAGACCCCCCCATGTCGGCGATCGGCGCAAATCGCAAGTGAATTCACACTTGCGGTTTGCACCGATTCTGGGTCATTCCTGGTCTATGGTGACCCGGTGATCCGGAATAGAAGGGGGATCGCGGTTGTCTAAGACAACTATGATCCCCCTACAGTGATAGGAGTGAGGTGGCAGGGGTGCCACCCCTCCTATTTCTGCTATTGGTGGTCTAGACGTGACAACCAATAGCAGATCAGGGGCGGAGGGGTTTACTTTCGTTTTCCCCGTCCTGCCCACCCACAATAGGAGGGGCAGGATGGGGAAAACGACGGGGACCAAACGCCGAAGGTCCACTTAGCCCTCCGGAGGCTGCGGGCGACGGTGATCTGCGGGCCATTCACACGGGCAGGTTTACAGTAAGTTTCCTGCTTCAAGTTTGGTCTGCTTCAAATTTTTCGCCACAGCGCAAACTCCTAGTGGGAAACTCACCGTAACACGCCAGTGCGAATGTACCCTAAAAACACTACACTACACTACCACATAATAAAGAGTAAAACACTACATATACACCCCCTTACACTGCCCCCACAATAAAAATGAAAAACGTATTGTACGGCAGGGATTCCGAAACAGAGCCTCCAGATGTTGCAAAACAACAACTCCCAGCATTTCTGGACAGCCATCCAGGCATTCTAGGAGTTAAGCAACAGCTGGAGGCACCCTGTTTGGGAATCACTGGCGTAGAATACCCCTATGTCCACCCCTATGCAATTCCTAATTTAGTCCTCAAATGCGCATGGCGCTCTTTCACTTCAGAACCCTGTCGTATTTCAAGGAAACAGTTTAGGGCCACATATGGGGTATTTCCGTAATCGGGAGAAATTGCACTACAAATTTTGGGGGGCTTTTTCTCCTTTTACCCCTTATGAAAAGGAAAAGCTGGGGGTTACACCAGCCTGTTAGTGTAAAAAAAAATGTTTACACTAACATGCTGATGTTGCCCCATGCTTTTTATTTTCACAAGCAGTAAAAGGAAAAAAAGCCCCCCAAAATTAGTAATGCAATTTCTCCTGAGTACGGAATTACCCCATATGTGGGCGTAAAACGCTATGCGGGCGCACAACAAGGCTCAGGAGTGAGAATGCACCATGTATATTTGAGGCCTAAATTCGTGATTTGCACAGGGGTGGCTGATTTTACAGTGGTTCTGACATGAACGCAAAAACATAAATACCCACATGTGACCCCCATTTTGGAAACTACATCCCCCATGGAACGTAACAAGGGGTATAGTGAGCATTTACACCCCACAGGTGTTTGACGAATTTTCATTAAAGTTGGATGGGAAAATGAAAAAAATAATGTTTTCACTAAAATGCTGGTGTTACCCTAAATTTTTCATTTTCACAAGGGAAAATAGGAAAAAAGCCCCCCAAAATTTGTAACAATGCTTAGAAGAGAAGGAGCGCTATTGGGATTTTGAAGAGAAAATGTGTCCGGAATTGAAGGCCACATGAGTTTACAAAGCCCCCACATGTGACCCCATTTTGGAAACTACGCCCCTCGTGTAATGTAATAAGGGGTACAGTGAGCATTTACGCCCCACATGTGTCTGACAGATTTTTGGAACAGTGGTCCATGAAAATGAAAAATGTTATTTTTCATTTGCACAGTCCACTGTTCCAAAGATCTGTTAAACGCCAGTGGGGTGTAAATACTCACTGCACCCCTTATTAAATTCTGTGAGGGGTGTAGTTTTCAAAATGGGGTCACATGTGAGGGGGGTCCACTGTTCTGGCACCACAGGGGGCTTTGTAAACGCACATGGCCCCTGACTACCATTCCAAACGAATTCTCTTTCCATAAGCTTAATGGCGCTCCTCCTCTTCTGAGCATTGTATTTTGCCCGCAGAGCATTTTACGTCCTAACATGGGGTATTTCCATACTCAGAAGAGATGGGGTTACAAATTTTGGGGGGCATTCTCTCCCATAACCCTTTGTAAAAATGGTAAATTTGGGGAATAAACTGCACTTTAGTGAAACATTTTTTTTTTCATTTACACATCCGATTTTAACGAAAAGTCGTCAAACACCTGCGTGGTGTTAAGGCTCACTGGACCCCTTGTTACGTGCCTTGAGGGGTGTAGTTTCCAAAATGGTATGCCATGTGGGGTTTTCTGCTGTTCTGGCACCATAGGGGCTTCCTAAATGTGACATGCCCCCCAAAAACCATTTCATCAAAATTCACTCTCCAAAATCCCATTGTTGCTCCTTCCCTTCTGAGCCCTCTATTGCGCCCGCCGAACACTTGACATACACATATGAGGTATTTTCTTACTCGAGAGAAATTGGGTTACAAATTTTTGGAGGCTTTTTCTCCTATTACCACTTGTAAAAATTAAAAAACTGGGTCTACAAGAACATGCGAGTGTAAAAAAGGAAGATTTTGAATTTTCTCCTTCACATTGCTGCTATTCCTGTGAAACACCTAAAGGGTTAACAAACTTACTGAATGTCATTTTGGATACTTTGAGGGGTGCAGTTTATATAATCGGGTCATTTGTGGGGTATTTCTAATAGGAAGGCCCTTCAAATCCACTTCAAACCTGAACTGGTCCCTGAAAAATTTCGATTTTGAAAATTTTGTTAAAAATTGGAAAATTGCTGCTGAAATTTGAAGCCCTCTGATGTCTTCCAAAAGTAAAAACACGTCAACTTTATGATGCAAATATAAAGTAGACATATTGTATTTGTGAATCAATATATAATTTATTTGGAATGTCTATTTTCCTTACAAGCAGAGAGCTTCAAAGTTAGAAAAATGCAAAATTTTCAAATTTTTCATAAAATTTTGGAATTTTTCACCAAGAAATTATGCAAGTATCGACAAAATTTACCACTACCATAAAGTAGAATATGTCACGAAAAAACAATCTCGGAATCAAATTTATAAGTAAAAGCATCCCAGAGTTATTAATGCTTAAAGTGACAGTGGTCAGATTTGCAAAAAATGCTCCCGTCCTTAGGGTTATAATGGGCTCCGTCCCCAAGGGGTTAAAGGGGTACTGCCGTGGAAACCTTTTTTTTTTTTAATCAACTGGTGCCAAAAAGTTCAACAGATTTGTAAATCACTTCTATTAAAAAATCTTAATCCTTCCAGTACTTTTTAGGGGCTGTATACTAAAGAGAAATACAAAAAAGAAATGCATTTCCTGTGATGTCCTGACCACAGTGCTCTCTGCTGACCTCTGCTGTCCATTTTAAGAACTGTCCAGAGTAGGAGAAAATCTTTATAGCAAACATATGCTGCTCTGGACAGTTCCTAAAATGGACAGCCAGCAAAGGTCAGCAGAGAGCACTGTGGTCAGGACATCTCAGGAAATGCATTTCTTTTTTGTATTTCTCTTTAGTATACAGCCCCTAAAAAGTACTGGAAGGATTAAGATAGAAGTGATTTACAAATCTGTTTAACTTTCTGGCACCGGTTGATGAGGAAGGAACAATACAACCACTACTCCCCCCCCCCCCCCCCCTTCCTTCCACCTGCCTGAAAACTGTTGCTACTTTTTGCTAATGGCAGATGGACAATTTTCCTTTATTATATATATTTCTTTCATAACTAAATAATTAGCAATCCTTATCATTTGTAAAATATGAATCACAGATCCTGCTTTCTCTTACTGGACAGCATTTAGACCTCATGTATAAAAACTAGATAGGACTAAGATTTTCTTAATTTAAAAAATGTTTTAAGTCTACAGATGAAAATATTTAAAACACTCTAAAACATGAAATGTCATATACTGTCTGTCTCTTACTTTTCTGTTTCTAAAGCTTATTGCTTTCACTCTGTTTCTGACCTTTTTAACAGTCAGAGATCACAGAATGTTCTTTGCTCCTTAGGAATTTTTTTTGCACTTTTGAATAATTTTACACAAATTATGTAATAACAGATAAAAACAACTAGAAATCTTATTTTAACATCTAAATTAAGTTTATGTCATAACTTTAACCCCTTAAGAACCACACATTTTTTTTTTCATTTTTTAACTTTTGTTTTTCCTCTCACCTTCTAAAAATCATTATGCTTTCAATTTTCCACCTACAGACCCATATAAGGGCTTGTTTTTTGCGCCGCCAATTTTACTTTGTAATCACATCAATAATTTCACCACAAAATCTACGGAAAAACCAGAAAAAAAATTGGCTAAATTATCTGTGCCTGAATTTTTGCCCTTTACCGTTTAGGAGTAACATCAGTCCTACAAAGGCTCATCGCAGTTCCCCTCTGAGTTTCCTGATGGCTTTACAGGCGTCTTCATACTCACGGAGGTGACTCATTACCCGGGAGCCATAGGTGAAAACAGGCTCAGCATTTCCTCAGCATTCCCCAGCCTTCCTCACTGAGGTTGTCTTCACCTCCATGAGCATTCTGCCTTCTTTCTGAAAAACCCAGATTTCCGCCGGCAGCACCCAGCTTTCCTGAGGTTGATTGAACCTTGCTGCTTCTCGCCTCAGTGGGGGGAGTTGGAGCCACATTGCTGCGATTCCGGGTGGAGCACCTCACCCCCAAATCCTCCGATGTACAGGCAGCTTGCTGGCCACTCCTGCTCCCCTGTGGCCTAATCTGAGGAGCAGAAGCCTGAGCCTCGCCTCCATCACTCATCCTTGGAAACCCACTCCCTCCCGGGGGAGGAGGAAGCAGGCTCCATGTGGAACAGATGGAAATCCCCTGGAGCTCAGGAGGCATAGCAGACAAAGCTCAGAATACATACATTACATTACTTATCCTGTACTGATCCTGAGTTATATCCTGTATTATACTCCAGAGCTGTACTCACTATTCTGCTGGTGGGGTCACTGTGTACAGATGTACAACACAAATAGAGAAACATAGCTGCACATCCACCATTTGTATTTTGATCTACTTGCGTCTCAGCATAATAAAAAAAAACTAACAGGTTGTAAGTATATATTTTGCTATATTTTCTTTATAAATTGAAAAATTTATTTATTGTATATGGGCAGGGCATCTATATGGGTGCTGGTGCATGGGGGGCTCCATGAGTTGTCAGTCCACCCCTACTAGCCTGCAACAAGTCTCAGTAGGAGGGGAACAAGTCTCAGTGGGAGGGGATGCGGAACTGTCTTGGGGAGATTGTTTGTGGGCCCCATCATACTGAAGTGCTCCGTATTCCAGGCCTTAATCTGGCCCTGGGAATAGGTGTGTAAGGAAAAGTTATGTGCATTTTCTGTATTTAATCAAACATAGTATTTTTATCTGGTTTTAATACATATACACATTAAAACTGCTGAGCGAATGCTGAATAAACATTTAAGGCCAAGTTGACTGGATTTCCTTGGTTTAATCAAATATATATAGTTTCTACCTGGTTTTAACATAAATACGGATTAAAAGCATTGAGTGTGAAAGTTGACTGGCAGTTTCTCTGCCACTTGACTACTCGGTGAGTCACAAATTCCTCCAAAAACATAATAACCTCCATATCATTTTCAATAATAATAATGATAATAAAATATTATTTGCAGAGAAAGTAATAGAGGAAAGAGCACCCCTTCCATAATCTTTGTCATTGGGCATGTTGGTGGCAGTGGCAGCTCTGTGGGCACAGCCCATTTGTCCAGATCCAGTACAGGGGTTGTGTTGTTTCAAAGGATAATACGGACATTTTGATCTGGTTGGCTCGTACTTTGTCAATTAGGAGAAGGAACAGTCTGACAATATGACGTTGAGCCAGGTTTGGTATTCCACCCTGGCATTAATTGCAACCAAAGGGATGTACATCACCACCTAAACTAACAAGATGATGCATACCTAATATGTGCCCTTTCTCTAACAGAATCCACAAGTCAGACCTCATGAACTTCTAGGCCAACAGATTAGACCTTTGGTCAGAACTTGCAGTTTGCCATGGGTGTTCTGTCTTGTCTACTATTCAGTGCAGCATGTAGAGTGTTTGGTGTGGTAGGTGGCGTCGGCACTCCTAAGCGAACAAGAGTGTCTGCCAGCTATGTGGGAAAATGTGTGTTTGTTTAAATGAATCAGTGAAGAATTTAAAACTCCTGTGCCAGATGCCACTGATTGAACAGTACTACCACCACCATTGCTGTCTGTTGGCTACTACAACTCTTATAAGTCCAACACTGCCTGTTATCACCTGGCTACTACAACTCTTGCCTTGTCCACCACTGCACCACATTAGGGGTGCAGTACAGTTCCCCCACATTAGGGGTGCAGTACAGTTCCCCCACATTAGGTGCAGTACAGTTCCCGCACATTAGGTGGCAGTATAGTTCCCTCACATTAGGTGCAGTATAGTTCCCCACATTAGGTGCAGTATAGTTCCCCACATTAGAAGGACTATATATACTAATATGGCCAACATAAAACACCTATAGAAAAAAGAGCTAATTCAATTAAAAGAAAATATTGTAAAATGTATAACAATTAGAAAATGTTCAGACATGTTTTCCTGAGTTACCTTATAGATGGCCTTTTCATAAAGCCCCTGATGATTTCAGTAATGCAGGAAACATGTTGGGAAAGTCCTTATTGTACCAGTGATGAACTGTAATCCACAGATTGAGGATATAGTGATGAAAAAAAACAGGTGGACAATATAGATTGTTTATTAAATAGGCATCTGGGCAATATTCATTAGCAATAACTCTTTCTAAGGACTTTGTATAATAGATTATATGTATTGAGTCTAAACATAATATGCCAAACTAATTAGGTCTATGTGAATGATATGCAGGAACACACTCTGTATAGTAAATGTGTATTGGCCCTAATACAATATTCTACCTATTGCACATTAACCAAGAAGTAATCATAAGTGAATATACTACTACTGTCACGTATGGGCAGGGAAGGAGTGCTCGCTGAGCTTACCCGCGCCCCTGTCCCTGCCTACTTGTCCGCCTATCCTAAATGATAGGCCGGAAACTGGTCGACAATCCCTTCTTAAATAAGTGAGGGGAGTCAAATGTCAACACAATAAAATACAATCCTGTCTGTTGTCAGGGGCAACAGGGAAACAAGCAACTAACAAAGACAAACTAAACATACACACATAAAGTCGATGTCAGTCAAACCGAGTCAAGCCAGGAGTGGGAAGAGGTGCCGAATCGCTATAACCAAAGAGAAGTCAGGTATGAAGCCAGAAGTCAAGTTGCCGGGTATACAAGGAAATAAGGGAATACTAGCTACTCAGGTAATAACCACTTTCACAGGCATCTTCCTAGTGTCTGATGCCTGGTAATATAGGGAGATGCACATGTGGTCAATCAGTAGCTAGCCACTCAGGCAGTAGGGCGTAACCCGGCAACCTAGCAAACAACACCTTGTCAGCACCTGTTAACCCTGCTGGTGCTGACAGTACCCCCCCAGCCCCCCTTTTAAGAGGGGCCACCGGACCCTTAAAACTGGGTCTAGGTTTGTCTGGGTAAGAATCGTAGAATTTCTTAAAGTGGTCGCATGGACAGAAGAGGCCGGAACCCACGATCTCTCCTCCGGACCATAACCTTTCCAATGAACTAAGTACTGGACAGAATTCTGTACCCTTCTACTATCCAGTATTCTAGCGATCTCATACTCAAGCTCTCTGTCAACCTCAACCAGAGGAGGCGGAATCGGGACTGGAGACTGAGAAGGAACATAACGTTTTAACAAGGAGCAATGGAACACATTATGAATCTTAAGAGAAGATGGTAATTTTAATCTGTAACTCACAGGATTAATAACTTCAATTACCTCATAAGGTCCAATGAACCTAGATGCCAGTTTCTTAGACGGAACCTTGAGACGAAGATTTTTCGTAGATAACCACATGTCATCACCAACTTTAAATTTTATGCCGCAAGTACGTCTCTTGTCGGTCGATTTCTTTTGTAGTACTTGGGCATTTTCCAGGTTCTTCTGAACCTGAGCCCAAACTGTGCACAGTTTACTCATAGTGGTGTTGACCTCAGGGTTATCACTATCAGTATTGGTACAGGAAGAAAACCGTGGATTAAATCCATAAACACAAAAGAATGGTAACATACCGGTAGAAGAATGTTCTTCATTATTCAAGGCAAACTCAGCTAGAGACAGAAAGGACACCCATTCATTCTGCCTGTCTGCCACATAACATCTCAAGTACTGTTCCACACTTTGATTCAACCTTTCAGTTTGACCGTTAGATTGCGGATGAAAAGTGGAAGAAAGAGATAACTGAACACCAAATTGTTTACAAAAAGCTTGCCAAAATTTAGAGATAAATTGTACTCCTCGATCTGATACAATATTTTCTGGTAATCCATGGTACCTAACAACATGCCATATAAATACGCCAGCAAGAATCTTGGCTGAAGGAAGATTTTTCAAAGGAATAAAATGACACTGTTTGCTAAACCTATCCACCACCACCCATAAAACAGTTTTTCCCTCAGATGGTGGCAGATCTGTCATAAAATCCATAGAAATATGAGTCCAGGGACTCTTAGGAATAGATAATGGACACAGTTCCCCTGCAGGGCGAATCCGAGGAGTCTTTACTCGGGCACACACATCACAAGAAGCAACAAAAGCTTTCACATCCCTAGTAAAGAACCAAGTAAAGAACAAGGCCCACCGGGCTTGACGAGGATTGAGACGTTTGGCAGATTCCAGAAAAGTAACATTTTTATGGTCAGTGATCACAGTGACCCGATTAACTGCCCCCTCAAGGAAATGTCTCCACTCCTCGAAAGCCCATTTGATAGCCAAAAGTTCTCGGTTTCCGACATCTGTTCTGATGTGGAAAATTTTCGAGAAAAGAAAGCGCAAGGACGCAAATTTGTCAAAGAGGCAGTTCCCTGAGACAAAACTGCTCCGGCACCTACTTTAGAAGCATCTACCTCAACTATAAAGGGTTTAGTCTGATCTGGTTGAACTAAAATTGGAGCAGAAATGAAGCATCCCTTAAGATGTTCAAAAGCAGCTTCTGCTTCCTGAGACCAGTTAACCGGATCTGCCCCTTTACGAGTCAAATCACTTAAGGGCTTTGCGACAATAGAAAAATTCTTTATACATTTCCTATAATAATTATCAAAACCCAGAAACCTCTGTGGTGCTTTTAATGACGTAGGTTGCACCCAGTCAGATACAGCCTTAACCTTCTCAGGATCCATTTTAAAATGTCCTGGAGTTAAGATGTACCCCAGAAATTGAAACTCCTTAACACCAAAAACACATTTCTTTTGTTTAAAAAACAACTTGTTTTGGCATAATACCTGCAGAACAGAACGCACATGATTAACATGAGCCGACCAATCTCGAGAAAAAATTAATATATCATCAAGATACACTACGAGAAATGTACCCATAAATTCACAAAAGATAACATTGACCAAATTCTGAAACACAGCTGGTGCATTACTGAGACCAAAGGGCATTACCAAAAACTCAAAATGACCCTCAGGGGTATTAAAAGCTGTTTTCCATTCATCACCCTCTTTTATTCTGATCAAATTATAATCCCCTCGAAGATCCAGTTTAGTAAACCAACACGCCCCCTGCAACTGATTGAATAAGTCTGGAATCAGAGGTAAAGGGTATTGATTTTTGACTGTGATCTTGTTCAGACCTCGATAATCAATACAAGGTCTGAGTCCTCCATCTTTTTTGGCTACAAAGAAGAATCCTGCTCCCATAGGAGAAACAGATGGACGAATATGACCTTTTTGCAAACTTAACTGAATAATCCTTCATAGCTTCCCTTTCGGGACCAGACAAATTATAAATATGATCCTTAGGATATTTGGCATCAGGTAAAAATTCAATAGCACAGTCATAATCTCGGTGTGGGGGCAAAGCAGAGGAGGCCTCCTCAGAAAAAGCGTCACAAAGATCTGAAATAAATTTGGGTAGAATACTTTTACCCACACCGAGAGTAGCAAGAGAGATGGTAAAGCATTTGTTAGAACACTCAGATCCCCACTTGATAAGTTCCCCTGAGGTCCAATCAAAAACAGGGTTATGATTTCTTAACCAGGGTAAACCCAAAATCACATTTACAGACAAATTTTTAAGAACAAAAAAGGGGATTTTTTCAAAATGCATAGAACTGACCAATAATCCCACTTCGGGAGTAGAAAAACTGACACAACCCCCTGACAAGGGCATATAATCCACTCCTGAAATGGGAATTGGGTCCTCCAACCGTCTCAAAGGTAAATTTAAAGACTTAATACATTTTAGAACCACAAAATTAGCAGCAGAACCCGAATCAAGAAAAGCTTTACCAAATATTTTTCTCTTTTGAAAACATATTTGCACTGGTAACAAAATTTTTGAAGATGATTTTGGAGATACCTGTGCGCCCAAATGACCTCCCCAATTGTCATTTAGGCACTGGCGTTTCCCGGCTGCTGATGTTTGGCGCAATTCTGGAACCGATGTCCCTCGTCTCCATGTGCTTTTCTTCCGAATTGATTTTCTCTGCTGAGGGGAAAATTTCCCTATCTTCATGGGTTCCTGGACAGAGACATGAGAGACAGGAAAAGAAGGAAACATGGAGGAAGGAGAGTGAGGAACAGAATTAAAAGTCCGCTCTCGATTTCTTTCTCTCATACGTCTGTCAAGTCATATAGCTAATGTCATGACTTGTTCTAATGAGTCAGGTGATGGATAACTTACTAAAGCATTTTTAATAGTGTCAGATAATCCTAGTCTGAATTGACACCTAAGAGCTGGATCATTCCAACCTGAAGCCGTGCACCACTTCCGAAAATTCGCACAGTACTCCTCTGCTGTTCTCTTTCCCTGCTTAAGATTGACTAGCTGTGATTCTGCAACGGCTGCACGGTCTGGCTCATCATAAAGAAGGCCCAAAGCAGAAAAGAAAGTATCTACTGAACTTAATTCAGGAGCTGAGGAAGGTAAGGAGAAAGCCCACTCTTGAGGGTCTCCTTGCAACAAAGACAATGTAAGTCCTACTCTCTGGTCCTCTGTGCTAGTAGACTGTGGTCTCATGCGAAAATATAGCTTACAACTCTCTGAAGACAAAAAATGTTTTTCAATCACCTGTAAAACGGTCAGGAAGATTAATTTTAGGGTCACTTGAAACAGCTGGAGGGCAGACCACTGACTGACCATTAGCTGTCTCCTGAGCCTGGACCCTCTCAGCAAGAGATTGCACTAAATGGGTTAATCCCTGCATTTGCTCTACCAAAGCAGTCATAGCAGATGCAGGTATTTGTTTGGGCCTGTGAAAATGTCATGTATGGGCAGGGAAGGAGTGCTCGCTAAGCTTGCCCGCGCCCCTGTCCCTGCCTACTTGTCCGCCTATCCTAAATGATAGGCCGGCAACTGGTCGACAATCCCTTCCTAAATAAGTGAGGGGAGTCAAATGTCAACACAATAAAATACAATCCTGTCTGTTGTCAGGAGCAACAGGGAAACAAGCAACTAACAAAGACAAACTAAACATACACACATAAAGTCAATGTCAGTCAAACCGAGTCAATCCAGGAGTGGGAAGAGGTGCCGAATCGCTATAACCAAAGAGAAGTCAGGTATGAAGCCAGAAGTCATGTTGCCGGGTATACAAGGGAATAAGGAAATGCTAGCTACTCAGGTAATGACTGCTTTCACAGGCATCTTCCCAGTGTCTGGTGCCTGGTAATATAGGGAGATGCACATGTGGTCAATCAGTAGATAGCCACTCAGGCAGCAGGGCGTAACCCGGCAACCTAGCAAACAACACCTTGTCAGCACCTGTTAACCATGCTGGTGCTGACAACTACCCTGAAGAACTATAAGCTTGTTTCAATTGACTATGTAAATGAAGATCTGTGTACACAGCTTGGTTTAGATGTGATATATTATTGAATGTACAAGGTCGAGAACAAGTGCTCAGTGAAAGCATTTCACATTTTCCATATGTATATCCAAGGATTAAGTGTCCTTTAAATTAATTTTTTATAAACAAGTGTGCTTTTCTAAATAATATTAAGTTGCGTTTTGATCAATGAATTAGGAATGGCTCAGTATAACTTAATGGTGTGAGACATTTTATATCTTAGCAATGTTGCTGATTTATTATACATATACTTACCCTGTCTGTGCTATATAAATTATACAAGCATTTGGGTATATTCTGAAAGTGCTTCCCACTTTATATGGGTAGTAATTTACACTCGTACATTATTGTGGCGCCTATTTGTCTGGATATATATCAGATGCATTGATCTGCCTCCATACTGGTGATGCTGCCTCTTTTTGTTGCATGACTTTATTTCCATTCTCTGATTATTCTGATTTTTTTTTCCAATAAAGGCTTATCTACTTTTTTACTCTTTTTTTTTTAGATTAGCTGTTTTCTTTGTATAGGTATATTACAATATTTAGGCTTGGAGACAATGTGGAGTTTATTTACAACACAGGTTGTATGCTCCTGAATGTGGGAGAACCCCGTTGCCAATAGTCTGTTCCCTTTGAAGCTGCTCTCTGGAAAAACATTCAGAGAGAGAGAGAACTTGCAAAGGCATCATGCATGTGTTATTGGGGTCAGAAAAAGAGGTATGGCTCAAGTATACACACAAAAACATTTACTCTAGTCAGATCAAATAAGAGAGAGCAACAATGCCTATATCTAGGCTAAAGTATTAGTGTTATTTACCCCTTAAGGACGAAGTGAGTTTTAATTTTTTTTCTCCTTGCATTTTAATAGTCATAACGCTTACTGTTCCCCCCCCCCCCCCCCCCACGCACACACAGACTCATGTAAGGGCTTGTTTTCTGCACCACCAATTGTACTTTGCAATGACCTCACTAATTTTACCACTAAATCTATGATGAAACTTTAATAGGTCAGACACTTACGCAAGCAGCTATGCCACACATGTTTATGTTTTTTTGTTTACATGATTTAATTTGAAAAATAGGGGGGGGGGGGTTAATTCAAATTTATGATTTTTTTTTATTACCTTTATCACAATTATTAAGTCCCCATAGGGGACTATTACCTGCTCTGTTAAGAGTGAATACACTGTTTAATGATGCGCCATTGCTCCAGGCTGCCATGGCTTCCTGCAGCATTGGATCGCCTATCAGATGGCGTTATTGAGCAATAGCTAATTTCTAACCTATCTGTAGATGTAGAAAAAGCAGCACTCCCTTGAGAATGGCTTGAGAAAGACCGGGAGAGCTGGTCGAAAAGTAGCTGTCTGACATTCACCTTTTGCTTATGGAATAAAAGTTTTTTCATTTTTTCACCTATTGGAGTGCTGCGGATATATTCATCTTCTAATTTCTAACCGAAGTTTTTTTTTTTTTTTAAACAGCTTTACATCTGTCTTTAGCCTGTGTGTGGTATTACAACTTGGCTTTGTTCACTTCCCATTGAAATGAGCTGCAAAACCACACCCAAATGTGGTGCAATTTTTTTTGAAGAAATCAGCTCTGTTTTTCTAATGCTGGATAACGCCTTTAACCCCTTCACGACGAAGGACGTATATGTACATCCTCCGCCGGCTCCCGCGATATGCCGCAGGGTCATGCGGTGTCCCCGCGGCATATCGGGTCGGTCCCGGCGGCTATCAACAGCCGGGACCCGCGGCTAATACAGGACATCACCGATCTCTGTGATGCCCTGTATTAACCCTTCAGACGCGGCGATCAAAGCTGACCACCGCGTCTGAAGTGAAAGTAACCCGGCTGCTCAGTCGGGCTGTTCGGGACCGCCGCGGTGAAATCGCAGCGTCCCAAACAGCTTACAGGACACCGGGAGGGCCCTTACCTGCCTCCTCAGTGTCCGATCGACGAATGACTGCTCCGTGCCTGAGGTTCCAGGCAGGAGCAGTCAAGCGCCGATAATACTGATCACAGGCGTGTTAATACACGCCAGTGATCAGAATGAGAGATCAGTGTGTGTAGTGTTATAGGTCCCCATGGGAGCTATAACACTGCAAAAAAAAAGTGTTAATAAAGGTCATTTAACCCCTTCCCTAATAAAAGTTTGAATCACCCCCCTTTTCCCATAAAAAAAATAAAACAGTGTAAATAAAAATAAACATATGTGGTATCGCCGCATGCGTAAATGTCCGAACTATAAAAAATATATTGTTAATTAAACCGCACGTTCAATAGCGTACACGTAAAAAAAATTCTTAAGTCCAAAAAGGCGTATTTTTGGTCACTTTTTATACCATTAAAAATTTATAAAAAATGTTACCAATAAAAACTTCAGATCACGGTTCAAAAAATGAGTCCTCATACCGGCCTGTACGTGGAAAAATGTAAAAATATAGGGGTCAGAAGAGGACATTTTTAAACATATACATTTTCCTGCATGTAGTTATGATTTTTTCCAGAAGTACGACAAAATGAAACCTATATAAGTAGGGTATAATTTTAACCGTATGGACCTACAGAATAATGATAAGGTGTCATTTTTAGAGAAATATGCACTGCGTAGAAACAGAAGCCCCCAAAACTTACAAAATGGCGTTTTTTCTTCGATTTTGTCGCGCAATTATTTTTTTTTCCGGTTCGCCGTGAATATTTGGGTAAAATGACTAATGTCCCTGTAAAGAAGAATTGGTGACGCAAAAAATAAGCCATAATATGGATTTTTAGGTGGAAAAATGAAAGGGTTATGATTTTTAAAAGGTAAGGAGGAAAAAACGAAAGTGCAAAAACTGAAAAACCCTGCATCCTTAAGGGGTTAAAGAGGAACTGTGGTCACTCTGAAAAAAAAAACTGAAGAAAATTATAGAATGAAGTGTGTTTAGTCATGACTGAAACAATATTAAAGGAGTGATCCCTAACTTTAGGCAAAATAAGTCACAGTACTGATTCTAAATAGTGTTTAAATTAAATATAATAAAAGTGATGACCATCTACCAGCGGAAATTTAAGAAACAAAAGATTACTATGAAAAGGTTGTACAGTAGAATCCCCCAATAGCAGACACTCACAGGGAATAAAAAAGTGTCCGCTATTGCGAGATGTCCCCTATTGGGAAAAAAGGCTCAAGAATCTTTCTAAATGACGGAACACTGTCCTGTACTCACTCCAGAGTGTAATTACCTATATAACATGATAAAAGGCAATATTACAGTAGAATCTACCAGTGCCATTTAATCACCCCTTATCCCTCCCCCATATCATTCCTTCCACCCTTTAACATCCTTTATACCCTGTGCCCCTTATTCCCCCGTGCCTTGTTTCAAATTATCTCCCCTTACCCCTTGTGTCACATCATTTCCCCTTGATCCTCCTGTGCCATTTCATTCCCCCTTTATTGCCCTCTATGTAAAGTCACTCCCCCCCCCCCTTTATGAAGTGGCACAGGGGGGATAAAGGGGGAATGAAATGGCACAGGGTGGGAAGAAATGGTACAGGGGTTGGTAAAGAGGGGGTGATGAATTTGCACAGAGGGTAATAAATGGGAAATGTAATAGCACAGGGGGTATCCAGAAGAAATGATGTGGCACAGGGGGTAATAAAGGGGGATGATTTGGCACAGGTGAAATAAAGTGGCATGGGGGATCAGGGAAGGAGGGGAGTGAATGATGTGGCACAGGGGGTAATAAAGGGGGATGATTTGGCACAGGTGAAATAAAGTGGCATGGGGGATCAGGGAAGGAGGGGAGTGAATGATGTGGCTGGCGGACGTACAAAAGCATGAGACCACTGTTTAAACAGCGGTCTTCTGTTTCTGTGCTCGGGCTTCTGCAGGGGGGTGCATCGGGGGCCTGGGCCCCTTACTGGGGTATTGGCTGAACCCCCTGACGGTGGCCTTGTGTACAAGGAAAGGCTGGCACATAAGCCTGGTTGTCCCCTATTGGGAGTGTTTTGTCCCCTATAGTCCCCTATTGGGAGTGTGTTGTCCCCTTTTAGGTGTGTCCGCATCTGCTATTGGGAGTGTAATGACCGTGTCTGACCTGAAGGGGTAAACTTTCTTGAGCTTTGGTTTGGTTGCTGGCTATGCCCTAGCTATCTGGGCAGCTGGGTCAGCTGACCATGCTGAGATCGCACTTGTGTAGCTTGCTATTTAAAGGGGGTACTCCGGTGAAAACCTTTTTTCTTTTAAATCAACTGGTGGCAGAAAGTTAAACATATTTGTAAATTACTTCTATTAAAAATTCTTAATCCTTCCTGTACTTATTAGCTGCTTAATACTACAGAGGAAACATCACGAACACAGTTCTCTCTGCTGACATTATTATAATAATAATAACACTTTATTTATTGTTGTCCTTAGTGGGATTTGAAACCAAGTCCCCAGCACTGCAAGGCAGCAGTGCTAACCACTGAGCCACCATGCTGCCCTTAGCATACATCTGCTATGCATGGTTGCTAAATTGGACAGAGATGTCAGCAGAGAGCACTTTGTTTGTGATGTCATCAGTGTTCCAAAAAGAAAGGAATTATCTCTGTAGCATTCAGCAGCTAATAAGTACTGGAAGGATTAAGATTTTTTTATAGAAGTAATTTACAAATATGTTTAACTTTCTGCCACCAGTTGATTTAAAAGAAAAAAGGTTTTCACCGGTGTACCCCTTCAACCCCTTATGGACTTATTTTATAAGATAATCTGAGGTGAAAAAAAACAATATTTGTGGGGTGAAATGAAAAAAAAAAAACGTTATTTTGCTACTTTTGGGGCTTCTGTTTCTACGCAGTGCACTTTTCGGTAAAAATTACACCTTATCTTTATGTCCATACGGTTACAAGGATACCCAATTTATGTAGGTTATATTTATTTTACTGCTTTAAAAAATTATAACTACATGCACCAAAATTAGTATGTTTAAAATTGACAACTTCTGACCCCTATAAATTTTTTATTTTTCCCCATACGGGGCTATAAGGGCTAATTTTTTTTTAGCCGCGGTCTGTAGTTTTTATCGATCCCTTTTTTGTTTTTATGGGACTTTTTGATCGCTTTTTATTAATATTTTTATGGTATGTGAAGTGACCAAAAATGTAAAAATTTTGGACTTTGGTATTTTTTTATGTGTACGTCATTGACCGTGCAGTTGAGTTAACCTTATATTTTAATAATTCAGACCTAACGCACGTGGCGGTACTCCATGGAATTTTTTTAAACATTATTTTATTTAAAAAATAGGAAAAGGGGGGTGATTCAAACTTTTATTATGGGGGCTTATTCACATGTATTATCTTTTTTTTCACACTTTTTACTTTTTTTTTTCCAGCCTTTTTTTAGTCCCCACAGGGGGCTATACCATGCAATCTTTTGATTGCATACACTGAACAATGCTATGCAATAGCATAGCATTGATCAGTTTTATCGGCGCTCTACTGTTCCACCCTGCTGAATAGGCTTGGAGCAGTAGATCGCTGATTGGACGACCAGAAGGCAGGTGAGGACCCTCCTGTCATCCAGTAAGCTGATTAGGTCATCGCAATTCTGTGAGCTGCCGGCATAGTTTTACTTTCACTTTAGACGTCGCAATCAACTTTGATCGCGGAGTCTAAAGGGTTAATGCCCGGCATCGGCCCGAGCGGTGGTGCCTAGCATTAACCCTGGGTCCTGGCTGCTAATAGCAGTCAGGACCCACAGGGTTTAAAGCGTTCTCTGGTCGTGAGAAAGGTTTAAACCGCGTTAACGGGACTCAGGATGTACAGGTATGCACTGAGTCCTTAAGTACCAGGACGTCAGAGCGAACCTGTACGCCCTGCGTACTTAGGGGGTTAAACCTGCAGTGTGGTTCTAGTCCTTACCAGTGAAAGACTTTCTTTAGTAACCAAAAATCTTATAGTGTTTCTGACCAGGTTTTGATCTTTGGCTCAGCTTTTTGACTACTCTTCTGCTTAGTGTTCCTGTACTCCGCTGTTTCCTGGTACCAACCTTGGCTAGACTGGCATTGATTTAACCATGTGTGTGTCTTAGTGTATCTCTGTTAGTTGGTGTGCCTCCAGCTGTTTCCTGACTCCTACTGTTTTTGTATTTTATTATTTTGACAACGCTGCCCTAGCACTTAGCAGGGAGGGTTTGTCATTGTTGTTGCCGATACGTCACTTAGGGCAGATTGGCAATAGGTAGGGACAGTGGCTGTGGATGAGTTAGGGCTTCATTTTTCCAAGCCCATACGTGACAGGGAGTGTCCCCTATTAGGAGGCTGCAACTTAAAGGGGTACTCCACTTAAAGGGGTACTCTACTGGCCAGCATTCGGAAATGTTCCAAACGCTGGCCAGTGGAGTACCCCTTTAAGTATTATGGAACTCTGCCATGGAATTAAAAACTTTCCGCTATTGGGAGGTGTCCGTTAAGGGAGATTTGACCAAATTGGAGAGGGAGGCGTTATTTAGACTTAAAAAAGATGTGAACACAGTTGTGAAAAAATCAGACAAATGTGGAAATATCTTGTTGTTATCCAGACAGTACTATCTCGAGGAAGCTGCATGCCAACTCCAAGACACTAGAAATTACACAACATTAAATAGTAACCCTATAAAGAAAATCTCTGATAAATTGCGCTCGTTGTTACGGACTTATACAGAAAAGGGGGTCCTGTCTAAAAGAGGGGCTGAGAAGTTATTTCCCTTGCACCCAAAAGATGTATATTGGTACTTTCTGCCCAAAGTCCACAAAACCCTGGTATCCAATTTGAAAAAAGATATATCTTTACGGACACTAATCGTTTCCTTAAACATATACGATGTTATAAACGCTTTGTCGATGACGTGTTCATTGTTTGGACAGACACGGAGTCATCCTTTGGTGACTTCGTGTCTGCCCTCAAAGACACAAATCCTATGAATTTGAGATTTACTTTCAAAACTGCCGTACACAAACTTGAATTTCTGGATACTAAAGTAAGCAATGGTGAGCTGGTAACTATGGGTTACCGCAAGCCCACCGCCTGCAATGCATTACTTCACTTCCAAAGTTACCACAATGTTAAGAAGGCTGTCCCTTATGGACAGTTTTTGAGATTAAGAAGAATCAATAGTACTGATGATAGTTTCTTGTTGCAGGCGGGGGACTTGCGGGAACGTTAAGCCAAAAGAGGTTACCCTAAACCTTTGTTAGACGCAGCTCTGGACAGAGCTTTGTCACAAAAACAACATGATTTGTTACGTAAAAACAGAAAAAATAAAATGTACCAACTAGATAAAGCAAAAAACAGGACACAGCATAGTTCATGTGGTCTCCAGGGGAAACGGTTTTGTTTTTCTTTTCAGTTTAGCCCAATGGCCTCTATAGTTAGAAAAGCCATTCATGATAATTGGGCTATCCTGAAAAGTGACCCCGATGTAGCCGACTATACAAAAAATGCACCACTTATTACATTTAAAAGGTGTAAAATATTAACGATCTGTTAGTACACAGTAAATTTTCAACAATTCCTCCAGAGAACAATTGGTTAAAAATGCAGTCCCATTAGGTAATTTTCGTTGTGGAAACTGCTCCTGGTGTCCCTTTTTCTCTGTTAACAAATTTTTGTCCCTAGGTGGGGTGGATATAAAAATCTAAGATTTTATTTGTTGCAGGACCAACTTTGTAGTGTATGCAATCATATGTAGTTGCTCGAGATTTTACATTGGATGCACTATTTGTGCGCTCAATGTGAGATTTCGAGAGCACATACATCCTGTAAAAACAAAGAAGGGCTCCCCGAGGTTAATTCAGCATGTCCTGGACAAACACAGAGGTGACACTAATGTGCTCACCTTCTGTGATTTAGAGCGTGTTCACACTACGGGTAATACCGATAGACGAAAAGTCTTGCTTCAACATGAAGCTAAATGGACACTGAGAACTAATGCACAGAGGATCTGAGTCCGTTTATTTAGTACATCCCCCTTCTCCTTTGTTTCTATAGTGTTTTTTGTACTTTTTTTGTACTTTGATCCTCCTTACAGTGTTTATTATCTTTCAAATAAAAAAAGAGAATTATTCTTTTGCAAGCAACCTATACGTTAGAACTATTGGTCGTTTTACAGGTCCACCACCTGTGTTTTTACCTTTGCATTGTTTTATTTTTGTACACTTGTACTTTCACATGTTTTTAATTTGTCATGTGTAAACGCCCACTTGCTCTGACGTATCACAGCTAGGTGTATTTAACCACCTGGACGGAAGAGCAAAGGCGTGGTCTGATGAAGCGCTGTTAATTGGCGTGAAATAGCTGTCAGTGATATTTGTGTTGTATTAGAGGTTAAGGACCTTCGGCTCATGTGACTAGGTCACGTGTTATATCCACAATCCTTTGTACTAGGACTGACAGGTTTGGGTAACCAATAAGCTTTGAGCCTGCCCCTTCAGCTATAAGGGTGCTGTATCCAATGATCGCTCTCTTTCCTCCGGGATATGACAGTGAGCGGAGCTCTGTGTAATTCTAAGTAAACTAGGCCTGAAGCCTACCAATTTCAGCTGCATACTGAACCGTGAGTTTATCAAACTCCATCCTAAAATCCTACGTGACTACTGAACCTAAAATATACCCCTAAATTCAGTGGAACAGTGTAAAGCAAGGATTCAAAGCTTATTCCCTACAAGGTCCCAGCCAACCTGTAAGGAGCCTAAATTCCGGTCCTCTTGTAAAGACATTTGTTAATTGCATCCTGCATAAAATCTGCAGTAAAGTTATTTCAAGTTCAATACAATTCCGGCTGTGGACAATCCTTTATTCCTCCCTATCGTTCCTGGGACGGGTGGCGGTAGGACATATATATTCATTGAGGAAACCCGCACCCTGGTGTCACGACAATTAAGGGTTAATCCTATACCCAGCAACAATACCCTGCAACACCCCTGTTCACCCCTCATCCCAAGTCACCACACATCCTTAACTGGTTAAAACAATGAATTAACTGTCTGCCCCCCTCAATGAATGATGCCAGTGAGCCCCCACATGCCACTGTACCACTGTATCCCCACATGGACTGTGCCCCCCAACATGGACTGTGCCCCTCCATGAACTATGCCCTATCCTGGACTGTGTCCCCTCATGGTCTGTGACCCCATGAACTATGCCCCCAATCAACTGTGGCCCCCCATGGACTGTGCCCCTCTCATGGACTGTGCCCCCCATGTGCTGTGTAGTGTTGCTCGCGAATATTCGCAATTCGAATATTATTTGCGAATATCGCATATTCACGAATTCGCGAATTTCGCGAATATAGCGCTATATATTCGTAATTACGAATATTCGTTTTTTTTTTCTTCACAGTACACATCACAGTGATCATCCCTCTCTGCTTCCAGCTTGTGTGGTGTAAAGAAGGCTGTAATACTACTGTGTGAGACTGGCGTGCGAAAATTTGCATATGCGAAAATTCGTATATGCTAATTTTCGCATATGCGAATTTTCGCTCATGTTAATTTCTGTATATGCAAATTTTCGCATATGTTAATTTTCGCACACGCGAATATTCGCATATGCGAAAATAAAACGAGAATATTACGAATATGACGAATATTCGTCCATATATTCGCGAATTCGAATATGGCCTATGCCGCTCAACACTAGTGCTGTGGAGGGAATCATTTTCTGTGACTCTCCAATTGTTGCAAACTACAATTCCCATAATTTACAGACAGAAGGTCATAATGGAAGCTGAAGTTCTTCAACAACTGGAGAATCACAGGTGGGGGACATGACTGTTTTTAGCTGATCAGGCTCCCTGCCCTAGATCCCAGTGCCTCTCCTTAACTCTGCGACCTCTATGTTGCTGCCGGAGATTGGCTCCCATCTACTGCAATAAGGTATAAAAGGCAGTGAGTGAGGAGTGAATCACTCAGCAACAACCAGCTCCTGTCTGTGTGACATGTTAAACATTTTTTAAAGGACATTTTAAGTCATGTTATTGAGAGTACAGTGGGAATTTCTGTAGCGACTTGAACTTGACAAATGTCAGATATATATTAGATAGTGCTCCATGTTTAAGAGGCGCTCTATAAGATTGCTTTGAACTGGATACAGCTGATGTATGCTGTTATACATATCTGATAACCAAAACACATGATGCTAATAGGGGTGACCCCACCTGTAAACCTCTTATCTTGCGACTTTAACCTCTCCCATGTATTTTCTGTACAGCCCAAATGGCACCATTTTAGCAGCAAGCTCCCTTTGTTACAAGCTTCATTAAACATGGAGATCGATACCCGGCATAATACAACCGAAGAGATAATGAAAACAAATGGAAGTTGCAAAGCTAAGGTGATTGTAGGGTCAGGTTTTGTCTGGGAAAATCCATTGGGAAATTAATACCCAGTTTATATGATTTTGCATTCAGCTATTTTACAGTGATTAACTTAGCAGCCGCGAATAGAGATAGGAAGATTGTGTTATTGTTCAAGCATATGTGCACTTAGTTCTTATTGTTGCGTTTTAAAGCCATCAGATGAAAAAGCTTGATTTATTCCTTCCTACTGTAAACATGGCTTTATAGCCAACACTCATAACTTATTTTGTATTCATTTCTGCTTCTAACATCCATGGAAATATATAGGAACATAACTTATTTGTGCTTTATGTATTCTGTATACAGGTGATATTAATAAATGTAGTGGAAGTGTTGTTAGCCATGCATGACATATGTAATGTATTTGGTAGTTTGCTGTACTAGTTTTTTAGGTTGACCTTTAGTGTGGGATCAAGTGCCATATTTTGCTGGGTAGGAAAATGGGCAGCAGCAAATGCACAACAGAATATAGCACATGTGACCCTACCCTAAAGGGGTATTCAGTTTTAGATAAATGTATCCCCTATCCACAGGATAGGGAATACATGTCTGATCACAGGGGGTCACACCATGATCTCCTGGACAGCCCCCCCCCCCCCTCCGAGAAGGCATGCTCCCGCTGAAGAGTGACAACAAGCTCAGCCAATCACTTGCTGAGACAGTTCCTCTGCGTTTGGCAGAGTTGGCCATAACTGTTCAGCACAAGGAGGCGATCTCTGAAGGTGGGGGCAGGTGTTCTGGAGTGCTAAGTGCGGAGAAGCAGCATCTACTAGAACTAGCACTCTACCTACCAGTTATATTTGTAATGTCGATGATAGGGATCTTAAAGGGAATAAAATGGTCATCTCCAAGAAACATCGCCAGTAAATTGTAATGTTATATGGCCATCATTCAGTGGATCTATGGGGGCTCTAATCTAGCCCATTGAGTAGTATGGATGGGGTCTGCAAGCTGTATATAACAGAATGCGTAACAAAATGTGTAAGAAAACTGCATCAGTTTAGAAACTATAAGGGTAGGAACACACATTGCAGATACGCTGCAGATATTCAGTGTATAGATGATATTATTCACTGTATTGCCATACAAATATTATTTATGTGGGAAAATTGAAAAGAAAAACGCAATTTAAGCAAATTTTGGAAGGTTTTGTTTTCACGCTGTACACTTTCCGGTAAAAATGACATGTTTTCTTTATTCTGTGGGTCAATATGATTAAAATGATACCCATGATATATGCTTTTATATAATTGTACCGCTTAAAAAAAATCTCAAACCATTTGAACAAAATTAGTATGTTTGAAATTGCCCTATTTTGACCACCTATAACTTTAAAAATTTTCCGTATATGCCCCATATACGGAAATATTGTGAGGGCTCATTTTTTGCTCCATGATCTGTTGTTTTTATCAGTACCACTTTTGCTTAGGTTTTACTCTTTATTCATTTTTAATAAATTTTTTTTGAATAAAATGTGACAAAAAAGCAGCAATTTTGGACTTTTTAAAAATTTTTTACGTTTACTCCGTTCACCGCACGGGATGATTAACAATATGTTTTAATAGGTCATACTTTTACGCATGCGGTGATACCAAATATGTGTATTAATTATTCTTTTTTTACACTTTTTGGGGGTAAAATGGGGAAAAACGGACGTTTTACTTTTTATTGGGGGAGGGGATTTTTCAAATTTTTTAACTTTTTTATTTTACATTTTTTTACTTTTTTTTTTAACACTTTTTATGTCCCCATAGGGGACTATTCATTGCAATCATTTGATTGCTAATACTGTGCAGTGCTATGTATAGGACACAGCACTGCTCAGTATTATCGGTGATCTTCTGCTCTGGTCTGCTCGATCTCAGACCAGAGCAGAAGACCCCAGGAGACCGTCAGAGCAGGGTGAGGGGACCTCCGGCCGCCATGCTGGATGATCAGATCCCCGCGGCAGCGCTGCGGGGGATCCGATCGTCCATTCAAACTACCGCAATGCCGCAGATGCCGTGATCTGTATTGATCACTGCATCGGAGGGGTTAATGGCGGTCATTACCGGCGGGTCCCTGGCTGCTTATATCAGCCGGGACCTGCCGGGCATGACGCGAGCACTGCTCCGATGCTCGCGATCATGTCGGCGCGTAAATGTACATCATGGTGCGCTAAGTACCACGTCACCAGGAGGTACATATACGTCCATTGTCGTTAAGGGGAGTGGAGTTTGTATATTTAAATACACATAAACCATGGCCTGAGAGAGAGAGAGAGATGGAGGGAGGGAGGGAGGAAATAGAGAGATTTATATTGCAACTATACTAGGGTGTATTACTCTAAAACTAATAGGGGAAAGTTTGTGTAAGCACAACATTTTGCTATCCTAAGTATAATATATAGGCACTTAGCACTATTACGTATTTCCCTGTTAAACTCATAGGGGCCAGTTATTGTTAAAGGCCAGAATTACCTACACACCTGCTTTTAATGCCTAATTCAGGTGTAACCGTACTGGGGCACATTTTGTTATCCTTTATATATACTCACTGAGCGCTTTAACATTTTTTCCTGGTAACCCCTTAGGGACCATGGGCATACGGGTACTCCCTGATGCCCTGGTACTTAAGGACCAAGGGCGTACCTGTACGCCCATGGGAATTTAGGTCCCCCCACCCCATGTCGGGGATCGCCGCAAATCGCTGATCAATTCAGATCATCGATTTGCAGCAATTCTGGGCTGATCGGGTCTCTGGTACCCGATCACCGGAAAATAGGGATGATCCGAGCTGTCAGAGATAGCACCGATAATACTAAAGGATAGGTGCCACCTCCACCTATCCCCTGTGATTGGCCGGTCAGGACTGACCGACGAATCGCAGGGCAGGTGCAGGGGGTGACAGTTCATTTCCCCTGCTCTGCCTGCCCCTGAAAGTCTGGGCAGAGCAGGGGAAGATGGCAGCAACGGCTGCGGGGGCCAGCATGTCGGGGGGACCGGCGGCAGATACCAGACTGCCAGCGGGGACAGGCGCAGACAGTGGGGGACCGGCGCAGGCAAGTGGATGCAGCAGCGGCGGTGGTGTCAGATGCAGCAGTGAAGATCGCTGTAAAGTGATCTTCACTGCTGCTTCTAGGTGTTTCAAATCTAATACTCCAAGCATGCGGGGAGTTGTAGTTTTGCAACATCTGGAGGGCCACAGTTTGGAGACCACTGTGCAGTGGTCACCAATCTGTGCCCTTCTAGATGTTACAAAACTACAACTCTCAGCATACCCAGACAGTTCAGGCATGCTGGGAGTTGTAGTTCTGGAACATGTGGCCCTTCAGATAGGGCCCTGGACAGTCTCGGCATGCTGGGAGCTGCAGTTTTAAAACATCTGGAGTGCTACAGTTTGAAAACTACTATACAGTGGTGTTCAAACTGTAGCCCTCCAGATGTTGCAAAACTACAATTCAAAGCATGCCGAGACTGTCCAGGCATGTTGGGAGTTGTAGTTTGGCAACATCTGGACCTTCAGATGTTGCTGAACTATAACTCTCAGCATGCTTGGGCAGTCTGGGCATGCTTGGAGTTGAAGTTTTACAACATCTGGAGGGCTACAGTTTGGAAACCACTATAAAGTGGTCTCCAAACAGTTCTCCTCCAGTTTTTGCATAACTACAACTCCCAACATGCCCTCCGGCTGTCTGGGCATGTTTGGAGTTGTAGTTTTGCAACAAATGGAAGCACACTGGTTGGGAAACATTGTCTGTTACTAACTCAGTGTTTCACAACCAGTGTGCATCCAGCTGTTGCAAACTACAACTCCCAGCATGAACTGACAGAAAAGCTGAAGGCACACTGGTTGTAAGTTAAGTAACAAACTCTCAGTGTTTTGCATCCAGTGTTCCTCCAGCTGTTACATAACTACAACCCCCAGCATGCACAGACAGCCAAAGGGCATGCTGGGAGTTGTAGTTTGGCGACAGCTGGAGGTTTGCCCTGCCCCATGTGAATGTAGAGGGTACATTCACATGAGCAGGGGTTTATAGTGAGTTTCTCGCTGCAAGTTTCAGCTGTGACAAATTTTCTGCTCCAGCTCAAACTCCCCGTGGGAAACTCGCTGTAAACCCCTGCCTGTGTGAATGTACCCTAAAAACACTACACTACACTAACACAAAATAAAAAGTAAAACACTACATGTACACACTGCCCTATACAGTTACGGAGCCTCCATGCTATTGCAAAACAACAACTCCCAGTATTGCCAGACAGCCATTGACTGTCCAGGCATGCTGGGAGTTTTGCAACAGCTGGAGGCACCCTGTTTGGGAAACACTGCCGTAGGTAAATTTTTGTATCGGAGGCAAGTCTAATTCTTGCATCCGGGTTCGTCACTATGCAAATCCCTAATTGAAGCCTCAAATGTGCATGGAGCTCTCTCACTTTGGAGCCCTGTCGGATTTCAAGGCAACAGTTTAGGGCCACATACGGGGTATTTCCATACTCAGGAGAAATTTCCTTACACATTTTTTGGGAGCTTTTCCTCCTTTCAAGATAAAGTTTGGGTCTACTCCAGCATGTTATTGTAAAAAAATTTACATTTTTACACTAACATGCTGGTGTTTCATTTTCACTTTCGTTTTCATTTTCACAAGAGGCAAAAGGCAAAAAAGACGCCCAAAATTTGTAAAGCAATTTCTCCTCAGTACAGAAATACCCCATAAGTGGACGTAAAATGCTCTGAAGGGGTGGCTGATCGTTACAGCAGTTCTGACATAAATGCAAAAAAAATAAAAAATAAAACACTGACATGTGACCCCACTTTGGAAACTACAACCCTTGCGGAACATAACATGGGGTATAGTGAGCTTTAACACCCCGGAGGTGTTTGAAGAATTTTCACAAAATTTGGACGTGAAAATTAAAAATGTTTATTTTTTCACAAAAATGCTGGTGTTATCCCAAATTTTTCATTTTCACAAGGGTTAATAGTAAAAAAGCCCCCCAAAACTTGTAACCCTATTTCTTTTGTGTATATAAATACCCCATGTGTAGACGTAAAGTGCTCTGCGGGCGAACTACAATGCTCAGAAGAGAAGGAGCGCCATTTGGCTTTTGGAGAGAGAATGTGTCTGGAATTGAAGGCCATGTGTGTTTACACAGCCCCCATGGTGCCAGAAGAGTAGACCCCCCCCCACATGTGACCCCATTTTGGAAACTACACCCCTCAGTAATATAATAAGGGGTGCAGTGAGCATTTTCACACCACAGGTGTCTGACAGATATTTTGAACAGTGGTCCGTGAAAATGAAAAATTTTATTTTTCATTTGCACAGCCCACTGTTCCAAAGATCTGTCAAATGCCAGTGGGGTGTAAAGGCTCACTGCACCCCTTATTACATTCTGTGAGGGGTGTAGTTTCCGAAATAGGGTCACATGTGGAGGGGGTAACCCCAGCATTTTAGTGAACAAAAAATGTATCTACACATCCGACTTTAACGAAAAGTCGTCAAACACCTGTAGGGTGTTAAGGCTCACTGTTCCACTTTTTGCGTTCCTTGAGGGGTGTAGTTTCCATAATAGTATGCCATGTGGGTTGTTTTTTTGCTGTTCTGGCACCATAGGGGCTTCCTAAATGTGACATGTCCCCCCAAAAACCATTTCAGCAAAATTTGCTTTCCAAAAGCCAAATGTAAAAACGAAGAAATACAAAAATTGGAGAGAGGACAGGATCGATATTAAAGTGCATACAGTGACTTTTCTTCACATTTACTTCACCAATAGGGGTTTTTCATCCTAAACCCCCTAAATCCTGCAAGCCTTCAATCAAACACCCTGGACACAGCACGCTAAGCAGGGCGCACACATCTCACGCTTGTCCTTCACACTTCGGAAGTGGCCGAAGTCTTTCGGAATCGGCTGGAGTCTTTCAGAAACAGCCGAAGTCCACTAGTTCTGGTGATGTTATGCTAAGAGCACAACACATATTGAAGCTTGAGTACCCAATCTCTTGGTGAGTAGCCGGGGTGTTGCCTGGATTGAGCCCGTCAGTGTTGCTTTCTGGACGGTCAGGAATTACTTCTGTGGAAATGCGGGTTCCACAAATCCTGTACCGCCTTACTCTCCCAACTTCCAGAGGCTGTGGTGGTGCAGGATTTGTGGTACCCTTCAGTTCCACAGAAGTCATATCTGACTGTCCAGAAAGCAACACTGACTCCTTCTCTTCTGAGCATTGTAGTGCGCCCTCAGTGCACTTGACGTCCACACATGGGGTATTTCCATAATCAGAAGAGATGGGGTAAAAAAAATTTGGGGGGAATTTTCTCCTATTACCCCTTGTAAAAATGTAAAATTTGGGGAAAAAATTGCATTTTAGTGAAAGAAATAAAAAATGAACTAACACATCCAACTTTAATGAAAAGTCGTCAAACACTTGTGGAGTGTTAAGGCTCACTGTACCCCTTGTTACGTTCCTTGAGGGGTGTATTTTCCAAAATATTTTTTGCTGTTCTGGAACCATAGGGGCTTCCTAAATGTGACATGCCCCCCAAAAACCATTTCAGAAAAACTCTTCAAAATCCCATTGTCGCTCCTTCCCTTCTGAGCCCTCTAATGCACCCAGAGAGCACTTTACGTACACATATGAGATATTTCCTTACTCAAGAGAAATTGGGTTACAAATTTTAGGAAGATTTCTCTCCTTTTTCCCCCTTGTAAAAATTCAAAAACTGGGTCTACAAGAACATGTGTAAAAAAGTGTAAAAAATTTTGATTTTTAATTTTCTCCTTCACTTTGCTGCTATTCCTGTGAAACACCTAAAGGGTTAACACACTTTCTGAATGTCATTTTGAATACAGTGAGGGGTGCAGTATTTATATTGGGGTCAATTATAGGGTATTTCTAATATGAAGGCGCTTCAAATCCACTTCAAAACTGAACTGGTCCCTGAAAAATTCTGATTTAGAAAATTTTGTGAAAAATTGGAAAATTGCTGCTGAACTTTGAAGCCCTTTGATGTCTTCCAAAAGTAAAAACATGTCAACTTTATGATCCAAACATAGAGTAGAAATATTGTATATGTGAATCAATATATAATTTATTTGGGATGTCCATTTTCCTTATAAGTAGTGTTGCTTGCGAATATTCGCAATTCGAATATTATTCGCGAATATCGCATATTCGCGAATTCGCGAATTTCGCGAATATAGCGCTATATATTCGTAATTACGAATATTCGTTTTTTTTTTTTTTTTTTTTCTTCACAGTACACATCACAGTGATCACCCCTCTCTGCTTCCAGCTTGTGTGGTGTAAAGAAGGCTCTAAAACTACTGTGTGAGACTGGCGTGCGAAAATTCGCATATACTAATTTTCGCATATGTTTATTTTTTCGCATATGCTAATCTTCGCATATGCGAATTTTCACATATGTTACTTTTTGCATACACGACTTTTCGCATATGCGAAAATAAAACAAGCATATAACGAATATGCGAATATTCGCGAATATATGACGAATATGCGTCCATATATTTGCGAATATTCGCGAATTCGAATATGGCCTATGCCGCTCAACACTACTTATAAGCAGAGAGTTTCAAAGTAAAAAAAAATGCTAAATTTTTACATTTTTCATCAAATTTTGGAATTTTTCCAAAAGAAATGATGCAAGTATCGACAAAAATGTTCCATTAACATAAAGTAGAATATGTCACGAAAAAACTATCTCGGAATCAGAATGAAAAGTAAAAGCATTTTACTACTTAAAGTGACAGTGCTAAGATGTGCATAAAATGCTCTGGTTCTTGAGGGGAAAAGGGTCCTTAAGGGGATAAACTCATAGGGGCCAGTAATTGTTAAAGGCCAGAATTACCTACACACCTGCTTTTAACGCCTAATTCAGGTGTAACCGTACTGGGCCATATTTTCCTATCATAAGTGTAATATATACGCGCTCAGCACTTTTACGTTTTTTCCTGTTAAACTCATAGGGGCTAGTTATTGTTAAATGACAGAATTACCTACAAACCTGGTTTTAACACCTAATTCAGGTGTAACCATACTGGGGCGTATTTTGCTATCCTAAGTGTAATATATACGCATTCAGCTGTTGTACAAGTACGTCAGGCAGAGAAGTGCCAGGAGTGGCCAAGGCCTAAATTTATCAGGTGCATGCAGAGGTCGCAGCAGAGTAAGGGCATGTGGCAGCAGGAGTTGCAGCAAGAGGTATGAGCTCCCGGTGTCAGCTAGTGGTCGTGTCTCGACCAGCAACCCAGCGGCCATGATTGATAGGTTCCCTCGGTCATCCACTTGATCCCAAGTGACATTCGACACCCCCAGTCCACAGTCGGTGGACTCCTCAGATTAAACCCTTATTTGGCATGGCCCTCATGCTGCTGCTGCCACCTCCAGGCTCTCTCATTCTGCTGCTCTAAGGTCTCCTCATGCTAATGCTACTACCTCCACGCTCTGTCATTGTGCCACCATATAGTCTCCTCATGCTGATTCTGCCACCTCCAGGCTCTCTAATTGTGCAGCTGTACGGTCTCCTCCTGCTGATGCTGTCACCTCCAGGCTCTATAATTGTTCTGCTTAATGGTCTCCTCATGCTGGGACTGTCTTGGATATTACCTAAAATGTTTTATGGTAGCACTAGCAAACATACATGCTCAATAAAGACTTCAACATTGATCTTTTAATGTTAGGGGTTGTTAAGCCCTCTTATGTACACAGCCTGCTGCCTGATCCAGGCTTTGTGTTTCAGGAACTACTTGGCTTGTGCTGCTGGGCTTGTGCCTAAAATTTTGGGATGTTAGCACTAGCTAACATACATGTTCTGTACAGATTTCAATATTCACCTTTTAATGTTAGGGATTATTAAGCCCTCTTGTGTACTTCTGCTGCTGCCTGATCCAGGCTGTGTGTTTCAGCAACTACATGGTTTAGTGATGCTGCTGGGCCTGTGCCTAAAATTTTTGGATGTTAGTGCTAGCTAACATACATCTTTTATACAGATTTGAATATTAACATAATGTTTGGGGTTGTGAAGCCCTCTTGCAAACTGATGCCTGCTCCAGGCTGTTTGTTTCAGGAAACACTTTGTTTAGTGATGCTGCTGGGCTTGGGCCTTTAACTTTTTGATGTAAGCACTAGCTTACATACATGCTTAATTGAAATTTCAACATTGATCTTTCAATCTTAGGGGTAATGAAACCGTCTTGTGCACTCCTTATGCTTACTGCTCCTGTCTGTGTCATTCAGCAACTACATGGTTTAGTGATGCTGCTGGGCCTAGGACATTACCTATATATGTTTATGGTAGCACTAGGTACCATACATCTTCAAAGGAAATTTCAAAATGCATCTTTTATTCTGAGAGATTGTGAGGCCCTTTTGTCTCATCATGTGCCGTCAACTCCAGGCTGTGCCATTCAGACACTATATTGTCTCCTCCTGCTTCAGCCACCTCCAGGCTGTGTTATTGAACTCTCAATGTAAGGAGTTATAAAACCCTCTTGTGTACTGCTGATTCCTGCTCCTGACTGCTCCTGTGTCTTTCAGGAATGACTTTGCTTACTGATGCTTCTGGGCTTGGGCCTTAAATTTTTGGATGTTTAGCACAAGCTAAATACATGCTTAATAGAAATGTCAACATTTATCTTTCCATGTAAAGGAGTTATGAAACCCTCTGGTGTACTGCTGATGCCTGCTCCTGACTTCTTCTGTGTCTTTCAGGAACTACTTGGCTTACTGATGCTTCTGGGCTTGGGCCTTTCATTTTTGGATGTTTAGCATGAGCTAAATACATGCTTAATAGAAATTTCAAAATTGATCTTTCAATTTAAGGGGTTATGAAACACTATTGGGTACTGCTGATGCATGCTCCTGTGAGTTTCAGGAACTAATTGGCTTAATGATGCTTCATGGTTTGGGCCTTAAATTTTTGGATGTTTTGCACTAGCTTACATACATGCTTAATTGAGATTTCAACATTGATCTTTCAATCTTAGGGGTTATGAAATCCTCTTGTGTACTGCTGATGCCTTTTCCTGACTGTGTCTTTCAGGAACTACTTGGCTTACTGCTGCTTCTGGGCTTGGGCCTTACATTTTTGGATGGTAGCACTACCTAACATACATCTTCAATAGAGATTTCAACATTCACATTTTAATTTTAGGGGTTGTGAACCCCTCTTGTGTACTCATGCTGCTTCCTGCTCCACTCTGTCAGCCCGTTGGTCGTGTGACAGTGAGCGAAAAGTGTTGGAAACAATGGCTTGTCAGCGCAATGGAGACGTTGCGCCTACATCTCAAGGCCACATGAGCCCTGTGGGGACTTATTAGATTTGGCCCTTTGTACCCACACGCCAGGGTCCGGGACACTAAAACTTGGGAGTTAAAAGTTCAATTTCAAAATCATTAATTTAAATTTAAAAATCTTAAATTTAAATAAAAAAATCATACATTTTAATGGTCTCCTCATGCTTCAGCCAACTCAAGGCTGTGTCGTTCAGGCAAAATATGGTTTACTGATGCTGCAGCTGGGCCTGGGTCTGGGAATAAAAATGCTGTTATGGTAGGTAGCACTAGCTATCCAAAATCATCATTTTAAAATTCAAAAATTCTTGTGTTTTTTCTTGGGGATTGTGAAGCCCTGGTGTGTACTCATGCTTCAGCAACTCCAGGCTGTGTCATTCAGGCACTATATTGTTTACTGATACCGCTACTGGGCCTGCTCAGGAATGCTCCTGTGTCTTTCAGGAATTACTTGGCTCACTGATTCTTCTGGGCTTGGGCCTTAAATTTTTCGATGTTTAGCACGAGCTAAATACATTCTTAATAGAAATTTCAATATTGATCTTTCAATGTAAGTGGTGAGGTATGAAACCCTCTGGTTTACTGCTGATGCCTGCTCCTGACTGTGTGTTTCAGGAACTACTTAGCTTACTGATGCTTCTGGGCTTGGAACTTAAATTTTTGGATGTTTAGCATGAGCTAACATGCATCTTCAATAGAGATTTCAACATTCACCTTTTAATGTTAGGGGTTGTGAATCCCTCTTGTGTACTCATGCTGCTGCCTGCTCCTGTATGTGTCATATAGCAACTACATGGTTTAGTGATGCTGCTGGACCTAGGACATTGCCTATATATGTTTATCGTGGCACTAGGTACAATACATCTTCAATTGCAATTTCAAAATTCATCTTTTATTATTAGAGATTGTGAGGCCCTATTGTCTCCTCATCTGCCGCCAACTCCAGGCTGTGTCATTCAGACACCATATGGTCTCCTCATGCTGCCAACACCTCCACACTTTGTCATTCAGCCACTATATGATCTCCTCATGCTGCCAGCACCTCCACGCTGTGTCATTCAGCCACTATATGGTCTTCTTATGCTTCAGCCTCATCCAAGCTGTGTCATTCAGCCACTATATGGTCTCCTCATGCTGCCAACACCTCCACACTGTGTCATTCAGCCACTATATGGTCTCCTCATGCTGCCAAAACCTCCACATGATGCCACCTCCAGGCTCTGTCATTGTGCCGCTCTGCGGCAGTGATTCAAAAAGTGATGATGGTAATCTGCATGTTATTTTGAATAACAGTATTATTTCACTACCCCAGCATATGGAGTATATGTGTGTTAGAACACAGCAAAGTGTCCTATACCCCTATTGAGGCTCTCTGTGGGCCAGAAATAGCCGTTTTTAATATAGATTCGCCGCAAATAAATGCGGATCGATACAATTTTTTTCTAAAAATTCGGCGAATTGGCCAAATGGAATTTTTGAAAAGTTCGCTCATCTCTAGTTACTACGAGCAACAAATCATTAAAATGCCACCTAACATGGCGGTTATTATATAACAAAGATTCCTGCCAACCCTGTACCACAAAATTATGGCATTGGAGCAGACACACACTTTGCAGACATGTTGCAGCTATTTTGCAGCAGAAAAGGAAAGGGATATTATATTACATTCCTTAATATTTCCCCTTCTAGTTGGAAGTGCATACAAAACAGAAAGGATGGGGACATGTAGCATTGCTATCATGACTCAAGGAAACAGAATTACAGATGAGTAAATACCAGCTTTTCATCTTGTCACAACAGCATCAACAGAGAAATAAACCAAGTATGCATAGATGACCAAGTGGCCACTCTGCAAATTTGGTCAATAGAGGCTTTCCTCCTCTCTGCCAAAGAAGATGCCACTGCTAGGGTTGAATGGGCCCTGAGATCAAGAGGGAGAGAGAGGCGAGTGGACACATAGGCCAAAGCTATAGCCTGTCTTATATACCTAGAAACAGAATGCCCTCTAGTCTTATTTTCTCTGTTTGGGCCAGAAATGTGTACACGAAGTCTATCTTAAATTCTAAAATGTTAATTCTATTGATGTACTCTAAGACACACCTTCTAACATCCAGCACATAAAAAACTTTCTCTTTTTTATTAGCTGGATTACTACAGAATACATATTAAGAGACATGGAAAGTAGCAACAACTTTTTGGTTCCTTATACAGTGAGCCTCCAAATGTTGCAAAACTATGACTCCCAGCATGCCCTGACAGCCTTGGGCTGTCCGGCCATGCTGGGAGTTGTAGTGTAGAAACAGCTGGTGTCTCCCTGTTTGGAAAGACAATACCAGAAGGGTCTGTTCCGATAATACAAAATGTACAATGTAAACAGGGCCTCAGACTTACCACCCTGGCTCTCGGCTATAGCCCCTTTATGACGTCATCACTAGGGGTGGCGCTACACAGAACCAGCCTGGGACAGAAGCCAGGGAGGTAAGTAGACGTTGACTTCTGTATACGATACATACAGACATCTATAGATGGCTGTATATATTGGATACCGCCCAAAGGGGCTATAGAAGCAGGGAGTCTCGTCAGTATAGTATACACTTGTGCACTTTGCACCTATGTATACTATACGGCCAACACAGGTGAGTATGCATCCGACCCACAGAGTGAAAAAACTGCCACAGGGTACAAAATTTGCTGTTTATATACACCAGCAAAAATGTCAGAAAAACTGCCAAAACACAGAAAAGTTGTGGCAGTTTTTCTGGCATTTTTGCTGGTGAAAAAAAACCTTAGTAGAATTCTAGCCTAAACATATTTTGGGAATTTTCTCACATGGTGTTTTTCTGAACCATAAAAAAAAATAGTATACCTATATTGCTATATTTTGTTTGTAATGTGGTGATTTTTCTGTCACTGCCACTGTAGTTTTTGAGCCAAAACCAGAAGTATATTCATAAGAAATGGTAAGTATAAAGGAATTAAACTTACACTTCCTCCTTCTGCTGAATACACTTCTGGGTTTGGCTCAAAAACTGCAGTGGCATTTTTTTTCAAAAAAGAAATGCCAGAAAAAAACCCTATGTGGAAACCTAGCCTTAACCCCTTAACGACCATGGTGTAATCAAGCGCAGATTACATTGATCAATGCCATACTATGGCATAGCATTGTTCAGTGTATGCAATCAAAGTATTGCAAATAATTGTCTCCTATGGTGGCTAAAAAAAAAGTGTAAAATAGTTAAAAAAGTGAATAAATGTGATTTAACCCTTCCTCAAAAAAAGTTTGAATCACCCCCCTTTTCCCATTTAAAAAAAAATATGTAAACAAAAATAAAACTAAACATATATGGCATCACCACGTGCCTAAATGTCCAAACTATAAAAATATAATGTTAATTAAACCGCACTGTCAATGGCGTACACATAAAAAAATTACAATGTCCAGAATTGCATATTTTGGTCACTTTGTATGCCCTAAATTTTTTTTTATAAAAAGTGATATAAAAGTCAGATCAAAACAATCATGGTACCAATAAAAACTCTTACCCTTATACCACCCCGTATATGAAAAAATAAAAAAGTTATAGGGGTCAGAAGAGGACTATTTTAAACATGCAAATTTTGGTGCATGTAGTTATCATTTTTTTTTTAAGTAGTAAAATAAATTGGGTATTATTGTATCCATATGGACCTACAGAATAAATATATGGTGTAATTCATTTTTACTGAGAAGTGCACTGCCTAGAATTGGAATTCCCAAAAGTTACAAAATGGTGTTTTATTTTTCCAATTTTGCCCGACATATATTTTTTTTCTGGGTTCGCTGTAAATTTTGTGGCAAAATGATTGATGTCATTATAAAGTAAAATTGGTGGCACAAAAAGTAAGCCCTCATATCAGTCTGTAGGTGCAAAATTAAAAGCAGTATGATTTTTAGAAGTTGATGAGGAAAAAGTGAAAGTGCAAAAATGGAAAAAACTGTGGTCCTTAAGGGGTTAAGGTTTTTTTGGGGGTCCATTTTTAAACATTCAACATGACCTAGGTGTAGCATTTTTCTCCCCCATGTGTAAACATGTGAACACAATCTCCATAAGAAATCGTTAAAGGAGTAGTATAGTGAAAATTTTCTTCATCCTATTGTGCCCGGACTGCAAAAAAACTAAAAAAAAAAAAAAAAAAACATTGACTCACCTTTCTTCATTTCCCCATTATGCCGCTATAGCTCTTCAGTCCTCCAGTCTGGTCTTCTTCCTTCTTCCATGTGCAGGGATCGTCACACTGCAGTCAGCATATCGCTAGCTGCAGCAATGTCCCACCTCGGCCAGTGATTAGCTGAGCGCAGTGTCAGGTAAGGAGGCCGGACAGCACGGAGGAAGTGGAGCCCAGGCTCCTTACATGACACTGCGCTCAGTCTATCACTGGCCCGAGGCGGGACAATGGGTGTATATTTACATCCATTGCCCTCTCCCGTTACATGAAGTACACTCAGGAGCTAAATGCACTTCATACCTGGTGGGTAAGGACTGTATGTAATAGTCCTCTATGGTGCCTAAAAAATGGTGTAAAAAAAAAAAAAAGAAGAAAAAAATAGTTAATAAATGGGATTTAACCCCTTCCCTAATAAAATTTTGAATCACCTCATTTTTCCTATAAAAAAAAGTAAACAAAAATAAACATAAACACGCGTGGTATCGTTGCATGTGTAAATGTTTGAACTATAAAAATAAAATGTTAATTAACCCCTTGGGGACGGAGCCCACTATAACCCTAAGGACAGGAGCATTTTTTTGCAATTCTGACCACTGTCACTTTAAGCATTAATAACTCTGGGATGCTTTTACTTTTCATTCTAATTCCGAGACTGTTTTTTTGTGACATATTCTACTTTATGTAAGTGATAAATTTTTGTCGATACTTGCATCATTACTTGGTAAAAAATTCCAAAATTTGATGAAAAATTTAAAATTTATCATTTTTCTAACTTTGAAGCTCTCTGCTTGTAAGGAAAATAGACATTCCAAATAAATTATATATAGATTCACATAAACAATATGTCTACTTTATGTTTGCATCATAAAGTTAACATGTTTTTACTTTTGGAAGACATCAGAGGGCTTCAAAGTTCAGCAGCAATTTTCAAATTTTTCACAAAATTTACTAAATCGGAATTTTTCAGGGACCAGTTCAGTTTTGAAGTGGATTTGAAGGGCCTTCATATTAGAAATACCCCATAAATGACCACATAAAAACTGCACCCCTCAAAGTATTCAAAATTAAATTCAGAAAGTTTGATAACCCTTTAGATGTTTCACAGGAATAGCAGCAAAGTGAAGGAAGTGAGAAAATTCAAAATCTTCATTTTTTTACACTGACATGTTCTTATAGACCCAGTTTTTGAATTTTTACAAGGGGTAATAGGAGAAAAAGCAACCCAAAATTTGTAACCCAATTTCTCTTGAGTAAGGAAATACCTCATATGTGTATGTGAAGTTCTCAGTGAGCCCAGTAGAGGGCTCAGAAGGGAAGGAGCAAGGAGTGAGTTTTTCTAAAATGGTTTTTGAGGGGCATGTCACAGTTAGGAAGCCCCCTATGGTGCAAGAACAGCAAACAAAACCCCATATGGCATACTATTTTGGAAACTACACCCATAAAGGCACGTAACAAGGGGTCCAGTGAGCCTTAACACCCCACAGGTGTTTGACAACTTTTCGTTAAAGTTGGATGTGTAAATGAAAAAAAAAAATTCACTAAAGTGCAGTTTTTGCCACAAATTTACCATTTTTACAAAGGGTAATGGGAGAAAATGCCCCCCAAAATTTGTAACCCCGTCTCTTCTGAATATGGAAATACCCCCTGTTAGGACATAAAATTGTCTGCGGGTGAACTACAAAGCTCAGAAGAGAAGGAGTCATATTTGGCTTTTGGAAAGCAAATTTTGCTGAAATGGTTTTTGGGGGCATGTCGCATTTAGGAAGCCCCTATGGTGCCAGAACAGCAAAAAAAAAAAAAAAAGATACACCCATCAAAGAATTTAATAAGGGGTGCAGTGAGCATTTACACCCCACTGGCATTTGACAGATCTTTGGGCTGTGCAAATAAAAATTAAATTTTTCATTTTTACGGACGACTGTTCAAAAAATCTGTTAGACACCAGTGGGGCGTAAATGCTCACTGTACCCCTTATTACATTACTTGAGGGGTGTAGTTTCCAAAATGGGGTCACATGTGGAGAGGGTCCATGGGGGCTTTGTAAACACACATAGCCATCAATTCCAGTCTAATTCTCTCTCAAAAAGCCCAATGGCGCCCCTTCTCTTCTTAGCATTGTAGTTTGCCCGCAGAGCACTTAACATCCACATATGGGGTATTTATATACTCCGAAGAAATGGGGTTACATATTTTGGGGGGCTTTTTTTCCTATTACCCCTTCTGAAAATGAAAAATTTGGGGTAACACCAGCATTTCAGGGGAAAAAAACAGATTTTTAATTTTCCTGACCAACTTTCACGAAAATTTGACCTTTGGGTTGTTAAGGCTCACTATACGCCTTGTTACTTTCCGTGAGGGGTGTAGTTTCCAAAATGGGGTCTCATGTGGGTGTTTTTTTTTTTTTTTGCGTTCATGTCAGAACCGCTGTAACGATCAGCCACCCCTGTGCAAATCACCAATTTAGGCCTCAAATGTACATGGCGCTCTCTCACTCCTGAGCCATGTAGTTTGTCCAAAGAGCATTTTACGCCCACCTATGGGGTATTTCCGTACTAAATTTGGGGGTCTTTTTCTCCTTTTCCCTCTTGTGAAAATGAAAAGTATGGGGCAACACCAGCATGTTAGTGTAAAAATTTTTTATGTTTTTGCACTAACATGCTGGTGTAGCCCCCAACTTTACCTTTTCATAAGGGGTAAAAGGAGAAAAATCCACCCAAAATTTGTAATGCAATTTCTCCTGAGTACGGAAATACCTCATATGTGGCCCAAAATTGTTGCCTTGAAATACGACAGGACTCTGAAGTGAGAGAGCGCCATGCGCATTTGAGGCCTAAATAAGGAATTTGCAATAGGGGCGGACCCGGTGACAAGGATGGGGCTTGTCTCCACCAATATCCTACAGCAGTGTTTCCCAAACAGGGTGCCTCCTATGTTGCAAGACTCCCAGCCTACCAGGACAGTCAATGGCTGTCCGGCAATACTGGGAGTTGTGGTTTTTCAACAGCTGGAGGCTCTGTTTAGGAAACACTGCAGTATAGGATGTTTTTCACTTTTATTGGGGGGGGGGGGTGTATATGTAGTGTTTTACTTTTTATGTGTTAGTGTAGTGTAGTGTTTTCAGGGTACATTCACACAGGCAGGGGTTCACAGTAAGTTTTCCGCTGGGAGTGTGGGCTGCGACGGAAAATTTGCCACAGCTCAAACTTGCAGAAGGAAACCCACTATAAACCCGCCCGTGTGAATGTACCCTGTACATTAAAATGGGGTGGGGGGGGGGACACCCCAAACCTTCAGCAGGGGCAAAACTACAATTCCCAGAATGCACTGACAGACCGTACATGCTTGGAGTTGTAGTTTTACAACAGCTGTAGGTAAACTGTTGGGGAACCACTGAGTTAGAAAACAGACTCTAGCTCAGTGATGCCCCATGTCATGTGCCCCTCACATATAATGCTCCCTGAGGGGGCAGGACATGGGGCATTATATGTGAGGGGAAAATTTATATACTTTGATAAAAAGGACCATCACAATCTTCAGCACCAGGCCCAAGATGCTCTTAATCCGGCCCTGATGCTGGGAGTTGTAGTTCTGCAAAATCTGAAGGGCCAGATATTGCAGAACCACACACCCAGCATCCCTGACTGTCCGGGAATGTTGGGAATTGTAGTTTTGCAACAGCTGTAGGTACACTGGTTGTGAAACACTGAGCTAGAGTCTGTTTCCTAACTCAATGATTCCAACCCGTGTGCCTTCAGCTGTCTGTCAGTGCATTCTGGGAGTTGTAGTTTTGCAACAGCTTGAGGCACACGGGTTGGAATCACTGAGTTAGGAAACAGACTCTAGCTCAGTGTTTCCCAACCAGTGTGCCTACAGCTGTTGCAAAACTACAATTCCCAGCATTCCCGGACAGTCAGGGATGCTGGGCATGTGGTTCTGCAATATCTGGCCATTCAGATGTTGCAGAACTACAACTCCCAGCATCAGGACCGGATTAAGAGCATCATGGGCCTGGTGCTGAAGATTGTGATGGGCCTTTTTTTTATCAAAGTATATATATGTTCCCCTCACATATAATGCCCCATGTCCTGCCCCCTCAGGGGGCATTATATGTGAGGGGCACAGGATATGGGGCATTATAAGTAAGGGGCAAATGTCAGGGGGGCATCATAGGCGCATTATATGGGCACATGACAGGGGGGGGGGCCCTGTCATGTGCCCCTCACATATAATGCCCCCTGACATGTGCCCCTCACAAATAATGCCCCCCTGTCCTGTGTCCATCACATATAATACCCCCTGTCCTGTGCCTCTTACATATAATGCCCCCCTGTCATGTACCCCTCATATTAATACCCTCTGTTCTGTGCCCCTCACATATAATGCCCCATGTCCTGTGCCCCTTCATATATACCCCCAGTGGCGTCTCCAGCATTCATATTTAGGGGGGGCACATGGGGGGCCAGTGACAAAAGTGGGGGGGGGGCAATTTTAAAACGTGTGTGCATGTATGTGTATATATATATATATATATATATATATATAAATATACATACATACACACACACATATATATATATACACACAATGATTTTTTTCCCGTTTTTGCCATAGATTTTTTGGGTAAATGACTGATGTCATTATAAAGTAGAACTGGTGGCGCAAAAAATAAGCCATCATATGGATTTTTAGGTGCAAAATTGAAAGGGTTATGATTTTTAAAAGGTAAGGAGGAAAAAACAAAAGTGCAAAAACGGAAAAACGCTATGTCCTTAAGGCATTAAAACTTTTGGACACTACCATCAACTTTGATAGCGGCATCTAAAGGGTTAATGTCGGACATCAGCCTGATTGGTGATGTCTGGCATTAGCCGAGGGTTCTAGCTAATGATTTATACAACACAGTGGGAGCAGGCACTGTGCGTACACATACGCCTTGTGTCCTCAGGTCTCATTTACACGGATGGATCCCCAGCATATTTTACGCTGCGGATCCCCCGACAATGGACCCTACAGTGCTGCCTCCATCTGTGCCTGCTCAAAACAGCAATCCTCCGCTACGAGCAGACACGCTTTGATGTGTATACTCGCAGGGCCAGTGCAAGGATTTCTGCCTACACAAGCGAAGCTCCATTTTGGTGCCCCCCCCCCAAACCTGCAGTCCACTCTGCGCCCCACCTCCCTTGCATATATGTTTCTTTAAATTATCTCCTATGCAACACTGCAGATAACAGTAATAACTCTGAGTACAGATAATGTAGTAGATGTGATCAGCAGTCCTATGTAACACCACAGATAACACAGTGATAACTCTCTGAGCACAGATAATGTAGAAGTGACCTGCAGTCCTATGTAACACCACAGATAACACAGTGATAACTCTGAGTACAGATAATGTATATATGTCACCTGTAGTCCTATGTAACACCACAGATAACACAGTGATAACTCTCTGAGTACAGATAATGTATATATGTGACCAGCAGTCCTATGTAACACCACAGATAACACAGTGATAACTCTTAGTACAGATAATGTAGTAGATGTGACCTGCAGTCCTATGTAACACCACAGATAACACAGTGACAACTCTCTGAGTATAGATAATGTAGTAGATGTGACCTGCAGTCCTATGTAACACCACAGATAACACAGTGATAACTCTCTGAGTATAGATAATGTAGTAGATGTGACCTGCAGTCCTATGTAACACCACAGATAACACAGTGATATCTCTATGAGTACATATTATGTAGTAGATGTGACCTGCAGTCCTATGTAACACCACATATAACATAGTGATAACTCTCTGAGTACAGATAAAGTAATAGATGTGACCTGCAGTCCTATGTAACACCACAGATAACACAGTGATATCTCTATTACTTTCGGTTCGAGGCACACCACGGGGAAAAAAAATTTCGCCGGGCACCCCTACCGAAGTTGACAAGCAAGAAAAAAAAAATATATAAAAAAGGATTACGCAATGCACAACCCCCAGTCGTGCATTGCGTAATCCTTTTTTATATATTTTTTTTTATCAAAATCTGTCAGGAGGAAAAGTTTCTGAGTTGCCCGCAGCAACCAATCAGGAGGTTTTGATAAATCTCCTCCAATAGGGGTGTAGAGGAGTGTACATGGGTGACAGAGGGGTGTAAATGGGTGACAGAGGGGTGTACATGGGTGACAGAGGGCATAGGGGGGTGTACATGGGTGACAGAGGGGTGTAGAGGAGTGTACATGGGTGACAGAGGGCATAGGTGGGTGTACATGGGTGACAGGTGTAGACTGGGGGTGGTCAGAGGGGTGAACATGTGTAACATAGGAATGGACAGGGGTGACAGAGGGGTGAATAGGGGGGTGGACATGGGTGACAGGTGTAGACTGGGGGGGTGGTCAGAGGGGTGGAGAGGGGGGGTGAACTTGTGTGACAGGGGAATGGACAGGGGTGACAGACGGATGACCAATGTGGATATGGATGACAGGAGGGTGGACAAGCGGTTAAAAGAGGCGACAGGGGTGACAGAGGTGTGAACGAAGGGATATGCAGTGGGACGCTGTGTGCGCACGCACAGCAAAGCGCACAGAAACTTCCCTTACCCCCTGCGCGCCGTGAGTCACGGGGCGGGGAGGGAAATAAAAAAAAAGTGCAAATTAGCGTTCCGGTACTCTAAAAGCGCGCTCTGGGTGCAGGGAGAGGTGCTTGTACTGTAAATAGGCATTTTTGGAAGTGGCGGTACTGAGTACCGCTGCGTTCCGGCCCACTTAAAGCACTGGTCTTAGTAGAAAAAAAAAAGTCTTGATTTTTTCCGCCCCCCATTGGCTGCGGAGTCCTTGCGCCCCCAAGCGGACGCTTGGTTTGCCTAATGGCAGAACCGGCCCTGTATACTCGCACACATCGCAGCTGCTCTCGGCCTAGTTCAAAGAGCAGGAGCGGCCATGATGTGTGTGAGTATACACATGAAAGCGTGTCTGCTCGTAGAGGAGGATTGCCGTTTTGAGCAGGCACAGATAGAGGCAGCACTGTAGGGTCCATTGTCGGTGGATCTGCAGCGTGAAATACACTGTGGATCCACCCCTGAATGAGCCCTTAGGATACGCTCACACGTACAGGATCTGCTGTATATTTTCTGAAGCTGATTTTGCTTCCTATTGAAGCTAATGGGTTGCAAAATCAGCTGCACAAAATATGCAGCAAAAATATGCAGCAGATCCTGTACATGTGAATGTACCCTTGAGGGGTTAATGATAAACTAGCAGTGTGTTCACATGTTGTCCCTCCAGAGGGGTCACTTTCCCTCCTCCAGTGTCCACAGGTCACCAACAGGTCACATTACCAGAACAATTTATGGAAAAATCGCCGCAAAAATTGCGCTGTTTTACCGCGATTTATGAAAAATAGCGGTAAAAGCGCGCAATTTTTGACGCGATTTTTCCCAAAAATTGTTGTGATAATGTGACCTGTTGGTGACCTGTGGACACTGAAGGAGGGAAAGTGATCCCTCTGGACTGCTACCATACACATTACTCAGCCCCGGGTTATACTGCTGATCAGGGGGGAGAGAGGGAGGACACGGGACATCACTCACCTCACCTGAAGCGGCCGCTCTGCTGTGTGACCTGCTAGCTCTCGGCCCGTCCTCTCCTGTGCTGGGGGCGGAGCCATCAATGTATCGGGACATCCCTATTTATTTTAAATTGGGGGGGCCCAAGGGGGGCACGGCCTGATCTAGGGGGGGGCATGGCCCCCTCTGGCCCCCCCTAGCGACACCACTGAATACCCCCTGTCCTTTTCCCTTCACATATAATGCCCCCTGTCCTGTGCCCCTCAAATATAATGGCGCCTGTCCTGTGCCCCTCACATATAATGACCCCCTGTCCTGTGCCCCTCACATATAATACCCTCTGTCCTGTGCCCCTCACATATAATGCCCCCTGTCATTTACCCCTCATATATAATACCCCCTGTTCTGTGCCCCTCACATATAACGCCCCCCTGTCCTGTGCCCCTCACATATAATGCCCCCCTGTCCTGTGCCCCTCACATATAATGCCCCCTGTCCTGTGCCCCTCACATATAATGCCCCCTGTCCTGTGCCCCTCACATATAATGCCCCCCCTGTCTTCTGCCCCTCACATATAATGCCCCCTGCTCTTTGCCCCTCACATATAATGCCCCCTGTTATGTGCCCCTCACTTATAATTTGCCCTTTTCTGTGCATGCACACCACCCCCCCTCCCCCCAAGTTTTAATAATTCCCCTGTACCATACGGCACCCAAGCACCTCTCTCCAGCTGTCACATTTCTCAGACGCTGCTCCGTTCTTGCAGTGTGAGAGCTGCGGGGGGGGGGGTGATCTCCGGGCGCCAGCGCGATTATATGACGTCATCGCGCCGGCCTGCCGTGGATGGCATCCCCGTGGCTCACACTGCAAGAATGCAGCAGCATGTGAGAAATGTGAGGGAATGGTGGAGCTGGACAGCGGATAGCTCCCGCTCCACCATGCTATAGTACAGGAGGGGCAACAATCTCAGGGGGAAATTACCCCATTGCCCCCCCCCCCCCTGGATCTGCCACTGGCAGCATGGAGGTGATAGAGCAGGGGTCTCAAACTCAAATTATCTGGGGGCCACTGGATGTAGCAGCTGGGTCGCATGCGCCCCTTACATATAATGCCCCCATCATGCGCCCCTCATCATCCACCAGCAACACCCCCTACCAGAAGTAGCACCACCATTAACTACCAGCAACCCCCCCATTCCTCTACCCCTGTGTGGTAATAGCATGAGCTTATGGATGGTGGGGGTGCTACTTCTGGGGGGGAGCATTAGGCAGGCAGCAGTTTTCCCACATTAAGAAGGTAGCAGTTTCCCCACATTAGGAAGGTAGCGCTTTCCCCACATTAGGTAGGTAGCATGTTCCCCACATTAGGTAGGTAGCATTTTCTCCACTTTAGGTAGTAGCAGGCTCCCCACATTAGGTAGTAGCAGGTTCCCCACATTAGGTAGTAGCAGGTTCCCCACATTAAGTAGTAGAAGTTTTCCCACATTAGGTAGTAGCAGGCTCCCCACATTAGGTAGTAGCAGTTTTCCCACATTAGGTAGTGGCAGGTTCCCCGCATTAGGTAGTGGCAGGTTCCCCACATTAGGTAGTGGCAGGTTGCCCACATTAGGTAGTGGCAGGTTGCCCACATTAGGTAGTGGCAGGTTCCCCACATTAGGTAGAGGCAGGTTCCCCACATTAGGTAGAGGCAGGTTCCCCACATTAGGTAGTTGCAGGTTCCCAACATTAGGTAGTGGCAGGTCCCCCACATTAGGTAGAGGCAGATTCCTCACATTAGGTAGTGGCAGGTTCCCCACATTAGGTAGTGGCAGGTTCCCCACATTAGGTAGTAGCAGGCTCCCCACATTAGGTAGCATTGTCGCCCCCACCACCCCACATATACACACACACAGACACACAAACGTACAAACACAGACACACACACAGACAGACACGCACATACACACACAGACAGACACACACACACATACACACATAGACACACTTACCCGTCCTGCACTGCGCTTCTCCTCTCCGCCGGTGGCCTGACGAGTGACGTCACTGATGTCCTCCTGAACGGGTCTGAGGAGGGACGTCACATGTGCGACGTCCCTCATCAGACTCGGGCCGGCCAACCGGAGATGTGGAGGAGGGAGGGGTAAGTGAAGCCTTCCGGCATGAAGGATGCCTGAAGAATTTACATGCCTGGTGCCCGGAACTGCATGTCCCGGGCGTCGGGCAATACAAATTTCACATACCGCAAACTTTCGTTCCGGGAGTTTGAGGCTTGATTGTCGCGGGCGCCGGTCGGTCTGTGCGGGCTGTTTGTGCGGGCCGCCGGGCCTATTTTAACGCAGGGGCCTGGAGCTGCGGCTCCATCCGCCCCTATGTTAATCCGGTCCTGCCCAGCAAGCCTGGACAGTCTGGGTATGCTAGGAGTTGTAGTTATGCAACAACTGGGGAAGAACAGTTTGGAGACCGCTAAGTAGTGGTCTCCAAACTGTAGCCCTCCAGATGTTGCAAAACTACAACTCCACGCATGCCCAGACTGTCCAGGCATGCTGGGAGTTGTAGTTCTGCAACATCTGAAGGGCCAGATATTGCAGAACTAAATGCCCAGCATCCCTGACTGTTTGGCAATGCTGGGAATTGTATTTTTGCAACATCTGGAGGGCTACAGTTTGGAGACCACCATATAGTGGTCTCCAAACTGTGCCACTTCCCATGTTGCTAAACTACAACTCCCAGCATGCCCAGACAGTCAGTGCATGCTGAAAGTTGTAGTTTTGCAACATCTGGAGGACCACAGTTTAGAGACCACTACACAGTGGTTTCCAAACTGTGACCCTTCAGATGTTGCAAAACTACAACTCCCAGCATGCCCAGACAGCCTTTGGCTGTCTTGGCATGCTGGGAGTTGTAGTTGTTGTAGTTTTGCAGCTTTTAGGAGGCCACAGTGAAGATAACTTACCGCAAGTTATTATCACTGCAGCCTTCTCCACGCCGCACTTTCCGGCTGCACTCCTCCTGCTGCCGTCAATGCCGCCGCTCCTCAAAAATGTTCCTCTGCCGGTCCGGTAATCCGCCCATGCTCCCCACCTCACCGCCGTGTTCCCCCCTGCTCTGCCCATACTTCGATCGGTGGGCAGAGCAGGGGAAATGAACTCTAACCCCCCGCCCTCAACTGTCATTGGTTGTCAGCCTGATCGACCAATGGCAGGGGATAGGAGGAGGTGGCAACTCTGACAGCTCCGATCATTCTTATTTTCCCAGCGATCGGATCACCAGTGACCCGATTGGCCCGGATCACCGCAAATCGCAGGTCTGAATTGACCGGCGATTTGCGGCGATCGCCGACATGGGTCTCAGGACCCCCTGGGCATTGCCACGGGAAGCCTGCTGATAGATATCAGCAGTCATCCCGGTCTGATCACTGCACGGTGAGCGGCGGTGATCAGAAATGCGGAGGGCGTACAGGTACGGCCTCTATCCTTAAGTACTGGGATGCGAGGGCGTATCCATATGCCCTCTGTTCCCAACAGGTTAAATAACACGGTCAATGGCGTATGCATAGAAAAAAATGCCAAAGTCCAGAATGCATATTTTTGGTCACTTTGTATACCCTAAATATTTTTTATAAAAAGTCCCATCAAAACAAATATAGCGCCAATAAAAACTACAGATTAGGGCACAAAAAATTAGTCCTCATTTATCCCCATATGTGGAAAAATTTAAAAGTTATAGGGGTCAGAACAGGACATTTTTAAACATGCTATTTTTCGAAGTAAAACAAGAAGTAAAAAAAAAATAAAACCTATAAAAGTTGGCTATCATTTTAACCATATGGTCCTACAGAATAAAGATAAGGTGTAATTTTTTACTGAAAAGAGCACTGCGTAGAATCGGATGCCCCCAAAAGTTACAAAATGGCAAAAACTGTTTAAAATTTTGCCCCACAAAGATTTTTTTTGTTTCGCTGTAGATTTTGTGGTTTAATGATTGATGTCAATCTTAGACCTCAGCGGTCAAGTGTTGTACTCTGGCAACATCACTCAGTGATGGACACCATATCAAGAGTACGGCGCATGACCAGAGAGGCCACCGATTGGCTGCAGCGGTCATGTATTGTCAGACTGTTATCAGAAGAAGCGAGGGGTCTGGGGGGGTTGGGCAGGTGTAATCAGCACTAGATCGAAAAAAAAAATATATATAATGATATAAATAATGTATAACCCTCTTTAAAGGGGTACTTCGGCCCTGAGACATCTTACCCCCTATCCAAAGGATAAGGGATAAGATGTCTCACCGCGGGGGTCCAGCCGCTGGGGACCCCCGTAATCTTGTACATCACGATACTCCGGCACCGTGGTCGCCACCCGGCTGTTTTATGAGGTGGCACCGCAGCATGCAGGTCAAACAGGTGGGTGGCGAATACAAGATTGCGGGGGTCTCCAGCGGCAGGACCCCCGTGGTGAGACATCTTATCCCCTATACTTTGGATAGGGGATAAGATGTCTCAGGGCCAGAGTACCCTTAAGGGAATGGAGAAGGTGGCATAATTGAAGGGAAAAGCATAGAAAGAGCATACAGGATCCCCCATTTCCCCACAAAATGGCACAGAAAGCTCACACAACACAAACATGTATATCTTTGTTCGATAACCATCAGTCAAATATTTAATAATTTTTTACGTAATATTTTTAAAATTCCATAAAATTTGCTGGTCACTGTCCCCTGGCAGACATGTTCAATTCTGTTTTTACTATATTGTTTTCAGTGATCATCAGCTATGACTTCTCAATAACTGTGCAAAAAAATACTAGGCAAAAACAAACAAATTGTATTAGTTTACAAAAATTTTTTAATTAAGTTTAGGATTAAATGTGGTGTACTTGTTGCAGATTTTCTGCAGATAATTGTTTAATGGGGTGTTTCAGCCCCTAAAATGTATCCCCTTTCTACAGGAGAGGGGGGTAAGTGTCTGATCATGGGGGTCCAACCTGCAGAATGTTTATGGCAATGCCGGAGAAAATAGAACGCGTCACTCCCATAGACAATGCATGATGCATGTGTCGACCCAACACTCCATGCAGGGATCCCATTCACTAGGTCACTTGGGTCCCCAGGACATGTGAAAAGCTACCTTTTAATTACATCATTTTCAGTTGCAGTATAGTGGATGAGATTTAAAATCAGAAGCTGATCCCGATTCTGCTTAAAGGGGTACTACCGTGGAAAACTTTTTTTTTTTTAATCAACTGGTGCCAGAAAGTTAAACAGATTTGTAAATCACTTCTATTAAAAAATCTTTATCCTTCCAGTACATTTTAGGGGCTGTATACTAAAGAGAAATCCAAAAAGAAATGCATTTCCTGTGATGTCCTGACCACAGTGCTCTCTGTTGACCTCTGCTGTCCATTTTAGGAACTGTCCAGAGCAGCATATGTTTGCTATGGGGATTTTCTCCAGTTCCTAAAATGGACAGCAGAGGTCAGCAGAGAGAACTGTGGTCAGGACATCACAGGAAATGCATTTCTTTTTGGATTTCTCTTTAGTATACAGCCCCTAAAAAGTACTGGAAGGATTAAGATTTTTTAATAGAAGTGATTTACAAATCTGTTTAACTTTCTGGCACCAATTGATTTAAAAAAAAAAGTTTTCCACGGTAGTACCCCTTTAAACCTGCCACCTGAGATGTGCATTTCAAATCTTCTGCATGTCAATTTTTATCGGATTCTCTGCAGTGAAAAATCCACAGTTAATGTTCTGCTGTTGCTGTTTTAATGTGGATTTTGAGTAATGTAGACATTCTTGTGTATGTGTTGTGCTTACCTTTTTTAGCTGATGTAATAAGCATTGGATTTTAGCCCTATCGATTTCTATTTATACACTGAAATTATTTTCTAATGCTGCCTACATTTCCCTTGAAGCCTCCAGCTTTGCAGAGAGGAAGGTTGGAGTCTCATCACTGAAGTTCAGCTAATTAGGCAGCTGGTTCTGAAGTTCACCCAGGTGAACTGATTAGACTAGAGGTTAGAGGTCAGTTCATAACAAATGCAATTTTGAGTTATGTTTTCTTATTCAAAGTGTGTTTCATAGAGAAAAATTGCAGGGAGAAGAAAGTGATTTGACTTATAATTATAATTAATTTGTTTCAAGAAAATTTGATGTTTTCAGGTTGGTTTCACTCATTGGCCCTTGATTTACTAAGAGTGGAGTGTAGTTTTTTTTGTGGGGGTTTTCCCAACAGATATTTTTCTACGGTATTTACTAAGGTTTCCCTACATTTCCCTAGGTTTTGCTTCTTTTTACAAATGCACTGCTCTGACCCCTTTTAGGGTTTTCTCAGTAAAATGGAGAGTTAGTCAAGTTCTTTTTAAATTCTGGCACAAATTCTGGCACAGACAGAATTTCTGGCACAATGCGTTAGAATCTGTCGCACAACCTGACATAACAATTCGGGTTTACAATAGTAAATCAGGGCCGTTGTGTTTTTACAGAATTATTACATCGTTGTGGCTGTGTTTTTTCTGCAGTTTTACTAAATAGTTGTAAAAATTCTGAATTTCTTTTTCAAATCATTTCTAACATATTTAACAACACACATGAGCGAGTTAAAAAAAAAGTAATGCGTAAAATAATAAATTTAACAAGGTGGCACGCAGGCCATTATCATTTCACAACTCAGGAACTAGTAATGGAGACCTAGTACAGAAGTGTAGGGTTAGAAGTATGAGTTAGAAGTCTTACACTCACATATAATTAAGTTGGGGATATTGGAGTGGAAAGAAAGTGGAGGGTGATGGGGGAAGAGAAAACACTGGGTTATAACTAATGGAAATAAGGAGGGAGGGGGTGAAACCAACTATTTACAGACCAGGCAAATACATCAGAATAAATTATGTTGTGGCTTAATGCAGATATAGCACATCTCAAACACATTTAGATAAGAGTATGAGCGAGTGGCTAGGTGGTTAGATGAAGGTTAGGTGAAGGCTAGCAAAAGAACTCAGACGTAAAGACGGGTCTCAGGGGTAATTAGATGTGAGCTATTTACACCCTTCTGAGAGGGGGGCAAGGCAACGTGAATCTGGGTGGGGTACAGGTGAGCTGGGGTCAGGATTGGAGGAACAGTAGGATTTCCAAGGAGCCCAGACTTTTTGGAAAGTGGCATGTCTCCTCAGCTCCCAAATCGCTAACACCTCCATTCTACATATGTGGTGGGAGCGTAGGGGGGTTGTTGAATGCCAGTTAGCGGGTATAAGGAGCTTTGAAGCTGTCAATATGGCAGTGGCTAGGTCTGCTTTCTTGGGGTGGAAAATCGGATTTGGTGTGGAAAGAGGGATTTTTGCTTTGGTGATTAGTTTCATGGTCGATAAGACCTCCTCACAAAAAAGTTTGATTTTGGTACAGAAGAACCAGATGTGGGACAACGTGCCTGTTTCAGTTACACATCGCCAGCAGAAGTTATTGCTTATTAAGTTAAGGTGGAAGAGCCATTCAGGCATGCGTCACCACCTAGTTAGGAGCTTAAGAGAATTTTCCTGGATCTGAACACATCTGGAAAAAACATGAGCTGACCAGTATGTGCTTGACTTTTTTGTTTGAGAAGGTAGTTCCTAATTCAGAACCCTATGCAAGCACGCAACTAGATGTTTGAGGTGCAGAATTAGCAACGATTTCCTCCTACAGGCGCAAGATGATGCCATCTAGAAGTTCAGGAAACATGGAATATTTATTTATATTGGGCTATAAGTATCTGCTCCTCCCTGTTCCCTGGGCCAGTTCTTTGGTTGTCTGTGGTATTCCTTGGTTGTCTTTGATTGTCTAGCCTGTGTGAAGTCTTGTTCCCAGAGTCTGTGTATCTTTTCCTAGTTCCGTCCTATCCGGTACCTGTGTTCCTGCCCTGTCCTGTTGTCATCTCGCCACCTCCTGTCTGCCACATCCTGCCAGCCACGTCCTGCCAGTCTCTGCCTGTGCCATGTCACCTCCCAGCTACCTGTGTGGACAAATCATGCGTGGGGTAGAGACCTGGGTGCCACCCGCCGCAGCAAGACCATCCCGCTTTGTGGCGGGCTCTGGTGAAAACCAGTGGCACCTTAGACCCCGCTCCCTGGCACGGCTCAAGTCTCCTTCCACACAAGCCCAGAGGATCCACCACCTGCTGTCCACCTGCTGTGATTCCTAACAACATGACAAAACTACAGTAATAAATGTATGGTTGCAACTTTAGGACTAATGATGGCAAGTGGGCATTCTATAGGCTTATACAAAAGATATAAATCAAACCTTGTGATATTCTATTCCAAAGCCATAAGGTTTTGTCTCATGATTATTGGAACTTTAGTCTTACAGAGCATATGTTTTAGTGCTTACAGTAACACTGTTTTTCCTCTAAATTCAAAGGTCAGTCCGACAAAATGTATACATTTAGTCATATTGTCTTGTGGAACTCAGCAACAATAAAAATGTTAAAAAAAATGGTAAAGTTTCACATTTTGGTGCCTTTGTCATTTGTCCAAATCATACCATATTTAATTCACAACCTTGCTTTCTCATATCAGGTGTGTGCTGAATTAGATACATGACCGCTGTATATCCAGCTCTCCAATATTAAGCCTCTTTAAGCACACACCTGATATGAGAAAGCAAGGTTGTGAATTAAATATGGTATGATTTGGACAAATGACAAAGGCACCAAAATGTGAAAATTTACCATTTTATAAATATTTTTTATTGTTGCTGAGTTCCACAAGACAATATGACAAAATGTGGACATTTTGTCGTACTGACCTTTGAATTTAGAGGAAAAACTGTGTTACTGTAAGCACTAAAACATATGCTCTGTAAGACTAAAATTCCAATAATCATGTGACATTAAAACATAGAGACAAAAATAATAAACATGTTAACTGAATAATAATAAAATTTGTGAAATGAGATTACATGTACTGTGTATATTATCAGCAATGTATTGTTTCCTTTAAATTATTGTATATACTGTAGCTTTACACTTTTTGTGATGGTGTATATTATATTTATCTACAAGTTAACTTTTTATTTATTTTTATGGAGTTTAATTTATTTTTGCATTATAGGCTGTGGTTGTTGTGTGTTTTATTCAGTTTTCAAGATGCTGCCAACCACTGAAATGTTACTGCTTATGATTTAGATGGCTTCAGCTCTGCGTAACAGTTCTTTTCATAACATGGAAGGGGAGTAAAAAATCCTAAGAACATATTTACAAGCACCGAGAGAGACATTATTTCCAGATTTGCAAAGATTTACATGACACAGCAAAGTTTCTTTTATGTCTAATTCAATCTGTAAACCATGCTTTGGCAACCTTTGACTTTTTTTTACATATTTCAGACACATCCTCTGAAGACAGCAATGAGGAAATGCCATAGACATGCAGTTTCCCAGATCTAATATAGAAATGTACATGCCTTCTGGTATAATACATTCTTTCCATTAGAATAGGATTGTCACAGGCCTTGAGCAGATTCACAGAAACAGCAAACATATTGATGAACTCACCAAGCACTAGAGGTACCAGCCAGCTAACAATTATTTGGAAATGTTTATTCCGTGGTTCGCATCAACATCATACAACAAACTGAAAAAATGAAAAATGGATATGATATAATTAAATGTGTTGATTATTTAATGTAAGTTGTCTTGGGAAACATATTTACTGCTTGTTACTGTTGTGCCCAAAAAATATTGTTTTGATTTCAGAGACATGTCCCAGATCCCCGGACAAGCATGACTTTAAATTGTGTGCATGTCTGTAGGATGCATGCAGAGTTAAAAGGATGCTGTGCTCCTGACAGGACAGAGATTACTGTCCTGTTAATTCAGCCAGAAATTCCATTGTGGGAAGCATCCCTGTTCGCATTACAGAAGTGGTCTCCTGCTTCTGCATACCTCAGTTGAACAGATTGACAGGCTGTCAATCACTCACAAAAGGCCGCACCTTCCTGTGCACTCAGGCACACAAGTGGCGTCATCGGGAGAGGGAGCACAGAAGAAGAGGAAAGAAGAGGCCTGAGGGAGCTGCTGTAGCCAATGGGGAAAAAGAAAGAAGAGCCGCAGGAGGTATGCTGGTGGGAGCAGGACAGGTTACTGCTGCCTACCTAATGTGTGTGAACTGCTGCCTACCTAATGCAGGGGAACAGCTTCCTACCTAATGTGGGGGACATCTTCTGCCTACCTAATGTGGGGTACATCTTCTGCCTACCTAATTTGGGGGACATATGCTGCCCACCTAATGTGGGGGAACTGTAGCCTACCTAACATGGGGACATCTGCTGCTTAACTAGTGTGAGGGACATCTGCTGCCTACCTATTATGTGGGAACAGCTGCCTACCTAATGTGGGGACATTCTGCCTACCTAATGTAGGGGACATCTGCTGCCTACCTAATGTGGGGGACATCTGCTGCCTACCTAATGTGGGGGACATCTGCTGCCTATCTAATGTGGGGGAACTGTTGCCTACCTAACGTCGGGGACATTTGCTTCCTATCTAATGTGGGGGACATCTGCTGCCTACTTAATGTGGGGGACATCTTCTGCCTACCCAATGTGGGGAAACTTCTGCCTACCTAATGTGGGGGGCATCTGCTGCCTACCTAATGTGGAGGACATCTGCTGCCTACCTAATGTGGGGGACATTTGCTGCCTACCTAATGTGGGGGACATTTGCTGCCTACCTAATGTGGGGGACATTTGCTGCCTACCTAATGTGGGGGACATTTGCTGCCTACCTAATGTGGGGGACATCTGCTGCCTACCTAATGTGGGGGAACTGCTGCCTACCTAACGTCGGGGACATTTGCTTCCTACCTAATGGTGGGGGACGTCTGCTGCCTACTTAATGTGGGGGACATCTTATATCTACCTAATGTGGGGAAACTTCTGTCTACCTAATGTGGGGGGCATCTCCTGCCTACCTAATGTGGGGGACATCTGCTGCCTACCTAATGTGGGGGACATTTGCTGCCTACCTAATGTGGGGGACATCTGCTGCCTACCTAATTTGGGGGACATATGCTGCCCACCTAATGTGGGGGAACTGTAGCCTACCTAACATGGGGACATCTGCTGCTTAACTAGTGTGAGGGACATCTGCTGCCTACCTATTATGTGGGAACAGCTGCCTACCTAATGTGGGGACATTCTGCCTACCTAATGTAGGGGACATCTGCTGCCTACCTAATGTGGGGGACATCTGCTGCCTACCTAATGTGGGGGACATCTGCTGCCTATCTAATGTGGGGGAACTGTTGCCTACCTAACGTCGGGGACATTTGCTTCCTATCTAATGTGGGGGACATCTGCTGCCTACTTAATGTGGGGGACATCTTCTGCCTACCCAATGTGGGGAAACTTCTGCCTACCTAATGTGGGGGCATCTGCTGCCTACCTAATGTGGAGAACATCTGCTGCCTACCTAATGTGGGGGACATTTGCTGCCTACCTAATGTGGGGGACATTTGCTGCCTACCTAATGTGGGGGACATCTGCTGCCTACCTAATGTGGGGGAACTGCTGCCTACCTAACATCGGGGACATTTGCTTCCTACCTAATGGTGGGGGACGTCTACTGCCTACTTAATGTGGGGGACATCTTATATCTACCTAATGTGGGGAAACTTCTGTCTACCTAATGTGGGGGGCATCTCCTGCCTACCTAATGTGGGGGACATCTGCTGCCTACCTAATGTGGGGGACATTTGCTGCCTACCTAATGTGGGGGACATCTGCTGCCTACCTAATGTGGGGGACATCTGCTGCCTACCTTATGTGGAGGACTTCTGCTGCCTACCTAATGTGGGGGACATCTGCTGCCTACCTTATGTGGGGGACTTCTGCTGCCTACCTAATGTGGGGGACATCTGCTGCCTACCGTATGTGAGGGACTTCTGCTGCCTTCCTAATGTGGGAGACTTCTGCTTCCTACCTAATATGGGGGACTACTATGTTCCAGCTTAGCTAATATGGGGATTAACTACCAAGCTAATAGGGGGGCTATCTACTACCTACATAGCTTACAGGGGGTTTTCATGCAGGGGACAGCTATATGGGGAAGTTACCTACAGGGGGCATAACTACCTACCTGAGGGACATTACCTACCTGGGGGCATGACCTACTAAGGACCACTACCTAATGGGGCCACTACCTAATGGGTGAACTACCTACATAGGGCACTACCTACCTGGGGGCATTACCTAACTACTAATTTCCATAAGCAACACTTCTGTCCACTAACACAAAATACTCTTATAGTATTCCTCCTGAGACCCGGGATCCGCCACTGTATCAACTATATTTGTCTTATTCTATTGATCCTAGCTAGAAACATTATTCATAATCATACATTAACTATAAACAAAATGTGTTGACAGCTTTTGGATGATTTTGTGATTAAAGATACCACCTAAAAGAAATAGGTAGATATTGTCTCGGGGGCTGTTTGTATCGCTGTTGGTTAAAGGGGTAATCCAGGAATAGAAAAACATAGCAAATTTCTTTCCAAAACAGCTCCACATCTGTCTCCAGGTTGGGTGTGGTTTTACAACTTGTCTCCATTCACTTCAATGAAACCGAGCTGCAGAACCACACCCAACCTGGAGACAGACAGGGAGTGTTTTTTTTATAGAAAGTAGCTGTGTTTTTCTATTCCTGGATAACCCCTTTTAAAGTTTTCTACCAAGGGGCATGGTTGACAGATAGGCCTGGTGTTATAATATGATCTCCAAAATAGAGCAATCTTCAGGCATCATTATTAGGATGATGAAATGCAATAATTGGGATGATCAAATGCATCATGGGATAATCAGGATCATCGTCATCATCACTGGTGATCATCAAATTGGAACATGAAGCTTTTCTTGAAAGGAGAGATCTCTACACTCCTAAAAGTTGCCACTATGGGTGTGACACTATGAAGAGGATCTTTCTAATGCAGCCATGTATCTGATACAACTACACAATAGTTCAGAAGTTATATCTCACATGTATCTGGTAATGTACAAATGGTTCTTTTTTCATAAAGGAGTACTCCGGAGTGCTGGTACTTAAAAAAAAAGTTTACCTCATCTGATAGCTCTTTCAAAGACCTTTCCAACGATACCTCATTTGTCAAATTTGGCCCAACCATTCTCTTGTAATTGCCACCTGTAGCAGTAAGCAGCCATGTCATAAAGACTACATTTCCCATGACTCCCGGCGCCAGCTTCCTGTTAGCTGCTGCTCTCTCCCCCTCCTCTCCCCCCCCCCAGGAAATTATAATAAATTATAATAAAGTGACGCCCACAGCTCCTTCCCTCCTTCCTCCTCCTTCCATGTGCCCACTAGCGCAGTGTTTCCCAACCAAGGTGCCTCCAGTTGTTGAAAACTACAACTCCCAGCATGCTTGGACAGCCGAAGGCTGTCCGGGCATGCTGGGAGTTGTAGTTTCGCAACAGCTGGATGCACCCTGGTTGGGAAACACTGCACTAGCGGTGTCACAAGAATGCCTCCCGCGAGCGCTACCATCACCGCTAGCGGGGTCCCTGTGCCCACTAGCGGTGTCACAAGAATGCCTCCCGCGAGAGCTACCATCACCGCTAGCGGGTCCCTGTGCCCACTAGCGGAGCGCGGCTCTGTTCCCCGTCCCTTTCAGCTCTCAGGGTACGAGCCTCGTGTGCGGCTAACGTAGTACTGCGCAGGCGCAGCACTACGCAAATAACGTAGGGCTAATGTAGGCAGCGATAGGAGCCTAGCGTTAGCCCTACGCTATTTGCGTAGTACTGCGCATGCGCTGGCGCTGGATCGTGAGGAAGACGCGGTCAAGCATCATCAGAGGACCCAGCTTCCAGCCAGATGGAAAAGCGAGGAGAAGTGCGGGAAGAAGCCGACATGGACAACGTGAGTACATTACAATGTTATATAACTTTGATTCATGCTTCATTTCCCCCCTAATAGGTTACCATTGGAGTACTCCTTTAAGATTATTTTAAAATTTGGATGAAATTGTACCAATTTGATGGTAAATAGATCCTGTAATCTCCAGGTTGAGAATGTAAAATTTTAGCATATGAATCACTTCTCAGTCTACTGCAGAGAACAGGGCATGGTCTGTGCATATCAGGGCATTCATATAATGCATATATTATAGTCTATGATATATCATTTGCATCTAAATAAAACATATTTCCACATGGAAATTAATTCTAAGCATTTCTCTAATTTTAGAGTACCATAGATTATATATCTGTATCTGTACCTAAAACATTTACCTACCCAGTTTGTGTGGTTAGTTAGAAGTGGACGGAGTGTTTATACAAGTCACTTCCATTTTACAGATCTAGAAATTAGGTATTTGCCCCATTATTTATCATTTGATATTATGTTCTCTTTCAGAGTAATACCATGTATGTGATATTGAACTAACCTTTGTACATTATGTTCTACTGTGACTAACTTCTTTAACTTGGAGATCTACTTTATGTAATTACTAACATAAGCTTATAATTAGAAATGAGCAAATTTTTGAAAAATTTGATTAGGCCGATTTGCCGAATTTTCCGATAAAATTCAGTTCTGTTCAAATTTATTTGCGGCAAATCTCTATTAAAAATGGCTATTTCTGGCCTAGAGAGAACCTCAATAGTGGTGTAGAATACTTTGCCTTGCTGTAACACGCATAGGGTTTGTGCTGGGTTAGTGAAATAATACTGTTATTCAGTATGACATGCAGAATAGAGGTGTCACTGTTACGCCGAGCGCTCCGGGTCCCCGCTCCTCCCCGGAGCGCTCGCAACATCCTCGCTACTGCAGCGCCCCGGTCAGATCCACTGACCGGGTGCGCTGCGATACCGCCTCCAGCCGGGATGCGATTCGCGATGCAGGTGGCGCCCGCTCGCGATGCCCACCCCGGCTCCCGTACCTGACTCGCTCTCCGTCGGTCCTGTCCCAGCGCGCGCGGCCCCGCTCCCTAGGGCGCGCGCGCGCCGGGTCTCTGCGATTTAAAGGGCCACTGCGCCACTGATTGGCGCAGTTGTTCTAATTAGTGTGTTCACCTGTGCACTCCCTATGTATACCTCACTTCCCCTGCACTCCCTCGCCGGATCTTGTTGCCATCGTGCCAGTGAAAGCGTTTCCTTGTGTGTTCCTAGCCTGTGTTCCAGACCTCCTGCCGTTGCCCCTGACTACGATCCTTGCTGCCTGCCCCGACCTTCTGCTACGTCCGACCTTGCTCTTGTCTACTCCCTTGTACCGCGCCTATCTTCAGCAGTCAGAGAGGTTGAGCCGTTGCTAGTGGATACGACCTGGTTACTACCGCCGCTGCAAGACCATCCCGCTTTGCGGTGGGCTCTGGTGAATACCAGTAGTAACTTAGAACCGGTCCACTAGCACGGTCCACGCCAATCCCTCTCTGGCACAGAGGATCCACCTCCTGCCAGCCGGCATCGTGACAGTAGATCCGGCCATGGATCCCGCTGAAGTTCCACTGCCAGTTGTCGCCGATCTCACCACGGTGGTCGCCCAGCAGTCACAACAGATAGCGCAACAAGGCCATCAGCTGTCTCAACTGACCGTGATGCTACAGCAGCTACTACCACAGCTTCAGCAATCATCTCATCCGCCAGCTCCTGCACCTCCTCCGCAGCGAGTGGCCGCTTCCGGCCTACGACTATCCTTGCCGGATAAATTTGATGGGGACTCTAAGCTTTGCCGTGGCTTTCTTTCACAATGTTCCCTGCACTTGGAGATGATGTCAGACCAGTTTCCTACTGAAAGGTCTAAGGTGGCTTTCGTAGTCAGCCTTCTGTCTGGGAAAGCTCTGTCATGGGCCACACCGCTCTGGGACCGCAATGACCCCGTCACTGCCTCTGTACACTCCTTCTTCTCGGAAATTCGAAGTGTCTTTGAGGAACCTGCCCGAGCCTCTTCTGCTGAGACTGCCCTGCTGAACCTGGTCCAGGGTAATTCTTCCGTTGGCGAGTACGCCATACAATTCCGTACTCTTGCTTCCGAACTATCCTGGAATAATGAGGCCCTCTGCGCGACCTTTAAAAAAGGCCTATCCAGCAACATTAAAGATGTTCTGGCCGCACGAGAAATTCCTGCTAACCTGCATGAACTCATTCATCTAGCCACTCGCATTGACATGCGTTTTTCCGAAAGGCGTCAGGAACTCCGCCAGGATATGGACTTTGTTCGCACGAGGCGTTTTTTCTCCCCGGCTCCTCTCTCCTCTGGTCCTCTGCAATCCGTTCCTGTGCCTCCCGCCGTGGAGGCTATGCAAGTTGACCGGTCTCGCTTGACACCTCAAGAGAGGACACGACGCCGCATGGAGAATCTATGCCTGTACTGTGCCGGTACCGAACACTTCCTGAAGGATTGTCCTATCCGTCCTCCCCGCCTGGAAAGACGTACGCTGACTCAGCACAAAGGTGAGACAGTTCTTGATGTCAACTCTGCTTCTCCACGCCTTACTGTGCCTGTGCGGATATCTGCCTCTACCTTCTCCTTCTCTACTATGGCCTTCTTGGATTCCGGATCTGCAGGAAATTTTATTTTGGCCTCTCTCATCAACAGGTTCAACATCCCGGTGACCAGTCTCGCCAGACCCCTCTACATCAATTGTGTTAACAATGAAAGATTGGACTGTACCGTACGTTACCGCACGGAGCCCCTCCTAATGTGCATCGGACCTCATCACGAAAAAAATTGAGTTTTTGGTCCTCTCCAATTGCACTTCCGAAATTCTCCTTGGACTACCATGGCTTCAACTCCATTCCCCAACCCTTGATTGGTCCACAGGAGAGATCAAGAGCTGGGGTACTTCTTGTTTCAAGGACTGTCTTAAACCGGTTCCCAGTACTTCCTGCCGTGACCCCGTGGTTCCCCCTGTAACCGGTCTCCCTAAGGCTTATATGGACTATGCTGACGTATTTTGCAAAAAACAAGCTGAGACTTTACCTCCTCACAGACCTTATGACTGTCCTATTGACCTCCTCCCGGGCACTACTCCACCTCGGGGCAGAATTTATCCTCTGTCCGCCCCAGAGACTCTTGCTATGTCTGAATACATCCAGGAAAATTTAAAAAAGGTGTTTATCCGCAAATCCTCCTCTCCTGCCGGAGCTGGATCTTTCTTTGTGTCCAAAAAAGATGGCTCCCTACGTCCTTGCATTGATTACCGCGGACTTAATAAAATCACGGTAAAGAACCGCTACCCCCTACCTCTTATTTCAGAACTCTTTGATCGCCTTCAAGGTGCCCACATCTTTACCAAACTGGACTTAAGAGGTGCTTATAATCTCATCCGCATCAGGGAGGGGGACGAATGGAAAACTGCATTTAACACTAGAGATGGACACTTTGAGTATCTGGTCATGCCCTTTGGCCTGTGCAACGCTCCTGCCGTCTTCCAAGACTTTGTTAATGAAATTTTTATTGATCTCTTATATTCCTGTGTTGTTGTGTATCTGGACGATATTCTGATTTTTTCTGCCAACTTAGAAGAACACCGCCAGCATGTCCGCATGGTTCTTCAGAGACTTCGAGACAATCAACTTTATGCCAAAATGGAGAAATGTCTGTTTGAATGTCAATCTCTTCCTTTCCTAGGATACTTGGTCTCTGGCCAGGGACTACAAATGGACCCGGATAAACTCTCTGCCGTCTTAGATTGGCCACGCCCCTCCGGACTCCGTGCTATCCAACGTTTTTTGGGGTTCGCCAATTATTACAGACAATTTATTCCACATTTTTCTACTATTGTGGCTCCTATCGTGGCTTTAACCAAGAAGAATGCCAATCCTAAGTCCTGGTCTCCTCAAGCGGAAGACGCATTTAAACGGCTCAAGTCTGCCTTTTCTTCTGCTCCCGTGCTCTCCAGACCTGACCCATCTAAACCCTTCCTATTGGAGGTTGATGCCTCCTCAGTGGGAGTTGGAGCGGTCCTTCTACAAAAAAATTCTTCTGGGCATGCTGTTACTTGTGGTTTTTTTTCTAGGACCTTCTCTCCGGCGGAGAGGAACTACTCCATCGGGGATCGAGAACTACTGGCCATTAAATTGGCACTTGAGGAATGGAGGCATCTGCTGGAGGGATCAAAATTTCCAGTTATCATTTACACCGATCACAAGAATCTCTCCTATCTCCAGTCTGCCCAACGGCTGAATCCTCGCCAGGCCAGGTGGTCTCTGTTCTTTGCCCGTTTTAACTTTGAAATTCATTTTCGCCCTGCCGACAAGAACATTAGGGCCGATGCTCTCTCTCGTTCCTCGGATGCCTCGGAAGTAGAGCTCTCTCCGCAACACATCATTCCTCCTGACTGTCTGATCTCCACTTCTCCAGCCTCCATCAGGCAAACTCCTCCAGGGAAGACCTTCGTTTCTCCACGCCAACGCCTCGGGATTCTCAAATGGGGTCACTCCTCCCACCTCGCTGGCCATGCGGGCATCAAAAAGTCCTTGCAACTCATCTCTCGTTTCTATTGGTGGCCGACTCTGGAGACGGATGTTGTTGATTTTGTGCGGGCCTGTACTGTCTGTGCCCGGGATAAGACTCCTCGCCAGAAGCCTGCTGGTCTCCTTCATCCTCTGCCTGTCCCCGAACAGCCTTGGTCTCTGATTGGTATGGACTTTATTACAGACCTACCCCCATCCCGTGGCAACACTGTTGTTTGGGTGGTCGTTGATCGATTTTCCAAGATGGCACATTTTATTCCTCTTCCTGGTCTTCCTTCAGCGCCTCAGTTGGCAAAACAATTTTTTGTACACATTTTTCGTCTTCACGGTTCGCCCACGCAGATCGTCTCGGATAGAGGCGTCCAATTCGTGTCAAAATTCTGGAGGGCTCTCTGTAAACAACTCAAGATTAAATTAAACTTCTCTTCTGCTTATCATCCTCAATCCAATGGGCAAGTAGAAAGAATTAACCAGGTCCTGGGTGACTATTTACGGCATTTTGTTTCCTCCCGCCAGGATGACTGGGCAGATCTTCTACCATGGGCCGAATTCTCGTACAACTTCAGAGTCTCTGAATCTTCTTCCAAATCCCCATTTTTCGTGGTGTACGGCCGTCACCCTCTTCCCCCCCTCCCTACTCCCTTGCCCTCTGGTTTGCCCGCTGTGGATGAAGTAACTCGTGATCTTTCCACCATATGGAAAGAGACCCAAAATTCTCTTTTACAGGCTTCATCTCGCATGAAAAAGTTTGCCGATAAGAAAAGAAGAGCTCCCCCCATTTTTTCTCCCGGAGACAAGGTATGGCTCTCCGCTAAATATGTCCGCTTCCGTGTCCCCAGCTACAAACTGGGACCACGCTATCTTGGTCCTTTCAAAATCTTGTGCCAAATTAATCCTGTCTCTTACAAACTTCTTCTTCCTCCTTCTCTTAGTATTCCTAATGCCTTTCATGTCTCTCTTCTTAAACCACTCATCATCAACCGTTTCTCTCCCAAACTTGTTTCTCCCACTCCTGTTTCCGGTTCTTCTGACATCTTCTCCGTGAAGGAGATACTGGCCTCCAAGACGGTCAGAGGGAAAAAAATTTTTTTGGTTGATTGGGAGGGCTGTGGTCCTGAAGAGAGATCCTGGGAACCTGAGGACAATATCCTAGACAAAAGTCTGGTCCTCAGGTTCTCAGGCTCCAAGAAGAGGGGGAGACCCAAGGGGGGGGGGGTACTGTTACGCCGAGCGCTCCGGGTCCCCGCTCCTCCCCGGAGCGCTCGCAACATCCTCGCTACTGCAGCGCCCCGGTCAGATCCACTGACCGGGTGCGCTGCGATACCGCCTCCAGCCGGGATGCGATTCGCGATGCAGGTGGCGCCCGCTCGCGATGCGCACCCCGGCTCCCGTACCTGACTCGCTCTCCGTCGGTCCTGTCCCGGCGCGCGCGGCCCCGCTCCCTAGGGTGCGCGCGCGCCGGGTCTCTGCGATTTAAAGGGCCACTGCGCCACTGATTGGCGCAGTTGTTCTAATTAGTGTGTTCACCTGTGCACTCCCTATGTATACCTCACTTCCCCTGCACTCCCTCGCCGGATCTTGTTGCCATCGTGCCAGTGAAAGCGTTTCCTTGTGTGTTCCTAGCCTGTGTTCCAGACCTCCTGCCGTTGCCCCTGACTACGATCCTTGCTGCCTGCCCCGACCTTCTGCTACGTCCGACCTTGCTCTTGTCTACTCCCTTGTACCGCGCCTATCTTCAGCAGTCAGAGAGGTTGAGCCGTTGCTAGTGGATACGACCTGGTTACTGCCGCCGCTGCAAGACCATCCCGCTTTGCGGCGGGCTCTGGTGAATACCAGTAGTAACTTAGAACCGGTCCACTAGCACGGTCCACGCCAATCCCTCTCTGGCACAGAGGATCCACCTCCTGCCAGCCGGCATCGTGACAGTCACTATTAGAATCACTGTCACAGAGCGACACAATTGCAGAGACAGGAGGTGGTATCAGTATGAGGAGACCATATAGTGGCTGAATGACCCAGCCTGGAGGTGGCAACAGCCTGATGAGACCATAGGGCCTCACAATTGAAAAGATTAAAGATATTTTTTAACATTTAAATTGAAGATTTCAAATAGATGAACCTAAAAAGTTTTATTTAATGTGCTAGTAGCATGACGAGACCACATGATGTACAGTGACACAGCCTGGAGGTGGAGGAAACATGAGGAGAACATATAGTTGCAGAATGAAACAGCCTGGAGGTGGCAGCAGCATGAGAAAAACATATGGTGGCAGTATGAGATGGCATCAGCAGCATCAGGTGTCCTGGAAGTGACCCGGTGACATAATTGGGCAGTGGGTAGCAATACCAGTTCCCAGTGACGAAGGTGGATGAAAAAAGGAGAACTTGGCATCAGATGTGTGACATCAGGTGGGTGGCAGGATCAGAATAGTAGTTGAGGCAGGTAGGAAGAAAAATGTCTCTTTTTGTAAAAGTGTTAGTGTGCACAAGTAAGTATTGAGGATATGCATTACGACAAACTTAACTTTCAATAATGTGTGAAATGGCAGTGTTTGTAGGTTGAAATAGGGAGAGGTTCCTGTGTGGGGCCATCCTTTTTAGGGCTAGTAACACTTGCAGAGAAGGAAATGAATAATGCGAGAGTATGGTCTTACAGGGGAAGTTTTTACCCCCACCGGTTACAATGGACCATACGTTGTTCCCTTCCACCTTTTAGAGGTCTTTGCATTACATCAATACTTGGAGGTGTAGGTGGCACATGGTTTTTTTTTTTTATCTTTCCTTTTGTTTAATTTAAAAACATTTTTGGGTAAATATATATTTCATCCTAAAAAAAAGTTATGTTTTAGCTAATGCATATCCTCATTACTTACTTGTGGTCTGATGTTGGGAATGTCTGTAACTGGGGAGAAACAACTTAAATACTCTATGTTTTGCACTTTCCTTATTTGTGAGGTGTTGGTGTGGCACCATGGTCAATCTACTCTGATAGGCCGGGCAGTAGTGGAGTCGGAGGATATGGCAGTCCTCAAAAATGGTGTCGGGCGCAAAGATGCAGAGTCCGGTTGCAGGGCTGCTGGAGTCAGAGGATATGGCAGTCCTCGGTGGTAATGTCGAGCCCAGCGGCGCAGGGTCCGGGTGCAAGGGAGCACGATCCGGAGTCCAGATGTAGGTCTTAAGTTGGAACGCCCGCTCCTAGGTCTGGTGCCTATGTGGAGGAGCGGTGCGTGCGGTGGAAATACAGCTGTGATGCCGGTCTGGGTCCCGGTGTAGTAGGGTGAGTTGCAGTGTGCTTCGCTGATGGTGCTAATATTATCTGTGTATGGATCAGACGCGTTTCGGTCCTCCTAGGACCTTCCTCAGTGATCATGAAGTATGCAATGAGTGTAGGTGCTTATATATGAGCAAATTTGGCGGGAAAAGGTAGTTTGAGCCAAAACCCGGTTAGGACCATTTGGACATAGACAGGTGTGTGAATGGATCTTCAAGGTGTGTTGGCGTAGTCATGTTAAGGTATGCCACACCTGCTGGTTCAGGTCCTGCTCCAGGTCTACCTGCTGCTGATGAGTTTCTTCACTATGCAGATGAAGAAAGCTACTCATCAGCGACTGTAGACTCAGGCTGCTGCTGATGGAGCTGGTACTGATCCTGCCCCCCCACCTCTCCCCAGCAGCCAGCCATGGCAGTGGAAGGTGAGCGCAGAGGGCCCCCGAGTCAGACCTGTGAGAGGATGGATAATGGCGCAGATAGGCATCGGCCAACTGACTACTAGGATGTCTCTGTAGTAGGTCAGTTGTCCTCCCTCTCAGTGGGTGTAAAAAAGGCCCCCATTTTGTGGCGGTAGCGAGGGTCCAATAAGGTGGAGAGCAAGAAGTCATCCAGCTACCGAATGGTGACAATTCAGCGGTCACAATGTAAGCAAGTGAGCATGCATTGTGCCATTTGTGCAAGTGACTCGGAGGGACTCCCTGCCTCCATCCCCACTGCATACTGCCACGATGTGTCTGGGTCCTCTGTCTCACCTTCCTCATAACCCTTTTGCTCCTCTAGCTGCTCCTCTAGCTCCTCCACTCCTGTCAGATGACTAGAAAAACCACCCATCTCATGAAACCTAAACTGTGCTCCTTTGTGCCCCTCCTCCTCCAGTTCAGCCCCCAGAGGGCTCATGTGGCCGTGAGATGTAGGTGCCACATCTCCATAGCCCTGACCAGCCATCATTTCCAACACCTGTTGTAGTAAATGAAGCAGTGGAATGACATTGTTCATCTCGTAATCCTGGCGACTAACTAATAATGTGGCTTCCTCAAAGGGCCTGAGAAAATGGCAGGTTTCACGTGTGAGCTGCCACTGGTTGATATTGAAGTTACACAGGGGAGAACCCCTATGCGCTTTGATCATCAAGAAATCGGTGATGGCTTTTCTCTGTTTGTATAGTCTGTACAACATATGCAGGGTGGAATTCCAATATGTGGAAACGTCGCAAATCAGACTATGTTGGGGGATATCGTTCTAACGCTGCAGCTCAAGGAGGGTGTGCTTTGTGGTGTATGAGTGGCTGAAGTGCATGCAAAGTTTCCTTCCTATTGTTAGGAAGTCTTGCAGATGTGGGGAACACTTATGAAACCGCTTGAAAACCAGATTGAACACGTGTGATATGCAGGGCACGTCTCAGGTTTCCTTGTCGCAGCACAGACAAGATGTTCTTCCCGTTGTCGGTCACCATGGATCCTATTTCCAGTTTTTGGGGAGTAAGCCATGATTCTATTTCTTGATTAATAACTTTTTGCAGTTCCTCCCCTGTGTGACTCCGTTCACCAAGGCAAACCCCATGAAGACCAGCGTGATACTGCTGCGCTGTGCACACATGGTATACTGAAGGGGCACTGAGACTTGTCCCTGCAGGAAAGGCTGAGGACACAGTGGAGGATGAGGAGGCGGAGTCGCACACTGTCACAAGACCGATGACCTGAGAGCGTGGAGGCGGAAGCAGCGTGACCTGTCCAAGTTGCTGTTGTGGCTGTGCAGGAACCACATTTACCCAGTGGGCCGTATAGGACAGGTATTGTCCCAGACCGTAGTTACAGCTTCACAGGTCGGCGCTGCTGTGCACTTTGGTACTCACCGAAAGGCGCAAGGAGTGGCCCACCTTCTGTTCCACAAAATTGTGCAGGGACAGTACTGCCTTCTTCGCAAAGAAATGACGGCTTGGGACTCTCCACCTTGGCCATCAGTTCTCTGAAACGTGCGAAGTCCATCACTTGAAAAGGAAGGGACTGCAGCACCAGCAACTTGGACAGGAGCACATTCAGCATCTGCGCCGTTGGAGTAGGAGGAGCAGGAGCATCTGGAGCGACAAAAGATGGGTATGATACACAGCTCCCTTCGGCTGAGGTGGTGGAGCTTTGGCTGGCTGAAACAGAGAGCAGTGTGCCACTGGATAATGCAGGCCGGACCACCCCATCGGAACCACGGTTCCCCTAGGCCACTTTATGGTGACGCTGCATTTGTTGACGCAGGGCCGTGGTGCCAACATTGGGACCCTGGCCACGCTTCACCTTCTGCCGACTCATCTTGCATGTGGCCAGGTTAACATCCTCCAGATGCTTGATGAAAAACTGCCAAACCACCGAGTAGCTGACTTTCCCAACAACAGTCCGCACTGAATGTCTACTACTGCCACCAACTCCAGGAACCCCTGTTCCTCTACCTCCCAGGAAGGTAGGCTGCCGCAAAGCAGGTGGTCTACCCAGGGCATGTTTGGCTCCAGACTTTCCAATTCTGTCATCATGCTGACTGCCAACCATGCTATCACCTTGCTGGCTCAGCTGCTGCCTCACGGGCAACCTGCAACCCTCCACTCCTGATGATGATGAAGCCCCTTCTGCACCCAGCTCCCAAGTATGATTGGCTTAATCATCATTGAGTTGTGTATGCACTTCACTGATGTCCTTTTCAGGTTTCTAAACAATGTCTGCTTCTGGAGCCTGAATGCTCGCAACACCACCTCCCAAGCCACTCTCCTCATCACTACTTGCCCGCTTAGCGGAGTAAGCAACGGATGTCTCCTCCACTTCTTGGCTGAGCAGTAGCTGCTGACTGTCTTCTAGTATATCGTCCTCACTAAATAGTGGAGCTTAACCCACAGCATAAGATACTTCTTTGGGGGAGGGAACAGCATAGGACAGAGGCAATGGGAGGACAGGGACTGCTCCCAGGCCATGCCAACTGAGGGTTGTGTCTGAGGAACCCACCGACTGTTGACTGGGGATGTCAGATGTCACTTGTGATGAAGTGAATGACCATGTTAACCAATCGATGATGGCAGATGGTTTGCTGGTCGAGATATGACCACTAGAGGATACCAGGAGTGTTACGCCGAGCGCAACGGGTCCCCGCTCCTCCCCGGAGCGCTCATGGTGTTTCTCTCCCTGCAGCGCCCCGGTCAGACCCGCTGACCGGGAGCGCTGCACTGACATTGCCGGCGGGGATGCGATTCGCATAGCGGGACGCACCAGCTCGCGAATCGCATCCCAAGTCACTTACCCGTCCCGGTCCCCGGCTGTCATGTGCTGGCGTGTGCGGCTCCGCCCTCTAGGGCGCGCGCGCGCCAGCTCTCTGTGACTTAAAGGGCCAGTGCACCAATGATTGGTGCCTGGCCCAATTAGCCTGATTAGCTTCCACCTGCTCCCTGGCTATATCACATCACTTCCCCTGCACTCCCTTGCAGGATCTTGTTGCCTTGTGCCAGTGAAAGCGTTTAGTGTTGTCCAAGCCTGTGTTACCTGATCTCCTGCTATCCATATTGACTACGAACCATGCCGCCTGCCCCGACCTTCTGCTACGTCTGACCTTGCCTCTGCCTAGTCCTTCTGTCCCACGCCTTCTCAGCAGTCAGCGAGGTTGAGCCTTTGCTAGTGGATACGACCTGGTTGCTACCGCCGCAGCAAGACCATCCCGCTTTGCGGCGGGCTCTGGTGAACACCAGTAGCCACTTAGAACCGGTCCACCGGCACGGTCCACGCCAATCCCTTGCTGACACAGTGGATCCACAACCTGTAAGCCGAATCGTGACAGTAGATCCGGCCATGGATCCCGCTGAGGTGCCGCTGCCAAGTCTAGCTGACCTTACCACGGTTGTTGCTCAGCAATCGCAGAAAATTGCCCAACAAGGACAGCAGCTGTCGCAGTTGACCGCCACGTTACAGCAACTTCTGCCTCTGCTACAGCAGCAACCATCTCCTCCGCCAGCTCCTGCACCTCCTCCGCAGCGAGTAGCCGCTCCTAGCCTTCGCTTGTCCCTGCCGGACAAATTTGATGGGGACTCTAGACTCTGCCGTGGATTTTTGTCTCAATGTTCCCTGCATATGGAGATGTTGTCGGACCTGTTTCCTACAGAACGGTCTAAGGTGGCGTTCGTAGTGAGCCTTCTTTCAGGAAAGGCCTTGTCTTGGGCCACACCGCTCTGGGACCGCAATGATCCTGCCACAGCCACAGTCCAGTCCTTCTTCGCTGAAGTCCGTAGTGTCTTCGAGGAACCAGCCCGAGCTTCTTCTGCCGAGACTGCCCTGCTGAACCTGGTCCAGGGTAATTCTTCAGTGGGCGAGTACGCCATCCAATTTCGTACTCTCGCTTCCGAATTATCTTGGAATAACGAGGCTCTCTGCGCGACCTTTAAAAAAGGCCTATCCAGTAACATCAGAATGTGCTGGCCGCACGAGAGATTCCTGCCAACCTGCAAGAACTTATCCATTTGGCCACCCGCATTGACATGCGTTGTTCTGAGAGACACCAGGAGCTCCGCCAGGAAAAAGACTTAGATCTCTGGGCACCTCTCCCTAAGTATCCTTTGCAATCTACGCCTGGGCCTCCCGCCGAGGAGGCCATGCAAGTGGATCGGTCTCGCCTGACCCAGGAAGAGAGGAATCGCCGTAGGGAAGAAAATCTTTGTCTGTACTGTGCCAGTACCGAACATTTCTTGGTGGATTGCCCTATTCGTCCTCCACGTCTAAGAAACGCACGCACGCACCCAGCTCACGTGGGTGTGGCGTCTCTTGGTTCGAAGCCTGCTTCTCCACGTCTCACGGTGCCCGTGCGGATTTCTCCTTCTGCCAACTCCTCCCTCTCAGCCGTGGCCTGCTTGGACTCTGGTGCCTCTGGGAATTTTATTCTGGATTCTTTGGTGAATAAGTTCTGCATCCCGGTGACCCGTCTCGTCAAGCCGCTCTACATTTCCGCGGTCAACGGAGTTAGATTGGATTGCACCGTGCGTTACCGCACAAAACCCCTCTTAATGTGCATTGGACCCCATCACGAAATGATTGAATTTTTCGTCCTTCCCAACTGCACCTCTGAGGTCCTCCTCGGTCTGTCATGGCTCCAGCTTCATTCTCCCACCCTTGACTGGACCACCGGGGAGATCAAGAACTGGGACTCTGCTTGCCACAAGAAATGCCTCTCCCCCCCTCCCAGTCCCGTCAGGCAAGCCTCAGTGCCTCCTCCTACACCTGGTCCCCCCAAGGCTTATCAAGACTGTGCATTGCCTCCTCATGGTCCCCGTCCTGGTGACACCCTGCCCCGTGCCAAGCTTCACCCTCTGCCCTCCCTCCTCATTCCCACTCCTGCTGTACTGCCTGCCTTTGAGGAAACCCTACAGTCACTCCCGGTGTCCTCGTCCCGTGTGAAGCAGTTGCCGGACAAAGAAAGGGGGAGACCTAAGGCGGGGGAGGGTACTGTTACGCCGAGCGCTCCGGGTCCCCGCTCCTCCCCGGAGCGCTCACAGCGTTTCTCTCCCTGCAGCGCCCCGGTCAGACCCGCTGACATTGCCGGCGGGGATGCGATTCGCATAGCGGGACGCGCCCGCTCGCGAATCGCATCCCAAGTCACTTACCCGTCCCGGTCCCGGCTGTCATGTGCTGGCGCGCGCGGCTCCGCTTTCTAGGGCGCGCGCACGCCAGCTCTCTGAGACTTAAAGAGCCAGTGCACCAATGATTGGTGCCTGGCCCAATTAGCCTGATTAGCTTCCACCTGCTCCCTGGCTATATCACATCACTTCCCCTGCACTCCCTTGCCGGATCTTGTTGCCTTGTGCCAGTGAAAGCGTTTAGTGTTGTCCAAAGCCTGATCTCCTGCTTTCCATATTGACTACGAACCTTGCCGCCTGCCCCGACCTTCTGCTACGTCTGACCTTGCCTCTGCCTAGTCCTTCTGTCCCACGCCTTCTCAGCAGTCAGCAAGGTTGAGCCGTTGCTAGTGGATACGACCTGGTTGCTACCACCGCAGCAAGACCATCCCGCTTTGCGGCGGGCTCTGGTGAACACCAGTAGCCACTTAGAACCGGTCCACCGGCACGGTCCACGCCAGTCCCTCGCTGACACAGTGGATCCACAACCTGTAAGCCGAATCGTGACAAAGAGCTCAGGCCTTTCGCTGCCACTTGCCCCTAGTCTGCTATGTTTAAAAGAGTATTTGTCTACAAGGCCAGCAGGTGTGTACTTTTGGCTGGCCTTTCACAATATCCAGGCCCTTAAGACTTTAAGAGGGAAAAAATGGTACACCACTTAGATGTATGTATGTGGTATGCACTTATGAGGGGAGGACAATGCGCTCCAGTATGCTTAAAACAGTATTTATCTACAACGCCAGCAGGTGTGTACTTTTGGCTGGCCTTTCATAGTATCTAGGCCCTTAAGACTTTAACAGGAACAAAATGGTACACCACTTAGATGAATGTATGTGGTATGCACTTATGAGGGGAGGACAATGCGTTCCAGTATGCTTAAAACAGAATTTGTCTACAACACCAGCAGGTGTGTACTTTTGCCTGGCCTTTCACAGTATCTAGGCCCTTAAGACTTTAACAGTAACAAAATGATACACCACTTAGATGTACGTATGTGGTATGCACTTATGAGGGGAGGACAATGCGCTCCAGTATGCTTAAAACAGTATTTGTCTACAACACCAGCAGGTGTGTACTTTTGGCTGGCCTTTCACAGTATCTAGGCCCTTAAGACTTTAACAGGAACAAAATGGTACACCACTTAGATGAATGTATGTGGTATGCACTTATGAGGGGAGGACAATGCGCTCCAGTATGCTTAAAACAGAATTTGTCTACAACACCAGCAGGTGTGTACTTTTGCCTGGCCTTTCACAGTATCTAGGCCCTTAAGACTTTAACAGGAACAAAATGATACACCACTTAGATGTACGCACAGGTAATACTTAATAGAGGACAATATGCTTCTTGTCACCCTAACTGGTTGGCTACTATTAGCTTTTCAGTTGTTGTACTTCACCCCCAACTACACTTTCCCTCTCAATCTCACTCCCTTTCCTATCAGTGCTTCTAGGCTGGATTTGGGCTTAAGATGAGTCGCTGCTGTATAAAAGCTTTTCTGTGCAACACACTGTCTCTGTCCCTCACTGCAATAGAATGCTGATGTGACTGGGAGGGAAATCGCTGCTGTAATAATGCTTTTCTGTGCAACACACACTGCTCTCTGACCCTCTCTCTCTAAAATAGAATGCTGATGTGGCTGGCCGCAAGATGGCTGCTGATTATACAGGGCTGTGACATCACATGGGTGGCTGGCTGCTGATTAGTCAGATTCGATACACTCATCCCTACTTATAATGCATCACTAATATTCTAAATATATTGTTATCTGAATATATATATATATATATATATATATATATATATGTATATATATATATATATAGTTAATTAACTTATTGCCACTTGGCGTATATATATATATATATATATATATATATATATATATATATATATACACCTAGGGGCAGAGATATGAATTGCATTGGTCATATTTTTGGCAATTAATTTTTGGCATTCAATGTAGTAGCCAGTAAGGGTGGCGGACTATCTGGTGGGATGGGAAAAAATTTTCACCTGGAAGAATGCCGTAAACATATGCGTTCCCCCACCACTTGACTATAGCCCATCTCTGTAAGGCTTTTTTCTCAATCCTAAAGATTCAAAGTGTAGCTGTCACCTGCACTTACGCTGGGCACAATTGATTTGATTTTTTGTCTCATAAAAATGAATGCAGCCCTGTAGACGGAAATCATAATTGAGTGTTTTTGAACATATGTATTTCTAAAGTAGAATTTTTAAACAGTAGTAAAATCAAAACCAAAGCTCCATAAATCAAAATTCATCTTTCTTTCTTTCTGAGTAACAGTATAAGGCTAAGTTTCCACTTGTTTTTTTTCTGGCTGTTTTTGAAAAACTGCCACTGCAGTTTTTGAGCCAAAGTCAGAAGTGGATCCATAAGGGAGGAGAAATGTAAGTCCTTCCTTTATATTTCCTATTCCTTATGAATACACTTCTGGTTTTGGCTCAAAAACTTCAGTGGCCGTTTATCAAAAACTGCCAGAATAAAAAACAAGTGGAAACTTAGCCTAATAGTGGGACATTTCTAATAAAGATTAGTTATAAATTATTTTTATTTAGAATTAAATCAATAGTTAAAAAAAAAAAAGAACTGGTGGAAAGCTGTCCATAGCCTTCATATATTGCAACTCTGTTGGGTAATTATCAAATACATCTTCCATGAATGCTTCCAAATTAATGAAAAGTAAAATCTTATTAATAGTAAACTTGTGAGTTTAGTAAAGTAATACCTTTAAAAAAAAAAAAAAAAAAAATATATATATATATATATATATATATAAATTATTTACTAGTCATACTTAACACATCTTTTTTACATTGGTATTACCAAGCCTGTTTGTTCAACCATGTGCCTAACCTTTAACATCAATATAACTCACGCCATCAGTTTCATGATATTAAAATGCGTTCAAATCAGCAGTTAAATGTTTTATATATTTGATTTTCTTGCTTGTTTTTGGAAAAAAAAGGCCCAGATACATTACTACAACATTAATGTTTTATACCTTAAAATGTTAGCTTAATTGGTAGAAATAACTAAAAGGTTTTTGGATGCGAAACAATGTCAGCTTTGAAAATCAACTGCAGAGATCTGGGAAAAGAGAATGCTGCTGTAATGGAATATCACACGGGTGAAATGACAGCCAGAAGCTGCTTTGGCTTGTAAATGAGTTATGGGGAAATGGAAGCAGGGAGTGCACTGGTCTGGAACCGGGCGTTGACAAGGATTTGAGAGTATGGAACGGAGAGTCGAGAAGAGGTCTCAAGACCTGTCAAGTGCCACACACTGTGCAAGAGTGACATCATGTCACAATAAAGTAAAATATTGCTTTGTACAACATTTTTACTAATGTTATTTCTTTGCCTGCTGTACTACATAAAGGGAATATTGCATACAGATTACAAGAACAGACTGTACAGTCACCTCTGTGGGCTGGTTGTGAAATGAAATGAAGCCCTCAAGCCTACAAACTTAACAACTATGATTTATTTCATTTGTACCAAGAGTTGTTCCTTTCACAGCTTTGGAAAGCATCCCACAATGAGCTCAGGAAGGTGAGGGTTACACAAGGTGGAGAGATAAAGAGCACAGAATAAAAATGATCCAGCTCACCAGAAACAAAGGCACACAGAAACCATTACTTACAATTCTCCCACTGTGACTACATCTAGTTGTCGGTATATTTATTCCATCAGCATGTACTGCTCTCCACAGGAGAGGAAGTGTATCTTGGAAATTGAAAAGATACAACACAATACAAGCAAATGAATATTATCTATGATGCATAGATTCAGTGTGGAGGGAGCCAGGGGGAAATTTAATAAGAGTCTTTAGAATCTTGAGGGATTTAGCAAAACAAACCAAACCCATTTGTTTGACGCAGTGAGTCTGTTCAGCCAAAGCATTGGAGCTGAGACAATGAGGGCATAGCACAATAACATCATTTGAATGCATTGTGTCTACCATACTGAGAATAGTGAATCAGAATAATACAGAAAAATAAGTAATGGAATGGATTATGACAGAAGATCTTCATGAAATAATTAACTCTGGTGCTGTTCCTGCATACATACACATAAAACGACTAAGAAAAACAAAAACAAAGGGGGTGTTATAATTTATGGGGAAATTAACTGTGATGTTATTTATTTGATCTGCTAAGTGTATATGGAAAGCCTTTTTGTCATTTTTAATCAGATAATTCCAGCTCTAATCATAAACAGGCTAAAGCTCTATTTACATCACAGTTATGGGGAAGGTTGATTGTATATAGCTGGATAGAAGAAAAAGACTATACATAGATGATGTTTTAATTATATTAAATTATACCCATTGCAACATGATAGACAGTGAAAGCAATAAAAACCAGAAGTAGCTCAGACACAGCATGCAACATTTTTATATATGTCCTGTTGATCCTTCTGGTATAGGTGTCATTAAAAGGGAACTTGTCCCCTGTTTTATGCTGCTCAAACTGTAACACTGCCTCACACAGACTGTACTAGAAGATTGCTGATTTCACAGTTTAATGCCATACAGTACTATGACAGTGACCTGTAAAGTGAAGAAGGAGGGAAGATGCAAGGATCTTCCAAGAAAAGCGGTGCTTGCAGAGCGGCGCTCACCTCCTGTCAATCAGCAACTTTTCAGCTTAATAAACCTGACGAAGAGGGGGTCTCCACCCCTCGAAACGCGTTGTTCCTGTTTTACATTTGCAAATAAAATCTTCTGTGGTTTTATGAATGAGCCCGTATCCTGACGGTTTATTAAGCTGAAAAGTTGCCGATTGACAGGAGGTGAGTGCCGCTCTGCAAGCACCGTTTTTCTTGGAAGATCCTTTTATCTTCCCTCCTTCTTCAATGTCAGGAGCTGACCCATGGCTAATGCTGGACTTCACAGATCAGGCCAATGTCCAATATTAACCCTTAAGTTGCCGCAATCATAGTTGAACACTGTGTCTAAGGTACAAAAATGCATTTTCCGGTAGCTGGGTGGATCTGATCAGGACCACCACAGCAACAAAAAAAAAGAGAGAATCCTGGTCAGCTTAGAGGACAGGAGGAGGGTTCCTACTTGCCTTCCTCCCTTCCAATGTGGTATTGTGAGGATTCCAACATTTTGTGTATCTACTTAAGTGAGGAAGGAGCCCATGGAGGCTCCGAAACACATTTAAGTATAGATAGAGTACCACATGAGATTTCCAAACCTAACATCTTGATACTTTAACCCCTTCCCTCTCAGGCCTTTTTTCTTTTTTGCATTTTTGTTTTTTCCTCCTCACTGTGATGACTGGCTCTGCCAGAACCAGTATGGTTAATTCTTTCTAGCTTTGTTGTTTATTCTGTTGCTGGGATGACACCTCTGTGCTCTTGGTGTGGTTCAGCTTGTTGAGCCAATTAGAATCCTCCTGCTAGCAGCACAGGGATATAAAAGGAAGTCTTTCTCAGTTATGCCTTGCCTGTGAAAGTTCTTGTGACTGAAACTAGCAACCTCTGAATTATTATTGTCAATGTGGTTCTGTGACTAATTGGCTTGGCTTTTGACCCCTATTTGGCTCATTTTATTGTACTCCATAACCTCCTGGCTTTGACTCGGCTCGTCGACTTCATATTTTGTTTATTTCTGTTAGTTTTGTGTGCCTCCAGCTGTTCACAACCTTTGTCAGGCTTTGTAGTTTATTGTTTTGACCAGTGACTGCCCATCACTTATATAGGAAGGGACCAGCACTGTGGTTGTGGACCCGCTGCTTAGGGCAGATACACAAGTAGGCAGGGACACAAGTAAGCAGGGACAGAGGGAGTGCCTGCCTGACGTGACATTAGAGGGAGTGGGCAATTTCAGGGCTGCACTCTATCCCTGCCCAACATGACACTTACCTTCTAAAAATCATAACACTTTAAATTTCCCCTCTACAGACCCATATGAGGGCTTGTTTTTTGCGCCACCAATTTTACCCCAAAATCTAAGGCGAAAGCTGAAAAAAAATATTTGTGGGGCAAAAAAAAAAAAAGCCAATTTGTAAATGTTGGGGGCTCCCAATTCTACACAGTGCCATTTTCAGTACAAATATCACCTTATCTTCATTCCATATGTCCATAAGATTACAAGGATACCTAATTAATATAGGTTTTATTTTACTACTTAAAAAAACTAATTCTAACTACATGCACCAAAATTTGTATGTTTAAAATTGTCCATTTCTGACCCCTATAACTTTTTTATTTTTCCTTATATAGGGATATATGAGAGCTAATTTTTTTGCGCCATGATCTGAAGTTTTTATCGGGACCAATTTTATTTTTATGGTACCTTTTTATCGCATTTTATTCCTTAATTTTTCTAGTATATGAAGTGTCCAAAAATAGGCATTTCTGAAATTTGGAATTTTATTTACACTTATGCTTTTGACCGTGCAGTTTAATTAGCATTATATTTTTATATTTTGGACATTTACGCAACCGCTAATACCACACATTTTTTCATTTGAAAAATGGGAAAAGGGGGTGATTTTAACTTTTATTAGGGAAGGGGTTAATGCATTTTATTTATTTTTTTTATTTCTTTTTCTACACTTTTACTATGACATGCAATATTTAGATAGCATACACTGATCAATGCTTCTCCATAGGAGAGCATTGATCAGTGTTATTGGTGCTCCATTGCTTCAGCCTGGCAAAGCTGAATGCAAGCACTGATCGGACGGCAGGGATGAACGTAAGAGACCTCTCCCCCTCCTCTTAGATTCACCGCAGCAGTTCCGATCAGCCCACTGAGCTAGCCGGGAACGGAATTAACTGCTTTTAACCAGCTTGTATGAATACATCTACATGACGCTGCTCCTTATTCACACTCAGACTCAGCGAGACCCCCATCCCACCACATCGAGGTCTGAATACAGAGATGGCTCACGGGAGCAGTGTGGTGTTTTGTACCGCTCCCCCTTAGATGCATACACAAGTCCTCCTGGTTCTTGCACTGTGAGCAGCTACTAACCAGGAGGACTTGTGTATGCATCTAAGGGTGAGCAGTACAAAGCACCACACGATATCTATTTGCGGGACTTCATTGCGGATCCTACAGGAACGAGCCGGACTTATTGAATACCGCTAGCTGTGTGTGTGTGTCTTTGTTACAGGAACTATGCACTGATCATTTGGATGTGCTTATTCATACATTTGTATCCCTATATATAGATTTTTCTTTACAGGACCGAATAAGACTGTATTAGATTGCTATATTAGTTGGACATATTACTTTAACCATATCCCACATGGCAACTATATTATGTTTAATATTTTTTATTTATTTTTTTCTTGGTTGTGGTACTTATACATTTATCTCATGAATTGTTAGTACTTTATTTTTTAATGCAAAAAAGTAGGACAGACTAAGCACTCTGCGGTGAAATGCAGGTAGAAGAGTTCTTGTAGCTTCTTGGGGGTGCAAAAAAATCCTTAGAGCAGAGATCAATAAATATAGCAGTAGAAAAGTAAGCATTTCACTCACCCATCATTGATACAGTGAAGCAAACTTTTATTCCGTGGTACAGTAGCAGGGAAGGGGAGAGGAGAAGGAAGGAGCTTGTGGAGCTGATGGTCCTGTTTCGCGGTGAATACCACTTGGTCACGTCCACAAACACTGCACTGTACATGGCGCAGGTTTAAATAACCTTGCTGTCCATGGCAGATAACAGTTGATACGTTACCTTGTTGCACGGCAACAAGACGCTTCGGACAGAGACATCACTTCACTGAAGCGCTGAGTGATGAGCACTAATGTGCTATGCCGGCAAGCTGCAATGGAAACTAGGTGAGAAAACCTGTGAAGGAAAAAAGAACGTTAGTAGGGAAATAGCGGAGGACAAGGGGGAAATAGAGCATGGGGGAATGAAAACAAGGGTACATAGTAACTTAGGAACCAAGGAGGGAGAAAGTCTGGTTAGATTCAAGTATATACAGCAGTCATAGAGCTTATAGGAATACGTTCAGCTCGTTCCTCTCATTGAAGCCAAGTGGCCCTGTGGTTTCTAGTTGAGAAATCCAAGTTGCTTCTCTCTTGAGTAAGGTATTCTGTTTGTTGGAGCCTGGGGATGCTTGGTTAACTTGCTCTATGACGAAAAACTTCAGTACTTCAGGTTTGCCATCGTGGATAACACGCAGGTGATTAGCTAGCCTTGGGACTCCTGTCGCCAGATGTGAGAGCCTAACATGTTCTCTAAAAGGACAAACATCTGTCGGGTAGTAGAGCCGATGTAGTAGTCACATGGGCACTTGATACAATAAACAATGTATTGCGACCTGCAGGTGATGAAGTCTGATACATGCGCATTGTTGCCAGCGAAGCAGAAATGTTTTCATTTTTCCAACTGCATGTAAAACAAACAGTGACCACATCTGTGGTTGCCGCAGGGACGACTTCCATCTAGCCAATTATGTTTTCTGGCAGGTAGAGTCTGAAAAGTTCTTTAAACAAGTTCATTTTTCAAAGTTCTTGTGTGCTTATGAGCAATTAAGGGCTGGTTGACAGCTACATCATGTAAAATATGGTACTCCTGTATCTAGTGTCAATGGCATTGAATGGCTTTAGAAATATTATCTATCATAGGGCTGTAGCAGAATGAAAGGATAAATCTTTCTGAGATGTTCCCTGTTCTGGAGTAGGTGTCCTTCTTGATCAGTGCTGTATGGGATGTCTTTTCTGTTTTTTGAAAAGTCGCATCTAAGCAAGCCTTGGGGTACCCTCTTGCAGTGAGGTGCTCAGTCAGTTGTTTTGCCTGGCTCTTGAAGATTTTGGGTTTTTTATTGATCTTCTTCAACCTCAAAAACTGACTTTAGGGGTTATCGGAAACCTTCTTCACCATTTCTATATTTGCATGATAATTCTTATCACCCCGCACATATGAATTAAGCAATTCCCTACAGTAGGGGATTGCTTGATTCATATGTGCGGGGTGATAAGAATTATCATGCAAATATAGAATCTGTGATTCTGACTGAGACTGAGCAGAAAATACAGAGCAACATAGGTAGAAAGAAAGGTAGAAATCTAAAAAATAATAAAAATAAAGGTAGGGGTAGGTTTATCATGATGGAGGCAGTTAACTGGGAGGATTATAACATTTAACAAGATCATGAGAGGTACTCTTTAAGTAGCTAAAACCACAGGTGCAGGCTCAGCCTGGTTAGCTGCTCAGAACCCAGATTGGCTAGGGCATAGCCAAGCAAGCAGCCCAAGGCAAAACTCAGGGAAGTTTAACCCTTTGGGTCAAACATGGACTAGTCATTACAGTTAGCAGGCAAGTTGTTTACATATCAGTTCCATTTTTATATATCTTGAAATTATATGTTGCCCACTGTTGATATCACGTGATGTGAGGTTCTCTCTTCCACAGTAATACACTCACTATAAGTTAATTAAGTTCAACATATCTGAACTAACCTTGTCAATTCATTAAACTGTTTACTCTGTTTTTTTTCCAGTCTAAATTTGTCTTATAAATTGTCACAGCCAATTTCCTTTGTGACTCTTATGTGACTTTTCATTAAGAACATTTTAGAATCATAACCACATTGTGGACTGCTTCAGAAGTGGTTAGTTATTTATCAAGTGCAAATTTTTTGAAAAAAGTTGCAAATTTGTTGCACATTAACTCTTACACTTACTTAGACTAACTCCCACCAGCCCTTAAAAAGCAAAAAATGTATCAAGTGCCATGTGACATTTAATTAATTTGTCCCATGCACATCAATTTCACTGTGACATTTGTGTTCTAAACCTCCACGGAAAGTAGACCATAAATGATGAATTCCCCTCATGGTTACCTGACTTGTAGTTCTACTGTATGTAGTTACTAACATAATGCTTTACTAACATGTCATAAATATTTATATATCATTGTGTTCATTATACTCATTTATGTTCATTAATTATAACCAATAAAACAAAATATTTCTATAATACCTGTGTATTATTTTATTACATTGCAAAACTTCCTTCCTAGTGTTTTTGACACAAAAAATAACTTAATATATCTGAAAAATAGTCGGCTCAGTAGTGAATTGCATTGTATATATTTTTCAACAATTCAAAAGGTCAAATTTGTATAATTTTTGTTGATCATTTTTCATAATTTATGGTTTAGTTATGAGTGGATAAAACTACCCACAATTTGGAGCTTTTAGTTGTAAAGACAATGAAAATAGGCATAGTTTTTTATTTGAAGAGTAATGGGTCAAACATTTGTGAATGAGATTGGAGAGCTGTGTCTGCATTATCTTGTGCTCTGCAGGTCTGTCTTACTGCAAAGTAATTTCAGAGAAGCTCCCTGGCTCTCGTATTGCAGTGTTGGATTACTGCTTCAATCATGGCTTATCGTGGGTTTCCACAAAAGGCAACTCACCAACGGTGTCCTCAGGGGAAGCCAGATTTAAAAGCCAGTTTTCAGCAATACCTACCTCTTTTTTTATGTTGCCTTACAAATGGGAGGGTGTAATAATCTGTGATATTACAAGTCAATTTATGGAAGCAGCTCAAGCCGAATTTTTAATCAACAGGGAGCTCAGGTTGTCATTGTAGAGATTACAGCTGGATCACACTTTAACATGTTCATTGCTCTAAGATTATTTCTATATAAGGAGCCCATGCATAGTGCACTGATTTCTACCAAACACATGGGATTTAGTTTGGAATCCAGTGTATTAGGATGTTTTGTATTACAGTGTGGCTATTGTTCTTTGTTTTGATGTACTGCTTTTTAAAAGAGTAAAGGACTGGCCGAACTGTTTGTTGTTGATATCTTTTACTTCACAAATGAAAAATGAGGAAAGGTAGCATCCAAGCAATAAGGATAGCAGCAAGTCGGGGAGTGAGATCCTCCACAAACTGTTTACAGCCATAGCTATTATGATTTACATAGCAAGAAAGAGTAACTTATTAATAAAAAATAGAAGGTGCCGAGGGAGAAAGGAAGTGAAAAAAGAAAGGAGGGAGGAAAGAAAGGAGGAAAAATTGTTATTGTTAGTGCATGGAGGCAAGATCAATACTGATGTTAAAACAGTATCAAGTAGTAAGGCTGAGCTGGGAAGATATGACTCTGGAAGTGGACAGTCTGAATCTATGATTTGTTTATACAGGACAGGTTTATTCTTTGGACTGCAAGAATACTATATAATATGTCACAGTAAGGCTACGTTCACACTACCGGCAGTGGGAAACCCGTTATTTTAAGATCACGAATAGCAGCACAAAAAATTGTTCTTGCACCGTCTTTTTCTCCCACTATTCTCTCTGAAAATAGCAGCGCCCGATGGACCCCATTGACTATAATGGGATCCATCAGGACTCATTATTGTCCGTTATGACCTGTAAAAATGACGTCCGTCAAACCCCCCCCCCCCCCCCCCCAAAAAAAACAAAGAGTTTGACGGCCATTATTCACGGGCCATAATGGTAGTGTAAAAGGGGCCTAAACGGTTGTTTAAATTGATTTGTGTTTCCCAAGGCGCTACATTTTAAAGAGGACCACCAATGCAAACACAACTTTATATATTAGCATTCCCCACTCAAATGTCAATTATTCCCCGGCCATGTTTAACGTATTATGTAGTCGTCTTCCTGCAATTCAACCTCCGATCTGCTAATCAGACAGCTTGAATATTAGTTACTCCCTACTTTCTGTTGCTCTTTGCTATGCTACTAATCCCATGATGCCTCAACACCACATCGTACAAGCAGTACAATTTAGTACTACCTTTACTTGCTGGGACAAGAGTGTACTTATCCTACTCACTATAGTCTCCTAAATAAGCTAAGAGACTGTAGGTATACAGTCAAGTAAATGGAACAGCCATCTCCTACGTTATCACTGCACGACACACCCTGGATTAGGAAGGTGTAGTGGCCTTGTCCCAGAAATGTCACTGGCCTTCACAATACCTGCAATTATCTTGCTCATGCCACTTGTAACATGTAAATGAGGCCAAGTCAACTCTACTGTTCCCATTAGGTGGTGTTTGTATGTAACAAGATAGTAAACAAAGTCCAGAAAACAGGGAATTTCAGCTTAACACCTAGCCAGGCTCATGAATGGCTGCAATAGCAAAGCAGTGGCTAATGGTTTTCTTCAGAAGATAATGTAAGATAGGTTGTACTTCTTATTTCTTGGCTTGGGCTGAAAAACTCTTGGTACATAAGTACAGGCATATAAAACGTACATTAGAACAGAATAAAAAAACATTATTAAAACAATATTATGGTATAATGTTATGCTCACAGTCCACTTCCTTACCTACAACCTCAGGTAGTGAGTTAGGCAGGTCACAACATCTAGCCTTGCTATTAAGGGTGTTTATGTTCCCATGTAAATTACATTTAGTTTCATTATACAGGAAATTCTGGGGCCTATGACACATACTTCCCTATAGACTCGACTAAAAAACAAAAAAATGTATCACCAAAACCTGATTCAGATTGTTGCTATGCAACAATGCTAGGGTGATATCTAGGGATAAAAGCAGCAAGAAAAAGAACAGGTAAGATACTGACACAATGAATTTTGTGATGAAACTTTCATTTTGATTAGATTTTCCCTTTTAACAAAAAAGAAAAAAGAAAATGTTCCGTCAGTTATACAAACTAAACGACACATACCCTCCATAGAATAGGATTCATAGTTTGCATTGGAGTAATTATGCTTTGTTATACACTTACTGCTTCAGACAGGACAATACCTTCCTGCTTTTTTAGCATGCAAAATGTTTTTTGTTGACTTAATCAGTTGATCAAACTGATAGTTTATCCTCTGAGCATCTACTCATAAAAAACGATTTGCTCCAAGTATAACTAAAGTGAAGAAAAGACGCAAAAGATGCCAATTTACTGGAAACATTTTTTAATTAATGTTTATTTTAATAATTTGATACACACACATATAGATAGATAGATAGATAGATAGATAGATAGATAGATAGACAGATACACACACACACACACACACACACACACACACTGTGGATGTACGGGTGTACTGGCACCAAAGTTACATATTTAACCCTCTATTTACAGCTTATTAGATTAGTGGGACCCTCCTAGACCACCAATACATCCAAGAAGTATGCCAATAAACACCAACAGCGTGATTAGGAAGCAGTTGTGTCTGTCGCAAAAGATAAAAAAAAACTCTTTCACCCTTAACACAAGAATGCATAAACACATTGCAATTGCATGCAGAGCTGTTATAAGATCAAGGGCTGGGCCCTCCCCCAAGTCCACCCCAAGGGTCCTCTATCTTCGCCACTGTCTATAAATTATTTTTTTTTTAAACAGGACAAGAAAAACAAGAGCATATTAGTACAATGAGGAAGGAAGGAGGAATTACTATTGTAAACCTGACCTGTTTTGTTGGGTTGTGTGCCAAAATGTGTTGCATTGCGCCACAAATTTTTTCTGCACCAGAACTTCCGCCAGAAATAAAAAATTACCCATCCAAGTCTCCATTTTAACCCCTTAAGGACTTAGGGTTTTTCAGTTTTTGCACTTTCGTTTTTTCCTCCTTACCTTTTAAAAATCATAACCCTTTCAATTTTCCACCTAAAAATCCATATTATGGCTTATTTTTTGCGTCGCCAATTCTACTTTGCAGGGACATTAGTCATTTTGCCCAAAAATGCACGGCAAAACAGGAAAAAAAATCATTGTGCGACAAAATCGAAGAAAAAACGCCATTTTGTAACTTTTGGGGGCTTCCGTTTCTACGCAGTGCATATTTCAGTAAAAATTACACCTTATCATTATTCTGTAGGTCCATACAGTTAAAATTATACCCTACTTATATAGGTTTGATTTTGTTGCACTTCTGGAAAAAATCATAACTACATGCAGAAAAATGTATACGTTTAAAAATGTCATCTTCTGACCCCTATAACTTTTTTATTTTTCCACGTACAGGGCGGTATGAGGACTCATTTTTTGCGCCGTGATCTGAAGTTTTTATCGGTATGATTTTTGTTTTGATCAGACTTTTTCATCACTTTTTATTCATTTTTTAATGGCATAAAAAGTGACCAAAAATGCGCTTTTTTGACTTTGGAATTTTTTTGCGCGTACGCCATTGACCGTGCGGTTTAATTAATGATATATTTTTATAGTTCGGACATTTACACACACAGCGATACCACATATGTTTATTTATTTTTTCTTTTTACACTGTTTTATTTTTTTATGGGAAAAGGGGGGTGATTCAAAATTTTATTAGGGAAGGGGTTAAATGACCTTTATTAACACTTATTTTTACTTTTTTTTTGCAGTGTTATAGGTCCCATAGGGACCTATAACACTGCACACACTGATCTTTTACACAGATCACAGGCGTGTATTAACACGCCTGTGATCAGTGTTATCGGCGCTCGACTGCTCCTGCCTGGATCTCAGGCACGGAGCAGTCATTCGCCGATCGGACACCGAGGAGGCAGGTAAGGGCCCTCCCAGTGTCCTGCAAGCTGTTTGGAACACCGTGATTTCACCGCGGCGGTCCCGAACAGCCCGACTGAGCAGCCGGGTCACTTTCACTTTCACTTTAGAAGCAGCGGTCAGCTTTGACCGCCGCTTCTAAAGGGTTAATACCGCACATCGCCGTGATCGGCGATGTGTGGTATTAGCCACGGGTCCCGGCCGTTGATGAGCGCCGGGACCGACGCGATAAGATGCGGGATCGCGGCGCGATCCCGCTTCATATCGCGGGAGCCGGCGCAGGACGTAAATATACGTCCTGCGTCGTTAAGGGGTTAATAAGAAAACCCGAAAATGGAGAGTGGCTGTTGTGGAAAGGGGGCTTGACCGCTGAAAAGGGGGTGTGTCCCCTGCATTTTCAAAAAAATCCCAACATATTTACTAATGTTTCCACATACAGTAAAATGTGGTGGATTTGGGCTCTGGAAAACCTGACAGTTTAGAGCAGTTGTAAAAAAAAGCAAAGCGTAGGGAAAAGTAAAAATGGAAAGGGAAACTAGCAAGTACTTATCATAGTACTGTTACTGACCAAACCCTGTATACTGAGACCAATATTACCAATAATACCTGTATACAAGGAGGAATATTATGGCCATACATATTACCATCATATTGTTACTGACTTAATTCTGTATACTAAGACCAATATTATAAATAATAATACCAGTACGCAAGGGAGAATAATACCGCCACAACATGACCACTTCCATTACCACCACTGTATAAAAACACCTGAACATAGACCAATATCTGCCCATACAAAGCCCATATACAATAAAAAAAAGGGGGGGGGGGGTGTTTTGGGATTTATCATTTTCTTTGTAAATCAAATTCCTGTTTCGTGCATTTGCCTGGGTGTGCATTATGTGTATATCCCGCACATTCTTTATAAATAGCAAAGTAGCAATAAGTAGTGATAAACACTAAGTCCAGGGTTCAAATCCCATCAAGGACAACATCTGCTATGAATTTGTTTGTTATCTCTGTGTTTGTCAGGGGGTTCCTCTCACACTTATGATTGTAAGACATAGGGGGACATGGACCAATTTGAGTGTACAGCGCTGTGAAATCTGTGTGTGCTATAATATAGTTAGTGTGGTAGCCCTTGGGGGGGTGTATGGTAGTGGTGGTATGGTATCGGTATATGAGGGGTTAATGTTAACCCTATAGTTCATGACGCCAGACTGAGGGCTGGTATGCTGAATCAATGTTACGGCCTATCACCGCCCTTCCCAGCAACGATAGGTGCATGAAATGACTGAAGGTCCACAAGAAGATTTAACTTGAACAACTTTACTTAAGTGCTTGCAATATCCAAGGCACAGTACCAGTCTCATATAAACAGTCTTTAGCTTGCTTAGTGACTGACAGTTATTGCGGACCTTGATATTTAAACAGTCTCTGAATTTAGGGTAGATATTTGCAGATCCTTCCGGATTTAGGGGTATTGTTAGGTCCGGTGATGCTGCAGAGTGTCTGTGCATTGATACACTCTATATTTAGAATTGTTCAGCCGTTGCCGCAAGGCTCGGGCCTAACTCACTGCGTTAGTTGCTGTACAGGTCTTGCTTGCTTGCTTGCCCAGGAACAAGAGAGAGAGAAGATGGCTGCCGCACCCTTATAAGGGCAGGGGGCGGGGCGAATCTGATTGGTCCGAACATCTGCCATTCACCATTACAAAGAGTAATGGGATTGCTTACGTCACAGGGCCTCCAAAGGTCCTTAAGCATAATACCATAGAGTTCACCTAGTCACATGACCCGCAGGTCCTGCAACGCTATGGTACAGGTAATTAACCATTTATTTACAGCTATATCATTATATTTACATTAACCTTATATAGACCGCTGGTCTATTAGTAGAAATAGAGGCGACAAAGGGTAAACTACATGACAGGGATTCCTACGTCCTAGGGACTCTGGCTATGGGGACCCACACATACTTAGGTACCGTATAGGATGCGGTACCGGGACACCACATTAGGCTTCTTTCACACTACAAAATTACTTAGTTTTAAAGTTCTGTCTGAAAATCAGCTGTAAAATGGCAGTTACAAACTCCTATACGGCAGTTAGAAAATTCCATTATAGTCTATGGGATTGATTTTTCTAACAGCAGTTGTAACCCGTTATGGCCGTTATTTTGTGATGGAAGATAGTAACGGTAGAAATAGTGCATGCCATTTGAGACCACGTTTTTTGTTGTTTGTTTAAATTTTATATTTGGAGGTGTCTAAACTCCAAAATTAATGCACCTTGAATATCTACAAGGCAGCATTAAGGTAGCACCTGTGAGGCCAGGCACCTATATTAGCCAACTCAGGTGGGGCTTGCAGCTTGCCTCCCTCCTCCCATTGCATGTGTGCTCAGTCACGCTGGAGGGTATCTGGGAGGAAGTTGTGAGTCAACCGAATGCTTCCGTAATTGCCCACTGGCCCCTGTTTTGCTTATCAAGCACAGGTAGGATTAGCGTTAGGTCTCGCACCAATTTGAGAAACCTTGGCGTTGGTGTGCGGGCTCTGGTGTGTCCTTCATATAAGGATACACTGGTGAATGTCTCAATTTTAACATCAGTGTTGAGGGATAGCCAATGTATTGTTTACATCTACCACAGTAGTGCACCCATATTCCTGTATTGTATATATATATACATATATATATATAATTTTTATTATTTTTGGCTTTATACTCTTTTGGTATTTGGTTATGTTTTTGGTATTTGTTGGTATAAATTTATTCTTCCTTTCCCCTATATAGTTTTTGCAGGCTTGTAGCTGCTCAAATTGGTCATCACTGAAAAATCTTCTATTGCACATCCATCTAGTGATACCTATAGTTCTGGTCATTCATGTGTCACTGAAGTTATCTCTGCAACATAAGGATATCATCCAGTATGTAGGCTCTCTATCCATGCCTTATGCAGTAGCAAACTATTGCATTAATAGCATGAGAGAACAGAAGGCTTGTGACGCACAACAAGTCCTCTCTCCTGATGTCAGTATGACATTTATGTCTGTGCTAAAACTGGTTGTTAGAAATTACATCTTTTCTGACGTGATCATCTCCTCTCGTAAAGGATTTCATCCTCATTTTCTTTCTTTTTTTTTTAAATGTATTTTAATTGCCTTTCCTTAACCATGATTCTGTTGGGTAGATATGGCTCCTTATGAGATGCTGTTCTTGTGGTTCTTGCAAGCGATGTCTATCTTTGTATTACAAGGCCGCCTTTTCATCTTAACATTCACCTATACACCCTGTTCCAAATTATTATCCAAATTATATTCTCATTTATCTAAAAATATATGTAAATAGTCAGCATAATTCTCATGTTATCAACTATTAAGAGTACAATTCAAATTTTATTGAACAAACCTCCTTAAACATAAAAAAACTTACAATGTACGACACATTTTACGGTTTTCCAATTACTCAGAGTATTTTTTTAACCCAACTAAAGGGGCGTGGTTTGCATAATTAGGGTCGTGTTCCCGCCAATTTTCTGAAAACCCCACAGTTGTTTTTAAAAACCCACCAGAAAAATTGTGAATTACTGAACTTGAAAACCCGACTGCCTTGAGGTGTGGGAAATCTCTTAAAAAGTGTGGGCTTTTTGAAAATCCTGCTACTTTGTCCCCTTAGTAGCTTTTTATATAACATTTTTCTTTTTTTTTTTATTTGTTTGGAATTTTTTTTTTTTAATCTTGTCTTTCATTTCCTTTTTTTTATTTTTACTTTTTGTTTATTAACTAATTAACGAACATGAATGTAAAATTACGTCCTGGTACAGAGTTACTTTGCTCTGTTTATTTGCTTTATGCTTTATTTTTCCTGTGCAACATAATTTTCCCGACATGTGTGAAACATTGATAAATACATGTGAGAAAAAATTGTCAGGGAAAAAAATAACACTGAAAATAACCCGACACTCTGAGTAAATCAGGGCTAGTAAGTTTCAAAACACTTTATAGGTTGTAAAGAACTGACAATTGTCATTTGTTGTGTTTGCAGCATATTTACTGAAATCAAAAGCTATTTCAATCAAACTTTTAACAACATTTTAACCTTTTAAACATTTTAACAGGTCACGTTACATTTTAACATTTGACCCCTTATTTGATAGCAGCTTCACAAGTCTTGCATCCATTGAGCTTATACATTTTTGGACAGTTTCTGCTTGAATTTGTTTGAAAGATGTCAGAATAGCCTCCCGGAGCAGATCATCATAGATCTTTTGCTTGGGGATGCTCCAAAGGTTCTCAATATGATTGCTGTCAGGGGAGGATGGAGACCACACCATGACTTCCTCTCCTTTTATCCCCATAGCAGCCATTGATGCAGATGTATTCTTTGCAGCATGAGATGGTGCATTGTCATGCATGAAGATAATTTTATTACGGAAAGCATAGTTCTTCCTTCTGTACCAGGGAAGAAAGTGGTCAGTCAGAAACTCCACATACTTTGCAGAGGTCATCTTTACACCTTCAGGGACCCTAAAGGGGCCAACCAGCTCTCTTCCCATGATTCCGCCCCAAAACATGACTCCACCACCTCCTTGCTATCGTCACAGCCTTGTTGAAACAGAGTGGCCATCCACCAACCATCCACTACTCCCTCAATTTGGACCATCCAGCGTTACACAGCACTCATCAGTGAACAGGACTGTTTGAAAATTTGTCTTCATGTATTTTTCTGCCCAATGCAGCCGTTTCTACTTGTTGGCATTGGTGAGTGGTGGCCAAATAGAAGATTTATGCACAGTTGCAAGACTCTGGAGAACCTTGATGTCCTTGGGACTCCAGAGGCACCAGCATCTTCAAATATCTGTTTGCTGCTATGTAATGGTATTTTAGCAGCTGGTCTCTTAATCCGATGCATGGTTCTGGCAGAAATCTTCCTCAATGTGCCTTTATCTGCACAAACCGGTCTATAAATCTATTAATGGTGCAATGATCACGCTTAAGCTTTTGTGAAATATCTAATGTTATCATACCTCGTCCAAGGCATTGAACTATTTCACTCTTTTCAGCAGCAGAGAGATCCTTTTTCTTCTCCATATTGCTTGAAAATGGTGCTCTGCCTAATAATGTGGAACACCCAACTTTAGTAGTTTTTCCTTAAATTGGGCTCACTTGGCAATGTAATTATCACAAGTGTCTGAAGTTGTTTTCAGTGATCAAAAGAGGCCTGAGACACAATGCCATTCATGAGTTAAACTGAAAAGCAAAATATTTTAATATTTGTGACACCTAAATATCATTTGTATTATAATTTGGAACAGGGTGTAGAAACAAAATAATACCAGAAATGTCTGCTTGTTGAAAGCTTTAAACAGCAAAGAAAGCAGTTTAACCTCCAAAATAACTGCTAAACAATGCTGCCTGGACTGTGATTGTTCAGCTAAATACCCTACCGGCTGCATTTTGAATGGAGCTTTTTGAAAAAAATATGTTATATGATATGTTTTAGTTTTTATTATGATATACACTAGTGCTTCTTGTAGGTATTAACAAAGGAATAGGTCCAGAACAAGGAAGGACAATGCAAAGTGTTGAATTAAATCCAGTGGTACAAGAATAAAAGTACAGATCACAGCAATATGACCAAAGGTGAATAACCCTGCTCTGTACTTGTATTAATGTACCACTTTGGAATTGCCTTTCTCCTTCCAGAGAACACTTCTGGTGAGTCTGTGTGCAGGGCCAGATTAAGACTGCCTGGAAGACAGAGCACTTCATTATGATGCTAAGGTAACCGGGACATCCTTGTGTCCCGAAAATATCTTTCAGGACACAGGGGTGTCCTGCTGAATGTGAGGGGGGCGGGGGGGGGGGAGGGGGAATGACAGTATTTATCTGCGTATAACACGCACTGGCATATAACACGTACCCTCATTTTCACAGGAAAATTTGAGGGGAAAAAATAAATGTAAAATAAATGACTATAGCTCTGAACTATATGCCTCATCATCCCCCCAACTTTGATTCCCCTTGATCCTCAGTTCCCCCCTTCCTCCCCCTTTTATCAGCCTCTGTGCCATATTTAACCCCCCCATCTCCTTTCCCGTGTTTTCCCCTGCTCATCATTCCCCCCCTGCTCATCACCCCCCCCCCCTCATCATTCTCCCCCCTGCTCATCATTCTCCCCCTGTTCTCATCATTCTCCGCCCTGCTTATCATTCCCCCCCTGCTCATCATTCCACCCCCTACTCATCATTCCACCCCCTGCTCATCATTCCACCCCTGCTCATCATTCTCCCCCCCTGCTCATCATTCTCCCCCCCTGCTCATCATTCTCCCCCCCTGCTCATCATTCTCCCCCCTGCTCATCATTCTCCCCCCTGCTCATCATTCTCCCCCCTGCTCATCATTCCCTGCCTGCTCATCATTCCACCCTGCTCATCATTCCGCCCCCTGCTCATCATTCTCCCCCCTGCTCATCATTCCCCCCCTGCTCATCATTCCCCCCCTGCTCATCATTCCCCCTGCTCATTATTCCCCCCCTGCTCATCATTCCACCCCCCTACTCATCATTCCACCCCCTGCTCATCATTCCCCCCCCCCGCTCATCATTCCCCCCTGCTTATCATTCCCCCCTGCTCATCATTCCCCCCCGCTCATCATTCCCCCCGCTCATGATTCTCCCCCCCTGCTCACTATTCCCCCCCTGCTCTTTATTACCCCCCCTGCTCATCATCCCCCCCCTGCTCATCATCCCCCCTGCTCCCCCTGCTCATCATTCTCCCCCCCTGCTCCCCTCCTGCTCATCATTCCCCCCTGCTCATTATTACCCCCCTGCTCATCATTACCCCCTGCTTATCATTAACCCCCCTGTTCATCATTAACCCCCCCCCCTGTTCATCATTAACCCCCCTGCTCATCATTAACCCCCCCTGCTCATCATTACCCCCCTGATCATCATTACCCCCCCCTCTCATCATTCCCCCCCCCCTGCCAATCATTCCCCCCATCTTTGCTCCCCCCTCTTCCTCCTTTCTCTATATTTCATATTTCCTTACCTGGCCGCGCTCGGCAGGCTCAGGTGATGCGTCGGGTCATGTGGGCTGTGACGAGTGACGTTTCCTGCGGCTCCTCTGCACGACGTCAGGGACGTCACTCGTCATTTCCTGCAGCGCAGGGTTGTAATGAAGAAAACTGTGCCCTGCAGGAAATGATGAGCTACTCCCCTGACACTGTGCAGAGGAGCCGCAGGAGACGTTACTCGTCACAGCCCACATAACCCGACGCATCACCTGAGCCTGCCGAGCGCGGCCAGGTAAGGAAATAGGAAATATAGAATAAGCAGGAGGAGTCCAGGGCGGGCACACAGGAGCCGCCGCTGGTCACTGTTTTAAAGTGGCCGGGGTATCAGGGGGGCCCCGATCCGCTACTGAGCAGCCCGCAGGGATGTCCCGAATGTGACGGGGCCCCCTGCGGGCATGGGGCCTGGAGAAGGTGCTCCATGAGCTCCAATGATGATCCGGCCCTGTCTGTGTGTGTGTCTGAGCGAGGATGAGACTGGTGCTCTCAATTATTTCAGTATTATCACTAATCAAAAAGGCAGTGAGAGTCGGCACTGTATATCCCCACAGATGCTTCAGCTCACAACAGAGCATTCAAGTAGCAGAGGACCACTGGCAGAGAGAGAGTGTTGCTCAAGGGAAGCAGGTAGTGTGAATATAGTCAAACCACTAAGCATAGGAAAGAAAAAACAGCGACACTCCAAAATGCAATTTTCAAAGGTGCAGGACATACAAACATAGGAACAGACGGTAACAGACATTTTTCACCACCTGGTGCTTCTAGAGACCACATGTTGAATTATATCAATATGCCTTCCTGCGTTTAAAAAGTGTGTCATAATAAATGGAAGATATAGTAGATTTAAAAAAAAATAACCCCCAAACTACACCATTGTATGTAACCTGCTACATATAATAAAGTCCAACTATTGTTTATCATAGGTCTTTTTGCTTCTACTGTTACTACTACTACTACTACTACAAAACATTGGTCTAACCATACCATGACCTTTAGGCTGGGCAGTATACTCCCTGTAGCAAAACCCCAAAAATCTGAGATTAGCGGCTGATTTAGTGAGTGCATGTTGTAGGATGTCCTGGACTTTGCAGTCAGCACATACTCCGTAACAACTGTTTATACAGGAGCAGGGACTCCTGCCATCAACAGGAGAAATTACAATAGGCAAAAAACAATCCCTCAAATGGGTCTGAAGGTGGAAAAATAAATTGCTCTTAGGAAGGAGGAATTAAATTAACCTCTTAAGGACCCATGACGTATGCATACGTCATGAGTCCCGGTCCTGCGATATAACACGGGGTCACACGGTGACCCCGCATCATATCGCGGCGGGCCCGGCATCATAGTGAAGCCGGGACCCGCCTCTAAAAGCGCGCGGCACTGATCGCTGTGCCGCGCGCTATTAACCCTTTAGCCGCGCGCTCAAAGCTGAGCCGCGCGGCTAAAAACGAAAGTAAAAGTGCCCGGCTAGCTCAGGGAGCTGTTCGGGATCGCCGCGGTATAATCGCGGCATCCCGAACAGCTGTAGCACAGGAGGAGGTCTTCTTACCTTCTCCTGTGCTGTCCGATCGCCGAATGAATGCTTCAAGCCTGAAATCCAGGCTTGAGCATTCAATCGCCGAAAACCCTGATTGATCCATTCCTATGGAGATGGATCAATCAGTGTAAAAGATCAGTTAATGCAATGTTATAGCCCCCTATAGGAGCTATAATATTGCATAAGAAAAGTGTAAAAAAATCATTAACCCTTTCAATTATCCCTTCCCCTAATAAAAGTTTGAATCACCCGGCATTTCCAAAAATAAAAAAAAACATTATGTAAATAATAATGAAAATAAACATATGTGGTATCGCCGCTTGCGGAAATGTCCGATTTATAAAAATATACTGCTTTTTAAACCGCTCGTTCAATGGAGTACGGGCAAAAAAATTCCAAAGTCCAAAATAGTGCATTTTTGATCACTTTTTATACCACAAAAAAGTGAATAAAAAGTGATCAAAAAGTCTGATCAGAACAAAAATGGTACGGCTAAAAACTTAAGATGACGGCGCAAAAAATGAGTCCTCAAAGCGCCCTGAACACAGAAAAATAAAAAAGTTATAGGGGTCAAAAGATGACCATTTTAAACGTATAAATTTTCCTGCATGTATTCATGATTTTTTTCGGAAGTGATACAAGTTCAAACCTATGCAAGTAGGGTATCATTTTAACCATATGGACCTACAGAATAAAGATAAGGTATCATTTTTGACAAAAAATTTACTGCATAAAAATAGAAGCCCCCAAAACTTACAAAATAGTGTTTTTTCATCAATTTTGTCGCACATTGATTTTTTTTCCCGTTTCACCGTAGATTTTTGGGTAAAATGACTAATGTCATTACAAAGTAGAATTAGTGACGCAAAAATTAAGCCATTATATATAATTTTAGGTGAAAATTTTTAAGAGTTATGATTTTTTAAAGTTAAGGAGGAAAAATTGAAAATGAAAAAACGGAAAAAGCCCGGGTCCTTAAGGGGTTAAAGTGCAAAAATGAAGCTGGTTGTGTCCTTATTTGCTAAAAAAATTTCAATATTTTTGGGTAAAAAAAATCCTGGCTTGTACCTGCAGCCTTCGCCTGTGTGTCTCTGTGCACAGAAAAAATACAAGTGTGGTCGGGACAAGCAGGGCTCTGTTTACTGAGGCTCTGTGACATGCCCCCGACTCACACAGCAGGCTGATTGACAAGCCAGAGGCCTGCACAGAACCCTGCTTGTCCCACCCACACTTCCTGCATTTTGTCTCTGCACAGAGACACACAGGCAATAGCTGCAGGGAAAAGATAGCATTTGTTCACTTAAAATACACACATCTTTTAACCAATGCATTATGAAAATATACATATTGGCCCTCATTTACTATGATTTCCCTGTTAGTTTTGTGGTTTTTCCTTTCGATTTTTTTTGTGTTTCCCAACATATTTATCATTGTGGCGCACACTTGTGTCGCACGGGTTTTTTGCTTGTCGCACGCGGGTTTCGTGTTGCCACAAGTTTTGTCAGTTCACTCCGTCAATGTTCTTTATGTTGTTAAAGCGCGGTAAGTGACGGCAGTGGAGAGGTAAAGTTTTTGTTTTGGTTTGATACATGGTTTGTTAAATTTTATTAAATAATTGATTTTATTTGGTTAATGGATTTGGTAGTGACCTTTTCTTCAAGGTTTTTTTTTTGTTATCGTAAAATTGTTTACATTGGTTAGTTTGCAAAATATATATTTGAGACATATTTCCATCTCAAACTAGCCTTGCCCTTCAATGAAAGGGTTACAGACATTTAGATTGTTCTCCATTTTTTTGTAGGTTATGAAAAAATGTATTGGTCATTTTATATTGCTTTATATATTGCTTTATTTTTCTTGCCATAGTTTATATTTTATAAAAGGGGGGTAAGGGCAGCTTCAGATCACATGCTACACAAATTTCCCTACTGCTAGGAGGTGTCGGTAAGTATCTAGCCAAAAACCCGACAAATCGGGTTAGGATTCTTCATAAATACCGGGAAAAAACAGAAAACCCGAGAAAACAAGTTGGGTTGATAATAGTAAATGAGGGCCATTATGTTATTATCTACATTATAGCTGCTTTCCCTAAATGTCCGCTGCAGATCCGTGCAGAGGATTTTCTGGTGCCTGGGTACCGTTTGCAATGCACTAATGACTTACTTGATGTCAGATGATCCTTTCTCTTTCACACAAGACAATGGGGGAGATTTATTAAAACCTGTTCAGAGGAAAAATTGCTGAGTTGCTCATAGCAACCAATCAGATCGCTTCTTTCATTTTTCAGAGGCCTTTTCAGAAGTGAAAGAAGCGATCTGATTGGTTGCTATGGACAACTCAGCAACTTTTCCTCTGGACAGGTTTTGATAAATCTCCCCCAATAAGCTTACCTAAGGTCATGTAATCATTATTTCTAAATGTTGGGTATTCTGGGCTAGCATAAGGTCATTTGATCCACCTTCCTACTCCTATTCTGATGTGGAGTTGATGCCTTTTTACAATGCTCGGCTGAAATGAACCAGCCAATGTTCAACTTCACGTTAAAGTGAAGTTTTTATAAAGTTTAGGTCAAAACTGGTTTTAATAGTTTACTTCTAGTGTTGAGCGTGAAAATTCGAAATGCTAATTTTTACTGTGAATATCGGCACTTGGCAATTTTGTGAATATTTAGAATATAGGGATATACATTCGTAATGACGAATATTCGTTGTTGTTTTTTTTGCGAATATGCAAATATTCGTGAATATGCAAATATTTGCGAATATCGGCACTTTCAGTCAAAGGACACTGATCCCTCCATTCTTTTAGGTGAAAGATATAATCTGCATGTGCACTATGTGAATTTCATTATGAATTTTCACATAAAAAAAAAAAAAACAATAAAAGCAACATAGCGAATATGCGAATTTCACGAATATAGGACGAATATTCGTCCATGTATTCGCAAAATAACGCGAATTTGAATATGGCCTATGCCGCTCTTCATTATGAACATCGCTCAACTACTGTCTAGTTAAAGTTTACACTGCTTTCTGATGGATTCAAAGATTGCATGAATAAATAGGTTCACACACAATAGCTAAGTATATAGATATATTTTTTCTCTTTATCAAGGAGTTTTGCAGAAATGCAGCCAGTTAAATTGAAATCAATGCATATATCCAACATCTTTTTTCCTGAAGTATATACAACTTTTAGAGTATCTATTCTAGAATTGTTTGCATAATACAGTATAACAGTATAAAAAATTCAGTGAACAGGGCCAGAAGCCTTCTGCTGTTCATTATATAGTCGGGACTCGTGACAACAGGTAACTTCCTCAAAAAGTACCATAAAACTTTAACTTCTCTTAACCTGTTCGGTTGTTTTTGGATTTTCAATTACCTCTGGTGGCCAAAAGCAAGTTAAAAGGTGTTGGGAAGCCCTCCGTTTCAGAAGTGGGATCCATAGCTATTGAAATTTATGAATATTCTGTGGATATGCCATATATGTCCCTGATGGAAATTCACCTTTGAAGCATACCTGTCAGATCCCACAAAAAAATTTATATGTTACGCTGAACTTAATCCTGACCATGTACATCTAATTTTATCCCTTTATCACATATATTTATTATAAAAATACCTCTTTTCATTAGCTCACAGTGTTAAAAATCCTCTCAGAGGAAGGGGGCGTGTCCCTCCCTTGTGGTGGTGGGAGGTGATTGGGGTATCTGTTCATGCAGCTTTGTCCATGAGTCATCTCTTGTCCATGACTCATGGACAAGCCTAATGATGCTGCAGGTCTGGTTAATGTCCTAGTACAGTGGTTCTCAACCTTTTTGGTGACTGTACCCCCAAAGGCTGAAAGTATGTCCGCAGGTACCCCCTCACGCGGAACTTCCATGCGAGGGGTACCTGCGGACTAAAGGCTTGTTCTTACCTTCATACTTGTGACACTCACCGGAGAGGACTGGAGGTGGATCCGCTGAGCACCGCGTGGCAGATGTAGAGAGCCGCACCAGGGAGCGGAATCTAAGACGCCGCTGGTCTTCACCAGAGCCCGCCGCGAAGCAGGATGGACTTGCTGCGGCAGGCAACGTCCAGGTCGCTTCCGCTGGTACGACTCGACCACGCGGGCAGCCGAGGTGGTACTTGGCACCGAGAGGAGTCACCGGGAGGTAGGGAGCGGGCAACCGGTCGGGCTGGTGGTAGGTCGTGGGCTGGGTCAACCTAAGGTCTGAGGCAGGAGACTGGGTGCGTAGTCAGGGACGTAGCAGTAGGTCAAGGGCTGGCGGCAAAGGTACGAAGTCAGGGACGTAGCTAAAGGTCAGGTAGCACAGGTAGTCAAAACAGTAGTGGTACGCTTTCTCTAGGGCAATAGCACAAAGATCCGGCAGGGAACAAGGGAAGTGACATGCTTAAATAAGGTGGGACCAACCAGGTGACAAATAGAAAGGGCACTGCCCCTTTAAATCTCACAGAGTGGCGCGTGCGCGCCCTGGGGGAGAGACGCGCGCACCAGCACTGCAGGAGGATGCACGGGAGACGCGCCGAGAGAAGCCCAAGGACACGGCTTCCGTGTGAGGGGGGCGAGGAGGCTGCCCAGCGGGAGTGACAGAGGAGGAGAATGCCGGGGCACGGGCACATAGGAGCGGGGGAGAAGGCGCAGACGGCCCCACGCAGGGCACCGGGACACGGTGCGGGCCGTGACAGTACCCCCCCCCCCTTTGGCCCTCTCTTCCTTTTGATTTGCAGGAACTTCTGGATTAAGTTCTTGTCCAGGATGTTCTCTTCGGGTTCCCACGACCTCTCCTCAGGACCAAAAACCTTCCAGTCAACCAAAAAGAACCGTCTTCCTCTGGAGAGTTTGGAGGCAAGAATTTGTTGCACTTCAAAAATGTCAGAGATTGGAGATGGAGTACAAGACTTGGTGGAAAATCGATTCAGGACCAACGGTTTGAGGAGGGAGACATGGAAGGTGTTAGGGATACGAAGAGAACGAGGCAGGAGCAACTTGTAGGCCACCGGGTTAATTTGACGTAGAACCTTGAATGGGCCCAGAAAACGAGGTCCTAGTTTATAACTGGGCTGTTTATGGCGAACATGCTTGTCGGAAAGCCACACCTTGTCACCGGGACGGAAAATTGGTGGAGGCCTTCTCTTCTTGTCAGCCTGGAGTTTCATACGGGAGGAAGCATGGGTTAATGAGCGTTGGGTGTCTTTCCAAATGGCCTGGAAATCTCGAACCAAGGAATCAACCGCAGGGACCTCGGAGGAGATGGGCAGTGGGAGAGGAGGGCGGGGATGGTATCCATAGACAATGAAGAACGGGGAGTTGCCGGAAGAACCAGAGTCGTGGTGATTATAAGAGAATTCGGCCCAGGGTAGAAGAGAGGACCAATCATCTTCTCGTGCAGAGACGAAGTGACGAAGATAGGTACCAAGGAGCTGGTTCACTCTTTCCGCTTGACCGTTGGTTTGAGGGTGGTACGCAGAGGAGAAATCCAACTTGACTTTGAGGCGATTACACAGAGCACGCCAGAACTTTGAGACAAATTGCACCCCCCTGTCAGATACAATATGGAGAGGGAGACCATGGAGCCGGAAGATGTGACGGAAAAACAAACTTGCTAGCTGGGTTGCGGATGGTAGACTGGGGAGCGGGATAAAGTGGGCCATTTTAGAGAATCTGTCCACTACAACCCAGATTACAGTGCAATTGGAGGACGGTGGCAAGTCCTTGATAAAATCCATGGCTATTTGGTCCCAAGGAGATTCCGGAATGGGAAGCGGTTGCAGTAAGCCAGCGGGCCTCAGGCGAGAAGTTTTATTCCGGGCACAGATGACACAAGGACGAACAAAATCGGAGACATCGCGGGGTAGGCTGGGCCACCAATAGTGACGGGAAATGAGAGAGATGGAGTTCTGGACCCCCGGATGTCCTGCTAGGAAGTAAGAGTGGCCCCAGTTCAAGATCTTGGTTCTCAGGTGAGGAGGTACAAAGGTCTTCCCAGTAGGTACCTGAAGAAGGGAAGCCGGTGCTGCAGGAATGAGGCGATCAGGAAGAATGATGTGTTGATGTTGCGAGTCTAGTCCCGTTACATCAGAGACCCTGGAGAGAGCATCTGCTCTGATATTCTTATGAGCTGGACGGAAGCAGATCTGGAAGTTAAAACGAGAGAAGAACAAAGACCACCTGGCTTGTCGGGGGTTCAGCCGTTGTGCAGTTTGCAGGTAAAGGAAATTCTTGTGATCCGTATAAATGGAAATTGGGAGGACTGTCCCCTCCAACCAATGACGCCATTCCTCCAGATCTAATTTAATAGCCAAGAGCTCCTTGACCCCGATGGTATAATTTCTCTCTGCTGGAGAAAAGGTCTTTGAGAAGAAACCGCAGGTGGACATTTTGCCCTTGGAGGATTGCTGAATTAAGACTGCTCCAGCTCCCACAGAGGAGGCGTCCACCTCCAGGGAAAAAGACTTGTCTGGGTCGGGGCGTGTCAAGATCGGAGCAGAGGCAAAGGCAGACTTGAGTTGGGAGAAGGCTTCTAAGGAAGGAGGAGTTCAAGACTTGGGGTCCGCTCCCTTTTTAGTCAGAGCCACAAGGGGTGCTACAAGCGTAGAGTAATGTGAAATGAACTGCCGATAATAGTTGGCAAAGCCTAAAAAGCGCTGAATAGCTTTTAATCCAGAAGGCTGAGGCCAGTTCAGAACAGCGGACAATTTATTTGGGTCCATGCGAAGCCCTTGGCTAGAGATGACATAACCAAGAAATGGGAGGCTTGTCTGCTCAAAGAGGCACTTTTCGAGTTTGGCATAAAGATGGTTACTTCTCAGGCGACGAAGAACTTGGCGTATCTGGGTCCGGTGAACCTCTAAACTGGGGGAGAAGATGAGAATGTCATCGAGATAGACGACTACACAGGAGTACAGGAGATCCCGGAAAATGTCGTTGACGAATTCCTGAAAAACTGCTGGTGCGTTACACAGGCCGAAAGGCATTACTAGATATTCATAGTGTCCATCTCGGGTATTAAATGCTGTCTTCCATTCGTCCCCCTTTCTGATCCTAATCAAGTTATAGGCACCTTGAAGATCCAACTTAGAGAAGATCTTAGCTCCGCGTAAGCGATCAAAGAGCTCGGAAATGAGTGGAAGAGGATACCGATTTTTGATAATGATCTTATTCAACCCTCGATAATCAATAGAGCGAAATATCCTTCTTTTCCACAAAGAAGAAGCCGGCTCCCACAGGGGAGGAAGATTTTCGGAGGAATCCCCTCTGTAGGTTCTCCCGGATGTAATCCGACATGGCCTTGGTCTCGGGCGCAGACAGTGGATAAATCCTACCCCGAGGAGGGGAGGTGCCTGGCAGGAGATCAATAAGGCAGTCATAGGGACGGTGAGGAGGTAGACACTCCGCTTGCTGCTCAGAAAAAACGTCGGCGAATTCTCGATAGTGGACAGGAAGGCCAGGTAGGGCAGAACTGGGAGAAGGAAATCTGGGTTGAACCGACTTCAGGCAACGGTTCTGGCAGTCCGGACCCCAACGAGTGACCTCTCCGGAGCGCCAATCCAAAAGTGGGGCGTGAAGCTGCAACCAAGGAAGACCCAGTAGAGCATAAGAAGTGCAGCGAGGTAGCACGTAGAAGACGATCCTTTCCTTATGAAGCACCCCAATCTGCATCTCGAGTGGAGAAGTCACCTCAAGCACTGCGGTATTAAGGCACTCCCCACTGATGGAAGATATGTACAAAGGTTTAGGGAGCCGAGAGACAGGAAGGCGGTACTTAGAAACTAGGTGAGCGGAAAGAAAATTGCCGGCAGATCCAGAGTCCACAAGAGCGGGAACAGTAAAGGTATTTCCCGAGGGAGAAGTGTTCTGAACTGTGATATTTAAGCGGGGAGAGGAGTTCCTCTCACCTAGGGTCGCCTCTCCCACGTCTCCTAGGTGTGAGCGTTTCCCTGGAGAGGAGGACGGAGAGGGCAACGGTTCAAGAAGTGTTCCGGGCTGGCACAGTAGAGGCAAAGATTCTCCTCCCTGCGACGGGTTCTTTCCTGAGGGGTAAGACGGGCCCGTTCCACTTGCATGGGCTCGTCAACAACAGAAGATGAGGAGGCCTCCGGTGGGTGTTGCAATACCGGAGCCAGCCTAGGGAGTTCCTCTTGCCTCTCTGCAAAACGGACGTCGATGCGGGTAGCCAAATGGATTAAATCCAGGAGAGAAGAGGGGGGGGGGGTCACGAGTGGCCAGGGCATCCTTGACCCTACTTGACAGGCCCTTTTTGAAGGTGGCACACAGTGCAGGTTCATTCCAGTCCAGTTCAGACGCGAGGGTGCGAAACTGGATGGCGTAATCACCGACTGACGAATCTCCCTGACAAAGGTTGAAGAGGGCAGACTCGGCAGAAGAGGCTCGGGCAGGTTCCTCGAAGGCGCTCCGGAACTCGGTAAAAAAGGATTGCAGGTCCGATGTGATAGGGTCACCTTTGTCCCAAAGAGGGGTGGCCCAGGCCAAGGCTCTACCAGAAAGGAGACTGAGGACAAAGGCCACCTTGGCCCGTTCAGATCGGAACTGGTCTGCCATTAATTCTATATGCATGGAGCATTGGGACACAAAACCCCTGCACGCCTTGGAGTCACCCTCAAACTTGTTGGGCAGGGAGAGTCGCAACTTTGGACCGAGAGCTGAGGCTGGAGGCTCCGGTCCAGGAGCAGGCTCGGGAACGGGTTGCCATGGCTGCGGCTGCTGAAGCTGCTGCTGCTGCATGGTGAGAAGCTGCTCCATCATGGCGGATAATTGGTTCAGTTGTTGAGCCTGTTGAGACAACTGCTGGGACTGCTGAGCCACCACAGTAGAGAGATCCGCGATGCTGGGAAGAGGCCCCTTGGCGGGATCCATGGCCGGATCTTGATGTGACACTCACAGGAGAGGACTGGAGGTGGATCCGCTGAGCACCGCATGGCAGATGAAGAGAGCCTCACCAGGGAGCGGAATCTAAGACATCGCTGGTCTTCACCAGAGCCCGCCACGAAGCAGGATGGACTTGCTGCGGCAGGCAACGTCCAGGTCGCTTCCGCTGGTACGACTCGACCACGCGGGAAGCCGAGGGGGTACTTGGCACCGAGAGGAGTCACCGGGAGGTAGGGAGCGGGCAACCGGTCGGGCTGGTGGTAGGTCGTGGGCTGGGTCAACCTAAGGTCTGAGGCAGGAGACTGGGTGCGTAGTCAGGGACGTAGCAGTAGGTCAAGGGCTGGCGGCAAAGGTACGAAGTCAGTGTGAGTCAAGTGTGATGAGGGGGGATGGGGAGTAATAAAGCACAAGGCATTACATTTTAATGCCTTGTGCTTTATTACTCCCCATTCCCCCTCCGCCATTATCCCTCTCCCCCTCCATCTTAATGCCTTGTGCTCCGTCCCATACATCCCCCCCTCCGTCCCATACAGTCCTCCCTCCGACCCATACAGTCCCCCCTCCGGCCCATACAGTTGTTCTTAACTTTTTTTTAGTTTTACCTGGCGTCCTGCGGTCACGTTGCCTGATCCTTCACGCAGCGCGTCCCGTTCGGCTGGGCCGCACTGATGTGTGACGTCCTCCTGCGTAGTGCGGCAACTCCGGCAAATGTCAGGGGAGGTCACACGTCTCCCCAGCAACCACGCAGCTCCCTTACAATGCATGGCCGATATTTGTCAGCGCTTTGTGTACCCCCCAAAAAAACCTGGCATACCCCCAGCGGTACGCGTACCCCAGGTTGAGAACCCAGGTTCTAGTACGTATGGGACCCCTAGTAGTGGGATTTTAAGGAGCCGTTTTCTTTTTTAAATATAAAAAAAATGTTAAACAACCATATTACAAAAGATCTTTAATTTTTATCTGTTAATTTACATCTGACAGTGCCCATTTAAGGCTGACTCATGACCATCTAAACACAGGACACAAATGTAAGAATCATAAAACGGAAAAAAAAAGATGCTCCAGAAGTGGAGTGTTTAATGTGTTGTGAGATGCAGAGTCCCGATGCCTTCTTTTCACTGCACAAAATAATAGCTTTCTGGGTTTCTTGAAGGCTGCTGTTTCATGCACACTCATCTGTGACCTACATCAAATTAAATGCTGGCAGAAGACGGCTGTTTAATATTCAGGGTGGGTGTGCATTAACACTCTTGGCTTTACCTAGGAACCTAATTACCTCTTCTTGCGTTGTACTGCAAGCAACCTGTTCAGATTCACATACTGACCTGCCATTACATATAATTTCAGTGTTAAACATTGGAGAAAGGAAAGATGTAAGCCCTTGGATAGCGAGCAGTTTCAGTACTGAGATCCAGAATTATTATTTTTTGTTCTTAGCCACTGAATCGTGAAAATATGTGTGCATTTATTATACAAACCAAAAATTACTTTTTCCAATCTTATTCATGAGATTTTGCAAAGTTACAGATTGCAAATAATGTTTCTAGAGAAAGAGACTTAAAGGGGAACTTTGGTGGAAACAAGTGGAAAACAAATGTTTTCAAAACAACTGGTGCCAAAAAGTTAAATGGATTTGTAATTTACTTCTATTTCAAAATCTGAAGCCTTCCAGTACTTATCAGCTGCTGTATACTACAGATAAATTTATGAAGATCTTTCCAGTCTGACCACAGTGCTCTCTGCTGACACCTCTGTCCGTGCCAGGAAATGTCCAGATTAGAAACATTTCCCCATAGAACCTCTCCTGCTCTGGACAGTTCCTGATATGGACAGAGGTGTCAGCAGAGAGCACTGAAAAATAAATGTGCAAGGGAAAGTTTTCCAAAAATCTAAACTAAACAGTCATCTGATCAGAGGTATAGCACGTGACCATAAAGCCCATAGCAAAAGTTAGATTGGGACCTTGCTTCATTAAGGCATTCATGGTACCATGAATTCTGTTTTTACAGGTACCATAATTGTGATGTCCTAGTACGGGATATATTCCCGTACAGTTCTTAAGCCCTGTCAGGTTGAGTCCCTCTGTGCCCTAGGGGCTCTCTTGCAGCGTCTCCCCCATAATGCTATATGTATTAGGTTTAAAGGACCTTTAAGGACGTTTGAGTTAGTCACATGATAATGTGGTCACATGTTAAAGTCACATGTTTGTTACCCAGAGAGCACCAGCTAACCAGGTGACCTGCAGCTTGACCTATGGGCTCCTTGCTCAGCCCCCCTTTATAAGGAAGGAAGGAGCTGAAATCTCTCTCTTTTGCTCTTGTGATTCATTCTCTGCTGAGGTCAAATTCAGTCCAGACGTCTCAGAGCTAGTGTCCAGCACATCTGAAGGCCTCAAGCCTACCTTCAGCCACAGTCAGTAAGTCAAGTCATCTATGTCTGCTGTCACTACCTTCAGTCAAGTCAAGTCTATTATAGTCAGCATGGCTTTCCTAAAGTATGTCAAGTCACTGCAAGTCCAAGCAAGCTGCAAGGTCCCCTCCTTGTTACTGGCCACCTCTCTGGAATTCTGGCCTAGCTGTTAGGACTGTTACCTGTTCTAAAGGAATTAAGTAATGTGATAGACAGACCCCTATTTTTAATATTCAGGGACTCTATAAACAGGGACTGTTCCCCAGGACTGGCTAATGGCAAATGTGTAACCAATATTTAAAAAGGGATCAAAAGGTGACCCTGGGAATTATAGACCTGTTAGTTTAACCTCCTGTATGTAAATTGTTTGAGGGTTTTCTAAGGGATGAAATTCTGGAGTATCTTGATAAAAATAAATGTATGACCCCATATCAGCATGGCTTTATGAGGAATCGGTCCTGTCAAACTAACCTGATCAGCTTTTATGAGGTGGTGAGCTCCAGACTGGACCAGGGGCAATCGGTGGATGTCGTATATCTGGATTTTTTCAAAGCATTTGATACTGTGCCACATAAAAGGTTGGTGCGTAAAATGAGAAAGATGGGGCTGGGTGAGAATGTGTGCAAGTGGGTAAGTAACTGGCTCAGTGAGAGGAAACAGAGGGTGGTTATTAATGGTACTTATTCTGATTGGCTGACTGTTACTAGTGGGGTACCACAGGGGTCCGTCTTGGGTCCTGTTCTATTTAATATATTTATTAATGACCTTGTAGAGGGGTTGAATAGTAAAGTAGCAATCTTTGCAGATGCTATTAAACTCTGTAAAGCGGTAAACACTATAGAGGACAGTGCACTGTTACAAATAGATGTGGATAGGTTGGAGGTTTGGGCTGGGAAGTGGCAGATGAGGTTCAATACTGATGAATGTAAGGTAATGCACATGGGAAGAAAAATCTGTAAGCTTGGATTATGTATTAAATGGGAGAACACTTGGGACGACTGACATGGAAAAGGATTTAAGAGTCTTAGTTAACAGTAAATTTAGTTGTATTGACCAGTGTCGTGCAGCTGCTGCCAAGGCAAATAAAATCATGGGGTGAATCAATAGGGGCATAGATGCCCACGACATGGAAATAATTCTACCGCTGTACAAATCACTAGTCAGACCACACATGGAATACTGTGTACAGTACTGGGCACCAGTGTACAAGAAAGATATAGTGAAGCTGGAGAGGGTTCACAGACGGGCAACCAGAGTAATATAGGGAATGTGAAGACTACAGTACCCAGAAAGATTAGCAGAATTGGGGTTATTTAGTTTAGAAAAAAGAAGGCTTAGGGGAGACTAATAACTATGTATAAATATATCAGGGGGCAGTACAGAGATCTCTCCCATGATCTATTTATACCCAGGACTGTATCTATAACAAGGGGGCATCCTCTACGTTTAGAGGAAAGAAGGTTTCTACACCAACACAGACGGGGGTTCTTTACTGTAAGAGCAGTGAGACTGTGGAATTCTCTGCCTGAGGAGGTGGTCATGGTGAACTCTGTAAAAGAGTTCAAAAGGGGTCTGGATGCATTTTTGGAGACTAATAACATTGCTGGTTATGTATACTAGATTTATAGGGACAGAACGTTAATCCAGGGATTTATTCTGACTGCCACATTTGGAGTCGGGAAGGAATTTTTACCTCTAGTATGAGGGTTTTTGCCTTCCTCTGGATCAACTCAGTAGGGACTCATTAGGGTTCTAGGTTGAACTTTATAGACTCTGGTCTTTTTTCAACCTTATGAACTATGTTACTATGTGTACATCAGTAAAGCTACCGTTAACCCTAACCTGGTCTTGGACTATTATTACCCTGCCTAACCTAGGCATAGCGGAGCTACCTTCGAGTGGTTACTTAGGAAAACCATGCCCTGGCATCATGAACATTTAGTACATTTAATAACATCTGCCCCATACACCTCATCGCACCCCCATGGCACACCACACAATGAATATGACACAGAAGAAGAGTATAGAGTAGATTCCAGCATCAGGTGCTCCGTAAATAAAGACTATATTATACTTCATTGTTCAACCTCTTGGGGACGCAGGGCATATGCATACACCCTGCATCACTGATTCTTAAGGACTCAGGGTGTACCTGTACGCCTTGAGCATTTCTGGTACCCGCCACTCACCGGGGGTGCAGTTTGGCCACCGCTGTGATAAATGCGGAACTAGGTCTGGGCCATATTGGCCTAGTGACAGATACACCACTACATATCACATACAGAAAAAAAACTATACATATACACACGAATATATAATCACAAATACACACACATACACACACACACACACACATATATATATATATATATCATATGTGTATATGCATGCTGCACACACACAACACACTATACACAAATGCATGTAAGAGAAATAGTTCCCATCACACATGTACACACACTAGATATAAATATACTTCCTTTCACTGGGAGCTTGCTGGGGGCAGACAATACTTTAGCAGCTAGATGTTCGTGGCCAAACTCTGTGCTTCCTGGGGCCTGCAGGCTATCTCACCCATCAGCCAACAGGCAGATACACTGTGCAAATCTATCAGCAGCAGCAGGGTCTTGTTAAAGGAGCCCGGCCTCTCCCTGCTGGCACTACCTGAATGGCCTATGTTGAGAGCCTTCAAGAAGCAGCAAGGCTCAAGTCTAAATGGTGCAGGCTGTACTTTCACACATTCCCCGAGCCTCCGCAAACACTATAGCAGCCGCAGGGGGCCCCCTGGAGGATGGGGGCCCTGGGCAATTGCCCTGTTTGCCCCCCTTAACGCTGGCCTTGCTGGTAGCTAGGGTCCTTCCAAGGCACTGTAACATATTCAGCAGGGACCTGTAGTTCTCCTGCGAGTGACACTTGTAGGATGACCATGGATAAAACTGAAGTAGGCCTCAGCTTAGGAAACACAACACAGCACACACCTGAGCTTAGTTGTGCTCAGGATTCTGGATGGTACTTTACTGACCAATGTCCAGGACTAGACTAACTAACTCCTCCCCTGTACCTCACTATACAGAAGGAGCTTTAGGGGTCTCATTGGCTCACGTGGCCACATAGGAGTTGCTGCTCACAATTTTTAATGGCACAGGGATACAATAACTTACATATATAGAACAACAATCAAATTAATTTAAGAAACATATTTTATATCACACTATACACATAATTTATATTATAAAGGAACTCCAGTGGGCCCAACACTATATGCTGCCAGGCTGCCCGAGTAAGTCCTCAACCACGGGACAGCCACTTGTGCTGGGACACCACACAGAACATCTCATGCATGAAAATGGGACAAAGCAATGGGCTCAAAGGCTGAGAAAACAAAAATTCTGGAATACCCCTTTAAAAAAAAGTATGAAGTTTTTATCTATGAGGTACCTGGTGATAGAATCTACTCCTCTATACTATGCTTGTGTGACATAGCCTATGAATCTGGCTAGTGATCACTGTACATCTGTGCAGGTCATAAGAACCTGCACAACTACTTTGGACAGTGAGCTGGAAATATCTGTTTATTTTACTATGATGGCTATAAATTGTTAATATGGTTCCTTATTGAACTGTGAAGGGTCTGTTAGGTTGCTGTTGATTATACCCTGTTCTGGCTGTACAGGTTCAATAAAATGTAAAACATTTAAATAATGGAGTTGTGAACAAGGCCTTATAATCACATCTTTTATAAGACCTTTTACCTTTTAATATTCATTGTGACTCAACACCACTTGGCATATGTGAAAATGACTTTTGACCTACATAAGGTTGGGCTCCTTTATGATTATCACACTTACTGCAACTCCCTTCTGAGTGGAATTGGACATTTTACTTGCTGGGCCACATAGCAGCTGCTATGCCTACTACCCTCGTAATGATGAAGGTCATGTTCCAAATTCTCATTACTATGATTATAAGGAGGAATTTAAAGAGGCACATTGTGATGCTTAAGCTGGCAGTGGTTTTAGAATGTATCCCTTCCTTTTCCACTTGCACATGAGATGCATTTCAGAAGATGACCAGTGATTGGATGGTTGTGCATTGGCACTCTTGGATTCACCTTCTGGTTAAAGTAATTGTTACCACTTGGGGAGAGTTGCAGTCAATGCAGGCTGTAGTTGCAGGACCCTAATGTCATCATTGCTTATACAACCAATTCCTTGGTTGAACTTGATGGACGTATGTCCAGGGCCGGATCATCATTGGCGCTCATGGAGCACCTGCTCCAGGCCCCGTGCCCGCAGGGGGCCCCGTCACATTCGGGACATCCCTGCAGGCTGCTCAGTAGCGGATCGGGGCCCCCTGATAGCCCGGCCATGGCCACTTTAAAACAGTGACCAGTGGCGGCTCCTGTGGGCCCGCCCCGGACTCCTCCTGTTTATTCTATATTTCATATTTCCTTACCTGGCCACGCTCGGCAGGCTCAGGTGATGCGTCGGGTCATGTGGGCTGTGACGAGTGACGTCTCCTGCAGCTCCTCTGCACAGCGTCAGGGGCATCACTCATCCTTTCCTGCAGGGCACAGTTTTCTTCATTACACCCCAGCGCTGCAGGAAATGACGAGTGACGTCCCTGATGCCGTGCAGAGGAGCCGCAGGAAACGTCACTCGTCTCAGCCCACATGACCCGACGCATCACTTGAGCCTGCCGAGCGCGGCCAGGTAAGGAAATATGAAATATAGAAAAAGGAGGAAGAGGGGGGAGCAATGATGGGGGGAATGATTGGCAGGGGGGAATGATGAGCGGGGGGGGGTAATGATGAGCGGGGGGGGGAATGATGAGCAGGGGGGCTAATGATGAGCAGGGGGGTTAATGATGAGCAGGGGGGTTAATGATGAGCAGGGGGGGTTAATGATGAGCAAGGGGGGTTAATGATGAGCAGGGGGGTTAATGATGAGCAGGGGGGTTAATGATGAGCAGGAGGGGTAATGATGAGCAGGGGAGGTAATAATGAGCAGGGGGGGTAATAATGAGCAGGGGGGAATGATGAGCAGGGGGGAAACTATGAGCAGGAGGGGAGCAGGGGGGAGAATGATGAGCAGGGGGGCTAATGATGAGCAGGGGGTAATGATGAGCAGGGGGGAGAATGATGAGCAGGAGGGATGATGAGCAGGGGGGGTAATAATGAGCAGGGGGGAATGATGAGCGGCGGGGAGAATGATGAGCCGGGGGGGAATGATGAACAGGGGGGAATGATGAGCAGGGGGGAGAATGATGAGCAGGGGGGAGAATGATGAGCAGGGGGGAGAATGATGAGCAGGGGGGAGAATGATGAGCAGGGGGGTGGAATGATGAGCACGGGGTGGAATGATGAGTAGGGGGGAGAATGATGAGCAGGGGGAGAATGATGAGAAGGGGGGAGAATGGTGAGCAGGGGGAGAATGGTGAGCAGGGGGAGAATGATGAGCAGGGGGGAGAATGACGAGCAGGGGGGAGAATGACGAGCAGGGGGGGAGAATGACGAGCAGGGGGGAGAATGATGAGCAGGGGGGTGGAATGATGAGCAGGGGGTGGAATGATGAGTAGGGGGGAGAATGATGAGCAGGGGGGAGAATGATGAGAAGGGGGGGAGAATGGTGAACAGGGGGGAGAATGATGAGCAGGGTAGGGGGAATGATGAGCAGGGGGGGAGAATGATGAGCAGGGGGGGTAATGATGAGCAGGGGGGGATGATGAGTAGAGGGGGATGATGAGCAGGGGAAAACACGGGAAAGGAGACGGGGGGTTAAATATGGCACAGAGGCTGATAAAAGGGGGAGGAAGGAGGGGGGGAACTGAGGGTCAAGGGGAATCAAAGTTGGGGGGATGATGAGGCATATAGTTCAGAGCTATAGTGATTTATTTTACATTTATTTTTTTTCCCTCAAATTTTCCTGTGAAAATGAGGGTACGTGTTATATGCCAGTGCGTGTTATACACAGATAAATACTGTCATTCCCACTCCCCCCCCCCCCCCCCCCCGTCCCCCTCACATTCAGCAGGACATCCCTGTGTCCTGAAAGATCTTTGCGGGACACAAGGACGTCCCGGTTACCTTTCTGTGGCCCCGCAATAACTTTAAAAACGCAGGGAGGTAGCGCAAGCAGGGACATCACTGACGTCCCGTGCGTGCGCCCATAGGAGCGGAGCAACGAGGATGCACGCATGGTAAGTTACCTACACGTCATCTTCAGTGCTCCGACCACCACTCATCCGGTCCCATGACCTGTTGCTATGGCCCCTATGCCATTGCAGTAGATCATGACCCCGGACCAGAGGAGAGGTGGTCGGAGCACTAAAGTGGGGCAGTACACAGACATATAGTGGGAGATTTATCAAAACCTGTGCAAAGGAAAAGTTGCCCAGTTGCCCATAGCAACCAATCAGATCGCTTCTTTCATTTTTAACAAGGCCTCTGCAAAAGGAAAGAAGCAATCGGATTGGTTGCTATGGGCAACTGGGCAACTTTTTCTCTGCACAGGTTTTGATAAATCTCCCCCAAAGTCTCCAGCCATACACTGTATATGGCTGGAGGCTTAATGTCTGTGGGGGACACTGCCAACGTATTGTGGGGGGACTACAACCTACTGTGGGGGAACTGCAGCCTACTGTGGGGGAACTGCAACCTACTGTGGAGAAACTGCAACCTACTGTGGGGGAACTACAACCTAATGTGGGGGAACTGGGGGTGGGGTTGGTGGAGAAAAGTGTAGTGGATAAGGACCAGGAGGGCATGGGGGGCTGAAGTGAGGTTGTTAGGGGGGGGGGGTGAGGTAAGGTAAGGGTGGGTTTGGTAAAGGGGGCAGAGGAGTGTGAAGGGGACTGAGGGGGGGTAGGGGGTGCAGAAAAGTGGAATAGTGGAGAAGGACCAGGAGTGTTGAAGGGGGGGACTTAAAGGGGTACTCCACCCCTAGACATGGATAGGGGATAAGATGTCTAGGGGTGGAGTACCCCTTTAAGGACCAGGGAAGGATTAAGGATAAGTTTCCAGAGAAGGCAAAAGCACAAGAAAAAAATGCCAAAAAATTACCATAACACAGGAAAAAGCAGTAGCAGTTTTTCTGTGTTTTTACAGGTGAAGAAAAGGGGGAACCTAGCTTTAGGGGTCTCTGGGAGCAGGAGTCTGGAGGAGGACTTATTGGTCTGTGGGGGCAGAGGGGTCTGGGGGAATTAGGGCTCGTCCACACTACGAACTTCCGCCAGCAGAATTTTGCTTGTTTTCAATGGGATGCTGCTGCTCTGTGCAAACTACGGAAGACACAGCGTGTGGTAGGATTATTTTTAGAGGGCATCATATTTGGCAGTATAATATACAGGGTACACATGGTTTGGCAGTATAATATACAGGGTCCACAGGGTTTGGCAGTATAATATACAGGGTACACAGGGTTTGGCAGTATAATATACAGAGTACACAGGGCTTGGCAGTATAATATACAGAGTACACAGGGTTTGGCAGTATAATATACAGGGTACACAGTGTTTGGCAGTATAATATACAGGGTACACAGGGTTTGGCAGTATAATATACAGGGTACACAGGGTTTGCCAGTATAATATACAGGGTACACATGGTTTGGCAGTATAATATACAGGGTACACAGGGTTTGGCAGTATTATATTTAGGAAGCACAGTCTCTTGTAGGGTTATAATGAGTGTTGTCTTACAGAGGATGAGGATCGGCTGGCAGAGTGAGGAACCAATGATGTCCAGGCATCGAACTGTACAGAGGAAGATGGAGCTGGAAGAAGACATGGCGTCTGGACCAGATGAAGAAGAAAAGGAAAGGCAACAGAGAAGACGTCTCCTGTGAGTCATTTTATTTTTGTGTTTTCTCCTGACTGTCCCATTAGATCTCTCGTCACTTCTAAGTTTTGCAGTAATAATGGATGACACTGTACCACAATTTGACGCTCCAGCTGTTACAAAACTACAACTCCTATAATGCCTGAAGCTCTCCAGACATAATGGGTGTTGTAGCTTTGCAACAGCTGGAAAGAGTGACTTGAACTGAAGAGATTTTAGACCATGCAGCCCATTTTATTTTAACGGGGGCCTGACTCCTGTGACACCCACCAAAAAAAAAAAAAAAAAAAGGGGACATAGTCTAACATACCCAGACCTATTTTTGGTCTCAGTCTGTTCCTTACTTGACAGGCCCGCAACACGTCTCAGTGGAAGGGAAGGGGGACTACCGGGGGGGGCATCATAATGAAGTGCTCTGTCTTCCAGGCAGTCTTAATCTGGCCCTGCGTATGTCTTTCTTCAAACGTACTAACTATGTAACTATGTAATTGCAACTTGCCAAAAATGGTGAGATCAAATGGAGCTCTTAATGGAAATTTTTGCCCTCCACTCCCACAATGCTAAAACATTGAGCATGTGATGGACAATTAGGGGTATTCCAGCCTTACACATCTTATCCCCTATCCAAAGGATAGGGGATAAGATGTCTGATTGCAGTGGTCCCACTGAAACACCCCACAATCTCATTAGCACTGACATTCTATGCGGGGTCCAACGCCGGGATCCCCACGATCAGACATCTTATCCCCTAAATACCCCTCTAAAATAGAATATTCTATGTCAGGCTACAATACAGGATAATCATGCACTCAACTCAACCAATCTACAGTGATGGATGATGCAAACAGTACTGCTTACAATCAGTATAATACTGTATTAAACTATTGTGCACTTAACATTAACCCCTTAAGGACCACGGGTTTTTCCATTTTTGCTCTTTCGTTTTTTCCTCCTCACCTTTTAAAAATCACAACCCTTTCAATTTTGCACCTACAAATCCATATGATGGCTTATTAATTGTGCCAGCAATTCTACTTTGCAGTGACATCAGTCATTGTACCCAAAAATCTATGGCAAAACAGAAAAAATAATAATTGTGCGACGAAATTGAAGAAAAAATGCCATTTTGTAAACCTGGGGGCTGCCGTTTCCATGCAGTACATTTTTTTCAGTAAAAATGACACCTTATCTTTATTCTGTAGGTACATACGATTAAAATGATACCCTACTTATATAAGTTTGATTTTGTCATACTTCTGGAAAAAATCATAACTACATGCAGGAAAATGTATATGTTTAAAATTGTCAAATTCTGACCCCTATAACTTTTTTATTTTACTGCTTATGGGGTGGTATGAGGGCTCATTTTTTGCCCTATGATCTAAAGATTTTAGTTGTACCATTTTTGTATTGATCGGACTTTTGGATCACTTTTAATTCATTTTTTCATGATATAAAAGGTTACCAAAGATTTGTTTTTTTGGACATTGGAATTTTTTTGACCGTGCGGTTTAATTAATGATATATTTTTATAGTTCGAACATTTACGCACACTGCGATACGACATATGTTTGTATTTATTTTTATTTACATGTTTTTTTTTATGGGTAAAGGGGGGGGTGATTTCGACTTTTATTAGGGAAAGGGTTAAATGACATTTATTAACTTTTTTTGTTACACTTTTTTCCCATAGGAGGCTATAACACTGCACATACTGATATTTTACACTGTTCACTGCAAAGCCACAGCTTTACATTGATCAGTGTTATCGATGGTTGATTGCTCAAGCCTGCATCTCAGGCTTGGAGCAATCAATCGCCGAAGGGACACGCCAGAGGAAGGTAAGAGGACCTCCGCTCGCATCCTAGCTGATCAGGACACCAAATTCTGTGGTGGTCCCGATCAGCCCCACTGAGCAGCCACTAAGCTTTTGCTTTCGTTTTAGGGTTAAAGGGTTAATAGCGCACGGCACCACGATCGCTGCCACTCGCTATTAGCCCCGGGTCAAGGCTTCGGATACATGCCGGGACCGACCCGATATGACACGGGGTCACCGCGTGACCCCGCGTTATATCACGGGAGCCGGCCAAGGACTTAAGTATAAGTCCTTGGTTGTTAACTGGTTAATGATGGTTCTCACGTGGTCCGTTTGAGAGAGAAAATGAAGACACTCATATGGCGCTTGAAAGACCAACCAAAAATTAGCAAAAATTTTACAACTTTTATGGAAAACATTTAAACCTATATCAATAATCCCTATAAAATGAATACAGAGTCACGGGTCTCAATATAAGAAGACTCTACTCAGGGACAATCCCCTATAATTTACCCTTTTTACACCTGACGCATTCCCCCGTATATTTACGGTTCATCAGGGGTTACAATTTTTAGCCCAGGTGGTACGGTGGAGGAATCTGAATAATAACTTTTTCCATTATATACATCATAACCAATGAACAGACATATATCACATAGCAAGCAAGGTTAAATAGAAACACAATGAAATAACTGTATGTTTTCTTCTTTGTGGGAGGTCTCCAGTGGTATGCTGGAGTCTGGTTAGCCCTAAATGCTTAATATCACCTCCAAAGATAATTGTGAGTCCTGGTTGCCGGACTAGAGTACACCAAAAATTGCCCATGCAAAATAACGTGGGCTAATGTATTCAAAGATTTTCCTTCTCAACAATGGCCCCTATTTAGCTCCGTGTGTGTATCACGATGATAATCATGAAAAAATGATAATGCTGTAGCTCCCACAAAAACCACACTTGAATATTAACAATCAATGTATGGGGGGGCAATAAAAGCACTAGTACTTCATAATGCTCGTAAAAGCCAGGGGGACGGTTGCTTGTTCCTCCACAATTCACTGACCGTAGTAAATCCACAAAGATGAATTTCCCTTGCTGCTATGTGCCTATCCTATCTCCTCATCATCCGTGCCCGGACTACGGTGGAGATATAATAGGCACATAGTAGCAAGGGAAATTCATCATTGTGGATTTACTACGGTCAGTGAATTGGGGAGTAATTGTGGAATTTGTGGATTTACTATGGTCAGTGAATTGTGGAGTAACAAGCAACCGCCCCCCTGGCTTTTACGAGCATTATGAAGTACTAGTGGTTATATTGCTCCCCAATACATTGATTGTTAATATTCAAGTGTGGTTTTTGTGGGAGCTACAGCATTATCATTTTTTCATGATTGTCATTGTGATACACACACGGAGCTAAATAGGGGCAATTGTTGAGAAGGAAAATCTTTGTATACATTAGCCCACGTTATTTTGCATGGGCAATTTTTGGTGTACTCTAGTCCGGCATCCAGGACTCACAATTATCTTTGGAGGTGATATTAAGCATTTAGGGCTAACCGGACTTCAACATACCACTGGAGACCTCCCACAAAGAAGAAAAGACACAGTCATTTCATTGTGTTTCTATTTAACCTTGCTTGCTATGTGATATATGTCTGTTCATTGGTTATGATGTATAGAATGGACTAAGTTATTATACAGATTCTTCCACCGTACCACCTGGGCTAAATATTGTAACCCCTGATGAACCGTAAATATACGGGGAAACGCGTCGGGTGTAAAAAGGGTGAATTCTAGGGGATTGTCCCTGAGTAGAGTCTTCTTATATTGAGATCCGTGACTCTGTATTCATTTTATAGTGATTATTGATAAAGGTTTTAATTGTTTTCAATAAAAGTTGTTACATTTTAGCAAATTTTTGGTTGGTCTTTTGATAGTAATGAGCTAAATTGGATTTGTGGTCAAAATTTCAGTGATTGTCATGGGGCGCTTGCTGGAGAATATTAGTAAGAAGTGTTGATTAACCAACAAACGGAGAGTAAAATAATAGAGAAAGTTGGCTTTATAGACCAAGTAATGCTCCCCTCTTCCTCAGGTCTGTCACTTAACATTAAGATATCCTCTAAAGGGTACAACATTTCTATCTAGTACATCGTATTGGTAAGACCAATATAAAAATTGAAAAAAACATACATATGAATGTCAATTTTATCTGACCAAAATGTGCCTCCTCCTTAGAAATCTTTGTCTTTTAATAATCATTATTAATAGGACTGTAGAATATACAAAGCATCTAAAAGATATTTGAAAGGAAAATTGATTATAAAGAACAAAACGGATGAAGAAGATGAGAACTGGTGATATCCTAACAACATAGACCAACATAGACCAATTTACCAGATGTTGATATTTGAATGAATGTTGAGAACTCTTTAGGTCACTCAATGCACAAATCTGACTCCTGCTGATTTAGATGTATTTTTTCCAGATAACTTCATAAACTAATTTAAATAATTACATACAAATAAACCATTGCTAGCATGAACTATACTCAAAAAAATAAAGGGGACACTAAGATAACACATCCTAGATCTGAATGAATGAACTGATTATATTAAATACTTTCATCTTTACATAGTTGAATGTGCTGACAACAAAATCACACAAGAATTATCAATGGAAATCAAATTTATCAACCCATGGAGGTCTGGATATGGAGTCACACTCAAAATCAAAGTGGAAAACCGCACTCCAGGCTGATCCAACTTTGATGTAATGTCCTTAAAACAAGTCAAAATGAGGCTCAGTAGTGTGTGTGGCCTCCACGTGCCCGTATGACGTCCCTACAACACCTGGGCATGCTCCTGATAAGGTGGCAGATGGTCTCCTGAGGGATGTCCTCCCAGACCTGGACTAAAGCATCTGCCAACTCTTGTACAGTCTGTGGTGCAACGTGGTGTTGGTGGATGTCCCAGATGTCCCATGATGTCCCAGGTGTGCTCAATCGGATTCAGGTCTGGGGAACAGGTGGGCCAGTCCATAGCATCAATGCCTTCCTCTTGCAGGAACTGCTAACACACTCCAGCCACATGTGGTCTAGCATTGTCTTGTATTAGGAGGAATGCAGTGCCAACCGCACGTACATATGGTCTCACAAGGGGTCTGAGGATCTCATCTTGGTACCTAATGGCAGTCAGGCTACCTCTGGCAAGCACATACTGACCCACCGCCAAACAGGTCATGCTGGAGTATGTTGCAGGCAGCAGAACGTTCTCCATGGCGTCTCCAGACTTTGTCACATCTGTCACATGTGCTCAGTGTGAACCTGCTTTCATCTGTGAAGAGCACAGGGCACCAGTGCCAATCTTGGTGTTCTCTGGCAAATTCTGCACGGTGTTGAGCTGTAAGCACAACCCCTACCTGTGGATGTCGGGCCCTCTTACCACCCTCATGGAGTCTGTTTCTGACTGCTTGAGTGGACACATGCACATTTGTGGCCTGCTGGAGGTCATTATGCAGGGCCCTGGCAGTACTCCTCCTGCTTTTCCTTGCACAAAGGTGGAGGTAGTGGTCCTGCTGCTGAGTTGTTCCCCACCTACGGCCTCCTCCACGTCTCCTGATATACTGGCCTGTCTCCTGGTAGCGCCTCCATGCTCTGGACACTACGCTGACAGACACAGCAAACCGTCTTGCTACAGCTCACATTGATGTGCCATCCTGGATGAGCTGCACTGCCTGAGCCACTTGTGTGGGTTGTAGACTCTGTCTCATGTTACCACTAGAGTGAAAGCACCACCAGAATTCAAAATTGACCAAAACATCAGCCAGGAAGCATATGAACTGAGAAGTGGTCTGTGGTCACCACCTGCAGAACCACTCCTTTATTGGGGGTTTCTTGCTAATTGAGTTTAATTTCCACCTGTTGTCTGTTCCATTTGCACAACAGCATGTGAAATTGATTGTCAATCAGTGTTGCTTCCTGAGTGGACAGTGTGATTTTACAGAAGTGGGATTGACTTGGAGTTACATTGTGTTGTTTAAGTGTTTTTTTGTTTTTGTCTTTTTTGAGCAGTGTAGTTATTTACAAAGGTCTCTTAACAGGGGAAGTTTGTTCTTTTCTTTAGATAAATAGCGCTGCTTAATAACTTGGTGGAAGGGGAGCAGTCTATTCTGCAACCCAGGAATAGAGAAAATAAAATGAATTGTCACAGTTGGCAATATACGGTAGAAAGAAATGTATTTTCAAGTCTATGTAGGCATAGGACTATAGTAAGAACTAAAAGGAGAAATCAGCAAATGTGCAAAAGGACATGTGTATCAACTTAATGTTAATTTTGAAAGGCCTAAAAAAAACACACTACTCCAGTTTCCAGCTCAGCCTTGCCCAGTCTTTGTTTCGTTATTGGTACAAGCTATTAAAACCATAAAGCTCAGATAGAGAACCAATATATGACCATCATCCGTCAAACTAAAAATAGACCTCATATATGTAAAGTTATTTTGCAATGATGAAATTGCTTTTCCATGATAAAAAAAAAAAACACACACACACACAAAAGAGACACAAGAGTAAAGCAATAGAAAGTAAATGTCAACAAGCAATGAGAACCCTGTTGAAAATAGTTCATAATCTATAGGGGATTAGGGGAGTGACAAAATGCACATAAAAAATAATAATAATAATGCAACCAGACAGAAATGTCATACTACTGGAAAAAGTCAGCATGCAGTTATGTATCTGGCAGATATGTAAATGGGGTGGTAGGATCTGATTATAAGTAGTGATGTCGCGAACCTAAAATTTTTGGTTCGCGAACGGCGAACGCGAACTTCCGCAAATGTTCGCGAACCGGCGAACCGGGCGAACCGCCATTGACTTCAATGGGCAGGCGAATTTTAAAACCCACAGGGACTCTTTCTGCCCACAATATTGATTTAAAAGTTGTTTCAAGGGGACTAATACCTGGACTGTGGCGTGCTGGGGGGGGATCCATGGCAAAACTGCCATGGAAAATTACATAGTTGATGTAGAGTCAGGTTTTAATCCATAAAGGGCATAAATCACCTATTATTCCTAAATTCTTTGGAATAACATGCTTTAGCCCCCTTTAGGCAGCACTTAGAGCCCCCCTTTGGGCATCACATAGTTAGATCCCCCCTTTAGGCAGCACATAGATTCCCCCATATTAGGCGGCACATAGTTAGAGCCCCCCTTTAGGCAGCGCATAGGTAGAGCCTCCCTTTAGGCAGCACATAGAGCCCCCTTTAGGATGCACATAGTTAGATCCCCCCTTTAGGCATCACATAGTTAGATCCCCCCTTTAGACAGCACGTAGATTCCCCCATGTTAGGCAGCACATAGTTAGAGCCCCCCTTTAGGCAGCACATAGAGCCCCCCTTTAGGCAGCACATAGATTCCCCCATGTTAGGCAGCACATAGTTAGAGCCCCCCTTTAGGCAGCACTGGTTTTATTTCAAAGTCAAAAAAGGTATATTTTTTATTTTTTATTTGAACAACTGTCACACCAAATGTGATTTGCACTAGAGTGACAATGAGCAAAAAAGGTTGCCAGCAGAGTTCCCCTTTTAAGCAGAGGTCCCCAACCAGGGTGCCTCCAGCAGTTGCAAGACACATGGACTGAACTTATAGCCCTTTCAATACTGTAGTTAGTTGCTTGAAGGAAATTAAGTTTTACAACGGAGTACCCCTTTTAACCAGCGGTTCCTTCCCAACCAGGGTGCCTCCAGCTGTTGCAAGACACATGGACTGAACTTATAGCCCTTTTAATACTGTAGTTAGTTGCTTGAAGGAACTTAAGTTTTACACTGGAGTACCCCTTTTAACCAGCAGTCCCCTCCCAACCAGGGTGCCTCCAGCTGTTGCAAGACACACGGACTGAACTTATAGCCCTTTTAATACTGTAGTTAGTTGCTTTAAGGAACTTAAGTTTAATTCTGGAGTACCCCTTTTAACCAGTGGTTCCCTCCCAACCAGGGTGCCTCCAGCTGTTGCAAGACACACAGACTGATATTTGAGCCCTAAAAAGGGCTTTTTTGGGTGCTGTCCTTAAAGCAGACGTTAGACTAGTGCTTTAGGAGTAAAGTGGACCCTGAATACACCACCTAGCAGCAACCTAGCTCTCGCTTTCCCTATACATCAGGAGCAGCTTCTCTGTCCCTCCACTTTCTAAGCCTGCAGCATGCCGAATGAAGGTAAAATGGCGTCCGTGCAGGAGGTAGGAGGGTCTGGAAGGGAGGAACTGCTGCTGATTGGCTGTAATGTGTCTGCTGACTCTGACTCCCAGGGTCAAAGTTTACCGCAATGTTAAAGTATAGGGGGCGAATCGAACTTCACATATGTTCGCCTGGCGATGCAAACGCAAACATTCTAAGTTCACCGGGAACTGTTTGCCGGTGAAAAATTTGCGACATTTCTAATTATAAAACTTGCCACAAGAGGGTGTAAAGGTAGTTCCCCTGCTGCCCTATTAAAAAAGGCTCCGAGTGGCTACTTTTGGGTAGTGTACCTCTTGGTGAGTGAATGGTGACTATTAGACTTGCTTATTTGACATTTTGCCAGAGGGGGTGCATCATTGATCTAGAATAATAAGCTGGATAGCAATTTTATTAAATTACCTGACTTAGGCTTTCCTGGCAAAGCTGTTAGGTGTTAGGAGCAGTGGTTACACAAGGGCACACACACACATGCTGAACCACAAGGGCACACAACCACATGCTGAACAGGCTATTGATGGCACAGACAGACCACCAGTAGGGACCTGGTATTCCACAGTATTATTGTCTACTACCCAGACACAGTAGGCACGTTCATCGTACACTGCTGTCTTTTCCTGACCATTTGAAGGTAGTTAGTAGAAGGAAATTTTGTGGCATGGCACCCATTATGTGTCCTGCTTTTGACAGCCAGTCACTATGACCTTTACTTGAACTGGTGTTTTGAAGGAGAAACCTGGAATGCTATGGATAAGAACTGTATTCTCTTTAGTGTCAAATCATTATTCTGTTCTTGTCAGTTTTAAATGGGCACTGTCAGATACAAAGATTTTTATATGGTGAACATCTTGGCAAAACATTAAAATTTCTAATATACTTAATAAGAAAATGTTATTTCCTTTTTATAGAAATCATGGCTCATAAAATCATGGCTTTGTCCAAGATGAAGCCCAGGCATGAACAAAGTCCAGTAAGTGAGGGTGGGATAGCATTCCTCTGTGTTCTCTCCTGTCTGATAGTACTCCTCTGTGCTCTCTCCTGTCTGATAGGACTCCTCTGTGCTCTCTCCTGTATGACAGTACTCCTCTGTGCTCTCTCCTGTCTGATAGGACTCATCTGTGCTCTCTCTTGTCTGATAGGACTCCTCTGTGCTCTTTCCTGTCTGATAGTTCTCTGTGCTTTTTCCTTTTTGATAGTACTCCTCTGTGCTCTCTCCTGTCTGATAGGACTCCTCTGTGCTCTCTCCTGTCTCATAGTACTCCTCTGTGCTCTCTCCTGTGTGATAGGACTCCTTTGTGCTCTCTCCTGTCTGATAGTAGTCCTCTGTGCTCTCTCCTGTCTGATAGCACTACTCTGTGCTCTCTCCTGTCTGATAGGACTCCTCTGTGCTCTCTCCTGTCTGATAGTACTCATCTGTGCTCTTTCCTTTCTGAAAGGACTCCTCTGTGCTCCCTCCTGTGTGATAGTACTCCTCTGTGCTAGCCCACCCTCCCAATGTCTATGCCTGTGCTTCAACTTATACAAAGCCATGATTTCATAAGCCATGATTTCTATAAAAAGGAAATAAAATGTTCTTATGAAGTATATTAGAAAGGCTAATGTTTTGCCAAGATGTACTACACATAAAAAGTTTTTGAATCAGACAGTGCAGACAGTGCCCATTTAGGTATGAAGGCCTTGTAGTGAGCTTTTCAGTCCTGCCTTTTCTGTGGAACAACACACTGCCCAACTGCTGGTGTATTGATCTGGGGAGCTGTCACATATGACACTCAGTCACCCCTTGTAGTGATATAAGGGATGCTAACAGCTCAGTAATGCGTACAGGACATCCTGTAGCCTCTATGAGAGTGCAGGATCTGCAACTTATGTGGGTAAATGTGCCCCAGGATGACATATGAATCTAAATACCACCATGCCCATCTTGTTTTATCCAGAATAGAGGTGGTACAACAGGGTTCCAGAGATTTTTTCAACTTTGTATTGTAGTCCCTCATAAACTTATGAATTCACTCTAATATTGTAATTGTACTGCACTAAAAAGAGAGATTTTTTGGGTCTGAATCTGCCAAGTTTTGTGTGAGAACTTCAGAAGTTTATACTGGTGTAAAGAAAATGTTACGTTTCTGTTTTGCTGCATGCTGCAAGCCAAACTTATTGCTCTATGTGCTGCAATAAACCCAGAACTATTGAACTGTGAACCTGCCTGTTTAGTCTTGTTTGTTCGGTAAAAGGACTGTTTGAAATGTGTCATTCTAACACACACATATGTGTGTGTGTGTGTGTGTGTGTGTATGTGTGTGATAAGTGAATTGTTGGAAAATTCGATTCGGCCAATTGGCAAAATTTTCCCAAAAAATTGGGTTCAGTCCGAATTTATTGGTGGCGAATTGCTTTTAAAAATGGCTATTTCTGGGCTACAGAGAGTCTCAATAGGGGTGTAGAACACTTTGCCTTGTCGTAACATGAATAGAGAGTGTGCTGTGTTAGTGAAATAATACTGTTATTCCGTATGACATGCAGATTACAGGCATCGCTATTAGAATCACTGCCGCAGAGCGTCTGGATGTGGCAGCAGGGCCGGGAGACCATATGGCGTCACAATTGAAGAGAAATAAAGAGATTTTTTTTATGTAATTTTTATTTAATTTAATTTGAATTTATTCAAAAAATTGAAAATCCATTTTTGAGGACCCATTCTGGTGAGCATCGAGCGGGCAGTCCGCCGTGAGACGAGCTACCACCTGTTCCAGCTCCTGCCTCTCAGCGCCCCCCGACTGTGAAAGTGCAAATGTTTCATTTAATCAGCTATGGTTCATTGTTCATCACTCCAACCTGTTTCATAGGATTCTTGCGGTAATTCCACAGGTAATATATGATGCCGACCACAGGGCCTCACAATTGAAATGATTGAAGAGATTTTTTTCATTTTAAATTAAGGATTTTGATCAGATTCACAAGTTTAATGTCCCGGGTGCCCGTAGCAATTACCCTCTGCCACTCCTCTGTGCACATCCTGGCACTTCTCTGCCTGACATACCTAAACACCAGCTGAGTGCATATATGTTACACTTATGAGAGGAGAGAACCTATAGAGATGCACCAAACTGACACAGTATTATGAATAAATATAAATCTTTATTATAAACAGATAAGATAAAACATGATAAAAAATCAGCAGCAGTTAGAAAGAAAACGACTCTGAACACAGATATTAAATAATGTCCAATAGGCACATGGAATGGCACATAAGTATAGGCATACAATACTCAATGAAAAGTGGACTTAAAGGCAAGCCACAATACATATATATATATAAAGAATACACCTAAAGATGCCTCAGTAAACCCAGTACACTAATGTAAACAAAAAGGACATATAAAGAAGTATAGCTAGTATAGTGTCATTTGCCCAGTGCTATCGGCAGTATGAATACAGGGAGACAAGGATGTTGACCATACATATCTGAGGGGAAACAAACCACCTTGGTAAAAGTTGGAGCATCGGTTGTCCCTGAAATTTTTTTTTTTAAACATATAAGACTGTCCATGCACCTAGCCAACTGACACCCAGCTATACTTACGAAGGTCAGGAGCCTACCCCTATGTCGTTTCGCTCACTCGCTTCCTCAGGGAGTGTCATATGGAGGGTAAAAGGAAGTTTATATACATGATATCGACCAATCAAACAAGTTCTATATGAATTAAATACCTGGTACAGCTGTGCGCTCTGTAAGCGTGGCATGTAATGGTCTGCGCCATCTTGTTTTCAACCGCGCATGCGCACGGCACCACCGGAGTGCGTACATGTTGACGTCACCACGATGGTAGCGGGCGCATGCGCAGTGAACACAAGAAGCTAAAGCTGGTAAGGGAAAATCCAACGCATGCGCATTCAGATAGATAAGCTGCGCGTGCGTGGAGAAGGTAAGCCCGTATTCAACGGGCGCATATAACCTAGTAGTGGTAATATGGGGAGCGCTATATTAAGAACATAGACAACACAAACCACATGTAGTGATGACAAAAATTGTGCAGAGTGCTCGTGCCCAAAATAAAATAAAGTGATCATGCTCGTGAAGACGTGAAACGTAATAAAAAACACAGAGTAGGATGTAGTAGTAATATCACATGATGAGGAATAAATTTATTAAAAAAATGACACATAAATATATAATAAATAAAGTGCATATGTGCATATGCAAATAAGTGCATGTAGGTGTATCCATGTTGGGTGTACTTATTCATATATATGTGTAAAATGAATAGGTGAATAATGGAGTGTATTACAAAAATGGAGTGTATTACAAAAATATTAATAATAATAAATAATCACAATGTGGTATTGAATCGATGCATATAGTCCCGCGCTGAACTCAAAATCCGCAGACATGCCAGGTACCTGAAATGAAAAAGAAAAGAGAAAGAAAAAGGAAAGAAGAAAAGAAAGAAAAACTAAGGTAAAGATATAGATTAGCCAGGGAGCGGAGAAGAAAAAAGGGGAGAAAAGAAGAGAAAAGAAAAGATACAAATCAGGAAGGGGAAGAAAGAACAAAAAGAATATAAAACCAATTAGTCCATAAAATCTCAAAACATGATAATAAAACCAACCACAGACCAGACGTGGTCAGTACAAAAAATGGAATATACATATGAAAATAAAGATAAAAATATGGGGAACAACCATGATTACAAAAATGGAGCATAGTTGTTGTGCTCATTGAGGCCAAAGGGGGTAACAGTTTTTAAATAAAAAATCCACCGAGTTTCCCTCGGTGCCAAAATATGCTTCCAGTCTCCCCCTCTGGGTCCCACAATCACCCTATCAATTCCTCTTACCTTCAATAGATGTCCATTGCATGCATGATGTTCTTTGAAGTGCCTGGCCAGTGTCTTGAGTTTGGTGACATCCTGTTCATTCTTGGCTGCTTCGATGCTCAGAATTTATGAGAGGAGGACTTATGAGAGGAGGACAATGCACTCCACTACGCTTAAAATTGTATTAGACTACAGAAACAAGTGTGTAGCTCTGTCTGGCCTTTCACAACAACTAGGCCCAAATTAGTTTAACAGGAAAATATATAAAGGACACCACGTAGGTGCATTGTCATGTCTATGTCTGTGTTCACACACAGCCATTTGGATTTGTTTGTGTGTGTCTAGGGTGTGTCTATTTAATGTCAGCCCAATTGACTTCATTATATCCTGACTTGCAAAGATGCTGGACATGCTGCATGGACCTCTTGGTGAAACACTCTTTGTTTGAGCTTTTAATCTACTATCTCTGTTTTAGCATGCACTTTGTATTTTCTGGTTTTAGCCTATGTTATGTGGCATGCTCTTAGTAGATTTTAAGCTGTGTTTGTTTAGTCGGTTTTTGAATTTGTATGTTATTTCTGCTATGTGTCTGTTTACAATGTGTCTTCTCTTGTATCCGTTTATATGAAGTTCTGTGTTTTAGATTTCTGTTTTCCTACTGGGTCAGCTTCTGACCACACTGTGGAGTGTTCCGCTGGCCAGTAGTCTCTTTGGATTTATTATTATGGCTACTCCTTTAGTGGAGTGGAGTTTCCAGTTTGTGTGTCCAGTGTGAACTCCATGGGGACTACTGGTGTCTACTGGAGGCGTTCGGAGGGATTGCTATTCCTGTCCTGTGTTCAGTGTGAACAGTGTTCTATATTATATCCTGTGTATTTAGGCATCCCTGTTACCTGTCCATGGGGACTCCGTGTCTACTGCAGGTTTTATGTGGGATTGCGATTATTCCTGTTTAGCGATAGATCCCGTTTACCTGTTCATGGGGACTCAGAGGGTATTGTTATTCCTGTGTCTAAAGGAGGTTTTTCTAAGGGATAAAGCTTATTCCTGTTTTGTTCTGGACTATGTTCAGACTTATCCATTTTCCTGTCTGGTGTTTAGTTTTTTATTCAGATCTTTGGAGTTCTGTTCATGACTGCTTATCTATAGTGTCCACTGTTCATGAATACTGAGTCCTCTGTTCGTGTCTGCTGATATAGTGTCCTCTGTACTAACTCTCTGATCTGTGTCCTCTGAACTTTTATACTATAGAGTTCTATGTTCCTGTTATGTTTTGTGACCGACTATTTATTAGTATGTGTTTTTATTAGGCCCCTGCACTTTAGTTCTGTCAGGGACCGACCAGGGGACAGGGAGCCCTAAACTGACCCTAAAACATCACTCCCTGCCTACTTGCCCATACACCCTAAACGGTGGATCGACAACTGGGCGCCGGTCCCTCCCTGAACAAGTGGGTAGCTTTGGCTGGCCTTTCACAGTAACTAGGCCAAAATTAGTTTTACAGGAAAATATATAAAGGACACAATGTAGGTGTATGTACAGTTTAAACTTATGAGAAGAGGACTATGCGCTCCACTACAAACTATATAAGGCTACAGAAAAAAGTGGGTAGCATTGGCTGGCCTTTCACAGTAACTACACCAAAATTAGTTTTTCAGGAAAAAAACGCACAACACATAGGTGGACATACAGTTTGCACTTCTTAAAGGGGTGGACAATACACTCCGCTTACAACTGTATTAGGATACAAAAACAAGTGTGTAGCTTTGTCTGGCCTTTCACAGTAACTAGGCCCAAATTGGTTTTACAGGGAAATAAAACATCCACCACCTATGTACACACAGGTTACACTTATGAGAGGGCAATAAGGTCCGCTATGCAAACTGTATTAGGCACTGTAATCAGGTGACTATGGCTTTTCGTGCTCACCCTAACTGGCCCCTGTTGGCCCCTAACTCCCTAACTGGAGTTTCTGTACCGCACTGCAGCAGTAGAGTCGCTGTGTATTACACCAAAAAGTGTACTTTCTCTCTCCCTTCCCTGTGCTTTTTTGCAGTGATTTTGGCTTGTGATGAATCGCTGCTGTTGAGCTGTTTTTCTGTGCAACGCACACTCTGCTCTATCTCTCCCTGCAATGAAACACTCTCTCTGAAATAAAACGCTGGAATGCCTGTCCGCAAGATGGCTGCCAATTATGTAGGTCTGTGACATCACATGGGTGGCTGGCTGCTGTGATTCAGGATCCTTGCCCCATGTCCTCACATGTGGATCCGCCATTTTAGATGCCCTGGAGCCTGGACCACACTAAATGGAGTTTTATGAAGCGATTCGTGCAATCAAAGGGCGGCGATATTCGGATTAGTTGTAAAGTAAATTTTTCCTGAAATTCATACCGAATTCGGATTCGTCAGATTCGATTCGTTCATCCCTAGTGTGTGTATACACATATAGTAAACAAGATAAAAGGAGTTATACTAATACAGATGAGCTTGTCTGTGGGATGTTGTATTCTGGTACACTGCACCAAAAAAAGGTTGCACAGAGAACCTGACATTTACATCATTATTATGTTCACACATATAAAGTTTAATTCTATTTGAACAATACCTTCTCAGTGCATTATATTTTTGTCAGTGAGTGTAGGTACAAATTGCAAATCTTTTCCAAATAACAAGCCACTGTAAGTAGTAGTAGAACATATACAAAAATCAACATGAACCAGAAAACCAGAACAGTATTTGTGCCAACAGAGGCACAAGCTAAAGGGGCATTTTTATCCTACCCTAATGGCTTTTCAGCCCCTCCCCCCAGCTATTGATGTTAATGAGAGTTGCACAAAAGACGTTGCTCTTCTAGCTGCGCTGTTTATGTAACTTTCGGAAGTATGTAAACAGCATAGCTTGCGGGGCTATGTTCTTTGCACAACTCCCACAATTTTTTTTTAAAGGCGTACTCAAGTGGAAAACATTTTTTTTCAAATCAACTGCTGCCAGAAAGTTAAAAATATTAGTAAATTACTTCTATTTAAAAATCTTTATACTTCCAGTACTTATCAGCTGCTGTATACTACAGAGGAAGTTCTTTACATTTTGAATTTCTTTCTGTCTGACCACAGTGCTCTCTGCTGATACCTCTGTCCATGTCATTAAATGTCTGTGTAACGGCGCTGGATGTGGATCCTCTAACCTGTGTGGCTGATGACTCGGAGCATATCGGGGAGCAGAGTCTATGGTGCCGCTGGTCTTCACCAGAGCCTGCCGCAAGGCAGGATGGGATTGCTGCAGCAGGCGAAACCCAGGTCGCTACCCCCGACACGGCTTGACCACGCAGGTAGCTGGGCTAGGCGAGGAACCAAAGGATAAGTCAGTAGCATGGTCAAACATAGCAGAAGGTCAAGGCAGGCGGCAAAGGTGCGGAGTCTAATAACATAGCGGAAGGTCTGGATAAACGGATCACTTAATCTCAGGCTAGGGACACTGAAGATCCAGCAGGGAAGTGTGGGAGGTGCAGGGACTTTATAATGTAGTGTCAGGTGCAACAACTAATTATGGGCATACTGGCCCTTTAAATTTCAGAGCTCCAGCGTGTGCGCGCCCTAGGAGATGGGGACGCGTGCACTGGGGTTGAGACACAGAGGAGGAGGCGGCAGCGGAGTATGGTGAGTGACAGGCTGGGATTCACATGCGGGCGCATCCCGCAATGCGAATCCCAGCCCCACCGGCAGTCGGGGATTCCGGGACCATGCTCTCACAGTCGGTGCTTGCGACCGAAGCCCAGTGTGTTACAGTACCCCCCCCTTTGGTCTCCTCCTTTTTTTTAGGACAAGAACTTGTGGATAAGGTCACGGTCTAGAATGTTGTCCTGCAGCTCCCAAGACCTTTTCTCTGGATCAAATCCTTCCCAATCCAAAAGAATTTTTTTTTTCTTCTGACAAACTTGGAATCCAGAATTTCTTTGACGACATAGACATCAGAGTTACCAGAGATGGGAGTAGGAGTGATGTCTTTTTTTTTAAAACGGTTATGGATAAAAGGCCTTAAAAGAGATGCATGAAAAAAATTTGGATCCGGAGAGAGGAAAGCAGATGGAGAGAATAAGCCATAGGGTTTAAACATTTTTTGATCTTGAAAGGACCCAAATAGCGAGGGCCTAGCTTATAACATCGTACCTTAAAGGGGATGAACTTGGAAGACAACCACACTTTGTCCCCTGGAGAGAATTCTGGAGGAGAGTGTCTTTTCTTGTCCACTTGCAATTTCATACAAGTGGTAGCATGCAGAAGAGAGTAAGGAGTCTGTTGCCAGATGGAGAAGAAATTCTGTACTTGTTCATCGGCCATGGGAACTCCGGAGGAAAAGTACATTTATCTAGTTTAGCGTAGAGAAGATTTTCACGGAAGACTGCTGGAGCATTGCAGAGTCTGAATGGCATCACTAAATACTCTAAATGTCCATCACGAGTATTAAATGCGATCTTCTGTTCATCCCTTCTTGTATTCAAATCAAATTATAGGCCCCACGAAGATCCAATTTAGAGAAGATTTTGGCACCTCGCAGACGAACAAACAACTCTGAGATTAAAAGAAGTGGGTAGCGGTTCTTTACTGTAATTTTAATCAGGCTTTGGTAGTCAATGCAAGGTTGCAAAGACCCGTCTTTTTTTTCCACGAAGAAGAAGCCGGCTCCAGCAGGGCAAGAGGACTTCCTGCTAAATCCTTTCTGAAGGTTCTCCTGGACGTAATTAGACATGGCCAGAGTTTTTGAAACAGACAAAGGGTAGATTCTGCCCCTGGAAGGTGTGGTGCCGGGTAGCAAGTCAATGGGACAATCGTAGGGATGATGCATTGGTAACACTTCAGCTTGCTTTTCACTGAAGATATCAGCATAGTCCTGAAGAAACAAAGTCAAACCAGGCAGTGGACAAGATGATGGTTCCAATTTAAGCATACGTATGTGAATACAGTGGTTGTTGCAATGCAGACCCCAGCAAAGGACTTCTCCAGCCTTCCAATCCAACGGCGGGGCATGGAGTTGCAGCAAGTTAGGCCAAGCAAGAGAGGAGAAGTACGATGAGGGAGAACATAGAAGGACAAGTTCAACTTATGCAGAACTCTGACCTGCATAGACAATGGTTCTGTGCGATATAGCACAGTAAAGTCCAGTCTTTCACCATTGACCGCAGAGATGTACAAAGGCTTTAACAGGCGGGACACTGGCAGACGATGCCTATGTACTAGGGAAGCATCAATAAAATTCAGAAAGGCAAGAACAAAGATGATCTAGGTAGGAAATGCTGGACCGTCAAATTTAAGCATGGAGAGGTGATATTCACACCTAGGGAGGCCTCTCTCACAAACCCTAGGTGCGAGCATTTCCCTGTGACTGAGGACGCAGAGAACAATCTTTGAGGAAGGGATCCGCACTGGAGCAGTATAGGCATAGATTCTCTGTTTGTCGGCGAGTTCTTTCCTGCAGGGTCAGGCGAGACCGATCCACCTGCATAGCCTCCACTGTGGGAGGCAAGGGAGAAGGTTGCGGTGGTTGCTGGAAGACAGGTGCCAGACTAGGAAAGCGCCGAGGTCATGCTGACTCCCTTTCTTGGCGTAGTTCCTCACATCGCTCTGAGAAACGGATATCAATCCAGGATGCCAACTGTAAAAGCTCATTCAGATTAGATGGCAATTCTCGGGCAGCGAGGACATCCTTGATTTGACTTGATAATCCTCTCTTGAAGGTGGTGCAAAGAGCTTCATTATTCCATGATAACTCCAATGCCAGGGTATGGAAACGAATGGCATACTCGCCCACAGAGGAGACTCAGGAGAAAGACTCAGCAATGCCGTCTCAGCGGAGGAAGCTCGAGAAGGTTCTTCAAAGACACCACGAAATTCCATCAGAAATGCCTTGAGATTGGTTGTGAGTGCATCATTGCAATCCCAAAGCGGAGTTGCCCAGGTCAAAGCCCTTCCAATTAAAAGACTGAGGATGAAGGCCACCTTTGCTCGTTCCATAGGGAACTGATCCACCATGAATTCAATGTGCATGGAGCATTGAGTCCCAAAACTATGACAGGACTTGGGATCCCTCTCATATTTCTCGGGAAGAGACGGACAGAGTTTTGATCCAGAGACAGCTGCAGGAGAGGGAGGCGACACCGTAGTAGGAGGAAGCTGTGGCTGTGGTGGCTTTTGCTGAGCAGTTAGCAACTGCTGCATCATGGCAGATAACTGGCTCAACTGCTGTGCCTGGTGGGCCAAGTGCTGTAACAGGAACGCCATGATGGAAGCGAGATCCATGGCCGGATCTTGCTGTAACAGAGCTGGATGTGGATCATCTAACCTGTGTGGCTGATGTTTCGGACCTTATCAGGGAGCGGAGTCTAAGGTGCCACTGGTCTTCACCAGAGCCCGCCGCAAGGCAGGATGGGCTTACTGCAGCAGACGACACCCAGGTCGCTACCCCCGACACGGCTCGACCACACAGGTAGCTGGGCTAGGCGAGGTACCAAAGGATAAGGCAGTAGCATAGTCAAACGTAGCAGAAGGTCAAGACAGGCAGCAAAGGTGCTTAGTCTAATAACGTAGCGGAAGGTCTGGATACACGGGTAAGGCTAACAGGCTATAAGCGTTGCTTAATCTCAGGCTAGGGACACTGAAGATCTGGCAGGGAAGTGTGGGAGGTGCAGAGACTTTATAATGTAGTGTCAGGTGCAACAACTAATTATGGGTATACTGGCCCTTTAAGTTTCAGAGCTCCGGCGCGCGCGCCCGAGGAGACAGAGAAAAGTTGGGGGAAAAAAGGTAAAAAAAAGTTAATAAATGTGAATTAACCCCTGCCCTAATAAAAGTATGAATCACTCCCCTTTTCCCATTAAAAAATAAATAAATAAACATGTAAACAAAAATACACATATGTGATATTGCCGTGTGCATAAATGTCCGAACTGTAATCTTACTTTAACCGCACCTTCAATGGTGTATTAGTAAAAAAATACCAAAGTCCAGAATTGCATATTTTTGGTCACTTTGTATAGCCTAAAATAAATGTATAAAAAGTAATCAAAAGTTTTACCGAAAAGTGCACTGCATGGAATTGAAAGCCCCAAAAAGTAAAAAAAGAAAAAAATGTCCCAGTCCTCATGGGGTTAAGGCCTGTTTTAGGCTCTACTTTTTTGGCATGTTTTCAGCAATGGGTGCAATGGTGTATTACTCATAGAAGCAGAAAATGTAAGGCTAAAAACTATTAACCATGATCTCATTACTTTCCCACCTGTAACATATGTTACCATGGGGAGCAGATACATTTGCTTGTTCACTAACCGCCTGTAATTAGACATGGTAAGCCTGATATAACAGAATTAACATTCACAGCAAATCTGAAAAATCCTCTTTTTGAATAACCGAGACTGTATTTGCTGGTTTCAAATGACTGTTTACTTCAAAATTCCTAGAAAAATGAATTGTCTTCTGACTCTATATTTTAAAGCATTGACTTGGATCCACGATGCATTTGTTTGATGTTTAAGCCTGGATAAAAGAATTTTAAACGGCCCAGGATTGTAATTCTTTGTTATATTTGAAATTCTGATCAATTTTAAGACATTAAGTACATTAATAAATGTTTACTGTAATTTACATGTAACTTTTATATTATTAGGGGATGATAATAAGGCTCTTCTCACACTGCATTTAGTGATCTGAATTTTTATATTCAGCATAAAATAAAAAACAGTCTGGCAACTAAAACAATAGCTCCCCCAAAAGTCATACACAGCAGAAAAGCACAACATCTATTAACTAAATTAAACATCAAAGTGCAGCTAACAGTACTAAAAAAGACCCTACAGAACAACAAGTTTGTATGTCTATGGTTAGCCATACAAAAATGTTTACATATATTGATACATGCATAATTACAGAATTACATATACCTTATTTTTCGTCGTAGAAGACACACTTTTTCTTCCCCAAAACTGGGGGGGGGGGGGGGGAAGTTGGTGTGACTTATATGATGAATACACACCTATCGCGGCGGTCCCTGCGGCCATCAACGGCCGGGATCCGCGGATAATACAGGACATCACCGATCGCGGTGATGCCCTGTATTAACCCTTCAGACACAGCGATCAAAGCTGACCGACGTGTCTGAAGCGATAATAACACTAACCCAGCTGTTCAGTCGGGCTGTTCGGGACCGCCGCGGTGAAATTGCGGCATCCGGAACAGCTTACAGGACACCGGGAGGGATCTTACCTGCCTCCTGCCGGTGTCTGCTCCGTGCCAGGATCCCCTGCATGGCCGGCGCTCTCCTTCGTCGTCATCACGTTGTCGCGCACGCCATCCCGTCATCCAATAGGAGCGGCGTGCGTAGCGGCGTCATGGCGGCGACGGAGAGCGAGGATACTGGGCAGCACAGATGTTCCGGAGCGACGGGGACACCCCAGGGACGCGGCAACAGCGATGGAGGGAGACATCCAGGGCAGCGGTGACGAGCAGTGACAGTCCGGAGCGGCGGGGACACGTGAGTACTACCTCCTATACCAGTGGTCTTCAACCTACGGACCTCCAGATGTTGCATAACTACAACTCCCAGCATGCCCAGACAGCCAACAGGTTGAAGATTACTGTCCTATACATTGTATTTGGTTCAGAATCCTTATTTTCTAGATTTTTATCCTATAAAATTAGGTGCATCTTATATGCCGGAGAGTCTTATATAACGAAAAATACGGCAAATAATATGTGAGTCACAAACCAGAAAAGAAGATACAGTAAGACATCTCCTGAACACAAAACAACATGATGTTATAGGTGTATTCCAGAATTTTTTTCTCTTCAGTGTTTGAGCCCATGATACCAATTTATAATACTGTGTAATATGCTTCTAATACCCCCATGCACCACTTTGTCTCATTTTCATGCACCTATACCTGGAAGTAATGTAGTGCAAGTCTTTTTATGTTACTGTTGTCTCTGACCTCTCCCAGCATTCAATGCAGCCAGAGATAATGTGTCATCAGTCACATGGTTTCCAGGGAGCGGGGCTATACTGTATTGGGTGGATAGATAGTAGAGTGGAAAATAGTAAGGTGGAATTTATTGAAGTAATGCTTTCCATTCACCACTGCAGCAAAGCCACGCCATCACAATTTTTTTTCTGTCAACATCCATCACTTAGTGGCCTTGATGTATCAATCTGCTTGAAACCTAAACTGTTTGGTTCTCCCATAGCAACCAATCACATTTTACCAGATCATGTTGAGTCATGAAAACTGGGCTGTAATTGGCTGTTATAGGCCGATCCGACAGGGCAGATTGATAAATATGGGCCATTTGTCTTTCTTCTCATCCCAATTTTAACCATTTGATTTTTTTTTTTTTGTTTCATTCTGTTAATAGTCCCGACATACTGGTGTTGTTGTTTTTCGTTTTTTTTTTTTTTTCCATTATTTTTTTCTTCTCAAATCTTGCTTTAGTAATTGTAGCTGGAGTAATGGCTGCATTCAGAAGACCTCCAGTGGAAACACAATGTTCTGTTAACTCCCTACCCTAGCCATCTATTGTCTATTAAGCTCTCTACTTCGTTGATATATATTGTACTCACTTCCCTGCAGTTCAGCCTCCTGTCTGCCTTTGATCAGTCACCATCTTGAACATTAAATTTCAGCCTGCTGTATCTTCCCTGTGCTATGTTATCATTTTCACCACACCTCCGCAAAGCATCACATGATCAAAACCTACTGAGACAGTAGTATCTGCCTCCTACTTAGAAAAGTGTGATCATTCTTTTTTAATATTTTCCAAAGTAATTATGTTATAGAGTATGACAGATGATTATACTACAGGGTGGGCCATTTATATGGATACACCTTAATAAAATGGGAATGGTTGGTGATATTTACTTCCTGTTTGCGGCACATTAGTATATGTGAGGGGGGAAACTTTTCAAGATGGGTGGTGACCATGGTGGCCATTTTGAAGTCGGACATTTTGAATCCAACTTTTGTTTTTTCAATAGGAAGAGGGTCATGTGACACATCAAACTTATTTGGAATTTCAAAAGAAAAACAATGATGTGCTTGTTTTTAACGTAACTTTATTCTTTCGAGTTATTGACAAGTTTCTGACCACTTATAAAATGTGTTCAATGTGCTGCCCATTGTGTTGGATTGTCAATGCAACCCTCTTCTCCCACTCTTCACACACTGATAGCAACACCGCAGGAGAAATACTAGCACAGGCTTCCAGTATCCGTAGTTTCACGTGCTGCACATCTCGTATATTCACAGCATAGACAATTGCCTTCAGATGACCCCAAAGATAAAAGTCTAAGGGGGTCAGATCGGGAGACCTTGGGGGCCATTCAACTGGCCCACTATGACCAATCCACTTTCCAGGAAACTGTTCATCTAGGAATGCTCGGACCTGACACCCACAATGTGGTGGTGCACCATCTTGCTGGAAAAACTCAGGGCACGTGCCAGCTTCAGTGCATAAAGAGGGAAACACATCATCATGTAGCAATTTCACATATCCAGTGGCCTTAAGGTGTCCATTGATGAAGAATGGTCCCACTATCTTTGTACCCCATATATCACACCATACCATCAATTTTTGTGTTCCAACAGTCTTGGAGGGATCTATCCAATGTGGGTTAGTGTCAGACCAATAGCGGTGGTTTTGTTTGTTAGCTTCACCATTCACATAAAAGTTTGCCTCATCACTGAACAAAATCTTCTGCGTAAACTGAGGGTCCTGTTCCAATTTTTGTTTTGCCCATTCTGCAGCACCTGAAACTACGGATACTGGAAGCCTGTGCTAGCATTTCTCCTGCGATGTTGCTATCAGTGTGTAAAGAGTGGGAGAAGAGGGTTGCATTGACAATCCAACACAATGGACAGCACATTGGACACATTTTATAAGTGGTCAGAAACTTGTAAATAACTCATGAAAGAATAAAGTTACATTAAAACCAAGCACATCATTGTTTTTCTTGTGAAATTCCCAATACGTTTTATGTGTCACATGACCCTCTTCCTATTGAAAAAACAAAAGTTGGATTAAAAATGGCTGACTTCAAAATGGCCGCCATGGTCACCACCCATCTTGAAAAGTTTCCCCTCTCACATATACTAATGTGCCACAAACAGGAAGTTAATATCACCAACCATTCCCATTTTATTAAGGTGTATCCATATAAATGGCCCACCCTGTATACATAGGCAGGGGTGCCTTTGAACTGTATCTGTTTCTCCAAGACACAGATACAGCTGACAATTAATTGTGGAGCAGGGAGCCGTCAGTACCATGTTGTCTATATTACCTCCTCATATATTAAAAGCTGTTTAGAATCATGATCTCCTAGTAGTAAGACATACCCAATAAATATTATGACTCCAGAGAAATAGATTACATTTTGAAAACATTGCTATATCTCTTATATCTTTATATCTGTTTCTATATCATGCCTTAGTTTTTGTCATAGCTGGGTTCCAGCGCCTTGTTTGTTTTACTTTGTGGAAAGAAAGAATGGGCTGCTTGTCTAAGATTTTATGTCTGGACATGATTTACCCAGGTTGTCTGGATGTTTTTTTTCCTCTTTAATGGCAGCTAATTAGCAAAACAGAGGAAAAAACTCCATTAACATCCTGTGATTCAGTGACTCCACGATTCTTCATATCTGAAGACAGGCCTGCAAATTAAAATGTGAATGTTAAGTACTCTTCAATTGCTTGGGAAGGAACCAAGTAGCCGGGCACACTGTGTCCCTGCTAGAAGTTTGCAAGGTCTATGGCTTTGACACGTACTCGGCCAGTGGTAGGGGTATATTTCAATGATTCAGCCTGAAACACAAAATGTTGTAGTTGAAGATCAAAACTGTCACAGTAAAGATGAAAGAGAACTGTACGAATTCTGCATATTAAACAACTCTGGGCTTAGTGTCCTAAGTAAATTAAATATTCTCTTTTGGTAAAATGCTTTCCCTATGTGCGTGTGTGTGTGTGTGTGTGTGTGTATATATATATATATATATATATATATATATATATACATATATATATATATATATATATATATATATACACACATATATATATATATATATATATATATATAAACACAACACTGGCTGGCAGTTAAGTCCTGCTGCTTACCTCAGTCTGGGCCACACACTCGGCTCCCCCTCCCTGCTGCAGATTTCGGACATCCTTCTCTGTTCTTTCTTAGCTGCCTACAATTTCTGTCTCCCCTTGTAGGGGTAATGTTATTGATTTAAAGGTCTGTCCATGTCTTTGAGAGCTGTCCTCCTCTAATTACTGGAAGGCACCACCTATATGAGAGCATTCCCCCCTTCCTGTGGTGCGTGAGCAATTGTTTTGTTTACTATTAGCAAAGGTGTCTAAACTGTGTCCTGATGATCCATGTTTGTGACCTGTGCTTTTTTTCTTGATGTTGCCTTTGTCTTATCCCCTGGTACCTTGCTGATTCTCCTGTGTATGACCTGGATTGTCTGTTTGCTGCGCTAACACCATCTACAGCCTCAGCTTGCCCCTCCTGCCTGTACACCTGATATTTCGAACTGGGACATTCTGCACTCTTGCAGTAGTGACCTGGTATCTCCCCTGCAGCTGAAGTCCAGCTTCTGCATTCTGAAGAGGGATAAAGGGTGAATCCTTAGACTCTGCTCTTCAGTTTGGCCCAAAGTCAAACCAGTCAGTGGCATGTAGTGGTAATACACACACACACACACACACACACAAACACACACACATATACATACAATATATATGTATAAACATCTTTGTTCTTTCTCCTGTACTAACTATAAGTTAAATTAAGCTAGTTGAAAGGAGGAATATCTGCTAGAAGAAAATAAACAAAAGATTTTTATTTTTACAATCTTTTTTGGGGGTTTTCAAAACATAAACATAAAAGACATTCATAACATAGCGTTAAACAGTCATGACATCTCTTACATGGGGGGATCCATCACATAATATAATATACATGCATATTACAAGGATATTATTGCAAGATAAACAATCTAAACTTAACCTCTTCAGGACGCAGGGTGCATGCATACACACTGCATCCTGAGTCCTTAAGGACGTAGGGCATACAGGTACGCCCTTGGGAATTCTGGTTCTAGCAGGCATCCCGACACATCGCCGAGAGGGGTCCTGAGACCCCCCCCCCATGTCGTTGATCGCCTCAAATCACCGGTCAATTCAGACCAGTGATCTGCGGCGATTTCGGGTTATATGGGTCTCCGGTGACTCAAAATATAAGGGGGATGAGGGCTGTCCAAGACACCCCCGATCCCCCTGAAGGGATAGTAGTGAGGTAGCAGGGGGGCCACCCCTCCTATCCCTGCTATTGGTCGGTCAGAAGCGACCGACCAATAGCAGATCGGGGGCGGGGGTTACAGTTCGGTTCCCCCGTTCTGCCCACCCACGGTAGTCAGGGCAGAACGGAAGAACTGCCCTATGACTGGCGGTGGAGGTCCCTTACCGGTGGCATACAGCGATCCTCTCCCGGGTGCGGCATACAGCGATTCTGCTGACTATGGAAGATGGTGAGTTGCCTAGCAACATCTGGAAGGCTAGAGTTTGGAGACCCCTAAACAGTGGTCTCTAAACTGTAGTCCTCCAGCTATTGCAAAATTACAACTCCCAGCATGCTCAAACAGCTGTTTGGGCATGCTGGGATTTGTAGTTTTGCAACAGCTGGCGGGCTACAGTTTGGAGATCACTGTGCAGTTGACTCTAAACTATGGCCCTCTAAATCTTGCAAAACTTCACCTCCCAGCATGCACGAACAGCAAACGGCTGTCTCACCATGCTGGGAGTTGTAGTAGTGTACCTACAGCTGTTGAATAACTACATCTCCCAGCATGCCCATCGGCAATCAGTACATGCTGGGAGTTGTAGTTTTGCAATAGCTGGAGGCACACTGGTTGGAAAATACTGAGTTAGGTAACATAACCTAACTGAAGTTTTTACAACCAGTGTGCCTCTAGCTGTTGCAAAAGTACCACTCCCAGCATGCACAGTCTGTCAGTGCATGCTGGGAGTTGTAGTTTTGCAACAGCTGGAGGTTTGCCCCCAATTAACACAGGCGGGTTTACAGTGAGTTTCCTGCTTCAAGTTTGAGCTGCGGCAGCGCAAACTCCTAGTGGGAAACTCACTGTAAACCCCTGCCCGTGTGAATGTACCCTAAAAATACTACACTACACTAACACAAAATAAAGGGTAAAACACTACATATACACCCACTTACACTGCCCCCCCCCCAATAAATATGAAAAATGTATCGTACGGCAGTGCTTCCAAAACGGAGCCTCCAGCTGTTGCAAAACAACAACTCCCAGCATTTCCAGACAGCCACTGACTGTCCAGGCATGCTGAGAGTTTAGCAAAAGCTGGAGGCACCCTGTTTTGGAATTACTGGCGTAGAATACCCCTATGTCCACCCCTATGCAATCCCTAATTTAGTCCTCGAATGCGCATGGCGCTCTCTCACTTCAGAGCCCTGTCGTATTTCAAGGAAACAGTTTAGGGCCACAAATGGGGTATTTCCGTACTCAGGAGCAATTGTGTTACAAAGTTTAGGGGGCTTTTTCTCCTTTTAGCCCTTATGAAAATGAAAAATTGGAGTCTACACCAGCCTGTTAGTGTAAAAAAATTAAAATTTTTACACTAACATTTTTACACGCCCCATACTTTTTATTTTCACAAGAGGAAAAATGAAAAATAGGCCCCCAAAATTTGTAACGCAATTTCTCCTGAGTACGGAAATACCCCATATGTGGACGTAAAATGCTCTGCGGACGCACAACAAGGCTCAGGAGTGAGAGCGCACTATGTACATTTGAGGCCTAAATTGGTGATTTGCACAGGGGTGGCTGATTTTACAGTGGTTCTGACATAAAGGCAAAAAAATACCCACATGTGACCCCATTTTAGAAACTACACCCATCACGGAACGTAACAAGGGGTATAGTGATCCTTAACACCCCACAAGCGTTTGACAAATTTTCGGTAAATTTGGATGGGAAAAAAAATTAACTAAAATGCTGGTGTTACTCAAAATTTTTCATTTTCACAAAGGAAAAGAAGAAAAAAAGCCCATTCCTTCTGATTAAGAACATACCCCATATATGGATGTAAAGTGCTCTGCGGGTGAACTACAATGCTCAGAACAGAAGGAGCGCCATTGGGCTTTTGGAGAGAAAATTTGTCCGGAATTGAAGGCCACATGTGTTTACAAAGCCCCCATAGTGCCAGAACAATGGACCCCCCCCCCCACATGTGACCCCATTTTGGAAACTACACCCCTCACGTAATGTAATAAGGGGTACAGTGAGAATTTACACCCCACAGGTGTCTGACAGATTTTTGGAACAGTGGTCCGTGAAAATGAAAAATTTAATTTTTCATTTGCACAGCCCACTGTTCCAAAGATCTGTCAAACACCAGTGGGGTGTAAATGCTCACTGCACCCCTTATTAAATTCTGTGAGGGGTATAGTTTATAAAATGGGGTCACATGTTGGGGGGTCCACAGTTCTGGCCCAACGGGGGGCTTTGTAAACACACAAGGCCCCCGACTTCCATTCCAACCAAATTCTCTCTCCAAAAGCTCAATGGCGCTCCTTCTCTTCTGAGCATTGTAGTGCACCAGCAGAGCACTTGACGTCCACACATGGGGTATTTCCATACTGAAAAGAAATGGAGGACACAATAAAAATGGATCACCACTCAGTCACTAACTTAACTAAGGAAGAACTACAGTCTCTTAGAGTACTTGAACAAGATAAGACCATAGTAATAAAATCCTCGGATAAAGGGGGTAATTTGTTTATTATGGACCATGGAGACTATGTTACTATGTGCATGAATGCATTGAAAGATAAAACTGGGTACCCTATTCTTGATAGGGATCCTATACCCTTATTCCAAAGAGAACTCAAAGAGATCATTGCATTACAATCCAACCTCATTGGCGAGAAAGAATATCATTTTATTTACTCTGAGAATCCTACCCTCGCAAACTTTTACGGATTTTCAAAAATACATAAAGTTTTATCTCCTTTAAAATGTCATCCGATAGTCATCGGGAATCAACAATCTCACCCAAAATGCAGGAGTTTATCTTGACCAAATATTATGCCCCTTTGTTTTGTCACTCCCTTCGTACATCAGGGATAATACTGATCTACTAATTAAATTGGAGGATGTGTCTTTAGACAGTGATGCTTGGCTGTGCTCCATTAATGTAGAGGCCCTTTACAGCTCTATACTGCACGACAGGGGTATGGAAGCTGTTGAATTCTTCCTTTCCAGTCGTAGCACACATCTAAGAGCACATAACGACTTTGTGTTACAGCTACCTAAATTTTTCCTGACCAGAAATTATTTCACCTTTAACCTGTTAAGGACGGCAGGCGTATCCATACGCCCCCGTTTTAAAGTCCTTAAGGACTGAGGGCGTATGGATACACCCGTGGGAATTCCGCTCCCTGCCGCTAGAAGGTTGGGGACCGGATCGGGATGCCTGCTGAAATCATTCAGCATGCATCCCGGCACATTGCCGAGGGGGGTCCTGAGACCCCCCCCATGTCGGCGATCGGAGAAAATCGCATGTCAATTCAGACATGCGATTTTCTCCACTTCCGGGCTGATCGGGTCTCTGGTGACCCGATCACCTAGAAAATAGGGGTGATCGGAGTTGTCAGTGACAGCCCCAATCATCCTAAGGGATAGGAGTGAGGTCTCAGTGCTGCGATCTCCTACTATCCTCTGCCATTAGTAAGAACTGAGTTCTGACCAATATCAGCGCAGGACAGGGGGTTGCCATCGAAACCCCCGTTCTGTCCACCCCTGGATGTCGGGCAGAACGGGGGGGGGGGGAGAAGATGGAGGTCTGTACCTGAGGAGAAGATGCGTGGGGCCCGGTGATCATCGCAGACATCCAGCGGAGATCACGGCTCAGGTAGGGAATCGACGGTGGGGGGGAGAAATGAAAGTGAAAGTAAAGTGATCTTTACTGTGGCAACCACTAGGAAGGCCGGACTGCAACTCCCAGCATGCCCAGTATGCCCTGGGCATACTGGGAGTTGTAGTTTTGCAACATCTGGAGGGTCACAGTTTGGTGACCACTGTTACAGTGGTGCCCAAACGGTAGCCTTCCAGATGTTGCCAAACTACAACTCTCAGCATGCCTAGACCGTCCAGGCATGCTGGGAGTTATAGTTCTGTAACATCTGTCCCTTCAGATTTTTCAATTTTCATGAAATTTTTGAAAATTGCTGCTCTATTTTGAAGCCCTCTAATTTTTCAAAAAGTAAAAATATGTCCATTTTATGATGCCAAGATAAAGTGGACATATTGTATGTGTGAATAAAAAATAAAATGTGTTTGGAATATCCATTTTCCTTACAAGCAGAGAGCTTCAAAGTTAGAAAAATGCAAATTTTCATGAATTTTTGGGATTTTTCACCAAGAAAGGATGTAAGTAACGCCGCAAATTTACCACCAAAATAAAGTAGAATATGTCACGAAAAAACAATCTCAGACTCAGAATATTCGGTAAAAGCGTTTTAGAGTTAATAACGCTTAAAGTGATGGTGGTCAGAATTGTGAAAAAGGGCTCAGTCCTTAAGGTGAAAAAGGTCTCAGTCCTTAAGGGGTTAATGTACAGATCTTCCACCAACTCAGGGGGACCACCATGGGCAGTCCTGCAGCACCCACCTATGCCAACATCTACCTGGGCTGGTGGGAGAGATCTGTTGTATTCAGTGACACTTTTGACAAGTACCAACCATCAATATCCTTCTGGGGAAGGTATATTGACGATGTCATAATAATCTGGTCAGGACAAAAGGAAGAATTCATTGCATTTGTACACGATCTAAATATGAACCAGTTGGGCCTCCATTTTACACACGAGCTTCATAGGGATTCCCTGTGTTTTCTTGATGTATTGTTATGTAAAAACCCCACGGGTAATATAGACACCTGTGTCTAAAGCAAACCAATTGCAGGGAACAGTTTTCTTAAGTGGGAAAGTCATCACCCAGAACCTCTCAAGCGTGGAATCCCCAAGGCCCAATACCTTCGCATGAGGAGAAACTGTTCCAACTATGAATCTTTCAGGTCAGAATCTAACAAACTAAGGCAAAGATTTAGAGAAAGAGGGTACTCCAAACAGATCCTAACGAATGCTTACAATTATGCCAGGAAGCGATATCAGAGCACCTTGTTGGTTCCTCTCGTAAAGAAGGATGAGAATTGCCTTAGAATAATTGGGGCCTATCCGATCTTGTAGATAAGCGCCCACAGATAACCTACAGACGGACTTATAAATAGCCACTTTAAACCACCGCCAAGCAAAGGCACATGGCTTGACCGTAAAATTGTGGGAACATATCGGTGTGGCTCATGCAAGGGGTACCAATATATCAGTGTCATTAAGTATCTACAGGGTCCCTATGACGGACATAGGTAGACTAGTCGTGACTTTGCAAATTGCAAAACACGGAATGTGGTGTATGCCTTGTCGTGCTAATTAAGTCCCAAAAATTAATCACTATGTTTAATGTTTTATAGCATAATAGCATGATGTCGGACATTTTGTGTATTAACCTAAGTAGGCCAATTCTGAAGTTTTAGCTCCTATCTCTAATGCCAGTCTGGGAGTACAATGCCTCTTGTATCTTTAGCTTATTTATGGTGTTTAGATAAGGGACTGATAAGGGGTCTGGTTACACTCTCTAGACGACACTACTAAAATTCCCCCAAGTAAAGGGGGGGGGGGGTGAGATAACGAACTGTGAAATAACTATGTCTCGTCCGAACGAACATCAGTTCTATATATATATATATATATATATATATATATATATATATATATATACATATATATATGGTAAACAGTAGGACATATGATATTGTGATATACTGTTAGTATTGTAAAGGACATCAGTATATATCTATTATTTTATATATAATTCTCAGGTATAGACTTTGAGAATAAGACTTTGTATAGGGCCAGTGAATGTTATTGTAAGTAACAATCAATTACCAAGACTGGACAAACGGAGAGATTGACACGTTTCTGGGAAAGAATCCTACATCAAATTCTTATCTCTCTAATCAATTTAAATGTCTAATTGGAGACTCTATGTCTATGAGAATCCAGGGTTTGATTACTTATAGATGTCAAAAGTAATCCCTGAATTGTTAATTATGGCTCCATTCGTCAAGTGTGGAATGTTGGTTTAAGACCAATTATTGACAGTTGGTAATGATGCTAATTGCTTATGCAATAGCACCCCCTAGTGGATGGGTAAGTGACATTACACTGACAGGAAAGGCATTATGGGTGATATGCTCAATGCATTCTGGGTAGTATAGTGATGTCATAGTCATTACCATATGTACACGCCCAACCTACATTTATTGGGGAATTCCAATTGAGGAGGGTGTGTCTAATTAATTAAAAAGTCTGGTAAACCAGATGTTAGGAGACTGGAGTCTGAACTGAACTGTTCTAACTGGGAACTGGACACTGAACTGGAGACTGCTGTACTCTGAACTGTAGGCTGAAAAAAAACACAAAAAGAGGTCCACAAGATGGAAGCCATGAAAGCCATGTAAGCTGGACTGATTAAACGGTACCGACCCAATGGCTGTCCCTGACGATGAGATGGACCGTTCAGTGTTCCTCAGAGCAGAAGTAAGGTTCTTACAAAGTTTTGGTAAGAGACACAAAAATGGTATTCCATTTAATTAAGACTAATTGAGATAATGTGGATGGGATTATACCATTTAGATTGGTGAATAAATTAATTAAATTAAATAATTAATTATCTCCAAGTTGAGATGATAGTTTTGGGATATTGTGAGACTTCATTCTACCTGCAGAAGAATCAAGACTCATAATCTATCAAAGCATTAAATAATTGCTTACATCACCAAACTAGGTGTTATAAGTAAATTTCCCACACAGGAAACTTGCTTCAAGTTCTTCCACCAAAAATATAGAGCAAGATCATATATCTCTGCTAATTGTCTTAATAATCTTATCAAGACCATATATAGAAAAGTAGTCCAGAATGGGGGGAAGTATATCATATTTCTTCCATATTTATATCCTTAGATGATTTCCCCATTCATGGAGTCATGTGATTTGTAGTTGGTTAGAAGGGGGTGGAGTGTATTTAGCATTCCATATTGATGACTATGATTAGATATTGCCCATCTTAATATCATGAGGTTCCTCTAAATAGAGTGATATGTAACCTTTTTATGATATGACATCCCTAACCTTGTAACTTTTGTTTATTGTAACAAGTTACTAACTACTCACATGTATTGTTCTACTATATGTAGTCAATTAACAATCTTGTACTGTTTACTAATATCTAATCGATATCCATTTACATATATCATTGTGTTTGTTACTCATTTATGTTTATAATCTTATAACCAATAAATCTGCATACTTTATAATACCTGTGTATTATTGTATATTGCAAAACTACATCCTTAAGCGTTAAAGTCATCCCGTCATAAAAATAACTTGTTGATATCTGAGGAAATGGTCGGACTCAGATGTGAATTGTATTGATTAGCTTTGTCTACAATTCACCAGGTCATAATTTTGATATTTTTAATAATTTTACTAATTTTAAATTTTTCATAATTAATAATTTTTCTGACCATAATTCATAATTGAGTTGTTATCGCGCAACAAGTTGAGGCACTGCTGAGATATGATTGAGAGATGACAGATTATTGATTTGACGCTATTTTTGGAAGTAATTTTGCAATATTACGAAGTGTGGCTGTGTAACCTAACTCTCTGTTATTCCATGCTAAGCATTGCATTCCATTGTTAGCAGTGGCAGGGTGTGGTTAATGCCATGTGTAGTTTGGTTATTGTAAACTGTTTTAATGAGTATGCCATCTAGGGGTGTTTGCAGGCATTACAATGCCTAAAGCCAGATCACGTATACAAAACCCTTAGAAGGGCGTGGTCTATACATAGTCAATATCACTGTCTAGTACTGAAGGGGTTACACCCATACCAGAACCACAGATGAGTTTGTTGCTATAAGGTGTTATTACACGAATGCAACTAGTGCATGACAAATAAATCAACTGCATGAAGTTGTTTTGTCTATGCTAAACACAATTGATTTTAATTGCCTGAAATTTATTGTAAAATTGTCCCAAGATGTTCAAGATGACATAGGGAACAGATTTAGGTCTCATTAGCCTAGGCGGTAGGGTCTGGTTCTAGACTTTTATTTGACTCAGAAACCTTCCTATTAATTCTTCCTCGCCTATAAATTATATGACAGCCTGTCAATGCCCATGTCCCTTAATCTATGTGGGCAAAACCAAGAGAGAGTTGCGTCGCCATATTTTAGAACACATAGGCGACATTAATCATCAGAGAGACAAACCTCTCTCTAATCATATGAGATCAATGCACACATCCTGTCCTCGGGAAATCTTGTTTCAAGTTTTTAAGGTGGTTCATGTTCAAGTGTCTCTCCTTCACCTCTTTTATCTAATTTGGTGTTCCTTCATTCTGTACTAAAAATAAATAATGATACCTGAATGTTATGGTATAATCACTCTTTATCAACTCTTTATGAGATTTATTAGTAAACTCACCATTAGTGTTGCTCGCGAATATTCGCAATTCGAATTTTATTCGCGAATATCGCATATTCGCGAAATCATGAATATTCGCGAATATAGCGCTATATATTCGTAATTACGAATATTCGTTTTTTTTTTTTTTTTTATATATATATATTTTTTTTTACAGTACACATCACAGTGATCATCCCTCTCTGCTTCCAGCTTAGGTGGTGTAAGAAGGCTCTAATACTACTGTGTGAGACTGGTGTGCGAATTTTTTGCATATGCTAATTTTCGCATATGCGAATTTTCGCATATGATAATTTTTGTATACACAGATTTTCGCATATGTTAATTTTCGCATGCGTGAATATTCGCATATGCGTAAATAAAACGAGACTATTACGAATATGCGAATATTCGCGAATATGACGAATATTCGTCCATATATTCGCGAATATTCGCGAATTCGAATATGGCCTATGCCGCTCAACACTACTCACCATCTATCTTTACGCCACACACACACATATATATATATATTTTTTAATCCTATATACAGTACAGACCAAAAGTTTGGACACACCTTTATTTTCATGACTATGAAAATTGTAGATTTACACTGAAGGCATCAAAACTATGAATTAACACGTGTGGAATTATAGACATAACAAAAAAAAAGTGTGAAACAACTGAAAATATGTCTTATTCTAGGTGGAAAGTGTCCCCCAAGTGCAGTCACAAAAACCATCAAGAGCTACAAAGAAACTGGCTCACATGCGGACCACCCCAGGAAAGGAACACCAAGAGTCACCTCTGCTGCGAAGGAGAAATTCATCCGAGTCACCAGCCTCAGAAATAGCAGTTTAACAGCAGCTCAGATTAGAGACCAGGTCAATGCCACACAGAGTTCTAGCATCAGACATATCTCTAGAACAACTGTTAAGAGGAGACTGTGTGAATCAGGCCTTCATGGTAGAATATCTGCTAGGAAACCACTGCTAAGGACAGGCAACATGCAGAAGACACTTGTTTGGGCTAAAGAACACAAGGAATGGACATTAGACCAGTGTAAATCTGTGCTTTGGTCTGATGAGTCCAAATTTAAGATCTTTGGTTCCAACCACCGTGTCTTTGTGCAATGCAGAAAAGGTGAACGGATGGACTCTACATGCCTGGTTCCCACCGTGAAGCATGGAGGAGGTGTGATGGTGTGGGGGTGCTTTGCTGGTGACACTGTTGGGGATTTATTCAAAATTGGAGGCATACTGAACCAGCATGACTACCACAGCATCTTGCAGCGGTATGCTATTCCATCCGGTTTGCGTTTAGTTGGACCATTATTTATTTTTCAACAGGACAATGACCCCAAACACACCTCCAGGCTGTGTAAGGGCTATTTGACCAAGAAGGAGAGTGATGGGGTGCTGTGCCAGATGACCTGGCCTCCACAGTCACCAGACCTGAGCCTAATGAAGGCAAAAGGGCCAACAAGTGCTAAGCATCTCTGGGAACTCCTTCAAGACTGTTGGAAGACCATTTCAGGTGACTACCTCTTGAAGCTCATCAAGAGAATGCCAAGAGTGTGCAAAGCAGTAATCAAAGCAAAAGGTGGCTTCTTTGAAGAACCTAGAATATGACATATTTTCAGTTCTTTCACACTTTTGTGTTATGTCTATAATTCCACATGTGTTAATTCATAGTTTTGATGCCTTCAGTGTGAATCTACAATTTTCATAGTCATGAAAATAAAGAAAACTCGTTGAATGAGAAGGTGTGTCCAAACTTTTGGTCTGTACTGTATATATATATATATATATATATATAGGAAGGATGCCGCAGCACACGGAAGATTCAAAAGTGTAAACAGTGGTTTATTCCATGATAATACAAATTAGCAACGTTTCTGCTGCCAATACAGCCTTTGTCAAGCAACAAAATGGTGACCATACAAAGTATTTATATGCAAATGAACAAACAAATCAATCAAGTCAATTAATGTGAATACAGTGTAAAAAATACATTTACGATATAGGGTAATTAAAACCACTATAATATACATATTATATTATAGTGGTTTTAATTACCCTATATCGTAAATGTATTTTTTACACTGTATTCACATTAATTGACTTGATTGATTTGTTTGTTCATTTGCATATAAATACTTTGTATGGTCACCATTTTGTTGCTTGACAAAGGCTGCATTGGCAGCAGAAACGTTGCTAATTTGTATTATCATGGAATAAACCACTGTTTACACTTTTGAATCTTCCGTGTGCTGCGGCATCCTTCCTAGATGTCTGAATTGCCTTGACCGGGGCTCCACTCGCTGCTTGCACCGCTATCACATCATTGTGGGACGTGCTGGTCTAATTCTCCCGTGCTGTATATATATATATATATATATATATATATATATATATATATATAGATATATATATAGATATATATAGACATAATTTCTTCTGACAGCAATCCTAACATCATGCTATGTCCCATTCTTCATTAATATATGTTAACCTAACTAATGGGCATTTTTACTGGTTACATATTTTGTTCCAGTAATTTTATTTAAACCTTTTTGAGTTTTGTACTACCACTGTTTAGCAGCTCTCACTAATTGTCTCCAACCAATGTAGTCACCATATTGTATTTAATTACAGGCTCACAAACTTTATTTTTTGTAACTGTTGTAGAATTTTTTCATACTATTTAGTCATGCATTCTATCTATGTCTAAGAGGATTGACATTTATATTAGTACCTTACCACCATTTTCGCCCTTTGGAGTGCATAACATAAACATCTGCTGTTTATTTCCGGTGTATGGAGCGCTCAAGTGACCTGTATCGGTCACGTGACATGGCCCGTATTTCTGCATAGTTTCGCCCGCTGGAGCGCATAATATATACATCCGCCTTGTACTTCCGGTGTTTGGAGCGCTCACGTGACCTGTATCGGTCATGTGACTTCGCCACGTACTTCCGCACTTGCGCCCTGCAGCGGAGTTTGGCATCTGACATCAGCTAAGCACAGCTCGCCCGACCGGATGTCAGGTGAGCCGCTCCATATATAAAATACTCAAAAATTACTGAAGTGATTATGCCAAACGTACATACTCAAACCTACGACATACAATTAGATCATAAACCGACCAATAAACCAAACAAGGAAAATTGAATTAAAATGTTCATGATTTTAATATTATTTAACCCATGCAAAGTTTTTTATGTGTAACACGTCATTAGTCAGCGCTCCCGGTGAAGCGCCGTTCACAACAGGTAACCTGTCAATCAGGTTCTTTTAAGCGCCTTTTTGATGTCAAATAGTGAGCACACTATGTTTGTTTGTCAAAGCCATTTGTTCATTGAGGAAGGGATGTGCGGTCCCGAAACGCATCTGTTATTGGTTCAATAAAGAAACCTTGCACAATACTCAACCTGTATTGGTCTCCATCCAAGTGGATTGCGCCTCGTACCCCCGCATTTTTCAAGATAGCATCCGTATCCCCGCTCTTACCATATATAAAATACTGATAGTGATCCTCATAGCGTAATCGCAGCATGATTTCAGCCGGGTAGATCGATCATCTGTCGCACCAGCACTGCATCTCTCAGGGGCGATAAGTATAATTTCCAGTGGTGTGCCACTGCACACCACCAGGGCCGGATCATCATTGGCACTCATGGAGGGGCCTGCTCCGGGCCCCGGTCCTGCAGGGGGCCCTCGTCATATTCGGGACATCCCTGTGTCCCAACAAATCTTTTCAGGACACAAGGGTGTCCCGGCGGTTACCTCTTTGCGGCGCCCCCCGCATTAACTTTAAAAACGCAGGGGCCGCCGGGAAGTAGCGCACACAGGGATGTCACTGACGTCCCGTGCGTGTGCCCATAGAACAGTGGAGTGGTGAGGAGGATGCGCGCGCATGGTAAGTGACCAGCGGCATGTCATCTTCAGTGTTCCGACCTCCGCTCCTTCAGTCCCGGGACCTACTGCTATGGCCCATAGGCCATAGCAGTAGATTGTGACCGCGGACCGGTGGAGCGGTGGTCGGAATACTGAAGTGGGACAGTACACAGACATGCAGCCTCCAGCCATACACTGTATATGGCTGAAGGCTGTATGTCTGTTGGGGAACTGTACTGCACCTACTGTGGGGGACTGTAATGCACCTAATGTGAGGGAATTTTACTGCACCTAATGTGGGGGAGTGATACTGCACCTAATGTGGGGGAACTATACTGCACCTAATGTGGGGGAATTATACTGCACCTTATGTGGAGGAACTATACTGCACCTAATGTGGGGCAACTATACTGCACCCAATGTGGGGAGCTATACTGCACCTAATGTGGGGCAATTATACTGCACCTAATGTTGGGAAACTATACTGTACCTAATGTGGGGGAACTATACTGCACCTAATGTGGGGCAAATATACTGCACCTAATGTGGGGAAACTATACTGCACTAAATGTGGGGGAACTATACTGCACCTAATGTGGGGAGCTATACTGCACATAATGTGGGGAGCTATACTGCCCCTACTGTGGGGGACTATACTGCACCTAATGTGGGCCAACTATACTGCACCGAATGTGGGGGAACTATACTGCACCTAATGTGGGGAGCTATACTGCACCTAATGTGGGGAGCTATACTGCACCTACTGTGGGGGACTAAACTGCACCTAATGTGGGGCAACTATACTTCACCTAATGTGGGGCAACTATACTGCACCTAATGTGGGGGAACTATACTGCACCTAATGTGGGGGAACTATACTGCACCTAATGTGGGGGAACTATACTGCACCTAATGTGGGGAGCTATACTGCACCTAATGTGGGGAGCTATACTGCACCTAATGTGGGGGAACTATACTGCACCTATAGTGGGGGAAATATACTGCACCTAATGTGGGGGAACTATACTGTGCCTAATGTGGGGGAACTGTTCTGCACCTAATGTGGAGGAACTGTACTTCATCTAATGTGGGGGAACTGTACTGCACCTAATGTGGGGGAACTGTACTGCACCTAATGTGAGGGAACTGTAAAAATGTAAAGTTTGGGGAAAAAAACAGCATTTTAGTGAAAAATGTATTTTTCATTTACACATCCGATTTTAACAAAAAGTCGTCAAACACCTGTGGGGTGTTAAAGCTCACTGGACCCCTTGTTACGTTCCTTGAGGGGTGTAGTTTCCAAACTAGCATGCCATGTGGAGTTTTTTTGCTATTCTGGCACCATAGGGGCTTCCTAAATGTGACATGCCTCCCAAAAACCATTTCAGAAAAACTCACTCTCCAAAATCCCATTGTCGTTTCTTCCCCTTTGAGCCCTCTAGTGCACCCACAGAGCATTTGACATACACGTATAAGATATTTCCTTAGTCTAGAGAAATTGGGTTACAAATTTTGGGGGGATTTCTCTCCTTTTACCCCTTGTAAAAATTCAAAAACTGGGTCTACAAGAACATGCAAGTGTAAAAAATGAAGATTTAGAATTTTCTCCTTCAATTTGCAGCTATTCCTGTGAAACACCTAAAGGGTTAACACACTTACTGAATGTCATTTTGAATACTTTGAGGGGTGCAGTTATTATAATGGGGTAATTTATGGGGTATTTCTAATATGAACGCCCCTCAAATCCACTTGTCCTGGTCCCTGAAAAATTCTGATTTTTAAAATTTTGTGAAAAATTGGAAAATTGATGCTGAACTTTGAAGCCCTCTGATGTCTTCCAAAAGTAAAGATATTTCAACTTTATGATACAATCATAAAGAATAGATATTGTATATGTGAGTCAATATATAATTTATTTGGGATGTCCATTTTCCTTATAAGCAGAGAGTTTCAAAGTAAAAAAAATGCAAAAGTTTCTAAATTTTATGAAAATTTGGGAATTTTTCACCAAGAAATGATGCAAGTATCAACAAAAATTTACCACTAACATAAAGTTTCACAATGAAAAGTAAAAGCATCCCAGGGTTATTAATTCTTAAAGTGACAGTGGTCAGATTTGAAAAAAAGGGCTGCGTCTTTAAGGTGAAAATGAGCTGCATTCTTAAGGGGTTAAACCAGGAAGACTATAAAAGGTGAAAAATAGTAGTCCTAGGTTAAAATCACACAATCTGGTTTTACAGTTTAAACAAGGCCTCTCCGGTTAGGTACAAGTGAATTCGTTGGGTTTGCATTGTACATTGGACTACTACTATGTCCAGTTTACTTACATGCCAACAAACGTACAAGCCATTGGAGAACATACAATGCAGTACAATAACACACTGAACACTTTGTAGGCACTTTTGGCAATGGATGGATGTCACTCAGATCACCTCACTTTTCCTGTTTCCAGCACATCAACTTCAAGAACTGTCTTTTCACTTGCTGTATAATACATCTGGCTCATTGACAGGTTATAGTATCACAAAATAATCAATGTTATTTACTTAGCCTGTCAATGGTTGGAGGCGGAGCTATCAATGGAACACTAAGATAACACATCCTAGAATGAATGAACTACAGTGGTCCCTCAACATACGATGGTAATTCGTTCCAAACGACCCATCGTTTGTCGAATCCATCGTATGTTGAGGGATCCGTGCAACGTAAAGTATAGGAAGTAATACTCACTTGTCCCCGTTGCTCCGGACCAGGTCCTCACCGCTCCCGCTGCTGTTCCAGGGGCTCCCGATGCTGTCCTGCTGCTCCGGTGTCTTGTGCATCTTCTGCAGGGTCCGGGCCTCGCTTTCTGGTGACGTTATTACGCTGCTGCGCCGGCGCGGCGTGCGTAGTGATGTAATAACGACGCCAGAAAGCAAGGCCCGGACGCTGGAGAAGATGCGCAAGACACCGGAGGATCGCGAAGTGGACCGGGAATAGGTAAGTGAACCTGCTGGGGCACATTACACTGCTATCCGACAGCAGCTTAAGCATTTTGCGCTGTCGAATAGCAGTTAATGCTATGGCCCCGACATATAAAAGCATCGTATGTCGATGCTGACATCGACATGCGATGGCCTCTGAGAGGCCATCGTATGTCGATTTTATCATATGTCGGGCCATCGTAGGTCGGGGGGTTACTTGTAATTGTATGAAATACTTTTTTTTTACATAGTTGAATGTGCTGACAACACAATCACACAAACATTATCAATGGAAATCAAATGTATCAACCCATGGAGATCTGGATATGGAGTCACACTCAAAATCAAAGTGGAAAACCACACTACAGGCTGATCCAACTTTGATGTAATGTCCTTAAAACAAGTAAAAATGAGGCTCAGTAGTGTGTGTGGCCTCCTCATGCCCATATGACCTCCCTACAACGCCTGGGCATGCTCCTGATGAGGTAACAGATGGTCTCCTGAGGGTTGTCCTCCCAGACTAAAGCATCCACCAACTCCTGGACAGTCTGTGGAGCAATTTGGCGTCGGTGGATGGATCGAGACATGATGTCCCAGGTGTGCTCAATCAGATTCAGGTCTGGGGAATGGGAGGGCCAGTCCATAGCATCAATGCCTTCCTCTTGCAGGAACTGCTGACACACTCCAGCCACATGAGGTCTAGCATTGTCTTGCATTAGGAAGAACTCAGGGCCAACCGCACCAGCATATGGTCTCAAAAGGGGTCTGAAGATCTCATAGCGGTACCAATTGGCAGTCAGGCTACCTCTGGCAAGCACATGGAGGGCTGTTCGACCCCCAAAGAAATTCCACCCCACACCGTTACTGACCACCGCCAAACTGGTCATGCTGGTAGATGTTGCAGGCAGCAGAAGGTTCTCCACGGCGTCTCCAGACAGTGGTGAATTTGCCTTTCTTGGTGTTCTCTGGCAAATGTCAAATGTCCTGCATGGTGTTGAAATAAAAAAAAAGCACAAACGGATGCGCTCCGTAGTGTAACACCAAAGGTGAGTTGGTAACGCTAAGTGTGAATTGCGCTTACCACATGAAGTTGTACTCCAACCAAGTACAACAATGGAACAGGGTGTATCATCAAAGGGTCTCTGCAGCTTCGTCCCGCTGAAATAGAATCACGATAAAAACAAGCAATCTCCAGGTAGCAGAGCGGGATCAATGGAAGCGCTGAGACCAGATAAGAAGTTAAAAGGATTTATTTCCCATAATGCAACGCGTTTCACAGTCACCCGCTTCCTCAGGCATGTTGGGTTTAGCAGATTACAAGGTATATATAGGGAAAAGGGGTTAACCCCTTCAAGGAGGAAAATTAAATTAACCCCTTGAGGGGTCAAGCCCTATAGTACTATATATATAAAAAAAAATCCCTTTTTTTTTTTTTTTTTTTTCCTTTTTCCCTTCCTCCATTGTTCCCATTTTTTTCTCCTTTATTTTTATTTTTTTTTCCTCTTTCCTCTTTTTTCTCTTCGATGTTTTAACGGGCATTTTCCAGTGTCTCATTAAGACCATCTGGAAATAAAGTAACCAAAGAAAAAATCCAGAAGGATTCCCTATTATTTAATCGCTGTATACGATTATGACTAAAAACTGGAATAGTTTCTAGTATAGTCAGCTTTAAAACATCAATGCATCTATCATGTTTAAGAAGTAAGTGGCGTGAGACACTATGTAGAACAAAACCATTTTTAATGTTAGATCTATGTTTGTTCATACGTGACCACACCGTCTGTACGTTTTTTTTATATATATATAGTACTATAATATTTTTAACATTTTTTTGTTAAAATTCAATATTTGTTTTTAATTGTATTGTATTGGTTTTATTGGGTACTTTGTTGTGATGTTATTATGTGCTTCTATCTTATTGTGAAGGGCTTAAAGGGCTTGACCCATTTAATTTTCCTCCTTGAAGGGGTTAACCCCTTTTCCCTATATATACCTTGTAATCTGCTAAACCCAACATGCCTGAGGAAGCGACTGCATGGTGTTGGGCTGTAAGTACAACCCCCACCTGTGGACGTCGGGCCCTCATATCACCTTCATGGAGACTGTTTCTGACTGTTTGAGTGGACGCATGCACATTTGTGGCCTGCTGGAGGTAATTCTGCAGGGCTCTGGCAGTGCTCCTCCTGCTTCTCCTTGCACAATGGCAGAGGTAGCAGTTCTGCTGCTTGGTTGTTGCCCTCCTACGGCCTCTTCCACATCTCCTGATGTACTGGCCTGTCTCCTGGTAGCGCCTCCATGCTCTTGACACTATGCTGACAGACACAATAAACCTTCTTGCCACAGCTCGCATTGATTTACCATCCTGGATGAGCTGCACTACCTGAGACACTTTTGTGGGTTGTAGAATCTGTCTCATGCTACCACTAGAGTGAAAGCACCGCCAGCATTCAAAAGTGACCAAAACATCAGCCAGGAAGCATAGGAACTGATAAGTGGTCTGTGGTCACCACCTGAAGAACCACTCCTTTATTGGGGGTGTCTGGCTAATTGCCTATAATTTTCCCCTGTTGTCTGTTCCATTTGCACAACAGCATGTGAAATTGATTGTCAATCAATGTTGCTTCCTGTGGAAAGTGTGGAAAGTGTGATTTCACAGAAGTGTGATTGACTTGGAGTTACATTGTGTTGTTTAAGTGTTCCCTTTTTTTTGAGCAGTGTATAACATACACAGCACTAATACATGCAAATAACAGTCATAGACATTTTCTTAAAGTGATATACCACAGTCTTTTTTTTTCTAAGGGAAGGGGCATCTACATGGTTCCCCTTCCAGTTGCACAAAACTCAAGAATTATAACTTGTTTTTCATAATGTCATCACTTGATGGATTACATTTTCATGTACGCAATCTCCAATTTAGCCTGGAAAAGACACATTCACAAACAAGTGATATCTTTGGAATTGCCAGGAACTCTCAATTTATTACTTTAATTATTATCTAAGTCACAATTGTTAAAAAAAAACACAATCACAAGTAAACTAATAACACACATAGGGGGAGATTTATTAAAGAATTTTTCCCATCTAAATTTGTCGCACAGAAAGTCACAATCTAAATATGTGCGACTTTAGTGCTACTTTTGCTTTAGAGGATTTTTAGAACATGATGCATTCTAGTCTATTTTAGACTGAAAAATGCATTGGTGCTGAATTTATCAATTGCGACTTTTTAGCGAAAAGTCGCATTGGCCGAAAGTACGCTGGAATGTCAGACCATGCTGGAGCAGGTTTAAATACAGTCTAAAGCATAGATCACGAAGTCTTTGCACAGAACTTATCAAGAGCTGTGCGACTTTTGATAAATTAAGAACACAATAGACAGGCCTAACCCTCTGTAGGTTGGTCTATATTGATGCGGGAAATAAACAACTTTGATAAATCTCCCCCATAGAGTTGTACTGTTTATTTCTTTCTTTGAACACTTTAGGTAAACATACACCGTGCAAGGAGAAAAGGTAAGTGAACTTGTGTGTTAATGACTTCTCCAAAGACTTATTGAAAAAATATGTTTTAATTCAAGAGATAAGATTGTAATTATGGGTTTCACAAGTGCTTTGGTCACTAAAAGTAAAGGTGATCCATGACCTCAAGCTGAATATGCATTGGGTGATGCAGCAAGACAATGACCCACTACACATAAATAAATAATCTAACGAATGGTTAAAAATAAGTGAATATCTGTTTTGGAATGGACAGTCAGAGTTCTCATCTTAACTCTATTAAAAAACTCCACGAGGGTGAGGGACATAGCTATATGGGGTGCAGAGGTAGCAGTCGCACTGGGGCCCTTGTGTCTAAGGGGCCCCAAAGCACATCTGCCCAATAAGACACATTGCATATTTTGCATCAGGGCCCATAAGATACATGTTAAACTTCCAACAAAAACTGTTCCATTGTTGAGCAAATTGCATTTGAAGCTACAGGAAATAACTGCTCCACATTAAGTTGAGTTAGATTTAGTTAGATTTGGCATTAAGATTTTCTTGTGGGTTATATAAAAAAAAACAAATGATAAATGAACCTGAAGATGCACAGGTTACTGTACATGTAATTAGACCCTTAAAAAACATACAATTTTATATTTTTAGGCATTGTAATCTTCACAATAAGAGATGAGTGAATTTTGGAAAAATTCGATTTAGACGATTCACCGAATTTTCAGAAAAAACTTGGTTCACTCCGAATTTATTTGCGGCGAATCTCTATTAAAAACGGCTATTTCTGGCCTACAGAGAGCCTCAATAAGGGTGTAGGACACTTTGCCTTGCTGTAACATGCATGGAGTGTGTGCTGGGTTAGAGAAATAATACTGTTATTCAGTATGACATGCAGATTAGAGGCGGCGCTATGTGAATCACTGTCGCAGAGTGGCACAATGACAGAGCGTGGAGGTGGCATCAGCATGAGGAGGCCATACAGTGGCTGTAGGACACAGCCTGTAGTTGGCGGCAGCAAGAGGAGACCATATAGTGGCTGAATGGCACAGCCTGGAGTTGGCGGCAGCCAGAGGAGACCATATAGTGACTGAATGACACAGTCTGGAGGTGGCGGAATCATGATGAGACCATATAGTAGCTGAATGGCACAGTCTGGAGTTGGCGGCAGCAAGAGGAGACCGTATAGTGGCTGAATGGCACAGCCTGGAGTTGGCGGCAGCAAGAGGAGACCATATAGTGACTGAATGACTCAGACTGGAGTTGGCGGCAGCATGAGGAGACCAAATAATGGCTGAATGAAACAGCTTGGAGTTGGCGGCAGCAAGAGGAGACCATATAGTGGCTGAATGACACAGCCTGGATTTGGCGACAGCATGAGGAGACCATATAGTGGCTGAATGACACAGCCCGGAGTTGGCGGCAGCAAGAAGAGACCATATAGTGGTTGAATGACACAGCCTGGAGGTGGCGAAAGCATGAGGAGACCATATAGAGGCAGAATAAGACAGCCTGGATGTGGCAGCAGCATGAGGAGAACATATGGTGGCAGAATGAGACAGCCTGGAGGTGGCAGCAGCATGAGGAGAACATATGGTGGCAGTATGAGACAGCCTGGAGCTGGCATCAGCATGAGGAGAGCATATAGTGGCAGAAAGACACAGCCTGGAGGTGGCATCAGCAGCATCAGGAGACCTGAAAGTGACCCAGTGACAGAGTGGTGCGGTGAGTGGCAATAATAGTACCCGGTGACGAATGTGGGTGAAAAAAGGAGAACTTGGCATAAGATGTGTGGCATCAGGCAGGTGGCAGGATCAGAGTAGTAGCTGAGGCAGGTAGGCAGAAGAAAACGGTCTCTTTTGTAAAACTATTAGTGTGCACAAGTAAGTATTGAGGATATGCATTACATAAAACGTAACTTTTAATTATATTCTTAGGATAAAATATATTTGTGGTCGGTGCTCATTCGTATAGCGAGCCTACCTAACTAAATCTCTTACTAAGCTCGTAATCCCTACTCAATCCTGTAACCTATCTATGCAGTTAGAGTTATGCCACATACTGCCGCGTAGGAGTACACCTGAAAAATAGAGGGCAAAACTCATAATGAGAACAAAGCGCTATTAACACACATAACAACGTCACCAGTGACTGAAATGTATCGAGCATTACTGACTATGGAATGGGAGTACAGTGCACGTAACACTGAACACCCCGATTACCTTACTACATATGCTGGCACACCATGTTGTGACGTCTGTGCAGCTGCCCCAATGCTTAGTGAATGACTGGATATAATGAACGGTTCGCTAGTATTTGACATTTGTTTCACAAACAACGTAGTAATAAATGCTACCCCCTTGACAATGGCAGCGGCTGATCCCGTTGGATCCTTGATGTGCTGAAGCAAAGCTTGCAACACTCAGGCTGAGCATCGCTCGTGACTTGAGAAAATGCCGTATGATGACAACCTGACCGGACAATGACCTTCTTCTGCTACACAATTTCAATGCTTAACTATCTGTATCCCAACAAACTAATGTCATGCATCTAAATATGATACCCCTAAACCTTAAGAAACCAAGACAACTCAAGAACAGCGTGGCATCTGACATTTAAGCTGTGCTGATGTCCCACTGGGGAATACCTAAACGTCAACTAACTAACTGACTAAGCCAGCTGCCAGGGCTGATGGCTGGAGGGCTTGCGAACCTCCCTCTGCGCGCACTCTTCAGGGCAGATTGATGGCATGGGACGCAAACAATGACGCCCCGTCAAGGCTAAACCACGTAAACCATGCTGGATACCTGACAGATACTTTGTTAGTATTATACTAGATGCAATAAGAGTGGCAAAACCCGATAAATGCAAAATTGCACGTGAGACCTCCTCTGGGTATTTGACATAAAACATTGTAAACGTATACCAGTCTGCGTGCTGAAAGATCTCTGTGAGCTGTAGACGTGAAAAAGTCTCAGAGAACAACCCTATGCCCCTATGCACAACTCCAAGTTCTACCAACGTGTATTCACATGTGACTACCTAGTCACCAACCTCAACTTGTGTCAGGTTACCACTGTAACCAACCTGTGGACGTGACTGGCAATGAAACCACTAATGCAGCAAACATGACGATGAGACTCAACCAACATATGATTACTATCGTCAACCTAAAGCCGAGACAACAAAACCAACCACCCAGATCCAAGCTAAGTCCCTGTACGCACAACCCAAATGCTAAGTAAACATATGGACGCATAATGACGTTTCCGCCAACCAGAAGTCGTGTCAGGTTGCAACTGAATAAACCTGTAGACATGACAGGCCGAACATAAATGAAAGACTCAACCAAATCTGTAACTAATAATATGACCGTCAACCTGAACCAACCAGGTTGTACCCATAATAGACCTATGAACGTGGCAATTAACAATGGAAAATAAAGCTATATCCCTGTGCATAACCCAACAGCTGAATAACATAACGTATAATGACATTGTCGCCAACCTGAAATCGTGTCAGGTTGTATCTGGATTGAGCTGTAGACGTAACTGGTCCAGCCGAATTTAAAACTTCAACCAATGTAATACACAGACAACTATATGGGCGTATGTACGAACTGAGTGCATGCACCGAACAACTTATGAACGTATGGCTAAAATGAACTGCTTGAGTGAACATATGCACTGAACCAACTAAATAAGCAGATACACCGAGCAACTTATCCGCACATATGCCCCGTACGACTTGAACAACTGCATTAAGCACTGATATACAATACAACACATAAATTTAACTATACCACCGCCTATGTGTCGTAATGTTGTCACTCTGAAAGGCGTGTCAGTAACAACAATTATCTAATGTATCCCCCTGCAGACGTGGCAGGTGTAATGGGTATACACTGCCTATGTGTCGTGTTATTGATGCACTGAAGACGTGTCAGTAACAACAATTATGCAACGTACCCCCCCCTGCAGACGTGGCAGGTATAATGGGTATACACCGCCTATGTGTTGTGTTATTGTTGTTCTGAAGACGTGTCAGTAACAATAATTATGCAATGTACCCCCCCTGCAGACGTGGCAGGTATAATGGGTATACACCGCCTATGTGTCGTGTTATTGTTGTTCTGAAGACGTGTCAGTAACAACAATTATGCAACGTACCCCCCTGCAGACGTGGCAGTTATAATGGGTATACACTGCCTATGTGTCGTGTTATTGTTGCACTGAAGATGTGTGAGTAACAACTATGCAACGTACCCCCCCCCCTGCAGACGTGGCAGGTATAATGGGTATACACTGCCTATGTGTTGTGTTAAAGTTGTTCTGAAGACGTGTCAGTAACTACAATTATGCAAGGTACCCCCCTGGACATGGCAGGCATAATGGGTATACACCCCCTATGTATCGTGTTATGTTATTCTGAAGACATGTCACTAACAACAACTACGCCATGCATCTCCCTGCAGACGTGGCAGAGGCCGTTACTCTGAAAGCATGTCAGCAATAACTACTGAGACAAACAACTCACAACCGTATACATAGACAAACTAGGGGGCGTATGTACAAAACTTTGAGCACGTGCACAGAACAACCTATGAACATATAGCTAGAATGAACTGCATGAACGAATATGTGCACTGAACAAACCATATAAGCAGATGCACAGAGCAACTTATCAACACACATGCCCAGTACGACTATATAATTGCATGAAGCGCTGATGTATGATACAACACATGAATTTATACATACGATGTCTGTCCCCCTGTACAATAACTAGAAAGCACTGACCCGAAGCGACTTTCCCTTTTTATATACAAATATAAATGTATATACACACACATACATGGGGCAGGTATAATGGGTATACCACCACTGTGTCGTAATGTTGTCGCACTGAAGGCGTGTCAATAACAACAATTGCAATGTATCCCCCTGTAGACGTGGCAGGTATAATGGGTATACACCACCTATGTGTCATGAGGCTGTAGCTCTGAACACATGTCAGCAACAACTACTGAGTACCACCCCCTGCTGGCATGGTAGATACGATGCCCCGACCGCAACAGCTGTATAAATACTAAGTGAGGAACGCATGTGCCCTAATGCTATGAAACTATATGCACTGCAGATACTACAATGAATCTACAGAAGAGCACTGTAAACACTATAACGTGTGAAAACTATAGGAACTGACATTAGCATGAAACCCTGAGCGTATAGACCAAATTAACTATGTGCGTATACACGAGCGAACTATATGAACAAATGCCCACTGTAAATGCAACCATGGCAATAAACACTTGCAATAAACAATAACTCCACAATATCAAAGTAACAAGCGGATGTAAGATATAACAGCACACGCGTAAGAACAGTGTAATTAATACTAGCATATGTAAATTACAAGCTTAAGTACAATTAATCTATGCACTTATGCATGAGAGTGTGCTACAAGTGTATAAGCAATAACATACTACCTCACCTATATAACGTAATCTGAAGTTACGAGCCCATATGCCCTATAAGCTAAAACTGAGTTAACCTGGAAGAAATGAGGACAAACTATGTGTGTAAGTTCGGGACAACTACATGCTCATAGGAAGAGAGCAAACTAAGTGTATATGTATGGAACTATGCCGTATAACAAGCTATGAGTGACTGTACCAATAAATTAGATGAACCTATAATCAAGAAAACTGTATGCGCGTATGCACAACAAGTGCATGCGCGGATGGCTAACAGCAACTATATGAACGTCTGCACCGAACAAATCTGATAAACTTATACAAAGAACAAACAATATACATGCATGTAGTAATCATATGACCACGTACTTACGCACAGAACACTCCATGCGCTGTACAAGCATATATGCGGCACCATAAGGGTGTGCCCAGCACTACACTACAAGCGTGAGTACAGCACACACACCACGAGCACATGCTACGCACAACTCCCACGAGCCACCAGCGTATGTACAGTGTAACTCCTACAAGTGTATGTACGATATGAATCCTACAAGCATGTGTGCAGTATGAAACCTACGAGCGTGTGTACCGTGTAAATACTACCAGCGAGTGTGCAGTATAACCCTCTGAGCGTATGTGCAGTATAAAACCCTGCGAGCGTGTGTACAGTATGAACCCTACAAGCATGTGTTCAGTATGACTCCTATGAGCGTGTACACCTGCAAGCGTAAATGCAGTATGAATCCTACGAGTGTCTGTACAGTATAAATCCTGCAAACTGTGTACAGTATAATCCTGCGAGCGTAAATGCAGTATAAATCCTATGAGCGTGTGTACAATATACTTGCTGTGAGCGTATATACAGCATAAATCCTGCTACAGTATAAATGCCACGAACGTGAGTACAGTATAAATGCCACGAACATATGTACAGTATAAATGCCACGAACGTATGTACAGTATAAATGCCACAAGCGTATGTACAGTATAAATGCCACGAGCGTGTGTACAGTATAAATGCCACAAGCGTGTGTACAGAATAAATGCCACGAGTGTCTGTACAGTATAAATCCCACGAGCGTCTGTGCAGTATAAATGCCACGAGCGTGTGTACAGTATGAATGCCACGAGCATGTGTACAGTATGAATGCCACAAGTGTGTACAGTATAAAGGCCACGAGCGTCTGTACAGTATAAATGCCACAAACAGTATAAATGCTACAAGAGTGTGTACAGTATAAAAGCCATGAGCGTATGTACAGTATAAATGCCACGAGCGTGTGTACAGTATAAATGCCACGAGCGCGTGTACAGTATAAATGCCACGAGCGTGCATACAAAATGAATGCTACCAGTGTGCGAATAACGCCCACTGCGACTTAAGATTAACCTAACCTATCTGCACAACCAAATGACAAAGCGAAGACCTTACCACGATGGTGACACTCCTAAACTATTTTGATACCTTACACTTTTTTTTTTTGTGACGACATTCACAATGGTCTTAACAAATGCCTGATGGTAAGAAATGCTAGGATCGTGGACCTCCTCACAATGAAGCAACATATATAGAAACCGTTCATGACAACCCATAACTATTGACAAATCAGTGCCTTGTACTAGCGAACTTAAATGCCTAGAATTGAAAATGCAGGGATCAATGCTGTGTAAGTCCCTATTGAGCTATGGCACTGACCATTGATTTATCCACGTGCTAGGTGCCGTGCTGCCCACAATATGAGACAGACCCTGCATATATGATGCATTGCTGAAATGCTGCAGATACCAGATATGCCCGGCGGCAAAAAACATCTAAAGTATCGTCATACTACTTATAGCTCCCCGGTATAAATGCACATAGAGCTGCAAGACCCGCATGACCTGAGGGAGACCGCGCTTCCCTTCACTGTTGTGGCACCGTAACCTGTTACCGCCCGTGATCCTCCGCTATCCCCGAGATTAAATGCAGTATGCTGTACCCAGAGCTGAGTACAGACAGAAGGCCAGGCTGCTCCCTGTTCCCGGTCCTCGCCATCTTCCTAACCAAGCCTCGGAGCGTCGTTCCACGAGGCTGCGGGAACCGGGACCAGGACAGCATACTCACCGGCCTCAACGCCGCCGCCCACAACATCCGGTTGGCTGACGTGGAACGTGGGATCCCGTGCTGAAACCGGGGCTGGGGCTGACCGAGGATTCCCTCCTTGCTCCAGCTTACATCCGGAGGGAGGGCTGCAGCGGACGCCGCCACCCCTCCGGCCCCGGCCGCTTACCAGTACACTGAAAACCGGAACTCCCGTGCATCAGCTGACTCGCGTGTCAGCTGATCCCCAGTCACGTGACGAACCCGCGGGGTCAGAGACAGGTACTGCTGCGGGTTCTTATAGGGAATCCCCGCCCCTCCCACAAATACAGGCTAAATTATTAGCCTTTACACATACCCAAAACATTTTTTAAATCAAACAAAAGGAAAGGTCTGCAAAAAACACCATGTGGCATCTACACCACCAAATATTGACGTGATGCTAAGATCTCTAAGAGGTGGAAGGGAACAACGTATAGTTCATTGTAACAGGCAGTGGTAACATCTTCCCCTGTAAGGCCCTACTCTTGCATTATTAATTCCCTTCTTGGCAAGTGTTACTCGCCCTAAAAAGGGCGGCCCCACACAGGAACCTTTCCCTATTTCCACCTACAAACACTGCCATTTCCCAGGGTTTTTAGGTGGAAATAGTGTTGCCCGCGAATACTGGCAATGCAAATTTTATTCGTGAATATCACATATTCGCGAATTTGTGAATATTCGCTTATATAGCACTATATATTCGCAATTACGAATATTCTTTTTTTTTTGTTCACAGTACTCATCACAGTGATCATCCCTCTCTGCTTCCAGCTTGTGTGGTGTAGAGAAGGCTCTAATACTACTGTGTGAGACTTGGGTGCAAATTTTCACATATGCGCAAATTTGCATATGCAAATTTTCGCATATTCGAATTTTCGCATGTGTAAATTTTTGTATATGCGAAAATTAAACGCAAATATTACGAATATGCAAATTTTGCGAATATATGAAGAATATTCGTCCATATATTTGCGAAATAACACGAATTCGAATATGGCCTATGCCTATGCCTCAACACTAGGTGGAAATAGGGAGAGGTTCCTGTGTGGGGTCGCCGTTTTTAAAACTTTCCTTGAAAATGTGGTAGGGAACAACGTATTGTCCATTGTAGCAGGTGATGGTAAAAAAATTCACCTCTAGGCCTCTACTCTTGCACTATTAATTTGTTTCTTGGCAAGTGTTACTCGCCCTAAAAAATGCGATCCCACACAGGAAACTCTCCCTATTTCCACCTAAAAACCCTGGGAAATGGCAGTGTTTGTAGGAGGAAATAGGGAGAGGTTCCTGTTTGGGGCTGCCCTTTTTCGAACGAGTAACACTTGCCAAGAACGGAATTAATAATGCGAGAATAGGGCCTTACAGGGGGAAGCTTTTACCCCCACGTTGTTCCCTTCCACCTTTCAGAGGTCTTTGCATTACATCAATACTTGGTCTTGTAGGTGGCACATGGTGTTTTTTGCACACCTTTCCTTTTGTTTGATTTCAAAAAATATTTTGGCTACATGTATTTTATCCTAAGAAAAGTAAAGTTTTAGCTAATGAATATCCTCAATACTTACTTGTGGTATGATGCGGAGGAATGTCTGTAACTTGGGAGCAGCACCTTAAATATGTTTTGCACTATCCATATTTGTGAAGTGTTGGTGTGACACCATGATCAATCTACTCTGATGCACCAGGCATTGGTGGGTTTAAATCCTGGCTGCTCCATGCCTGATTCCTCTTCACAAAGGTCAGTCTCTCCACATTTTTTGTGGACAGACCAGTTATCCTTTGGGTTACTATGGCCCCCACTGCACTAAACACCTACTCTGATGGCCCACTACTGGCCAGGCAGGAAAGCTTTTCCAGGGCAAACTCTGCTAGTTGTGGCCACAAATCAAGTTTGGCTGCCCAGAAGTCCAGCAGATCTTCAAGGTGTGTTGACATGGCCATGTCCGGGTATGCCACCACCTGCTGGTTCAGGTCCTGCCCCAGGTCTACCTGCTGCTGATGAGTTGCTTCACTATGAAGGTGAAGAAAGCTATTCAATAGTGACTTTAGACTCAGACTGCTGCTGATGGAGCTGGTACTGCTCCTGCCACCCCACCCCTCCCCAGCAGCCATGGCAGTGGAAGCTGAGCGCAGAGGGCCATCCGAGTCAGACCTGCGAGACGATGGATGATGGCGCAGATAGTCATTGGCCAACTGACTATGTAGGATTTCTCTGTAGTAGGTCAGTTTGTCCTCCCTCTCAGTGAATGTAAAAAAGGCCCTCATTTTTTGCCGGTAGTGAGGGACCAATAAGGTGGAGAGCCAGAAGTCATCTGGCTGCTGAATGGTGACAATTCAGCAGTCAATACGCAAGCAATTGAGCATGCATCGTGCTATTTGTGTACATGACTCGGAGAGACTCCCTGCCTCCATCTCCACTGCATACTGCCATGGTGTGTCTGGTTCCTCTGTCTCGCCTTCCTCATAACCCTCTGGCTCCTCTACCTGCTCCAGCTCCTCCTCTCCTGTCAAATGACTAGAAAAACTGCCCATTTTGCGAAACGTAAAATGTGCTCCACTGTGCCCCTCCCCCCTCCTCCTCATCCAGTTCAGCCCCCACAGGGCTCATGTTGCCACGTCTCCAGTGCTCTGACCGGCCATTGTTTCCAACACGTTTTGTAGGAAATTAAGCAGTGGAATGAAGTTGTTAATCCCGTAACCCTAGCGACTGACTAATGAAGTTGCTTCCTCAAAGGGCCTGAGCAAACGACAGGTGTCACATATGAGCTGCCACTGGTTGACATTGAAGTTACATAGGGGAGTACCCCTATCCGCTTGGATCACCAAGAAATCGGTGATGGTTTTTCTCTGTTCATATAGACGGTCCAACATATGGACGGTGGAATTCCAATGTGTGGAAACATCGCAAATCAGACGATGTTGGGGGATACCGTTCTGACCCTGCAGCTCATGGAGGGTGTGCTTTGTGGTGTACGAGTGGCTGAAGTGCATGCAAAGTTTCCTTCCCATTGTAAAGATGTCTTGCACACGGGGGGAACACTTCAGGAACCGCTTGACAACCAGATTGAACACGTGTGCCATGCAGGGTGCATGGCTCAGGCTTCCTTGTTGCAGCACAGACAAAATGTTCTTTCTGTTGTCGGTCACCATGGTTCCCATTTCCAGTTTTAGTGAAGTAAGCCATGATTCGATTTCTTGATTAATGACTTTTAGCAGTTCCCCTGTGTGACTCAGTTCACCAAGGCAAACCATATGAAGAACAGCGTAACACCACCGTGCCCTGCACACATGGCATTCTGGAGGGGCCCTGAGACTTGTCCGTGCAGTGGAGGCTGAGGACACGGTGGAGGATGAGGAGGTGGAGTCACACACTGTCACAGGACCAATGGCCTGAGAGCGTGGAGGCGGAAGCGGCGTCACCTTTCCAAGTTGCTGTTGTGGCTGTGCAGGAACCACATTCACCCAGTGTGCCGTAAAGGACATGTATTGTCCATGACCATAGTTACAGCTCCACACATTGGTGCTGCTGTACACTTTGATACACACTGATAGGCGCAAGGACTGGCCCACCTTCTGTTTTACAAAATTGTGCAGGGCTGGTACTGCCTTTTTCACAAAGAAATGAGAGCTTGGGACTCTCAACTTTGGTTTGGTACAAGCCCTCAGTTCTCTGAAAGGTGCAGAGTTCACCACTTGAAAATGGAGGGACTGCAGCACCAGCAACTTGGACAGGAGCACATTCAGCTTCTGCACCGTTGGATGAGTGGGCGCATACTGTTGTCTCTGACATGGCTTTGCCGATGGATTGCTGGCGAATGACTGATTCGAGGTAGGAGGAGCAGGAGCACCTGGAGCTACATAAGATGGGTATGACACACAGCTCCCTTTGGCTGTGGGGGTGAAGCTTTGGCTGGATAAAACAGGGAGCGGTATGCCTCTTTGGGATATAGCAGGCTGGACCAACACATCGGAGCCACGGTTCTCCCAGGCAACTTAATGATAATGCTGCATATGTTGACGCAGGGCCGTAGTGCCAAAATTGGGACTTTGGCCACACTTCACCTTCTTCAGACACATCTTGCATGTGGCCATGTTAACCTCCTCTGGATGCTTAATGAAAAACTGCCAAATCACCAAGTAGCCGATTTTCCCACCAACAGTCCGCACTGATTGATTGCTACTGCCGCTGACTCCAGGAACCCCTGATCCACTACCTCCCGGGAAGGTAGGCTGCCGCAATTTAGGTGGTCTACCCTGGGCACGTTTGGCTCCAGACTTTCCACTTCTGCCACCATGCTGACTGCCAACCATGCTACCACCTTGCTGGCTCAGCTGCTGCCTCACGGGCAACCTGCAACCCTCTTCTCCTGATGATGAAGCTGCTTCTGCACCCGGCTCCCAAGAGTGATCGGCTTCATCATCATCGAGTTGTGCCTGCATGTCACTGATGTCCTCCTCAAGTTCCTCAATAGTGTTTGCTTCAGGAGCGTGAACGCTCGCAACACCACCTCCCATGCCACTCTTCTAATCACTACTTGCCCACCTAGCGGAGGAAGTGGTGGATGTCTCCTCCACTTCTTGGCTGGGTAGTAGCTGCTGACTGTCCTCTAGTAGATTATCCTCACTAAATAGTGGAGCTGAACCCACAACATAAGATACTTCTATAGCACAGAGGCAATGGGTGGACAAGGACTGTTCCTGGGCCATGCCAACTGAGGGTTGTGTCTGAAGGACCCACTGACTGTTGACTGGGAGTGTCAGATGTCACTTGTGATGAAGTGGATGACCGTGTTAACCAATCGAAGAATAGCTGATACCAGGAGCTCAGGCCTCTCGATGCGACTCCTGCTGCCACTCGCCCCTAATCTGCTGCAACCTCTGCATGCGCCTGATGAATTTAGGCCTCTGCCACTCCTCTGTGCACGTACTAGTAATTCACTGCCTGACATACTTAGTGGACATACTTAGTCCGTATATGAGGGGAGAACAATATGCTCCACTACGCTTAAAACAGTATTTGTCTAAAAGAACAGCAGGTGTGTACTTTTGGCTGGCCTTTCACTGTAACTAGGCCCTTAGGACTTTAACATGAATAAAATGGTACACAGCTTAGATGTACATACATGGTATACACTTATGTCGGGAGTACAATGTGCTCCACTATGCTTAAAACAGTATTTGTCTAGAACAGCAGCAGGTGTGAACTTTTGACTGGCCTTTCACAGTATCTAGGCCCTTAAGACTTTAACAGGAAGAAAATGGTATACCACCTATGTATGCACAGGTTACACTTAATAGAGGACAAAACGCTTCGCTATTCAACCAGTATTAGGCACTAATAGCAGGTGATTGTGGCTTTTAGTGCTCTGCTCACCCTAACTGGTTTGCTACTATTAGCTTTTCAGTTGTTGTACACACCAGTGCTTCAGCACACAGTCGCTGTGTACTACACCTAAAATTGCACTTTCTCTCAATCTCTCTCCCTTCCCTATCAGTGCTTCTAGGCTGAATTTGGGCTTGAGGTGAATCGCTGCTATAAAAATGCTTTTCTGTGCAACACACACTGGTCCCTTTCTCTCTGTAACAGAATGCTGATGTGAGTGGCCGCAAGATGGATGGTGATTATGTAGGGCTGCGACATCACAGGGGTGACTGGCTGCTGATAGGCTGCATGCTGCATTTGATTCAGGGTCATCCCACCTCCCCTTGTTCCCACCTTCCCAGCATTCATTGCCTAATGTCCTGACAATTGGAGCTGTCATCTTAGACACCTTGGAGCCTGGACCGCACTAAATGGACTTTAATGAAACAATCATGGCGATATTTGCATTTATTGCTAAACAAATTGGCTGACTGTGCTTTGTACATATACATGTATTCGCTATCCAGTTTGACTACACAAAATCGGGCCCGTGTCAATGAGTGTTTGGTTGTTGGGGGAGTGTGATCAGTATATGAGCACCACTGGGAAGAAGCAGGCAGAGATAGGGAGCACTGAGTCAGAACCTTTAGTGACACAATGCCTTTGGACTTGTGATTAATGAAAATTGTTTCTGGTGGCTCTAGATTGGCGCTGTGCTATCACACGCCATGAAATGAGACGATAGATGAATCCAAATGTCAGCAAGCAAACACAGCCTTCTGAATCGCTCTCATAAATCTCCCTTGCTCTGTCTTATTTTTCTGAGGACCTTGTGAGTACTACAGGAAAATGTAGAGACAAGGAAGAAAAACATTGCATCACACTGGGGAAAGCAATAGGTTCACTAAAGCAAATGACTCGGGTAAATGTAGAACAAATAATAAATGGCTGGGCTACTGTAATGCTGTGTGTTCAGCAATAATGTCTGCCTTTTTAGTGTTTGTATTATTTTCACTATAAATAACTTAAAGAGGGCCAGAAAGCGGTGCATACACACCTTGGCTGCATTTTTAATTTTTAAATGATATATTTTTTAAAAAGAACCTTCAATAAAGACTAATATTGTTCTTAGTAGTATCTGTTACTCACTTAGGAAGTGATTAAAAATTATGATGTTGAAATCGATTTAGGCAAGTCAGAATAATTTGCACATCAGAAATTAAATTTAAAAAAAAGAATTCACTCATCCCAATGTGGTGTCCCAGTACCGTATTGCATACCGTACCTGGTGTGGTGGTCCCCAAAGTCAGAGTAACTACGCTCAGGTAGGGTCCCCCAGGTGGGACAGTCCCTAGTTGCCTCTTCTCTACTCTAATTATATAATGTTAATACATGTATATATTTCGTAATAATGTATATTTAATATAATGTATAGTACTTACCTTGTTTAGCGTCGCAGGACCTTCGGTCATGTGACCATGTTAATATCCTCTATGGTTGGTTGGAGGACCTTTGGAGGTCCTTGGGTCACGTGTTACCCATAGTCCTTTGTAATGGGGATTGACACAAGTATTGGACCAATTAGCACTAGTCCAGCCCCTGCCCATATAAGGGAGCTGTAGCCAATTATCACTCTCTTGGGTTGCTACTCTCGTGGATGCCGGACTAGCAGGACAGATCTGCGCAACTTGCAAAGACACCCTAGGCCTGAAAACCTACCGGCCTCAGCGGAACTTAAACCGTGAGTTCTAAACTACCCCCCGCTAAAGCTAGCTTGACTACTGAACCGCAACAAAATCCCCTAAATCCAGTGGAACAGCGCATATTATCCTAAAGTCTCTAAATTGCTAAAGTCCCAACCTTTGTCAATCTCCAAAGAAAGCTTGCATGTATAGCAACTGTTCCGGTCATGAAGCTTGCATAAAATCTTCAGTAAAAGTTACAACTGTTTCAGAAAACTCTCCAATTGTGGACATTCCATTATTATCTACCTCCCTATCGTTCTTGGGAAGGGTGGCGATAGAACAAGCGGTACTGAAGAGCCCTCACCCTGGCGTCACGAATAGCAAGGGTTAACAAGCACTCTTTAGTAACCGCACTGCTACACTCCCCATACCCTACTCCCCCAGGCTATCACACTAACATGAGAGAATAAAGGGGGTTTCCCACCTCATAAAGCATTATAAAAAAAAAAATCTATTTCTTTTGAATATGGGAAATGAAGGGACCTCAGCTCTGTATATCTTTTTATAAGTATTTTAATGTATGTCAAGTAGTCAAACAAATGATAACATATCCACGTGAGTAGGGGGGAAAATTATCAAAACCTGTCCAGAGGAAAAGTTGCCCATAGCAACCAATCGGATTGCTTCTTTCATTTTTGAAAAGGCCTGTGAGAAATGAAAGAAGTGATCTGATTGGTTGCTATGGGCAACTCAGCAACTTTTCCTCTGGACAGGTTTTGATGAATCTTTCCCTAGATGCCTAACAAAGTATTAATTGAAATCAATTTAGCTTAGGACATAACTGCTGTGAAACCTCTTTAAGAACACTACCCCAAATTGCTAAGAATCCAAGAAGTTCTAATAAATGGAGGGACTGAGGCATTACTGTATATGAAAAGAAAGTAAAGCAATAGGTAAGTAACATTATCAGTGTCACCTGTGCTACCTGTTTGTACTGACAGGTTAGTGCAGGTGACACTGATGACATATTTCTTTTAAAAAGATCACTAAACCAGGCCTTAAGCTGGAATGTTAGGAGATCCGATTATTTTCTTCATGAGCTAGAATGTAGTCATTCCAAACAAAGCAATCAGTGAGAAACTGAGTTATTAAAAGCCAGACTTGAACTGATCACCAGGTAAGCTTCAGCCTAAAAAGGGGTTGTATTAATAAGACAACCCATTTAATGTGAGTTTGTAGATATATGCCCTACAGTTTAGAATATGACCATCTAAACCCTGTAGCAAAGGCAGTAAAAAGGGTTGTGACTGAAATTCAGCCCTGGCATTTTAAGCAATACAGGCCCATTTGCTGTGATGTTCTAAACAGTTTTATGTCTACATCAAAGTTGACCTTTTTATATAGTCATAAATCACCCCAGAGGATCCTTCAGGAGAAAAGAAGAAAGGCATATATGAAGCCCATCTGAAAACCGTCTTTATGGCAGACTTAACAGATAACGAGGCATTGGAGAGGCCGTAGAACAGAATTTTTTTTTTTTTTATAAACCTATGGAGAAAGTGTTTTTGTAGTGACATCCAGCTCTCCTTAGTAGCCCGCAGCGTCTCGGACCAGGGCAGACGAAGTTCAGAAGTAATAAAAGAAAGTATGGTCCAGCGCTGCTAAGTCGGTGAATTATGAGGAATTTATTTGGCAAAAAAATGTACAGGTACAAACAAGTGACGCACTTTGGCTGCTAGTACACAGCCTTAGTCATACAAAAGATAAAACACACTGACATAGTTTAAATAGGGAAGGAAAGAGGAGGAGTCGTGAAGGTGAATTTGCTTTGGTACAAAGCAAAAATAAAAAGTGAAAATTCCTATACAGCTCACTGTGGTCTCAGAAGCACCTGTGAGCAGACCAATTGAGGGTGAAACAGTCTTCTAGCAGTGATGTTGCTATAGGGGTTGCTCCACCACCTTACTATGTGCTGCTGTAGCTGCACTGCACCAATGAGTCACACACGGACCCAGCTGGTAGCTTGCCTGACCATTTGGTGTGAGAGGGGCAGAAGAGAGGGGGCAGGGGATGTAGGGATGTCACCACTAGTCAGGGTACTAACTTTACTGTGTTATATGTGCTTCCTGCACCTTCTCACTAAGCCTCCCCTTCTCTGTATTTAAGTGAAGGGGAAGTTTTGAAAGATGAGGCACCGGGCTGCACATTATGCTATGGGACAACAAGCAGAGAGGATCTGGGAGACCCTCACTGTATGTACTAGAGAGCACCTGCTGTAGATGCGGGACCACTGGGCAGCGCTCATAGACATCAGCAAGAACACTGAGCCAATGAAGAGTAGGTTCATCACGTGTGCTGCTGATGTCTATTTATATCAACCTGTGGTCCTACTCCTACGGTTACAGAGCAGAGCTTTAATGGTAAGATGCTGCACCTCTTCCCCCAGCATCTTACCTAGTGACAACATGGGAGCACAAAGTGGGCACTATTATTGTGTGGATCAATACAGAGTTTCTATAGAGGTGAGGATAAAACTGGACTGAAATTTTGTTCTGACTATTCTTTTTTGTACTGTATGATTGCTAATATTGATCTCAGTATACAGGATTTTTTCACTAACAGAATCGAAATTATCTGGAGAAGGGGATTTGCGGATGACCATTTTCACCAGGTGACACCAACTCTACTGATTTCACTGCCTTCTAATGGCCTTATTATCTATTCTGTAGATAGGAGATAAATGGTCTGTAACATCTGCTCTCTGGCCAGACACACTGGATGTGAGCACTGTCTCTTCATATCCCCGCTGCCTGCGGGGCTGGGATTCACATCGTGGGATGTGCCCGCATGTGAATCCCAGCCCTTCACTCACCTCCCTGGTCTTTCTGTTCTCGCAGCCCTGGTGCACATGCCGCTGCCTCCTAGGGCGCCCGTGCACCGTAGTTCTTACGTTTAAAGGGCCAGTACTCATTTAATTAAGTGTCTACACCTTTCCTTTGGAAAAAGAACCTGCCTGAACATGGTGATTACCTCGTCTGGCACCCATGTTCCAACATCATCTCTACTGTCTTCTTTGCCTCCTGCTGAATAGGCTATAAGGCTCTTCAGCAAGAGGCTATAAGAATTTGTGCCTATATTGTGCCAGTCCGGAGCACTTTCTCAAAGACTGTTCTATATGTCCTCCGTGCCCGGGAGAACGCTCTGATATTAGACCAGTAGGAGTGGAATCCCTAGATGTGAATATTACCTCTCCTCGCTTGACCACCCCGGTTCAAGTTTTTTCCTCTGCCAAGACTTCTTTCATCGATTCTGCATTTTTGGACTCTCGGTTCTGCTGGTAACTTCATTGGTGCCTCCCAGGTCCTTAAGCCCTTAAGGACTGAGCCCTTTTTCACCTTAAGGACTCGGCCATTTTTTGCAATTCTGACCACTGTCACTTTAAACATTAATAACTCTGGAATGCTTTTAGTTATCATTCTGATTCCGAGATAGTTTTTTTGTGACATATTCTACTTTAACATAGTGGTAAAAAAAATTTTGGTAACTTGCTTCCTTTCTTGGTGAAAAATCCCAAAATTTGATGAAAAATTTGAAAATTTTGCATTTTTCTAACTTTGAAGCTCTCTGCTTGTAAGAAAAATGGATATTCCAATTTTTTTTTTATTCACATATACAATATGTCCACTTTATGTTTGCATCATAAAATTGACGGGTTTTTACTTTTGGAAGACACCAGAGGGCTTCAAAGTTCAGCAGCAATTTTCAAATTTTTCACAAAATTTTTAAACTCGCTTTTTTTCAGGGACCAGTTCAGGTTTGAAGTGGATTTGAAGGGTCTTCATATTAGAAATACCCCATAAATTACCACATTATAAAAACTGCACCCCCCAATGTATTCAAAATGACATTCAGTCAGTGTTTTAACCCTTTAGGTGTTTCACAGGAATAGCAGCAAAGTTAGGGAGAAAATTCACAATCTTCATTTTTTACACTAGCATGTTTTTGTAGACCCGATTTTTGAATTTTTGCAAGGGCTAAAAAGGAGAAAATTTTTACTTGTATTTGAAACCCAATTTCTCTCGAGTAAGCACATACCTCATATGTCTATGTTAATTGTTCGGCGGGCGAAGTGGAGTGCTCAGAAGGGAAGGAGTGACAAATGGTTTTTGGGGGGCATGTCATATTTAGGAAGCCCCTATGGTGCCAGAACAGCAAAAAAAAAAACACATGGCATACCATTTTGGAAACTAGACCCCTCGGGGAACATAACAAGGGGTAAAGTAAACCTTAATACCCCACAGGTGATTCACGACTTTTGCATATGTAAATAAAAAAAAAATTCCCTAAAATGCTTGGTTTCCCAAAAGTTTTACATTTTTAAAAAGGGTAATAGCAGAAAATACCCCCCAAACTTTGAAGCCCAATTTCTCCCGATTCAGAAAACACCCCATATGGGGGTGAAAAGTGCTCTGCTGGCACACTACAGGTCTCAGAAGAGAAGGAGTCACATTTGGCTTTTTGAAAGCAAATTTTGCTCTGGGGGCATGCCGCATTTAGGAAGCCCCTATGGTGCCAGGACAGCAAAAAAAAAACACATGGCATACCATTTTGGAAACTAGACCCCTTGGGGAACATAACAAGGGGTAAAGTGAACCTTAATACCCCACAGGGGTTTCACAACTTTTGCATATGTAAAAACATTTTTTTTACCAAAAATGCTTGGTTTCCCCAAAAATTAACATTTTTACAAAGGGTTAAAGCAGAAAATACCCCCAAAAATTTTAAGCCCAATTTCTCCCAATTCAGAAAACACCCCATATGGGGGTGAAAAGTGCTCTGCTGGCGCACTACAGGTCTCAGAAGAGAAAGAGTCACATTTGGCTTTTTGAAAGCAAATTTTGCTCTGGGGGCATGCCGCATTTAGGAAGCCCCTATGGTGCCAGGACAGCAAAAAAAAAAAACACATGGCATACCATTTTGGAAACTAGACCCCTTGGGGAACAAAACAAGGGGTAAAGTGAACCTTAATACCCCACAGGGGTTTCACAACTTTTGCATATGTAAAAAAAATTTTTTTTACCAAAAATGCTTGGTTTCCCCAAAAATTTACATTTTTACAAAGGGTTAAAGCAGAAAATACCCCCAAAAATTTTAATCCCAACTTCTCCCAATTCAGATAACACCCCATATGGGGGTGAAAAGTGCTCTGCTGGCGCACTACAGGTCTCAGAAGAGAAGGAGTCGCATTTGGCTTTTTGAAAGCAAATTTTGCTCTGGGGGCATGCCGCATTTAGGAAGCCCCTATGGTGCCAGGACAGCAAAAAAATAACACATGGCATACCATTTTGGAAACTAGACCCCTCGGGGAACGTAACAAGGGGTTAAGTGAATCTTAATACCCCACAGGTGTTTCACGACTTTTGCATATGTAAAAAAAAAAAATTTTTTTTACCTAAAATGCTTCTTTTCCCAAAAATTTTAAATTTTTAAAAAGGGTAAAAGCAGAAAATACCCCCCAAAATTTGTAACACAATTTCTCCCGAGTACGGCGATAGCCTATATGTGACCCTAAACTGTTGCCTTGAAATACGACAGGGCTCCAAAGTGAGAGCGCCATGCGCATTTGAGGCCTAAATTAGGGACTTGAATAGGGGTGGACATGGGGGTATTCTACACCAGTGATTCCCAAACAGGGGGCCCCCAGCTGTTGTAAAACTCCCAGCATGCCTGGACAGTCAGTGGCTGTCTGGTAATACTGGGAGTAGTTGTTTTGCAACAGCTGGAGGCTCCTTTTTGGAAACCGTGGCGTACCAGACGTTTTTCATTTTTATTGGGGAGGGGAGGGGGGCTGTGTAGGGGTATGTGTATATGTAGTGTTTTTTACTTTTTATTTTATTTTGTGTTAGTGCAGTGTAGTGTTTTTGGGGTACTGTCGCACGGGCGGGGGGTTCACAGTAGTTTGTCGCTGGCAGTTTGAGCTGCAGCAGAAAATTTGCCGCAGCTCAAACTTGCAGCCGGATACTTACTGTAAACCTCCGCCCATGTGAGTGTACCCTGTACATTCACATTGGGGGGGGGGGGGACATCCAGCTGTTGCAAAACTACAACTCCCAGCATGTACTGTCTATCAGTGCATGCTGGGAGTTGTAGTTTTGCAACAGCTGGAGGCACACTGGTTGTGAAACACTGAGTTTGGTAACAAACTCAGTGTTTTGCAACCAGTGTGCCTTCAGCTGTTGCAAAAGCTACAACCCCCAGCATGTACGGACAGCGGAAGGGCATGCTGGGTCTTGTAGTTATGCAACAGCTGGAGGCATACTACTTTGGCTGGGGATGCTGGGGGTTGTAGTTATGCAACAGCTGGAGACACACTGGTTTGCTACTTAACTCAGTGTCCCTTCAGCTGTTGCAAAACTACAACTCTCAGCAGTCACCGACAGCCAACGGGCATGCTGGGAGTTGTAGTTATGCAACCAGCAGATGCACCACTACAACTCCCAGCATGCACTTTAGCTGTTTGTGCAAGCTGGGAGTTGTAGTTACACAACAGCTGAAGGTTCACTTTTCCATAGAAAAAATGTGCCTCCAGCTGTTGCAAAACTATAAGTCCCAGCATGCCCATAAGGGCATGCTGGGAGTTGTGGTGGTCTGCCTCCTGCTGTTGCATAACTACAGCTCCCAGCATGCCCTTTTTGCATCCTGGGAGCTGTTGCTAAGCAACAGCAGGAGGCTGTCACTCACCTCCAACGATCCACGCTGCATCACATCAGTCCCTCGTCGTCGCCGCCGCGGCCGCCGCTCCTGGGGCCCCGATCCCAACATTGACGCCGGGGGCCGGGGATCGGGGTCCCCAGCTCACGGGGTGCATGTCCCGCACCCGCTCATGTCCTCCGAAAGAGGGGCGGAGCGGGTTGCGGGAGTGACACCCGCAGCAGGCGCCCTGATTGGTCGGCCGGGAAACCGGCTGACGAATCAGGGCGATCGTGAGGTGGCACCAGTGCCACCTCACCCCTGCTGGCTGTGGCTGTTCGGGGCCGTCAGAGACGGCCCCGAACAGCCTGTAATTCCGGGTCATTGGGTCACTGGAGACCCGATTGACCCGGAATCTGCCGCAGATCGCTGGACTGAATTGTCCAGCGATCTGCGGCCATCGCCGACATGGGGGGTCATCATGACCCCCCTGGGCGATATGTCCCGATGCCTGCTGAACGATTTCAGCAGACATCGGGCATGGGCTCCCCTCCAGCTAGCGGCGGGGGGTTGGGATTTGTCTCAAACGTCCTGAGTCCTTAAGGACTCGGAAAAGGGGCCGTTTGAGTACGTCCTGCGTCCTTAAGGGGTTAAACACCATCTTCCAGTGAACTTATCAAGCCCTTCTACATTTCTTCTGTTAATGGACAAAATCTGAACGGTAAGGTTCAATTTCGCACTGAACCCCTCGTCATGCAAGTAGGGGATTTGCATAAGGAAAAAAAATGAGTTTTATGTGCTACCACATTGCACTTTGGAGCTTCTTCTTGGTCTTCCTTTGCTTCAATGTCATTCTCCAAAACTTGACTGGAAATCTGGTGAAATCAAATTCTGGGGACAATATTGCCAAGATTGCTGTCTTGTGCCTCCTCTTAGGCCTGCTATTGAAAGCTTCAGAGCCAACGCTCTTTCCAGATCCTCCAATGTCGCAGGATTGGATTCCATGACGGGGCTAATGTTCCGTCTGTGATATCTGTGCCTGTTAAACTCTAAGGTATAGTCTTGAATTGGGGACACGCTTCTTTGCCAGTTGGTCACCTTAAAAGACGGAAGACTCCACAACAAAATCCTGCTAGTCCCTTACAGCCTTTTCCCATTCCAGAAACCCCTTGGTCTCATGTAGTGGGGAACTTTCTGAGTTCCAAAGAAGAGGGGGAGACCAAAGGGGGGGGGGGGGGTACTGTAACATCTGTGCTCCGGCCAGACACGCTGGCCGTGAGCATTCTCTTGTCATGTCCCCGCTGCCGGCGGGGCTGGGATTCGCATCGAGGGACGCACCCGCATGCGAATCCCAGCCCGTCACTCACCTTCCTGATCTTCCTGTTCTCGCAGCCCTGGCGCACGTGCCTCCACCTCATAGGGTGCGCGCTCGCTGGAGCTCTTACATTTAAAGGGCCAGTACTCATTTATTAAGTGTCTACACCTGCACCCTGTCTTTAAGTATGAGCTCCTCCCTTTGTTCCCTGATGGATCTTTGTTGCCTTGTGCCCTTGTGAAAGCATACTGTGTTCCTGTGTTCCTGATATCCATGTTCCTGATCCTTGTTCCGTTACCTGACCCAGCACCTGTGCCACCTGCCCTTATCTACTGCTACCTTGACCTCCTCTTGCCAGTTTCCTTTTGTGCCATGCCACATCCCAGCAACCTGTGTGGACGAGTCGTACTAGGGGTAGCGACCTGGGTGCCACCTGCCGCAACAAGACCATCCCGCTTTGCGGTGGGCTCTGTTGAAAACCAACGGCACCTTAGACTCCACTCCCTTGCACGGCTCACGTCATCATCCACAAAGGCCCAGAGGATCCAAAACCTGCCGTTACCCGTTACATGGTCTTTGTCAGACAGCTGCTTTAATCACTTTAATTGAAACTGTCATCAGTTTCATGCTATCCGAACCACAGGCATGAACCATGAGCCACCTTTCCATAATTCAATTTAAATGCAGTGTCTGAAACAATTCAGTTTAAAGTCTTCCTAAACCCTCACTCCTTCTAAGACACATAACGTGACAGCTAGTTCACCCGCACTAATTACAATACACAGAGCTATAGTGTGAGTAAAGATAGATTCTTTATTGTACAACATTGCTAATATGTTAATCATACCATGCTGGGTCCCACCTTCATTGCGTAAAACTGGCCATTTATATTTAAAATAAGGAGTGTAGTCGTAAGTATATACAGTATATCACGTTGCCTGAAAAATCTATGCCCTCTACTATGCAAAGCATTGCATGTGCACATGTATAGCATAGCAAAGTCCCCCATGTTTGGCACTCCATGCATTGAAAAAATACATACCTTGTTTAGTAATGTTTAATAAATTATATCCAATAACCAATCACAGCTCAACTATCATCTCTTAACAAGCTCTTGTTAAGTGAAAGTTGAGATGTGATTGGTTGTTATGGGCAAAAGCAGACAATTAGGGTCTCAGGCTGATTAATAAATATGAGCCATAATTTGGTGATAGAAGGCAGGGTAGAAATTGCTTGCATGTGTAACCTCTTTTCATTCATTATTTTTTAATGTTTATTTATGAATTTTCAATTAAGAAACACAACATACAAAAGGAAACAAAGAAACCCCCCTTCCCCCAGGTGAGAATACCACTACCCCACCATCTCCAATATATAGGGAAGGTCAAGAATTTCAGGAAACATGGGAAACCAGCAAGATAATCATATTTATTCACCAAGGCAATTCACCTAGAAAGAGGGGGAGAGGACACATCCTTCTAGGCCATAACAAGAACCTTACATGCACAGAACAAAAGGAAACAAATTAAAAGGTGTCTATAAGAACCTGAAACCAGATCATTGATAACCCCCAACAAACAGACCTCTGGCGACAGAACAAAGGGAAATTCCAAGTGGTCCGATAAGAATTGCATCACTTCCCTCCAAAAAGGCACAACACAGGAACAATTCCACACCACATGCAAGAAGGAGCCCCTATCCTTTCCACACCGGAAACATACATCAGATGCAGATACTCAAATACGGTGTCATTTAGAAGGAGTATAATACAAACGGAGAATAAACCTGGATTGGATATGCATATCACGAGCACTAACCACTGTGGGATAATATGTCATAACCACCTCCCTCGACATCTCCTCAGGGATATTCACAACCTATTTCAAGTATATGCTTGAGTAGGAGGCTTAGACAGGTCAGTGGTTCCCAGGAGAATCTCAAGATCAGTAAACGCAGGAGTAACTTCCAGGGAGCCAAACTGAGCGGAAACCGCATGTCTCAATTGGAGATACCGAAAGTGGGCATTTCAGCAAATGAAGGAAAGACACAGTCTTCCCCAAACAAATGCATAGCAAATTTTACTCCAGAATCCAGCCACCTCCAACTCCCATAGGTGTTCCAAATAAGGATTACCCAACAGGGGTGCTTGGGGAGAAACGAATGGTTGAGGGAAGCACCCAGAAACAACCGACCAGACCGCAGCTACTGTCTTAATGGGAGTCAACAAGGATGAAGAGGATGGATACCTATACAATACATTAGTCAAAGTCTCATAGACCTCCAAATTTGTATGAATACAGGCTCCAGGACTGTCATAAAGTAACCGAACTCAAGCCCGAAAAATTGGTCCAAAGCGGAGGACTCGCAATCACCAAATATAACGACATATCCAGAAGAAGTGTCATCCTCCGCTGCGGAGATATTAAGCTCTAACCTCTTAACATTAATATCCATGGCTCTCTCCGGCATAAACCCAGTCTGGTCAGGGTGAACCACCGAAGAAGTGACTCCCCGAAGCCTGATTTCCAGCACCTTTACCAAATGCCCAGGGAGGTCCTGAGACCTCTCCATGTCGGCGATCGCCACAAATCGCCGGTGAATTGACACTGGTGATTTGCAGTGATTCCGGTCATACTGGTCACGTGTGACCCGATGACCCCAAGATACATGGTGATCGGGGTTGTAGAAAACACCCCCAATCACCTCCTGTATCTTTGGGTAGGTGGCGACTTCGTCACCCCCCCAAGTGCGCTGCTATTGGCCAGACCAATAGTCCGACCAAAAGCAGCCGGCAGAGGAGGGGTTAATGTCCCCCTCTCACATCTCTGCTAGCCCACTGAGTTCAGTCAGCGGGCAGAGCTGTGAGAAGGAGCCAGGGAACCCCCTCTGCAAAGTTCTGTGTCCCTCAGGGCTGAAGAAGTGTCCTCCTGTTTCCCTTAGTTCAGGGTGAGTTTTCTCTGCAGGGACAGGTAGAAGTAAAAAAAAAAATAAAAGTAAAAAAGTTCCCCCCCCCCATTAAGTGTCCGCCGCAGATTTTTCAGCATGACCCGGGCCCATGTTTTTTTATATACAATTTACAGCAAGCACACCCACTACATACTTCTCCATTGCTGGATAAGGGTTACCACCTTCATGTGGACAACTTTTATACCAGTATCCCTATGTTCACATCCCTTGCCGCCAGATCCACATCCGCTTATGGGACCGAGCGGAAGAACCAGAGAGGCCTCCCTCTAAATTTTATCCAGACACCTATGCCCGAGGGCGAATCCAGTGACCTTATGCATGAAATCCTGTTGCTGGTCAGGTATAAGGATAAGAGGGATGTCCTTATCCTGACCACAATTCATGGTAACGGCAGCTCACCTGTCACTGTGCGAGGTACCACAACAATGGTCCTCAAGTACTATTGTATTCTGGACTACAGTCGGCATATGGGAGGAGTTGAACTCATACATGGCCATGCGGAAAACATGGATATGGTACAAAAAGGTTGTGGTCTACTTGGTACAGGCTGCCATGTACAACTCTTTTGTACTGTACCAGTATGCTGGCAACACAGGGACATTGCTCCAGTTCCAAGAAGTCCTAAAGGCCCTGATCTTTGGAGACTGTGAAAGAGCAGGCCTGAGTTCCTAAGGAACTGGAAATATAGGACCAGGATTGTCCCTGGCCAGCACTTTCCAGGTGAAGTCCCCCACACTGGAAAGAAGGGACAAATGAAGAATGTGTCACAAGAGGGGGATACGGAAGGACACCACCACTCAATGTGACACTTGCCCCGATCATCTGGGCCTCTGCATTAAAAACTGCTTCAGGGAGTAACACACTTCCATGCAGTAATAAATTTTCCCTTTTCATTTTTCCATAATTTCACCCCAATGTACCAAGTCCAGAGTACATTCCAAGTTTTAACTCCATAAACCATTAAATTGCCCTAAAAACTCTTATTAAAAAAACCTGGTAAGACCTCTGGGGGTATTTTTTCTCTGGGTCATGGGTCACTGAGTCACTATCATCGAGGACTTTTTCATGTTGCCTCAAATGCACAGCGCTCTCTCTCCACCTGAGCGGGGTGCGCATTTGAGGCAACAAGTTAGGGACGGCCACACACATCACATTCCCAGAATGATTATTCAGAGCATACGGTTTGGGACGGGCATATTTTTTAGTTTTGGCTATGCTCTGGGTCATCATTCTGGGAACATAACCTGTTTTACAATTTTACGTCCCACTGTACCCCATTTTAGTAATTTACCCCATGTAACGCTCCTTGTGGGGGGTCCCTCTGTTCTGGCTCCATAGGAAGCTATGTAGAAGCTCAAGGCCCCTGACTGTGCATCTGCTCTTCCGAGACCGGTGTGCACGCTGTTTACGTCCAGATATGAGGTATGTCCTTACTCCAAAGAAATGTATTTACAAATTTATGGTGACATTTTCTCCTTTTACCACCTGTAAAATTGAAAAATTTGGGCTAACCCCAGCATTTTAGTGTAAAAAATAAAATTTTTAATTTTCACATCCCACTTTAATGCACAATCAAACACCTGTGGGGTGTTAAGGCTCACCGTACCACTTGTTATGTTCCTTGAGTGATGTAGTTTCCAAAATAGTGTGTGCAATGTTTTTTTTTATTATAATTTTTTATTTTTTATTTTATTTTTTTTTGCTGTTCTGGCCCCCTAGGAGCTTCCTAAATGCAACACGCCCCCCATTTCAGCAAAATTTGAAAAGGCTACTACTCTTCTGAGCATGGGGTATTTTCATACTCAGAAGAGATGGGGTTACAAGTTTTGGGAGACATTTTCTCCTATTACCCCTTGTAAAAATTTAAAATTTGGGGGGAAACCAGCATTTTAGTGAAAAAAAAATTAATTTACACATCCAACTTTAACTAAAAGTCGTCAAACAACTGTGGGGTGTTAAGGTTCACTGTACCCCTTGTTACGTTCCTTGAGGGGGGTAGTTTCCAAAATAGTATGCAATGTGGGGGGGGGGAGGTTGCTGACCTGGCACCATAGGGGCTTCCTAATTGGGACATGCCCCCCAAAAACCATTTCAGCAAAATTTGCTTTCCAAAATCCAAATGTGACTCCTTCTCTTCTGAGCATTATAGTGTGGTGCATACCATACCTAGTGTAGAGGTCCCCAAAGTCAGAGTAACTGCGTTCAGGTAGGGTTCTTCAGGTGGGACAGCCCCTAGTCGCCTCTCCTCAAGTCTATCTCTAATAATAATGTATCTATTTAATAAATTTATACATTTTATAGTAATGTATAGTACTTACCTTGTTCAGCATCATAGGACCTTCGGTCATGGGACCATGCTAATAACCTGTATGGTATGTTGGAGGACCTTTGGAGGTCCTTTGTTCACGTGTTACCCACAAATCTTTATAATGGTAATTGACATCAGTGTGGACCAATTAGCGTTAGCCCAGCCTCTGCCCATATAAGGGAGCTGCGTCCAATTATCGCTCTCTTGGGTTGCTGTTCTCGTGGATGCCGGACTAACAGGACGGTGCTACGCAACTTTCAAAGACACGCTAGGCCTCAAAAACCTGCCGGCCTCAGCTGAACCAAAACGTGAGTTCAAATCTAAATCCCTGCTAATGCTAGTGTGACTACTGGACCGCAACTAAATCCCTAAATTCTGTGGAATAACGCACAGCACTAAAAGACTTCAAATGCTTAAGTCCCAACCTTTGTCAATCTCCAAGGAAAGCCATTGTTATGCTGAGAGACTGTTATGTTATTGAAGCTTGCAGAAAACCTTCAGTAAAAGTTAATACCGTTTCAGAAAACTCTCCGGTTGTGGACAATCTATTCTTATTATCTACCTCCCTATCGCTCTTGGGAAGGGTAGCGGTAGGAAAAGCGTTATTGAGGAGCCCACACCCTGGCGTCATGAATAGCAAGGGTTAACAAGCACCCTTTAATTACTGCACAGCTACACTCCCCATACCCTACAACCACCAGGCTATCACAGTAGTGTGCCCGCAGTGCATTTGACGTCCACACATGGGGTTTTTTCATACTCAGAAAAAATGGGGTTACACATTTTTAGGGACATTTTCTCCTATTATCCCTTGTAAAAATGTAAAATTTGGGGGAAAACCAGCATTTTAGTGAAAAAAAATGCATTTTCACATCACACCTTAACGAAAATTCATCAAACACTTGTGGGGTGTTCAGGCTCACTGTACCCCTTGTTACGTTCTTTGAGGGGTGTAGTTTCCAAAATAGCATGCCATGTTTTTTTTTCTTTTTTTTTTCTGTTCTGGCACCATAGGGGCTTCCTAAATGTGACATGCCCCCCAAAAACCATTTCAGAAAAACTCACTCTCCAAAATCCCATTGTCGCTCCTTCCCTTCTGAGCCCTCTACTGTGCCTGCCGAACACTTTACATACACATATGAGGTATTTCCTTACTCGAGAGAAATTGGGTTAATAATTTTAGGAAGATATCTCTCCTTTTATCCCTTTCAAAAACTGGGTCTACAAGAACATGCGAGTGTAAAAAATAACGATTTGAAATTTTCTCCTTCACTTTGCTGCCATACCTGTGAAACACCTGAAGGGTAAACACACTTACTGAATGTAATTTTGAATACTTTGAGGGATGCAGTTTTTATAATGGGGTCACTTGTGGTTTATTTCTAATAGGAAGGCCCTTCAAATCCACTTCAAAACTGAACTGGTCCCTGAAAAATTGCAATTTTGAAAACTTTGTGAAAAATGTTAAAATTGCTGCTGAACTTTGAAGCCCTTTGATGTCTTTTTTAAAAGTAAAAATATGTCAACTTTATGATGCAACCATAAAGTAGACATATTGCATATGTGAATCAATATATAATGTATTTGGAATGTCCATTTTCCTTATAAGCAGAGAGCTTCAAAGTAAAAAAAAAATGTACATTTTTAATTTTTTCATAAAATTTTGGCATTTTTCACCAAGAAATGATGCAAGTATCAGTGAAAATTTACCAATATGTTATAGTAAAAAATGTCACGGAAAAAAAATCTCGGAATCAAATTCATAAGTAAAAGCATCCCAGAGTTATTAAACCCTTAAGGACCAAGGATGTACCGGTATGTCCTTGGTCCTGCTCTCCTGATATAACGCGGGGTTACACGGTAACCCCGCGTCATATCACGGCGGGCCTGGCGTCATAGTGAAGCCGGGACCTGCCTCTAATAGCGCGCAGCGCCGATCGCGGCGCCGCGCGCTATTAACCCTTTAGCCGCGCGCTCAGAGGTGAGCCGCGCGGCTAAAAGGGAAAGCGAAAGTTGCCGGTTAACTCAGTGGGCTGTTCGGGATAGCCGCGGCAAAATCGCGGCATCCCGAACAGCTTACAGGACAGCGGGAGGGCCCTGCCTCCTCGCTGTCCGATCGCCGAATGACTGCTCAGTGCCTGAGATCCAGGCATGAGCAGTCATGCGGCAGAATCGTCGATCACTGGTTTCCTATGAGAAACCAGTGATCGATGATAAAGATCAGTGTGTGCAGTGTTATAGGTCCCTATGGGACCTATAACACTGCAAAAAAAAGTGAATAAAGATCATTTAACTCCTCCCCTATTAAAAGTTTGAATCACCCCCCTTTTCCCATAAAAAAAACACAGTGTAAATAAAAATAAAAATAAACATATGTGGTATCACCGCGTGTGGAAATGTCCGAATTATAAAAATATATCCTTAATTAAAGCGCTCGGTCAATGGCGTGCGCAAAAAAATTCCAAAGTCCAAAATAGTGCATTTTTGGTCACTTTTTATATAATTTAAAAATGAATAAAAAACGATCAATAAGTCCTATCAATGCAAAAATGGTACCGTTAAAAACTTCAGATCACGGCGCAAAAAAATGAGCCCTCATACCGCCCCATACACGGAAAAATAAAAAAGTTATAGGGGTCAGAAGATGACAATTTTAAACGTATTCATTTTCCTGCATGTAGTTATGATTTTTTCCAGAAGTCCGACAAAATCAAACCTATATAAGTAGGGTATCATTTTAATCGTATGGACCTACAGAATAAAGATAAGGTGTCATTTTTACCGAAAAATGTACTACGTAGAAACGAAAGCCCCCAAAAGTTACAAAACAGCGTTTTTCAATTTTGTTGCACAACAATTTTTTTTCCGTTTCACCGTAGATTTTTGGGCAAAATGACTGACGTCATTACAAAGTAGAATTGGTGGTGCAAAAAATAAGCCATCATATGGATTTTTAGGTGCAAAATTTAAAGAGTTAGGATTTTTTAAAGGCAAGGAGCAAAAAACGAAAATGCAAAAACGGAAAAAACCCCGGTCCTTAAGGGGTTAATGCTTAAAGTGACAGTGTCAGATGTGCAAAAAACATTCTGGTCCTTAAGGTGAAAATGGGCTTGGTCCTTAAGGGGTTAATAACCCGTGACACCTCATGAACCATTAAGGCGGCCTCAAGGGCCGAAGACTGAAGCAGAGTCAAGGGAGTAAGGGACAAGTCTCTCAGAAACGACATAATGGCTGTAGGGATAACCTGAGAAGATTAAGAGTATTAGGATTTATAAAGGCATGGAAAACCCCATTAATAGTATTCAGGTCAAAGCTAAGTGTCCCATTAATTGTGCAAATGCGGGGTATAGAAGCAACAGGATGGCTCTCCCTTGACAAATAAGCCAATAATTTACTGTTCTTGTTCCCAAACTCAAATAACATTGCCTCTCTATTTTCTAACTTCAGGTGAACACGATCCTTCTGCAAAATCAAAAGAGACCTCTGTGCCTTAGCCCATGCCCTTTCCGTATCAGGAGTAGGGTCCTTGACCACCGCTGCCTCAAGCACCCCAATTTCAGTCTGTAATGCCCTTTCTTTAGCTCTCAGCTCCACCTTCCTACCTGCCACACCCACTACGAATGCTCCACGCATAGTTGCTTTATAGGCATCCCATTGGACCAAGACATCAGGATGGGAGGCATTATGTGTCCAATCATCACTATGAGCGACTTCCAATGCGGAGGAGACCTCCCCTGCCTGGAGCCAAAACGAATTTATTCTCCATAACAGAGAGGACTGCCGGGAACCCAGGGATAAGGTAACTATCAAGGCTGAATGTCTGAGATCCCCCTATTAGTGTAGCAGACATCACTCACCGCTTGCAGTAGGTCAGCCTTGGCAAATGCGGGAGAAGGACTTGTGCACTGAGGAATAAAAGGAGAAGACAGAATCATCAGGATATTTCCATCTCCATAGTTCAGTAAGGCCCAACATAAGACGCCAAGAAGTCAATGCAGAAGAACCTGGGCCCGCAGCACTGGTGCAATCAAGTTGAGGATCAGGAATAGGGATGAGCAAATCGAATCTGACGAATCCGAATTTGTTACAAATTTCAGAAAAAATTCAATTTGCAATGACTGTGAATCGCCACTATTAGATCGCACAAATTGCTTCATCAAACTCCATTTAGTGCAGTCCAGGCTCCAGGGCATCTAAAATGGCAGATCCACATGTGAGGACATGGGGCAAGGAACTCTTGGAAGGCGGGAAGGCAAGGTGGAGAAGGCTCATGGGCGGGATGACCCTGATTCACATGCAGCATGCAGCCTATCAGAAGCCAGCCACCCCTGTGATGTCACAGCCCTATATAATTGGCAGCCATCCTGCAACCAATCACATTAGCTTTCTATTGCAGAGTGAGAGGGACAGAGAGCAGTGTGCTGCACAGAAAAGCATTTTTACAGCAGCGATTCACCTCAAGCCCAAATCCAGTCTAGAAGCACTAATAGAGAAGGGAGAGAGATTGAGAGAGAAAGTGCAGATGTGGGTGTATTACACAGCGACTGTGTGCTGCAGCACTGGTGTGTACATCAACTGAAAAGCTAATAGTAGCCAGACAGTGAGGGTGAGCAGACCACTAAAAGCGTATTGTCCTCTATTAAGTTTAACATGTGCGTACACCTAAGAGGTACACCATTTTGTTCCTGTTAAAGTCTCAATGGCCTATTTACTGGGAAAGGCCAGCCAAAAGTTCACACCTGCTGGTGTTGTAGACAAATACTGTCTTAACCCTTTAAGGACTCTGCATTTAAATGTTTTACTCATCACCTTCTAAAAATCATAACGCTTTCAAGTTTGCACATAAAATTCCATATGATGGCTTATTTTTTGCACCAACAATTCTACTTTGCAGTGACATTTGTCATTTTACTACAAATTCCACAGCAAAATGGAAAAAAATTCATTGTGCGACAAAATTGAAGAAAAAATGTCATTTTGTAAATTTTGAGGGCTTACATTTCTACGCAGTGCACTTTTTGGTAAAAATTACACCTTATCTTTATTCTGTAGGTCCATATGGTTAAAATGATACCCTACTTATATAGGTTTGATTTTGTCGTACTTCTGAAAAAAATCATAACTACGTACAGGAAAATTTACACGTAAAAAATTCTCATTTTCTGATCCCTCTAACTTTTTTATTTTTATGCATACAGGCCAGTATGAGGGCTCATTTTTTGTGCTGTGTTCTGAGGTTTTTATCGGTACCATTTTTATATTGATTTGACTTTTTGATCACTTTTTATACATTTTTTCATGATATAAAAAGTGACCAAAAATACGCTATTTTGGACTTTGGAATTCTTTTGCGCGTACACCATTGACCGTGCGGTTTAATTAATGATATATTTTTATAGTTCAGACATTTACCCACGCGGCAATACCAAATACGTTTATTTTTATTTACACAGGTTTTTTATGGGAAAAGGGGGATGATTCAATTTTTTATTAGGGAAGGGGTTAAATGACCCTTATGAACTTTATTTTTTTTCATTTTTTTTTTCAGTGTTATAGCTCCCATAGGGGGCTATAACACTGCACACACTGATCTTTTACACTGATCCCTGCAAAGCCATAGCTTTGCATGGATCAGCATTCTAGGGGCTCGATTCCTCAAGCCTATAGCTCAGGCTTGGAGCAATCAAACGCAGATCGGACACGACGGAGCAAGGTAAGGGGGCCTCCACTCATGTTCTAGCTGATAGGGACATCGCGATTTTATCGCGATAGTCCCGATCAGCCAGACTGAGCTGCCGGGAAGCTTTTACTTTCATTTTGGATGAGTCGGTAAACTTTGATCGCCGGGTCAGAAGGGTTAATAGCGTACGGCGCAACAATCTGTGCCGTGCACTATTAGCTCAGGGTCCCGGCTTTCATTAGTAAACCGGGACCGACCCGGTATGATGCGGGGTCACGCCGTGACCCCGTTTTAAATACCGGGACCGGCGCAGGGCGTACAGGTACGCCCTGCATCCTTAAGAGGTTAAGTGTACTGGAGCGCTTCGTACTACCCTCATAAGTGCATACCACATATGCACATCTACATTGTGTACCATTTTGTTCCTGTTATGGTGTTGTAGAAAAATACTGTTTTAACCATATTGGAGTGCATTGCACTCCCCTCATAAGTACATACCGCATACGTAAATCTAAGTGGTGTACCATTTTGTTCCTGTTAAAGTCTTAAGGGCCTAGTTACTGTGAAAATTTTTTAAATTTTGCATTTTTTTAACTTTGAAGCTCTCTGTTTATAAGGAAAATGGACATCCAAATAAATTATATATTGATTCACATATACAATATGTCTACTTTATGTCTGCATCATAAAGTTGACATCTTTTTATTTTTGGAAGACATCAGAGGGCTTCAAAGTTCAGCATCAATTTTCACATTTTTCTCAAATTTTTCAAAATCGAAATTTTTCAGGGACCAGTTCAGTTTTGAAGTGGATTTGAAGGGCCTTCATATTAGAAATACTCCATAAATGACCCATTATAAAACCTGCACCCCTCAGAGTACTCAAAATGACATTCAAAAAGTTTTTTAACCCTTTATGTGTTTCGCAGGAATAGTAGCAAATTGAGAACATTCAAAATCTTAATTTTTACACTCACATGTTCTTGTAGACTCAGTTTTACAAGGGGTAAAAGGAGAGAAATCTTCAAAAAAATTGTAACTTAATTTCTTTCCAGTAAGGAAATACCTCACATGTGAATGTCAAGTGCTCTGTGGGTGCACTAGAGGGCTCAGAAGGGAAGGAGTGACAATGGGATTTTGGAGAGTGAGTTTTTCTGAAATGGTTTTTGGGGGGCACATCACGTTTAGAAAGCTCTTATGGTGCCAGAACAGAAAAAAAACACATGGCATACTATTTTGGAAACTAAACCCCTCAAGGAATGTAACAAGGGGTACAGTGAGCCTTAACACCCCACAGGTGTTTGACAAGTTTTTGTTAAAGTTGGATGTCCAAATGATTTTTTTTTTCCACTAAAATGCTGTTTTTCCCCCAAATTTTACATTTTTACAAGGGGTAATAGGAGAAAATGCCCCCCAAAATTTGTAACCCCATCTCTTCTGAGTATGGAAATACCCCATGTGTGGATGTCAAGTCCACTGTGGGCACACTACAATGCTAAGAAGAGAAGTCACATTTGGCTTTTGTAAAGCAAATTTAGCTGAAATGGTTTTTGTGGGGTATGTCACTTTTAGGAAGCCCCTATGGTGCCAGAACAGCAACAACAACAAAAAAAACCTCACATAGAATACTATTTTGGAAACTACACCCCTCAAGGAATGTAACAAGGGGTACAGTGAGCCTTAACATCCCAAAAGTGTTTGACAAATTTCCGCTAAAGCTGTACGTGAAAATGAAAAATTTGATTTTTTTCACCAAAAATGCTGCTGTAACCCCAAATTTTTCATTTTCACAAGGGGTGATAGGAGAAAAAGCCTCCCAAAATTTGTAACCCAATTTCTTCTGAGTATGGAAATACCCCATATGTGGATGTAAAGTGCTCTGCAGGCGATCTACAATGCTCAGAAATGCACCATTGAATTTTTGGAGAGAGAATTTGATTGGAATCAAAGTCGGGGGCCATGTGCATTTACAAAGCCCCCCGTGGTGCCAGAACAGTGGACCCCCCCAAATGTGACCCCATTTCAGAAACTACACTCCTCACAGAATTTAATAAGGGGTGCAGTGAGAATTTATATCCCACTGGCATTTGACAGATCTTTTGAACAGTGGGCTGTGCAAATTAAAAATTTAATTTTTCATTTTCACGGACCATTTTTCCAAAAATGCTCACTGTACCCCTTATTAAATTCTGTGAGGGGTGTAGTTTCCAAAATGAGGTCGCATGTGGGGGAGGCCACTCTTCTGGCACTATGGGGGCTTTGTAAACACACATGGCCTTCAATTTCGGACACATTCTCTCTCCAAAATCCCTATGGCTCTCCTTTGCTTCTGAGCATTGTAGTGCACCCGCAGAGCACTTTACATCCACATATGGGGTATGTTCTTACTCAGAAGAAATGGGGTTACAAATTCTGGGGGACATTTTTCCTATTCTCCCTTGTGAAAATGAAAAATTTAGGGTAAAACCAGCATTTTAGTGACAACATTTTTTTCACATCCAAATTTAACAAAAATCCGTCAAACAACTGTGGGGTGTTAGGGCTCACTATACCCCTTGTTACATTCCGTGAGGGGTGTAGTTTCCAAAATGGGGTAACATGTGGGTATTTATTGTTTTTCGTTTATGTCAGAACCGCTGTAAAATCCGACACCCCTGTTCAAATCACCAATTTAGACCTCAAATTCCATTTGGCTGTGCATGCTGAGAGTGGTTGCTAAGCAACAGAAGGAGGTGAACAGGCCTCACGTCCTGCTGTATCCTGGGACTGCCGCCGCTGCTGCCACCGCTCCTGCCACTGGGACCGCCACTCCTGAGGGTACTCTCACTGGAACAGGGAGAGGTAAGAGACCCCCACCAGCTCCGATCTCCTCCCCGATCGCCATCCTGATAACCGCTCAGCAGGACAGTGATTGGTCGGTCGTTCCGACCTTTCAATCACTTGATCGTGAGGTGGCACCCGTGCCACCTCACTCGTGCTGGGTGAGGGTGAATGAGGCTGTCTCAGACAGCCTCATTCACCCTTTTTTTCCGGGTCCCCAGAGACCCGATTGACCCAGAATTACTGCAAATTACCAGTCTGAATTGGCGATCACCGACATGGGGGGCTCAGTACCCCCCCCCCCTCCCAACAGGTTTGCACAGGGTGCCTGCTGATAGATATCAGCAGTCACCCCGGTCCGGTCTCTGCCGGGTGTGCGGCGGGGACCGAAATTCTCATGGGCTTACAGGTACACCCTGGGTCCTTAAATACCAGGGTGTCAGGGCGTACCTGTATGCCCTGGGTCCCTGAATGGTTTAAGGGGTACTCCGGTGGAAAACCTTTTTTTTTTTTATCAACTGGTGCCAGATTTGTAAATCACTTCTATTAAAAAATCTTAATGCTTCCAGTACTTATTAGCTGCTGAATACTACAGAGGAAATTATTTTCTTTTTGGAACACAGTGCTCTCTGCTGACATCACGGGCACAGTGCTCTCTGATGACATCTCTGTCCATTTTAGGAACTGTCCAGAGCAGCATATGTTTGCTATGGGGATTTTCTGGACAGTTCTTAAAATGGACAGAGATGTCAGCAGAAAGCACTGTGCTCGTGATGTCAGCAGAGAGCACTGTGTTCCAAAAAGAAAATAATTTCCTCTGTAGTATTCAGTAGCTAATAAGTACTGGAAGGATTATGATTTTTTAATAGAAGTAATTTACAAATCTGTTTAGCTTTCTGGCACCAGTTGATTTACAGAAAAAAGTTTTCCACCGGAGTACCCCTTTAACTCTGGGAATCCCCTCTCCTCCACGCATTACACAGGAAGCAAATGTTGCTATACATATTTGCCAATTGTCTACAGCTGCTGGGTTGCCCAGTCAGAAGCAAAAGTTTTTCTGGTAGTGCCCCAGAAACTTCTGTAACCAGTATAATAATTTTTCACTTTATGTATTTTTTTTTTTACTAACTTTTTTCTATTTCATAAGAAGACGAGAACTACTTCAGTACAAGAACAGAAGAAAGAAGACTGTTTACTTTTCAAGACTTTTTTTTATTTAACCATTCTTTTTTCTTTACACCTGGTGTGTCTTGTTTTTCTTGCTGAATTTTGGCTTAGGAGTGGAAGTTGTCTGATAGTTGAAGTTCTCTTCAGGGCTTAGCGTTAGCCTGTAAAATGGCTAATACTACACCCCCATTATTACCCCAGTACCCACAGAAACCAATGGTACTGGGAAGTGCTGGGTGTAAAGCCCCAACAGTAGTGGATTGCGCTTTGCCACTTATTGGTTTGGCTTAGGGCCAAACTTGGGAGTGGAGTCTTAGACTATGTTCAAACGATGGAATCTCCACACAAAACATTTCCACCAACAGTGGAGTGCACTCAGAACATGCTTGCACTTGGACCACTTGGAAATGCGCCATCTCATAGACATATTCTTTCTGCAGAATCGGGATTTACACCGTGTACACAGTGCAGCAGTATCCCATTGTAATCAACGAGACTCTGCTGCTGTGAAATTTCAGTGCAGAATTCTTCTGTGAAATTCTGCATGGAAATTCTATACAAGTGTACCTGTCATTATAAAAAAAAAAAAAAATGTTCAAAAGGGATTTAGACATATCAAAAGCTTTTATGGATTTTCTTTTGACCCATTCACATTGCAGAAAATCAGGATTGTGGATCATATGAGGATGCCAATGGGTTTTGTCAGTGGCACTGCACTCGGAGGATCCACCTAAAATATCTTTAGGCGAATATTCCGTAGGGTAAACACCTGTTCCCTTCTTTCCATGCTAATTCTTCTGATCGGTTGGGGTTTCAAAACTCATATAAAGAGAGAAGTAATTTTAAGGGTACAGTCCCCATGATTTTGCGCAGCGTGAAATATGCTTTGTGGGACCGTACCCTAAGGAGTACCTGGCATGATGATCAGATTACAGTATATGTTTAAACTCTGGGCAGTTTCAAAGCCTGAGATACTGTGCAATCAGAATATGACTCCTGATCGCTGCAGTCTTGGCATAGGTCTCGGGCTACAACACTGCCCTGGAAGTTTAAACATATCCTGTCACCACACTATAATGACAAGTACTCTTTAAAGGGGTACTCTGCCCCTAGACATGTTTTCCTCTATCCTTTGGATAGAAGATAACATCTCCTGAGTCGTCATGCCCCCTCCCATAGACATAAATGGAGGGTTCATGACATGACATCAGGATCACGGAAGATATTGTGGGGGGTCGCAGTGGCTGGACCCCCGTGATTAGACATCTTATCCCCTATCCTTTGGATAGGTGAAAACATTTCTAGGGGTGGAGTACCCCTTTAAGTATACAGCAATTATTCATTTTTTAGCTTTCATTGTTGTATCCTCACCTTCCAAAATTCATAACTTGTTATTTTTCCATCAATAAAGCCATATAGGTTCTTTATAAGTCTAGTTGTATTTTTTTTTTTTTTATGACACCATTTATTTTATTATATAGAGGATTGAGAAACTTTCAAAAAAAAATGATTTGTGTAATAAAGGGGAAAAAAAGATTTTTATTTGTGTGAGGTTTGGTGTTTGCAGCATTAAGGTTTTAATGCCACGTTAAATTTATTCTGCAGGTCAGTTAAAGCGCAGCAATAACAGCAATAAGAAAATTATAGATTTTTTATTTTTTATTATTTTCCAAAAGAAAAGACTTGCTTTGTATCTTCATATTCTGACAGCAATACTTTCTTATTTTTTCACCTACAGAACTTTGTAAGAGTTTGCTTTTTGCAGGACAAGCTGCAGTTTTGTAGGTATCGTTTTGGGTTACATAGAAATGTTTTCTCATTTTTTACTTTCTTAACTTTATTATTTTAATAGAATATTTTTAAAAGTTTCAAACTCAACAATATTTTTTTTTAACTGCTTATATTTTTGTTTGACAGTTTGGAAAAGGGTGTGTTCAGATATGTGTATATATATATATATATATATATATATATATATATATATATATATATATCTCAAAGCATCTAAAATGTTTTCACTAGACAAGTATAGCTTTATGGTATGTTCACACGTACAGGATCCTGCGTAGATTTGATGCGCAGGATTTGTAACTGCAGATTAGAAGCTGTGCTCAGTAATTTAGTTTACATAAAAACCTGCAACAGAAAATCCTGCACATCAAATATGCGTACGTGTGAACATACCCTTAAAGGAAATAATGCCCAAAGCAAGAATTATTATTTCTTCTAATGAAAAGTGACCAAAAGTTATATGCACACTCAAATCTTATCTACAATTAACTGCAAACAATCTGACTATGGGTTATATAGGTTTTAAATTTAAGGGGGAAAAAACTTCAGCTTTTTAGACCCCTCCCTATGACATTTGAACATGTATGTGTTAACATTTTTAAGGGAAGAAAACAAAAAGTATGTGTGGGATCAAACTTTCTGTGAGCTGTGTGACTGCCGCCATGAGGCTTAGAGGGAATAACGGGGGGGGGGGGGGGGGACACTGACATTTTTGTTATGTGTGTGACTTACCAGCCTATATATTTTGTTACCCTTATTTTGGGTGCCACCTTGAACTTCCGTTTTGCATTTAGATAGACCCAACATGAACAAGCATTAAGCCAACTCTTTCAGCATTCTTCAGACGAACCGGCAAATGCTTTAGATCAACTTTAATGTTCTGTCTGTGAAAGAGAATCTTTAAAAGAAGAAAGTCAGAGGAAATGTGAGAAATTAAATCAAGGTAGCTATTTTCAGCATGAAAGTTAATTGTAGTGATTATCTTAATACCATTATAACTCACTCATAAACGCTTAGCTTAGCAATTTATTAGGTCACCTGTTTAACAACATGTTGAATTCATATTGTTTCATGAAATTCAGTGCCATTAATTCTTAAAGGTGTCTAGATGTTCAACTGGCACAATGGCATTTTATAGCACATTTAAATGTTGATACAACCATACTTTGTCCAGCATTATGGAAATGACACTTTATCTTTATTCAATTAAAACAATTAAAATTATACCCTACTCATATAGGTTGGATTTTGTCGTACTTTAGGAAAAAAGTCATAACTACATGCAGGAAAATTAATACATTTAAAATTGTCCTTTTCTGACCCCTATAACTTTTTTCTTTTTCCACGTACAGGGTGGTATGAGGGCTAATTTTTTGCGCCGTGATCTGAAGTTTGAAACGGTACCATTTTTGTTTTGATCTGACTTTTTGATCGCATTTATTCCTTTTTTTATGGTATGAAAAGTGACAAAAATACCCTATTTTGGACTTTTTGGAATTTTTTTGCGCATACGCCATTGACCATGTGGTTTAATTTACAATATATTTTTATAGTTCAGACATTTACACACGCGGCGATATCATATATGTTTATTTTTATTATGTTTATATATTTTTTATATGGAATTTGGGAAAAGGGGGGTGATTTGAACTTATAATAAGGAAGGGGCTAATGTGTGTGTTTTTAAACTTTTTCTTTTTACACTTTTAGTCCCCTTAGGGGACTTTTAGGAGGAATCATTTGATTCCTCATACATATCAATGGGATTACATACAATCCCATTCATCTGTGTGCTCTGCGCTCGAATGATATAGCCTGGCCCTGCCAGGCTGTATCATTCAGAGAGTCGGAGCCGACACGGAAGGAGAGGTAAGCCCTCAGGCTACCTCAGCAGTGGATCACCCCCCCGCGATCGCACTGCGCGGGGGGCAATCCACCCGACTGGACCACCAGGGACCTTTAGACGCCGCTGTCAAAAAGGAAAAAGCACAGAGGAGAACTATCAGACAGGAAAGAGCACAGAGGAGTCCTATCAGACAAGAGAGAGCACAACTTTGACAGCGGCAATCTAAGGGGTTAATAGCTGGCCGCATGTTGGCTATTAACGCCACCCCCCCAGCTACAGGAATCAGCGGGGGGCCGGCCAGTATGATGCGGGCTCGAGTCAGGAGCCCACGTCATACCCGGTTAGGGGCCATTGGACGTTTATACACGTCCATGGTCCTTAAGAGGTTAAAAACGTTTTTTATTTACAGAAACGCGGGACTGCAATGGGGGCAGCCTGCGCCCCCTCGTACACAAACCTCTTTCTCGGATACTGGGAGAGGGGTTTGTTTCAGTGCGGGGGGGGGGGGACGCCGGCGGCTGACCGAGTGCAGTCCTGAATTGGATACATTGATGATGTGTTATTTTTCTGGCAGGGGTCAGTGTCCCAATTGGAAAGATTAATTTACCAACTCAATCAAAACAACATCAATGTTAGAGTCACGTACACATACAGTAAACAAACAGTAGACTTTCTTGATATCCATATTAAAAAAGACATATCGGGTTATATTTCTTCAGATAAAAAGCTGCTTACCAGAGAGCACGCCACACTCGCCGAGAAGATCTATTGAGAGATAAGCCAAAAAATACCAACAAATATCCTGAATTCACTAGATTTATATCTACATATAATTGTGAGTGGGAGTCGATGCGGAAATGTTTACAAAATTTGGGGAATTCTAAAACTTGACCCACAACTAGTATCAGTACTACCAGATAAAATCTAAATGACAGCAAGAAGAAACAGAAGTCTACAAGATACTCTAGTGAGGAGCAACTAACTATGTGGGCAAAACTCCAAACCCCTTTGGGTCCAAAGGCCCCAGAGAGGGCTGTTTTCCATGTGGAGACTGTCTGACATGCTGCAATATTGAAAGGGCTATAGAATTTGCGTCAGCCGATGGCACACGTAGCTTCTCTATCCGCCAATATATTTACTGCAGTAGCTCTTATGTGATCTATTATGCCTCTTGCACATGCAATAAAGTCTATATAGGATTAACTTCAAGAGAGCTACGAATAAGGACAAGAGAGCATGTCAGGGATATATTTGGAGTCTAGCCATTGGGACTAGAGAAGAGGATGATACAACAACTCTAAAGGCACTTCAGAGGAACTTTAAAAGGTTTCCAAAATACCTAAAAATTTGAGGAATAGAAAAGCAAAATATGGGTATCAGAGGGGGCGATCTAAAGAGAATCCTCACCCAAAAAGAAAGTAGATGGATCGTGACATCAGGCACAATGGTACCGGCGGGTTTAAATGAACAGCTGAGTTTTGTACCATTTTTGTAAAATTGAGCACTGTATTCACATTTTAACACTTTCCCTTTTTTCTCCTGCTTTTTCAGCTATGTTTTTAATATGTATTATACCTTATATTCTTTTCCGATGCTATGGACAAATGCTGCAGAATATAAGTCTTCCCAAAGAAAATCTCAAAACAAAGGATTGTACTGGATCTGCATTTGGACCTACAAGATATTGTTGAATTAACTAAGGGCAAATAACTATTTAAGATAAAAAAAATAAGTGATCTAATGCATAATTTTTTATTTTTTCTCTTTTCTATATGCCATACCGTGGGGATTAATTGTTTGCCCTTCACGTTTTGGCATATAGTCTTTACACTTAATGGACACACATGATGGTATAGATAAATCTATGCCATCTAATGTATATATTATTCATGCACTTTAAATTTATATTGCACTAAAAAAATATTTTGGCACAATTTGTGTGTGTTGTTTTTCACTATGGTTTTAATAGTTTAGTATATAAGTTTTTAGTGTATATTGCTGCCCAAAAACTGTAATGTGGTAGCAATAGTAAATGTTTATGATTTTTCAGCACCATTATCATCGATTTTTTCACTTGACCACTTTATCTAATGTTAAAAACAGCTAATTATATATAGCACTTTATTCACACTATTATGAGAAAAAATATGCCTAAACTATTTTATTCTTGAATTTTTTTTATATTTGATGCACTTTACCTAATGTATAGGGCATATATAAATGATCCAGCAAATGACTTGTTAAGCTATGCTGAGTTAGATGCACTAGATGTATGAGATAGGCTGGGGAGCCGGAGATTCCGTTTGCAGCGGTGACGCACTGTGCGCATGCGCTGGGTTGCCCGGGTGACGCGTCCCTTCCTGCGGGCATCAAAAGGTGTGGTGTGCATGTCCGGAAGTTGATCCTCTGGCACCTGCGCATTCACGCTGTGATGTGGCGTGGGAAGAGGGTGGAAGTCCGCCCAGGCCCCCGACGCATGCGTGGCTGGTGATGCTCCCGCTGCGAAGGCGCGCCGAACACTAATGGCCGCAGCATATAAAAGGAGAGTCAGGGAACTTAGTAACTATGTCCCTTGACAAAATCTACGAGATGAAACGTGTGTTGGGGCGGGCAGTAGCGGTCATCTGAATGGGTAAGCAATCCATTTCTGTACTTTATTGTCACTTAATGCACTTTGCAGTGAATACTACAAGTGTGGGAATATTAATGGGGACAATAAAAGGAAATTCAAGAGGAGTTGAGATGTTTGATCTCTCCATTATTGTTTACTAACATTTGTACAGTATTCATTAGGGATGAGCGAAATGAATCTGACGAATCGGAATTTGTGACGAATTTCAGGAAAAATTCGATTTGCAACTAATGCGAATATCGCCGCGAGTCGATCCCACAAATCACTTAATTAAACTCCATTTATTGCGGTCCAGGCTCCAGGGCATCTAAAATGGCGGATCCACATGTAAGGACATGGGGCAAGGAATTCTGTAAAGGTGGGAAGACGCGTAGGCGGGATGACCCTTAATCACATGCAGTATGCAGCCTATCAGCAGCCAACCACCCCAGTGATGTCAGAGCCCTATATAATCAGCGGCAATCTTGCGGCCAGTCACTTCAGCCTTTTATTGCTACGAGAGAGTAGGACAGACAGCAGTGTGTATTGCACAGAAAAACATTATTACAGCAGTGATTCACCTTCCAGTCACATCAGCATTCTATTGCAGAGAGGGACAGAGAGAATTGTGTTGCACAGAAAAGCTTTTTTTACAGCAGCGATTCACCTTAAGCACAAATCCAGCCTAGAAGCACTGATAGGGATGGGAGAGATATTGAGAGAAAGCGCAATTTTGGGTGTAGTACACAGCGACTGTGTGCTGGAGCACTGGTGTGTAAAACAACTGAAAAGCTAATTGTAGCTAGCCGGTTAGGGTGAGCAGAGCACTAAAAACATATTGTCCTCTATTAAAGGACAAATGCAGCGGTATGACACTTATCCCCTATCCACAGGATAGGGGATAAGTGTTTGATTGCGGGTGGTCCGACCGCTGAGACCCCCCGTGATCTCCCCAGCGGGGCGCCGCCATTAGCGCTCATGGTGAGTGCTAAGGCGCGTAGCATCAACCTAGAGGTCGACGGTGACGCCCCATCTCCTCCCCGTCCAGATACAGTTCTATGGGGGAGGTGGGGAGGCACGAACGCTGCCTCCCCGCCTCTCCCATAGAGATGTATGGAGGAGGCGTGCCGGCTGCAACGTCATGCTGAGGCCGGCACGCCCCCTGCACGGGACAGCCGCGGCCCCGTACAGGAGATCACAGGGGGTCCCAGCAGTCGGACCCCCCGCGATCAAACACTTATCCCCTATCCTGTGGATAGGGGATAAGTGTTAATCACTAGTGTTGCCCGCGAATATTCGCGAATATAGCACTATATATTCGTAATTGCGAATATTTGTTTTTTTTTTCACAGTACACATCAGAGTGATCACCCCTCTCTGCTTCCAGCTTGTGTGGTATAAAGAAGGCTCTAATACTACTGTGAGAGACCGCCGGGCGAATTTTCGCATATGCGAAAATTTGCATATGCTAATTTTCGCATTTGTGATTTTTCGCTTATGATAATTTTTGTATATGCTAATTTTCGAATATGCTAATTTTCGCATATACGAAAATAAAACGCGATTATTACGAATATGCGAATTTAGCGAATATATGATAAATATTCGTCCATAAATTTGCGAGATATCGCAAATTCGAATATGGCCTATGCCGCTCAACACTATTAATCACGCTACAGATGTCCTTTAAAGGGGAACTCCGGTGGGGGGAAAAATATTCAAATCAACTGGCTCCAGATAATTAAACAGATTTGTAAATTACTTCTATTTAAAAATATCAACCCTTCCAGTACTTATCAGCTGCCTAAACTACAGATATACTACAGAGAAATTTGTGAATTTTTTCCAGTCTGACAACAGTGCTCTCTGCTGACACCTCTGTCCGTGTGAGGAACTCCAGAGCTGGAGAGGTATTCAATTGGGATTTGCTTCTAATCTGGACAGTGCCTGACACGGACAGAGGTGTCAGCAGAGAGCACTGTTGTCAGGCTGGAAAAAACTTCACAAATGTCTCTGTATTATACAGCAGCTGATAAGTACTGGAAGGCTTCAGATTTTTTAATAGAAGTAATTTACAAATCTGTTTAACTTTCTGGCACCAGTTGATTTGAAAAATTTGTTTTCCACTTGTCTCCACCGGAGTTTCCCTTTAAGTGTAACCTGTGCGCACATATAAGTGGTGTACCATTTTGTTCCTGTTAAATTCTTAAGGGCCTAGATACTGTGAAAGGAAAGGCAAAAGTACACACTTGCTGGTGTTGTAGACAAACACTGTTTTAAGCGTACTGGAGCGCATTGTCCTCCCCTCATAAGTGCATACCACATGCTTACACCTAAGTGGTGTACGATTTTCTTCCTGTTAAAGTCTTAAGGGCCGAGATACTGTGAAAGGCCAGGCAAAGTATAAACCTTCTGTTGTTGTATACAAATACTGTTTTAAGCGTACTGGAGCGCATTGTCCTCCCCTCATAAGTGCATACCACATGCTTACACCTAAGTGGTGTACGATTTTGTTCCTGTTAAAGTCTTAAGGGCCGAGATACTGTGAAAGGTCAGGTAAAAGTGCAAGCCTGCTGGTGTTGTAGACAAATACTGTTTTAAGCGTACTGGAGTGCATTGTCCTCCCTCATAAGTGCATACCAAATACGTATTTCTAAGTGGTTTACCATTTTGTTCCTGTTAAAGTCTTCAGGGCCGAGATTCTGTGAAAGGCCAGGCAAAGTATAAACCTTCTGTTGTTGTATACAAATACTGTTTTAAGCGTACTGGAGCGCATTGTCCTCCCCTCATAAGTGCATACCACATGCTTACATCTAAGTGGTGTACGATTTTGTTCCTGTTAAAGTCTTAAGGGCCGAGATACTGTGAAAGGTCAGGTAAAAGTGCAAGCCTGCTGGTGTTGTAGACAAATACTGTTTTAAGCATACTGGAGCGCATTGTCCTCCCTCATAAGTGCATACCAAATACGTATTTCTAAGTGGTGTACTATTTTGTTCCTATTAAAATCTTAAGGGCCAAGATATTGTAAAAGGCCAGCCAAAAATAAACACCTGCTGGTGTTGTAGATAATTACTGTTTTAAGCGTAGTGGAGCATATTGTACTCCCCTCATATACGCAATAAGTATGTCAGGCAGAGAAGTGCCAGTATGTTCACAGAGGAGTGGCAGAGGCCTAAATTCATCAAGCAGAGGTCGCAACAGACTAGGGGGCGAGTGACAGCAGGAGTCGCAGTGAGAGGCCTTAGCTCCCGGCATCAGCTAGCATTCGTGTCTCGACTAGCAACCCATCTGCCGACATCGATTGGTTAACATGGTCATCCACTTCATCACAAGTGACATCTGACACCCCCAGTCAACCATCGGTGGGTTTCTCAGACACAACCCTCAGTTTGCATGGGCTGGGAGAAGTCCCATTGCCTCTGTCCTATTCTGTTCCCTCCCCCTCAAAAGTAGCTTATGCTATAGGTTCAGCTCCACTATTTAGTGAGGACGATCTACTAGAGGACAGATGGCATCTACTGGCCAAAAAGTGGAAGAGACATCCGCCGCTTCCTCTGCTAGGCAGAGGCAATTTTCTGTGGGGCAGTTTTCCATCAAGCATCTGGAGGATATTAACCTGGCCACATGCAAGATGTGTCGGCAATAGGTGAAGCGTGGCGAGGGTCCCAATGTTGGCACCACGGTCCTGCATCAACAAATGCAGCGTCACCATGATGCGGCCTGGGAGAACCATGGCTCCGATGTGGTTGTCCAGCCTGCTGCATCACCCAGTGGCATGCCACTCTCTCTTTCAGCCAGCCAAGGCTCCACTACCTAAGCCGAAGGGAGCTGTGTGTCATATCCATCTTCAGACACTCCAGATACTCCTGCTCCTCCTACTTCAATTCAGTCATTCTGCCTGCAATCCATCGGCAAAGCCATGTCCAAGAGACAACAGTATGCGCCCACTCATCCAACAGCGCAGAAACTGAATGTGCTCCTGTCCAAGTTGCTGGTGCTACATTCCCTCCCTTTTCAAGTGGTGGACTCTGCACCTTTCAGAGAGCTGATGGCTTGTGCCGAGCCGAGGTGGAGAGTACCAAGCCGTCATATAATTGCGAAGAAGATAGTACCAGCCCTGCGCCCTGCACAATTTTGTAGAACAGAAGGTGGGCCAGTCCTTGAGCCTGCCGGTGTGTACCAAAATGCACAGCAGTGCCGATGTGTGGAGCTGTAATTACAGTCAGGGACAATACATGTCTTTTATGGCCCACTGGGTGAATATAGTTCCTGCACAGCCACAACAGCAACTTGGACAGGTCACGCCACTTCCGCCTCCACGCTCTCAGGCCATTGGTCCTTTAACAGTGTGCGACTTCGCCTCCTTATTCTCCACCTTGTCCTCAGCCTCCACTGCACGGACATGTCTCAGTGTCCCTCTAGGATACCATGTGTGCAGGGCACGGCGGTGTCATTCTGTTCTTCACATGGTTTGCCTTGGCAAACGGAGTCAAACAGGGGAGCAACTGCTAAAACTCATTCATCAAGAAATCAAATCATGGGAACCATGATGACCGACAATGGGAAGAACATCCTGTCTGCGCTGTGGCAAGAAAGCCTGAGACATGCACCCTGCATGGCACACGTGTTCAATCTGGTTGTCAAGCGGTTCCTGAAGTGTTCCCTCCCCCCCCCCCCATCTGCAAGACATCCTAACAATGGGAAGGAAACTTTGCAGGCACTTCAGTCACTCGTACATCAAAAAGAACACCCTCCTTGAGCTGCAGCGTCAGAAGGGCATCCCCCAGCATAGTCTGATTTGCGACGTTTCCCCAAGTTGGAATTCCACCCTCCATATGTTGGACCAACTATAAGAAAACAGAAAAGCCATCACCTATTTTTTGATGATCCAAGCAGATAGGGGGAATCCCCTGTTTGACTTCAATGTCAACCAGTGGCAGCTCATACGTAACAACTGCAATTTGTTCAGGCCCTTTGAGGAAGCCACATTATTAGTCAATCAACAGGATTACGGGATGAACAACGTCATTCCAATGCTTCATCTACTACAACACTTGTTGGAAAAAATGGCTGGTCAGGGCACTGGAGATGTGGTGCCTACATCTTACGGCCACATGATCCCTCTGGGGGCTAAACTGAAGGAGGAGGGGGAGGGGAACAGTGGAGCACAGTTTAGGTTTCGCGAGATGAGCGTTTTTCTAGTCATCTGACAGGAGAGGAGAAGCAGCTAGAGGAGCTAGAGGGTTATGAGGAAGGCGAGACAGAGGACCCAGACACACTGTGGTGGTATGCAGTGGAGATGGAGACAGGGAGTCCCTCTGAGTCATTTGCAGAAATGGCACAATACATGCTCACTTGCTTGTGTAGTGACCGCCGAATTGTCACCATTTGGCAGCAGGATTACTTCTGGCTCTCCACCTTATCAGACTCTCTCTACCGACACAAAATAGGGGCCATTTTCACAGCCACTGAGAGGGAGGACAAACTGACCTACTTCAGAGACATTCTAAGTAGTCAGTTTTCCATCCTCTCGCAGGTCTGACTCGGGGGCCCTCTGGGCTCACCTTCTGCTGCTGGGGAGGAGTGGGGTGGCAGGAGCAGTACCAGCTCCATCAGCAGCAGAATGAGTCTACAGTCGCTGATAAGTAGCTTTCTTCACCCGCATAGTGAAGCAACTCATCAGCAGCAGGTAGACCTGGAGCAGGACCTGAACCAGCAGGTGGTGGCATACCTTGACATATACATGCCAAAGCACCTTAACCCCTTCCCGCTATTGGACGTATGCATACGTCCAGGCGAACTACACGTTCGCGCAAATGGACGTAGGCATACGTCCAAGCGATCTCCTGCTCTGCCGCGGGCAGCGCAGGAGATCGCGGGTGGCACTCAGCTGTTAATCACAGCCGGAGTCCCACCGCAGCTGCCAGGGCCGCGATCGCGCTGGTCCCGGCAGCATTAACCCCATAGATGCCGTGATCAGTTCTGATCACGGCATCTACGGTGTTTGCAGGGGGAGCGCTCTGCCCCTGCCCATCAACGGCGGCACCGCGATAAAATAAGGGGGATCAGGGGTGTCCAAGACACCCTCGATCCCCCTTGAAGAGATAGGAGTGAGGTGGCAGGGTTGCCACCCCTCCTATCCCTGCTATTGATCGGCGGAGCGGGCGACCGATAGCAGACTGGGGGTGGGGGGGTTAAAGTTCGGTTCCACCCGCTAGGCCCACCCATTGGTGTCCGGGCACAGCGGGGGGAACCGTGTAATAGCGGAGCGGCAGTCACTTACCCGGCGGTGGCTGTGATCATGGCGGCGGTGGAGGTGAGTATGGCGCCGCGTGTCCGGGAGTCTGTTGCCTAGCAACATCTGCAGGGCGACAGTTTAGAGAGTGGTCTCTAAACTGTGGCCCTCCAGATGTTGCAAAACTACAACTCCCACCATGCCTTGACAGCTGTTTGCTGTGTTGGCATGCTGGGAGTTGTAGTTATGCAAGATTTAGAGGGGTTCAGGCTAGAGATCACTGACAGTGGTCTCTAAACTGTAGCCCTCCAGATGTTACAAAACTACAACTCCCAGCATGCCCAGACAGTAGTTTGCTGTCTTAGCATGCTGAGATTTGTAGTTTTGCAACATCTGGAGGGCCACTGTTTAGAGACCACTGTCAGTGATCTCTAGCCTGAACCCCTCTAAATCTTGCAAAACTACAACTCCCAGCATTCAGGAACAGCAAATGGCTGTCTCGGCATGCTGGGAGTTGTACTTGCGTGCCTCCAGCTGTTGCATAACTACATCTCCCAGCATTCCCTTTGGCAATCAGTACATGCTGAGAGTTGTAGTTCTGCAACAGCTGGAGGCACACTGGTTGGGAAATACCGAGTTAGGTAATAGGTTCTATTACCTAACTCAGTATTTTCCAACCAGTGTGCCTCCAGCTGTTGCAAAACTACAACTCCCAGCATGCACGTTCTGTCAGTGCAAGCTGGGAGTTGTAGTTTTGCCCCCCCCCCTCCCATGTGAATGTACAGGTTACATTCACACTGGCGGCGGATTACAGTGAGTTCCCCGCTTCAAGTTTGAGCTGCAGCCGCAGCTCAAACTGCTAGCGGGAGACTCAGTGTAATCCGCCGTCAGTGTGAATGTAACCTAAAAACACTACACTAACATAAAATAAAGAGTAAAACACTACATATACACACGTACACTGCCCCCCCCCACCACCACCCCCCCTTCCCCCCCCAATAAAAATGAAAAACGTATCCTACAGCAGTGTTTCCAAAACGGAGCCTCCAGCTGTTGCAAAACAAAAACTCCCAGCATTTCCGGACAGCCATTGACTGTCCAAGCATGCTGGGAGTTTAGCAACAGCTGGAGACACCCTGTTTGGGAATCACTGGTGTAGAATACCCCTATGTCCACCCCTATGCAAATCCCTAATTTAGGCCTCAAATGCGCATGGCGCTCTCACTTTGGAGCCCTGTCGTACTTCAAGGCAACAGAATAGGGTCACATATGGGGTATCGCCGTACTCGGGAGAAATTGCCTAACAAATTTGGGGGGCTTTTTCTCCTTTTACCCCTTATGAAAAGGTAAAGTTGGGGTCAACACCAGCATGTTAGTGTAAAAAAAAACATTTTTGTACACAAACATACTGGTGTTGCCCCATACTTTAAAATTTCACAAGTGGTAAAAAAAAAAAAAGCCTCCAAAATTTGTTACGCAATTTCTCCTGAGTACGGAGATACCCCATATGTGGGCGCAAAGTGTTCTGGGGATGCACAACAAGGCTCAGAAGGGAGAGTGCACCATGTAAATTTGAGGTCTAAATTGGTGATTTGCACAGGGGTGGCTGATTTTACAGCGGTTCTGACATAAGTGCAAAACAATAAATACCCATATGTGACCCCATTTTGGAAACTACACCCCTCACGGAATGTAATAAGGGGTACAGTGAGCATTTACACCCCACAGGTGTCTGACAGATCTTTGAAACAGGGGTCTGTGAAAATTAAAAATACATTTTTTAATTTGCACAGCCCACTGTTCCAAAGATCCGTCAAATGCCAGTGAGGTGTAAATTCTCCCTGCACCCATTATTACCTTCCGTGAGGGGTGTAGTTTTAAAAATGGGGTCACATGTGGGGGGGTCCACTGTTCTGGCACCAGGGGGGGCTTTGGAAATGCACATGGCCAAATTCTCTCTCCAAAAGCTCAATGATGCTCCTTCTCTTCTGAGCATTGTAGTTCGTCCCCAGTGCACTTCACGTCCACTTATGGGGTATTTCCATACTCAGAAGAGATGGGGTTACAAATTTTGGGGGGTATTTTCTGCTATTATCCCTTGTAAAAATGTAAAATTTGGGGGAAAACAAGCATTTTAGTGTAAAAAAAAAATGTTTTTTACATATGCAAAAGTCGTAAAACACCTGTGGGGTATTAAGGTTCACTTTACCCCTTGTTACGTTCCCCAAGGGGTCTAGTTTCCAAAATGGTATGTCATGTGTTTTTTTTTTCTGTCCTGGCACCATAGGGGCTTCCTAAATGCGGCATGCCCCCTGAGCAAAATTTGCTTCCAAAAAGCCAAATGTGACTCCTTCTCTTCTGAGACCTGTAGTGCGCCAGCAGAGCACTTTTCATCCCCATATTGGGTGTTTTCTGAATCGGGAGAAATTGGGCTTCAAATTTTGGGGGGTATTTTTTGCTATTATCTTTTTTAAAAATGTAAAATTTTTGCTAAACCAAGCATTTTTGGTAAAAAAAAAACATTTTTTTTACATATGCAAAAGTAGTGAAACACCTGTGGGGTATTAAGGTTCACTTTATCCCTTGTTACGTTCCTCAAGGGGTCTAGTTTCCAAAATGGTATGCCATGTGTTTTTTTTTTTGCTGTCCTGGCACCATAGGGGCTTCCTACTTTCTGCATGCCCCCCGAGCAAAATTTGCTCTCAAAAAGCCAAATATGACTCCTTCTCTTCTGAGCATTGTAGTTCGCTCGTAGTGCACTAAAGGTCAACTTATGGGGTATCTCCATACTCAGAAGAGATGGGGTTACAAATTTTGGGGGGTATTTTCTGCTCTTAACCCTTGCAAAAATGTGAAATTTGGGGGGAAACACACATTTTAGTGACATTTTATTTATTTATTTTTTACATATGCAAAAGTCATGAAACACCTGTGGGGTATTAAGGCTCACTTAATTCCTTGTTACGTTCCCCAAGGGGTCTAGTTTCCAAAATGGTATGCCATGTGTTTTTTTTTTTTGCTGTTTTGGCACCATAGGGGCTTCCTAAATGCAACATGCCCCCCAAAAACCATTTCAGAAAAACGTACTCTCCAAAATCCCCTTGTCGCTCCTTCGCTTCTGAGCCCTCTACTGCGCCCGCCGAACAATTTACATACAGACATATGAGGTATGTGCTTACTCGAGAGAAATTGGGCTACAAATTCAAGTATAAATTTTATCCTTTTACCCCTTGTAAACATTCAAAAATTGGGTCTACAAGAACATGCAAGTGTAAAAAATGAAGATTTTGAATTTTCTCCTTCACTTTGCTGCTTTTCCTGTGAAACACCTAAAGGGTTAAAACACTTACTGAATGTCATTTTGAATACTTTGGGGGTGCAGTTTTTGTAATGGAGTCATTTATGGGGTATTTCTAATATGAAGACCCTTCAAATCCACTTCAAACCTGAACTGGTCCATGAAAAATAGCGAGTTTGAAAATTTTGTGAAAAATTGTAAAATTGCTGCTGAACTTTGAAGCCCTCTGGTGTCTTCCAAAAGTAAAAACACGTAAATTTTATAATGCAAACATAAAGTAGACATTTTGTATATGTGAATCCAAAAAAAAATATTTGGAATATCCATTTTCCTTACAAGCAGAGAGCTTCAAAGTTAGAAAAATGCAAAATTTTCAATTTTTTCATCAAATTTGGGGATTTTTCACCAAGAAAGGATGCAAGTTACCACAAAAATTTACCACTATGTTAAAGTAGAATATGTCACGAAAAAACTATCTCGGAATCAGATTGATAAGTAAAAGCATTCCAGAGTTATTAATGTTTAAAGTGACAGTGGTCAGATGTGCAAAAAAGGGCTGCGTCCTAGAGGTGAAAATGGGCTGTGTCCTTAAGGGGTTAAAGATCTGCTGGACTTCTGGGCAGCCAAACTTGATTTGTGGCCGCAACTAGCAGAGTTTGCCTTTGAAAAGCTGTCCTGTCCTGTTCTTTTACCCCCACCGGTTACAATTGGACAAAACGTTGTTCCTTTCCACCTTTTAGAGATATTGCATCATATCAATACGTGGTGGTGTAGGTGGCACATTGTGTTTTTTGCACACCTTTCCTTATGATTGTTTAAAAAAAAAAGATTTGGGGTCCATATATTTTATCCTAAGCATGTTATTAAAAGTTAAGTTTTACGTAATCCATATCCTCAATATAGACTTGTGCACACTAACACTTTTGCAAAAGAGACTGTTTTCTTCTGCCTACCTGCTACTATTCTGATACTGCCACCCGCCTGATGCCACACATCTGATGCCAAGTTCTCCTTTTTTCAACCACCTTCGTCACTGGGTATTGGTATTGCCACCCACCGCACCACTCTGTCACGGGTCACTTTCAAGACTCCTGATGCTGCTGCTGCCCCCTCCAGGCTGTCTCATTCTGCCACCATATGTTCTCCTCATGCTGATTCCAGCTCCAAGCTGTCTCAAACTGCCACCGTTTGTTCTCCTCACGCTGATGCCAGCTCCAAGCTGTGTCATTCAGCCACAATATGTTCTCTTCTTGCTGCCGCAAACTCCAGGCTGTGTAATTCAGCCACTATATGCTGCCGACAACTCCAGGCTTTGCCATTCAGCCACTATGTGGTCTCCTAATGCTGCTGCCGCCAACTCCAGGCTGTGTCATTCAGCCACTATATGTTCTCCTAATGCTGCCGCCACCTCCATGCTGTGTCATTCAGCCACTATATGGTCTTCTCATGCTGCCGCCACCTCCACGCTGTGTCATTCGGCCACTATACGGTCTCCTCATGCTTCCGCCACCTCCAGGCTGTGTGATTTAGCCACCATATGTTCTCATGCTGCCGCAAACTACAGACTGTGTCAATCAGCCACTATATGCTGCCACCAACTCCAGGCGCTATCTTTCAGCCACTATATGGTCTCCTCATGCTGCCACCACCTCTACGCTGTGTCATTCAGGCACTATATGGTCTCTGCATGCTGCCCCCACCTCGACGCTGTGTCGTTCAGCCACTCTTTAGTCTCCTCATGCTTCTGCCACCCCCAGGCTGTGTCATTCAGCAACTACATGTTCTCCTCCTGCTGCCGCCAACACCAGGCTGTGTCATTCAGCCAATATGTGGTCTCCTCATGCTGCCGCAAACTATAGGCTGTGTAATTCAACTACTATATGTTTTCTTCATGCTGCCACCACCTCCACGTTGTGTCATTCAGCCACTATAAGTTTCCCTCATGCTGTCGCCACCTCCACGCTGTTTCATTCATCCAATACATGGTCTCCTCATGCTTCCACCACCTCCAGGTTGGGTCATTCAGCCACTATATGGTCTTCTCCTGCTATCGCCACTTTCACTCTGTGTCATTCAGCCATTATATGGTCTCCTCATGCTTCCAACTCCTCCAGGCTGTGTCATTCAGCCACTATATGTTCTCCTCATGCTGCCGCAAACTCCAGGCTGTCATTCAGCCACTATATGCTGCCGCCATCTCCACACTGTTTCATTCAGCCACTATATGTTCTCCTCATGCTGCCGCAAACTCCAAACTGTGTCATTCAGCCACTATATGTTCTCCTTATGCTGCCGCTAACTCCAGGCTGTGTCATACAGTGTCTATATGTTCTCCTCATGCTTCTGCAAACTCCAGACTGTGTCATTCAGCCACTGTATGTTCTCTTTATACTGCGGCCATCTCCTTGCTGTGTCATTCGGCCACTATATGGTCTCCTCATGCTTCTGGCACCTCCAGGCTGTGTCATTCAGCCACTATATGTTCTCCTCATGCTGCCACCACCTCCATGCTGTATCATTCGTCCACTATATGATCTCTTCATGCATCTGCCACCTTCAGGCTGTGTCATTCAGCCACTATATGTTCTCCTCATGTTGCCGCCACCTCCATGTTGTGTCATTCAGCCACTCAATGGTCTCCTCATGCTTCTGCCACATCCAGGCTGTGTCATTCAGCAACTATATGTTCACCTCCTGCTGCCGCCAACATCAGGTTGTGTCATTCTGCCACTATGTGGTCTCCTCATGCTGCTGCCAACTATAGGCTGTGTCAGTCATATACTATATGTTCTCCTCATGCTGCCGCCACCTCCACGTTTTCATTCAGCTACTATAAGGTCTTCTCATGCTGCCACCACCTCCACGCTGTGTCATTCAGCCACTATATGGTCTCGTCATGCTTCCGCTACCTCCAGGCTGTGTTATTCAGCCACTATATGTTCTTCTCATGCTGCCGCCAATTCAACGCTGTGTCATTCAGCCACTATATGGTCTCCTCTTGCTGCCGCAAACTCCAGGCTGTGTCATTCAGCCACTATATGCTGCCGCAAACTCCAGGCTGTGTCATTCAGCCACTATGTGGACTCCTCATGCTGCGGCCACCTCCACACTATGTCATTCAGCCACTCTATGGTCTTCTCATGCTTCTGCGACCTCCAGTCTGTGTTATTCAGCAACTATATGTTCTCCTCCTTCTGCTGCCAACACCAGGCTGTGTCATTCAGCCACTATATGGTCCCCTCATGCTGCCGCCAACTCCAGGCTGTGTCATTCAACCACTATATGTTCTCCTCATGCTGCCGCCACCTCCACACTATGTCATTCAGCCGCTATATGTTCTCCTCATGATGCCGCCAACTCTAGGCTGTGTAATTCAGCCACTATATGTTCTCCTCATGCTGCTGCCAACTCCAAGCTCTGTCATTCAGCCACTATATGTTCTCCTCATGATGCGGCCACCTGCACGCTGTGTCATTCAGCCACTATAAGGTCTCCTCATGCTGCCTCCACCTCCACGCTGTGTCATTCAGCCACTGTATGGTCTCCTCATGCTGCTGCCACCTCCAGGCTGTGTCATTCAGCCATTATACGTGCTCCTCATGCTGCCGCATACTCCAGACTGTGTCATTCAGCCATTATATGTGCTCCTCATGCTGCCGCATATTCCAGACTGTGTCATTCAGCCACTATATGTTCTCCTCATGATGCCGCCAACTCCAGGCTGTGTAATTCGGCCACTATATGTTCTCCTCATGCTGCCGCAAACTCCAGACTGTCATTCAGCCACTCTATGATCTCCTCATGCTGCCGCCACCTCCCTGCTGTGTCATTCAGGCTCTATATTGTCTCCTCATGCTGCCGCCAACTCCAATCTGTGTAATTCAGCCACTATATGGTCTCCTCATGCTGCCGCCAACTCCAAGCTATGTCATTCAGCCACTATTTGTTCTCTTCATGCTGCCGCCACCTCCATGCTGTGTCATTCAGCCACTATATGTTCTCCTCATGCTGCCGCCACCTGCACGCTTTGTCATTTAGCCACTATAATGTCTTTTCATGCGGCCTCCACCTCCAAGCTGTGTCATTCAGGCACTATATGTTCTCCTCATGCTACCGCCACCTCCACACTGTGTCCTTCAGCCACTATATGGTCTCCTCATGCTTCCGCCCCCTTCAGGCTGTGTCATTCAGCCTCTATATGTTCTCCTTAGGCTGCCACCAACTTCACACTGTGCCAGTCAGCCACTATATGTTCTCCTCAGTCTGCCGCCACCTCCACGCTGTGTCATTCGGCCACTATATGGTCTCTTCATGCTTCTGACACCTCCAGGCTGTGTCATTCAGACACTATTTGTTCTCCTCATGCTGCCGCAAACTCCAGACTGTGTCATTCGACCCCTATATGTTCTCATCATGCTGCCGCAAACTCCAGACTGTGTCATTCAGCCACTATTTGTTCTCCTCATGCTGACGCCAACTCCAGGCTGTCATTCAGCCACTATATATTCTCCTTATGATGCCGCCAACTCTAGGCTGTGTCATTCAGTCACTGTATGTTCTCCTTATGCTGCCGCAAACTCCAGACTGTGTCAATCAGCCACTATATGTTTTCTTCATGCTGACGCCAACTCCAGGCTGTCATTCAGCCACTATATGTTCTCCTCATGCTGCCGCCACCGCCACGCTGTGTCATTCGGCTGCTATATGGTCTCCTCATGCTACTGCCACCTCCAGGCTGTGTCATTCAGCCACTATATGGTCTCCTCATGCTTCTGCCACCTCCAGGCTGTGTCATTTAGCCATTATATGTGCTCCTCATGCTGCCGCATACTCCAGACTGAGTCATTCAGCCACTATATGTTCTCCTCATGCTGCCGCCAACTCCAAGCTCTGTCATTCAGCCACTATATGTTCTCCTCATGATGCCACCAACTCTAGGCTGTGTAATTCAGCCACTATATGTTCTCCTCATGCTGCCGCAAACTCCAGACTGTGTCATTCAGCCACTATATGTTCTCCTCATGCTGCTGCCAACTCCAGGCTGTGTCATTCAGCCACTATATGTTCTCCTCATGCTGCCGCCACCTCCACACTGCGTCATTCAGCCACTATATGGTTTCCTCATGCTTCTTCCACCTCCAGGCTTTGTCAATCACGATATGTTCTCCTCATGCTGCCTCAAACTCCGAACTGTGTCATTCAGCCACTATATGTTCTCCTCATGCTGCTGCCAACTCCAGGCTGTGTCATTCAGTCACTCTATGGTCTTCTCATGCTTCTGCGACCTCCAGTCTGTGTTATTCAACAACTATATGTTCTCCTCATGCTGCCGCAAACTCCGGACTGTGTCATTCAGCCACTATATGTTCTCCTCATGCTGCCACCCAACTCCAGGCTGTGTCATTCAGTCACTATATGTTCTCCTCATGCTGCTGCCACCTCCACGCTTTGTCATTCAGCCACTATATGGTCTCCTCATAATGATGCCACGTCTAGGCTCTGTCATTGTGCCGCTCTGCGACAGTGATTCCAATAGTGACACCTCTGATTGCATGTCATACTGAATAGCAGTATTATTACACGAACCCAGCACACACCCTATGCGTGTTACAGCAAGGCAAAGTGTTCTACACCCCTATTTAGGCACTCTGTAGGCTGGAAATGGCCATTTTAAATTCGCTAATAAATTCGGACCGAATAACATTTTTGGGGAAATTTGTTGAATCGGCCGAATCAAATTCGTTCATCTCTAGTATTCATCTTTTTTAAATATCATTTTGTTGACTAACTGTAGGGCTCGTTAAAACATGCTGGAAGATCTTTATATTAAATACTAGCTGAGTACCCAGCATTGCCCGTTTTTTCCTTCCTAATCCTTTTTGGGGAGGAAAATAAACAAAGGAGGAAGCTTTTGACTTCATATGCAGTCCTTATATATTGTTGTCATATCCCAACCCCACATCCCGACCTCCTATCCCGACCTCCTATCTCGACCTCCTGTCCCGACCTCCTATACCGTCCTCCTATCCCATCCTCCTATCCCGCCCTCCTATCCCGATCTCCTATCTTGACCTCCTGTCCCGACCTCCTATACCGTCCTCCTATCCCATCCTCCTATCCCGCCCTCCTATCTCGACCTCCTAACCCGACCTCCTATCCCGTCCTCCAATCTCGAGCTCCTATCCCGACCTCCTATCCTGACCTCCTATCCCGACCTCCTATCCCGACCTCCTATCCCGTCCTCCTATCTCGACCTCCTATCTCAACCTCCTATCCCGTCCTCCTATCCTGACCTCCTATCCCGACCTCCTTTCCCGTCCTCATATCTCGACCTCCTATCTTGACCTCCTATCCCATCCTCCTATGTCAACCTCCTATCCTGACCTCCTATCCAGACCTCCTATCCCGTCCTCCTATCCCGACCTCCTTTCCCGTCCTCATATCTATACCTCCTATCTTGACCTCCTATCCTGTCCCCCTATCTCGACCTCCTATCCCAACTTCCAATCCAGACCTCTTATCCCGTCCTCTTATCTTGTCCTCCTATCCCGACCTCCTATCCTGACATCCTATCCCGACCTCCTATCTCGACCTCCTATCCCGACCTCCTATCCAGACCTCCTATCCCGTCCTCATATCTCGACCTCCTATCTTGACCTCCTATCACGTCATCCTATCTCAACCTCTTATCCCAACCTCCTATCCAGACCTCCTATCCGATCCTCATATTCCGTCCTCCTATCTTGTCCTCCTATCCCGACCTCCTATCCCGACATCCTATCCCGACATCCTACCCGACCTCCTATCCCGACCTCATATCTCGTCCTCATATCCCGTCCTCCTATCCCGACCTCCCATCCCATCCTCATATCCCGACTCGTAATATGTATAACAGGTAATGAAATAACTCCAGCCTAACGGAAATTAGATGGGAACATACATTTCCCATTGATTTGCATGGGACTTTAAAAAAAAAAACCTGACCCTCACAAAAGGGGGTAGTTAAGGGTTAAATTAACTATCCTATATTTTAAGTGTACATATAAGTAACATGTGACCAAGTATTATCGAAATATCTCCAAACATTTGGAAGTTATGCAGTAACATATATTTCCCATTGACTTGCACGGGACTTTAAACATAAGCCCCGCCCCTGGCCAATGGGGGTGAGTAAGGGTTAAATTACCTATCCTATGTTTGTTGTTGACATATAAGAAACATGTGTGACAAGTTTCATGTTAATATCTTTAGCCGTTTGAAAGTTTTTGTGGAATATACATACATACATACAAACATACATACATAAATACACACACACACGTTGAGTTTTATACAGGGGTCAAGTCCAGGAAAAAAAGTGTGGGAACTCACCCAAGATTTTCACTCAAGGGCTGGTCCTGCTAATGGGAATGATGTTCCTGCTTTGGATAAAAGTGCAGGAACTTCGTTCCCATGCATTCCTGAAGGACTTCAGCCCTGGTTTTATATATATAGATTAGTAACCAAATATAGACTAAGAAGCCAAATCATTCTCTTTGTGAGTGGTAGCAACACATAGGTAAGGAATCTTACATACACTGCCCAAAAAAGTGAACACTAAGTTAACACATCCTAGATCTGTATCTCTTTACATAGTTGAATGTGCTGACAACAAAATCACAGAAAAATTATCAATGGAAGTCAAATTTATCAACCTATGGAGGTCTGGATATGGAGTCACACTCAAAATTAAAGTGGAAAACCACACTACAGGCTGATCCAACTTTGATGAAATGTCCTTAAAACAAGTCAAAATGAGGCTCAGCAGTGTGTGTGGCCTCCACGTGCCCGTATGACCTCCCTACAGTGCCTGGGCATGCTCCTGATGAGGTGGCAGATGGTCTCCTGAGTGATGTCCTCTCAGACCTGGACTAAAGCATCCGCCAACTCCTGGACAGTCTGTGGTGCAACATGGCTTTGGTGAATGGAGCGAGACATGATGTCCCAGATGTGCTCAATCGGATTCAGGTCTGGGGAACGAACGGGCCAGTACATAGCATCAATGCCTTCCTCTTTCAAGAACTGCTGACACACTCCAGCCACATGAGGTCTAGCATTGTCTTTCATTAGGAGGAACCCAGGGCCAACCGCACCAGCATATGGTCTCACAAGAGGTCTGAGGATCTCATCTCAGTATTAATGGCAGTCAGGCTACCTCTGGCAAGCACATGGATGCATGTGCTGCCCCCCAAAGAAATGCCACACCATAACTGACCCACCACCAAACGGGTCATGCTGGAGGATGTTGCAGGCAGCAAAATGTTCTCCATGGCGTCTCCAGAATCTGTGACGTCTGTAACGTGCTCATTGTGAACCTGCTTTCATCTGTGAAGAGCACAGGGCACCAGTGGCAAATTTGCCAATCTTGGTGTTCTATGGCAAATGCCAAACGTCCTGCACGGTGTTGGGCTGTAAGCACAAGCCCCACCTGTGGACGTCGGACCCTCATACCACCCTCATGGAGTCTGTTTCTGACTGTTTGAGTAGACACATGCACATTTGTGGCTTGCTGGAGGTCATTTTGCAGGGCTCTGGCAGTGCTCCTCCTGCTCCTCCTTGCACAAAGGTGGAGGTAGCAGTCCTGCTGCTGGGTTGTTGCCCTCCTACGGCCTCATCCACATCTACTGATGTACTGGCCTGTCTCCTTGTAGCACCTCCATGCTCTGGACACTATGCTGACAGACACAGCAAACCTTCTTGCTACAGCTCGCATTGATGTGTCATCCTGGATAAGCTGCAGTACCTGAGCCACTTGTGTGGGTTGTAGACTCTGTCTCATGCTACCACTAGAGTAAAGCACTGCCAACATTCAAAAGTGACCAAAATATCAGCCAGGAAGTTTATTTTTTACTGTTTTATCATTCTAGGTTAACATTGCTTTCACCTTTCTTGAAATTTTTCTTTTTGTCTAGAGAGAAAAACATGAAGCTACATACAGCATTGTGAGTTAGGGTACAGCAGTTCTATGTCAGAGACATAATGGGAAATGTAGAACGCATGGCTGCACATGAGACTACATTAAGGGCTCCATACCCGAGGGCAGACAGTCCATATGTAAGATAGAAATCAAAATAAGCGAACACAAGATCCTTTATATTATTCTTTACTTAAAGCTTATGGTCTGTTGCTTAGGTAAATAAAATCTATGCCTTTAATATCCTTTGGATATTTTCTGTAGATGCTAAATAGCCCACTCTTTATTTTAACATATAATGTGTCCAAACATACCCTGTGGCAGCTCCACTCCTAATACATACCACCCCATATGTTTTGTGCCATTCTCTAGACCACCTAAACATCATTATATACGCCTCATTCATTTTCTCAGAAGTTTCATTATGCTAAGCACTGAGGCGTTGTACCCACCAACTGATACAGCCATTTGCTTCATTATGCAAGCCATGTTTTTCTTACACATTCATTATGAACGAAACTGTGCCACCACACTTCATTATGCCAGCAACTATATACTTCATTATGCCATGTAGTGTTTCCTTCTGCCAGATACCATAATGCCTGCTTTCTACACATCTGCTAACACTAGTGGTCAGTGGCAGTGCACACACTGAGAGCAATCTACCTTCGTGATAGGCTTGTGTGCTAGATGCACAGCTTTAGACATCCCTTAGGTCCTGTAAGTATTGATACATAGAAGTTGTAAAGAGCAAAGAGCTAGCTTAGTATTTCTAAACTACACGTATGAAAATATGTTTGTTTAATGATAGCGTATAAATGATCTACTTTTTAAAAATCATTATGGGAACATCTCTATTCTCAACAGAAAAATTTAGCATTCGCAGATTTATTAAAAAATGAGAAAATGCAGATAGAAAGCAAAAGAAAGAAGAATATATTCTAGAATTCTTCATGCCAATTAACAATAAACACATTTGGGGGAATTTACCAGGCTTTAATTGTCATTTTCTTTTTTTTTTTCTCTTGCACATTGAGGCATGTTTATTAAGCCTTTTTGTGAGTTTTCACCATGTTCATCATTTTTAAATTTTGCCTAAAAAGGTTGTGGCTTTTTGAATTTTTAGATACATTTATTATATGTGTCTTTTTCACCTCATTTTGGGTGTTTCGCAATTAGAAGACATGGGGGGGGGGGATTTATCAAGCTGTTTAGACCTTTCCTTAAGTCTAAATTTGTGGCATGAAATGTCGTAGGCTGGTTCTTTGCGATTTTCCCTGCGACAATTCATCTAGAATGTTAAAGATATATTACCAATATAAATATATTACTTAATTGAGAGCACTATGTAGTGGTCAGTGGTCTGTCATGTAGGACTTTTGTCTCAGGTTTAGACAACTTGACCTTGATGTACATGAATCTTTTTCCTACTGTACTAACTATGTAAGATTATATAAGTAATAATGTTTTTACTTTTGGAAGACATCAGAGGGCTTCAAAGTTCAGCAGCAATTTTCTAATTTTTCACAAAATTTTCAAAATTGGAATTTTTCAGGGACCAGTTCAGTTTTGAAGGGGGTTTGAAGGGCCTTCATACTAGAAATACCCCATAAATTACCCCATTATAAAAACTGCACCCTTCAACGTATTCAAAATAACATTCAGAAAGTTTGTTAACTCTTTAGGTGTTTCACAAGAATAGCAGCAAACTGAAGGAGAAAATTCAAAATCTTCATTTTTTTACATCCACATGTTCTTGTAAACCCAGTTTTTGAATTTTTACAAGTGGTAGTAGGAGAAAAAGCCCCCCAAAATGTGTAACCCTGTTACGCCGAGCGCTCCGGGTCCCCGCTCCTCCCCGGAGCGCTCGCTTCACTCCCTCCGCTGCAGCGCTCCGGTCACGTCCTCTGACCCGGGGCGCTGCGATCCTGCTGCCAGCCGGGATGCGATTCGCGATGCGGGTAGCGCCCGCTCGCGATGCGCACCCCGGCTTCCCTACCTGACTCGCTCCCCGTCTGTTCTGTCCCGGCGCGCGCGGCCCCGCTCCCTAGGGCGCGCGCGCGCCGGGTCTCTGCGATTTAAAGGGCCACTGCGCCGCTGATTGGCGCAGTGGTTCCAATTAGGGTTTTCACCTGTGCACTTCCCTATATTACCTCACTTCCCTTGCACTCCCTTGCCGGATCTTGTTGCCTTAGTGCCAGTGAAAGCGTTCCTTGTGTGTTCCTTGCCTGTGTTTCCAGACCTTCTGCCGTTGCCCCTGACTACGATCCTTGCTGCCTGCCCCGACCTTCTGCTACGTCCGACCTTGCTTCTGCCTACTCCCTTGTACCGTGCCTATCTTCAGCAGCCAGAGAGGTGAGCCGTTGCTAGTGGATACGACCTGGTCACTACCGCCGCAGCAAGACCATCCCGCTTTGCGGCGGGCTCTGGTGAAAACCAGTAGTGGCTTAGAACCGGTCCACTAGCACGGTCCACGCCAATCCCTCTCTGGCACAGAGGGTCCACTACCTGCCAGCCGGCATCGTGACAGTAGATCCGGCCATGGATCCCGCTGAAGTTCCTCTGCCAGTTGTCGCTGACCTCACCACGGTGGTCGCCCAGCAGTCACAACAGATAGCGCAACAAGGCCAACAGCTGTCTCAACTGACCGTTATGCTACAACAGTTGCTACCACAGCTTCAGCAGTCATCTCCTCCGCCAGCTCCTGCACCTCCTCCGCAGCAAGTGGCCGCTCCTGGGATACGCTTATCCTTGCCAGATAAATTTGATGGGGACTCTAAGTTTTGCCGTGGCTTTCTCTCCCAATGTTCCCTGCATCTGGAGATGATGTCGGACCTGTTTCCCACTGAAAGGTCTAAGGTGGCTTTCGTAGTCAGTCTTCTGTCCGGAAAAGCCCTGTCATGGGCCACACCGCTCTGGGACCGCAATGACCCCGTCACTGCCTCTGTACACTCCTTCTTCTCGGAAATCCGAAGTGTCTTTGAGGAACCTGCCCGAGCCTCTTCTGCTGAGACTGCCCTGTTGAACCTGGTCCAGGGTAATTCTTCCGTTGGCGAGTACGCCGTACAATTCCGTACACTTGCTTCAGAATTGTCCTGGAATAATGAGGCCCTCTGCGCGACCTTCAAAAAAGGCCTATCCAGCAACATTAAAGATGTTCTGGCCGCACGAGAAATTCCTGCTAATCTACATGAACTTATTCACCTAGCCACTCGCATTGACATGCGTTTTTCTGAAAGGCGTCAGGAACTCCGCCAAGATATGGACTCTGTTCGCACGAGGCGTTTCGTCTCCTCGGCTCCTCTCTCCTCTGGTCCCCTGCAATCTGTTCCTGTGCCCCCCGCCGTGGAGGCTATGCAGGTCGACCGGTCTCGCCTGACACCCCAAGAGAGGACACGACGCCGTATGGAGAACCTCTGCCTGTACTGTGCTAGTACCGAACACTTCCTGAGGGATTGTCCTATCCGTCCTCCCCGCCTGGAAAGACGTACGCTGACTCCGCACAAAGGTGAGACAGTCCTTGATGTCTACTCTGCTTCTCCACGTCTTACTGTGCCTGTGCGGTTGTCTGCCTCTGCCTTCTCCTTCTCTACAGTGGCTTTCTTGGACTCTGGATCTGCAGGAAATTTTATTTTAGCCTCTCTCGTCAACAGGTTCAACATCCCAGTGACCGGTCTCGCCAGACCCCTCTACATCAATTGTGTAAATAATGAAAGATTGGACTGTACCATACGTTTCCGCACGGAGCCCCTTCTTATGAGCATCGGATCTCATCATGAGAGGATTGAACTTTTGGTCCTCCCCAATTGCACCTCGGAGATTCTCCTTGGACTTCCCTGGCTTCAACTTCATTCCCCAACCCTGGATTGGTCCACTGGGGAGATCAAGAGTTGGGGGTCCTCTTGTTCCAAGAACTGTCTAAAACCGGTTCCCAGTAACCCTTGCCGTAACTCTGTGGTTCCTCCAGTAACCGGTCTCCCTAAGGCCTATATGGACTTCGCGGATGTTTTCTGCAAAAAACAAGCTGAGACTCTACCTCCTCACAGGCCTTATGATTGCCCTATCGACCTCCTCCCGGGTACTACTCCACCCCGGGGCAGAATTTATCCTCTCTCTGCCCCAGAGACTCTTGCCATGTCCGAATACGTCCAGGAGAATCTAAAAAAGGGCTTTATCCGTAAATCCTCCTCTCCTGCCGGAGCCGGATTTTTCTTTGTGTCCAAAAAAGATGGCTCCCTACGTCCTTGCATTGACTACCGCGGTCTTAATAAAATCACGGTTAAGAACCGCTACCCCTTACCCCTCATCTCTGAACTCTTTGATCGCCTCCAAGGTGCCCACATCTTCACTAAATTGGACTTAAGAGGCGCCTATAACCTCATCCGCATCAGAGAGGGGGACGAGTGGAAAACGGCATTTAACACCAGAGATGGACACTTTGAGTATCTGGTCATGCCCTTTGGACTGTGTAATGCCCCTGCCGTCTTCCAAGACTTTGTCAATGAAATTTTTCGTGATCTATTATACTCCTGTGTTGTGGTATATCTGGACGATATCCTAATTTTTTCTGCCAATCTAGAAGAACACCGCCAGCATGTCCGTATGGTTCTTCAGAGACTTCGTGACAACCAACTCTATGCCAAAATTGAGAAATGTCTGTTTGAATGCCAATCTCTTCCTTTTCTAGGATATTTGGTCTCTGGCCAGGGACTACAGATGGATCCAGACAAACTCTCTGCCGTCTTAAATTGGCCACGCCCCTCCGGACTCCGTGCTATCCAACGCTTTTTGGGGTTCGCCAATTATTACAGGCAATTTATTCCACATTTTTCTACCATTGTGGCTCCTATCGTGGCTTTAACCAAGAAAAATGCTGATCCCAAGTCCTGGCCTCCTCAAGCAGAAGACTCCTTTAAACGACTCAAGTCTGCCTTTTCTTCGGCTCCCGTGCTCTCCAGACCTGACCCTTCCAAACCCTTCCTATTGGAGGTTGATGCCTCCTCAGTAGGAGCTGGAGCTGTTCTTCTACAAAAAAATCCTTCCGGGCATGCTGTCACTTGTGGTTTTTTCTCTAGGACCTTCTCTCCAGCGGAGAGGAACTACTCCATCGGGGATCGAGAGCTTCTAGCCATTAAATTAGCACTTGAGGAATGGAGGCATCTGCTGGAGGGATCAAGATTTCCTGTTATTATCTACACCGACCACAAGAACCTCTCCTACCTCCAGTCGGCCCAACGGCTGAATCCTCGCCAGGCCCGGTGGTCTCTGTTCTTTGCCCGATTTAATTTTGAGATTCACTTTCGTCCTGCCGATAAGAACATTAGGGCCGATGCTCTCTCTCGTTCCTCGGATGCCTCAGAAGTTGATCTCCCTCCGCAACACATCATTCCACCTGACTGCCTGATCTCCACTTCTCCTGCCTCCATCAGGCAGACTCCTCCAGGAAAGACCTTTGTTTCTCCACGCCAACGCCTCGGAATCCTCAAATGGGGTCACTCCTCCCATCTCGCAGGTCATGCGGGCATCAAGAAATCTGTGCAACTCATCTCCCGCTTCTATTGGTGGCCGACTCTGGAGACGGATGTTGGGGACTTTGTGCGAGCCTGCACTATCTGTGCCCGGGATAAGACTCCTCGCCAGAAGCCCGCTGGTTTTCTTCATCCTCTGCCTGTCCCCGAACAGCCTTGGTCTCTGATTGGTATGGATTTTATTACTGATTTACCCCCTTCCCGTGGCAACACCGTTATTTGGGTGGTCGTTGATCGATTCTCCAAAATGGCACATTTCATCCCTCTTCCTGGTCTTCCTTCTGCGCCTCAGTTGGCTAAACAATTTTTTGTACACATTTTTCGTCTTCACGGGTTGCCTACGCAGATTGTCTCGGATAGAGGGGTCCAATTCGTGTCTAAATTCTGGAGGGCTCTCTGTAAACAACTCAAGATTAAATTAAATTTTTCCTCTGCATATCATCCCCAGTCCAATGGACAAGTAGAAAGAATTAACCAGATCCTGGGTGATTATTTGCGACATTTTGTTTCCTCCCGCCAGGATGACTGGGCAGATCTCCTTCCATGGGCCGAATTTTCGTATAACTTCAGGGTCTCTGAATCTTCCTCCAAATCCCCATTTTTCGTGGTGTACGGCCGTCACCCTCTTCCCCCCCTCCCTACCCCCTTGCCCTCTGGTCTGCCCGCTGTGGATGAAATTTCTCGTGACCTTTCCATTATATGGAGAGAGACCCAAAATTCTCTTTTACAGGCTTCTTCACGCATGAAGAGGTTCGCGGATAAGAAGAGAAGAGCTCCCCCCGTTTTTTCCCCTGGAGACAAGGTATGGCTCTCCGCTAAATATGTCCGCTTCCGTGTCCCTAGCTACAAGTTGGGACCACGCTATCTTGGTCCTTTCAAAATTTTGTGTCAAATTAATCCTGTCTCTTATAAACTTCTTCTTCCTCCTTCTCTTCGTATCCCTAATGCCTTTCACGTCTCTCTTCTCAAACCACTCATCCTCAACCGTTTTTCTCCCAAATCTGTTCCTCCCACTCCTGTTTCCGGCTCCTCGGACGTCTTCTCGGTCAAGGAAATTTTGGCTGCCAAAAAGGTCAGAGGGAAAAATTTTTTTTTAGTTGACTGGGAGGGTTGTGGTCCTGAAGAGAGATCCTGGGAACCTGAGGACAACATCCTTGACAAAAGTCTGCTCCTCAGGTTCTCAGGCTCCAAGAAGAGGGGGAGACCCAAGGGGGGGGGTACTGTTACGCCGAGCGCTCCGGGTCCCCGCTCCTCCCCGGAGCGCTCGCTTCACTCCCTCCGCTGCAGCGCTCCGGTCACGTCCTCTGACCCGGGGCGCTGCGATCCTGCTGCCAGCCGGGATGCGATTCGCGATGCGGGTAGCGCCCGCTCGCGATGCGCACCCCGGCTTCCCTACCTGACTCGCTCCCCGTCTGTTCTGTCCCGGCGCGCGCGGCCCCGCTCCCTAGGGCGCGCGCGCGCCGGGTCTCTGCGATTTAAAGGGCCACTGCGCCGCTGATTGGCGCAGTGGTTCCAATTAGGGTTTTCACCTGTGCACTTCCCTATATTACCTCACTTCCCTTGCACTCCCTTGCCGGATCTTGTTGCCTTAGTGCCAGTGAAAGCGTTCCTTGTGTGTTCCTTGCCTGTGTTTCCAGACCTTCTGCCGTTGCCCCTGACTACGATCCTTGCTGCCTGCCCCGACCTTCTGCTACGTCCGACCTTGCTTCTGCCTACTCCCTTGTACCGTGCCTATCTTCAGCAGCCAGAGAGGTGAGCCGTTGCTAGTGGATACGACCTGGTCACTACCGCCGCAGCAAGACCATCCCGCTTTGCGGCGGGCTCTGGTGAAAACCAGTAGTGGCTTAGAACCGGTCCACTAGCACGGTCCACGCCAATCCCTCTCTGGCACAGAGGGTCCACTACCTGCCAGCCGGCATCGTGACAAACCCAATTTCTCTCGAGTAAGGAAATACCTCATATGTGTATGTGAAGTGTTCGGCATGCCCAGTAGAGGGCTCAGAAGGGAAGGAGCGACAATGGGATTTTGGAGAGTTAGTTTTTCTGAAATGGTTTTTGAGGGGCATGTCACATTTAGGAAGCCCCTATGGTGCCAGAATAGCAAAAAAAAAAAAAAAAAAAACACAAGGCATACTATTTTGGAAACTACACCCCTCAAGGCACGTAACAAGGGGTACAGTGAGTCTTAACACCCCACAGGTGTTTGACAACTTTTCGTTAAAGTCTGATGTGTAAATGAAAAATATTTTTTTTCACTAAAGTCGTTTTATATTACCAAATTTATAATTTTTACAAAGGGTAATGGGAGAAAGGCCCCCCAAAATTTGTAACCCCATCTCTTCTGAGTAAGGAAATACCCCATATGTGGATGTCAAGTGCTCTGCTGGTGCACTACAATGCTCAGAAGAGGAGGAGCGCCATTGAGCTTTTGGAGAGAGAATTTGTTTGGAATGGCATGGACTCAAGGAACAGGGACATAATACTCCCCCTTTATAAAGCATTGGTACGGCCTCACCTGGAATATGCTGTTCAGTTTTGGGCACCTGTCCATAAAAGGGACACTGCAGAGTTGGAAAGGGTGCAGAGACGCGCGACTAAACTAATATGGGGCATGGATCATCTTAGCAATGAGGAGCGATTAAAGAAGTTACAATTGTTTAGTCTTGAGAAGAGACGTTTAAGGGGGATATGATAAACGTATATAAGTATATTAATGGCCCATACAAAAAATATGGAGAAAAACTGTTCCAGGTTAAACCCCCCCAAAGAACGAGGGGGCACTCCCTCCGTCTGGAGAAGAAAAAGTTTAGTCTCAAGGGGCGACATGCCTTCTTTACCGCGAGGACTGTGAATTTATGGAACGGTCTACCTCAGAAACTGGTCACAGCAGGAACAATTAATAGCTTTAAAACAGGATTAGATACATTCCTGGAACAAAATAACATTAATGTTTATGAAGAAATATAAAATCCCATCCCTTCCCCAATATCGCGCCACACCCCTACCCCTTAATTCCCTGGTTGAACTTGATGGACATATGTCTTTTTTCGACCGTACTAACTATTTAACTATGTAACTATGGAATTCAGGGGCCATGTGCATTTACAAAGCCCCCTGTGATGCCAGATCAGTGGACTCCCCCACATGTGACCCCATTTAATTTAATAAGGGGTTCAGTGAGCATTTACACCCCACTGGCGTTTGACAGATCTTTGGAACAGTGGGCTGTGCAAATGAAAAATTCAATTTTTGAACAATGTCCGAGCAGCATGGGGAGACCATATAGTGGTTGAATGAAACAGCCTGAAGTTGGCGGCGGCATGAGGAGACCATATAGTGGCTTAATGACACAGCCTGGAGTTGGCGGCAGCATAAGGAGAACATATGGTGGCAGAATGAGACAGCCTGGAGCTGGCATGAGCATGAGGAGAACATATAGTGGCAGAATAAGACAACATGGAGATGGCATCAGCATGAGGAGAACATATGGTGGCAGAATGAAACAGCCTGGAGGTGGCAGCAGCATCAGGAGTCCTGAAAGTGACCCTGTGACAGAGTGGTCCGGTGGGTGGCAATACCAGTACCCGGTGACGAAGGTGGGTAAAAAAAGGAGAACTTGGCATCAGATTTGTGGCATCAGAGAGGTGGCAGATTCAGAATAGTAGCTGAGGCAGTTAGGCAGAAGAAAACAATCTCTTTTGTAAAGTTGTTAGTGTGCACAAGTAAGAATTGAGGATATGCATTATGTAAAACCTTACTTTTAATAATATGCTTAGAATAAAATATATGTATCCAAAATGTTTTTTTAAATCAAACAAAAGGAAAGGTGTGCAAAAAAACACCATGTACCACCTACACTACAAGTATTGATGTAATGCAAATACCTCTAAAAAGTGGAAGGGAACAATGTATGGTCCATTGTAACTGGTGGGGGTAAAAACTTCCCCTGTAAGGCCCTACTCTCGCCCTAATAATTCCCTTCTTGGCAAGTGTTACGCACCCTAAAAAGGGTTGCCTCACACAGGAAACTCTCTCTATTTCCACCTAAAAACCAGTATTTGGCAGTATTTGTAGGGGGAACTAGGGAGAGGTTCCTGTGTGGGGCAACCCTTTTTAGGGTGAGTAACACTTGCCAAGAAGGGAATTAATAATGCAAGGGTAGGGCCTTACAGAGGAAGTTTTTACCCCCACGGGTTACAATGGACCATACGTTGTTCCCTTCCACCTTTTAGAGGTCTTTGCATCACATCAATACTTGGTGGTCTAGGTGGCACATGGTATTTTTAGCACACTTTTCCTTTTGTTTGATTTAAAAAAAAAAATTCATACGTATATTTTATCCTAAGAAAAGTTATGTTTTGGCTAATGCATATCCTCAATACTTACCTGTGGTCTGATGGCGAGGAATGTTTGTAACTAGGGAGCAGCACTTTAAACATGTTTTGTACTATACATATTTATGAAGTGTTGGTGTGGCACCATGGTCAATCTACTCTGGTGCATCAGGCATTTGTGGGTGGAAATCCTGGCTGATCCATGCCTGATTCATCTTCAAAAAGGTCAGTCTCTCCACATTTTTCATGGACAGAGGAGTACTCCTCAGGGCACTAAACAACTGCTCTGATGGCACACTACTGGCCGGGCAGGACAGCTTTTCCAGGGCAAACTCTGCTAGTTGTGGCGACAAATCAATTTTGGCTGGCCAGCAGTCAGGCTGCTGCTGATGGAGCTGGTACTGCTCCCGCTACCCCACCCATCCCCAGCAGCCATGGCAGTGGAAGGTGAGTGCAGAGGGCCCAACTGTGTCAGACCTGTGAGAGGATGGATGATGGCGAAGATAGGCATCTGCCAACTGATTACATAGGATGTCTCTGTAGTAGGTCAGTTTGTCCTTTCTCTCAATAGTGGGGAAAAGGCCCCCATTTTGTGCCAGTAGCGAGGGTCCAATAAGGTGGAGAGCCAGAAGTCATCCCACTGCTGAATGCTGACAATTTGGTGGTCACTACGCAAGCAAGTGAGCATGCATCGAGCCATTTATGCAAGTGACTCGGAGGGACTCCCTGCGTCCATCTCAACTGCATACTGCGATGGTGTGTCTGTGTCCTTTGTGTCGCCTTCCTCATAACCCTCTAACTCCTCTAGCTGTTCCTGCTCCTCCTCTCCTGTCAAATGACTAGAAAAACTGCCCATCTTGCGAAACCTAAACTGTGCTCCACTGTGCCACTACCCCTCCTCCAGTTCAGCCCCCACATGGCTCATTTGGCCGGGAGATGTAGGGGCCATGTCTCCAGTGCCCTGGCCAGTCATCATTTCCAACTCGTGTGGTAGTAGATGAAGCAGTGGAATTACGTTGTTAATCTTGTTGACTGACTAATAATGTGGCTTCCTCAAAGGGCCTGAGCAAATGGCAGGTGTCACGTATTAGCTGCCACTGATTAACATTGAAGTCACACAGGGGAGTTCCCATATCTGCTTGGATCATCAAAAAATCGATGATGGCTTTTCTCTGTTCGTATAGTCTGTCCAACATATGGAGGGGGGAATTCCAACTTGTGGAAACTTCGCAAATCCAACTATGTTGGGGGGTGCCGTTCTGATGCTGCAGCTCAAGGATGGTGTGCTTTGCGGTGTACGAGTGACTTAAGTGCATGCAAAGTTTCCTTCCCATTGTTAAGATGTCTTGCAGAGGGTGAAGGGGGCACTTCAGGACCGCTTGACAACCAAATTGAACACGTGTGCCATGTAGGGCGCATGGCTCAGGCTTCCTTGTTGCAGTGCAGACAAGATGCTCTTCCCGTTGTCGGTCACCATGGTTCCCATTTCCAGTTTTCGTGGAGTAAGTCATGATTTGATTTCTTTATGAATGACTTTAAGCAGATCCCACCCAGTGTGACTCTGTTCCCCAAGGCAAACCATGTGAAGAACAGCGTGACACCGCCGTGCCCTGCACACATGGTATGCTAGAGGGGCACTGAGACTAGTCCTTGCAGCGGAGGCTGAGGAGACGGTGGAGGAGGAGGAGTCGCACACTGTCTTAGGACCAACAGCCTGAGAGCATGGAGGTGGAAGCGGCATGACGTGTTCAAGTTGCTGCTGTGGCTGTGCAGGAACCACATTCACCCAGTGGGCGTAAAGGACACGTATTGTCCCTGACCGTAGTTACAGCTCCACACTTCAGCATTGCTGTGAACTTTGGTACACACCAACAGGTTCAGGGACTGGCCCACCTTCTGTTCCACAAAATTGTGCAGGGCTGGTACTGCCTTCTTCGCAAAGAAATGACAGCTTGGGACTCTCCACCTCAGCTCGACACAAGCCATCAGTACACTGAAAGGTGCAGAGTCCACCACTTGAAAAGAGAGGGACTGCAGCACCAGCAACTTGGAGAGGAGCACATTCAGTTTATGCACCATTGGATGAGTGGGCGTATACTGTTGTCTCTTGGACATGGCTTTGCCGATGGATTGCTGGCGGAATGATTGACTCGAAGTAGGAGGAGCAGGAGCATCTGGAGTGACAGAAGATGGGTATGACACACAGCTCCCTTCGGATGAGGTGGTGGAGCCTTGGCTGGCTGAAACTGGGAGCGGCATGTAACTGGGTGATACAGCAGGCTGGACAGACCACATCGGAGAAACGGTTCTCCCAGGCCGCTTTATGGTGATGCTGCATATGTTGACGCAGGGCCGCAGTGCCAAAATTGGGACCCTGGCCACGCTTTACCTTCCGCCTACACATCTTGCAGGTGGCCATTTTAACCTCCTCCAGATGCTTGATGAAAAACTGCCACACCACCGAGTAGATGATTTTCCCAACAACAGTCCGCACTGATTGACTGCTACTGCTGCCGACTCCAGGAACCCCTATTCCACTACCTCCCGAGAAGGTAGGCTGCCGTGAAGCAGGTGGTCTACCCTGGACACGTTTGGCTCCAGATTTTTCACTTCTGCCACTCTGCTGACTGCCTACCAATACTACCACCTTGCTGGCTCAGCTGCTGCTTCACTGGCAACCTGTAACCCTCTTCTCTTGATGATGATGAAGCCACTTCTGCACCAGGCTCCCAAGTGCGATCGGCTTCATTATCATCGAGTTGTGTCTGTGCGTCATTGATGTCCTTTCAGGTTCCTCAACAGTGTCTGCTTCAGGAGCCTGAACGCTCGCAACACCACCTCCCATGCCACTCTCCTCGTCACTACTTGCCCGCCTAGTGGAGGAAGCAGCGGATGTCTCCTTCTCTTCTTGGATGGGTAGTAGCTGCTGACTGTCCTCACTAAATAGTGGAGCTGAACCTACAACATAAGATACTTCTGTGGGGCAGGGAACAGCATAGGACAGAGGCAATGGGAGGACAGGGACTGCTCCCGGGCGATGCCAACTAAAGGTTGTGTCTGAGGAACCCACCGACTGTTGACTGGGGGTGTCAGATGTCACTTGTGAGGAAGTGGAAGACCGTGTTAACCTTCCAGGCAGGTGCTCTGGTGTCCACAGAACAAGTCACAACCAGGTCATGGAGGTGAAATGAAGTTGCAAATTTATTGAAAATAAAACAAGAAATAATGTGTTTCAGATTGTACAAACCTCTTCTTCAGATTGAGGAAATTCATACAGTAACATGCACATCATGGCTTTTTATATGCACACTAATGGAAAAACAAAATGGTGGCCAGATCAAAGGTCAGAAGGGCATGAACAATTAAAACAGCAAGATACATGATAAAACATTGAAGGGTCGTCACCCAACTGCAGTATAAATGAGAGCATCAAGAATCATCTTAAAAAAATCATAAAACACTCCTATAACAGTTGTTATAATAGTGTATTCAGAAGAACATATTGAAATTCATCCGGGTGTAGATCAGAGAGAGGCTTGGTCCGCAATTACAGTAGGTGTTATTGTACGCTCCTCTGCTGATACAAAGAAAAACACATGTTATAGTTTGCAAACATAGCGGAGCAGGTAAAACTATTACTGTTATACAAACTATTACAGGAGTGTTTTTTGAGTTTTTTAAGATGATTCTTGATGCTCTTATTTATACTACAGTTGGGTGATCATGTATCATGTATCTTGCTGTTTTAATTGTTCATGTCCTTTTGACCTTTGATCTGGCCAGCATTTTGTTTTTCCATTGGTGTGCATAAAAAAAGCCATGATGTGCATGTTACTGTATGAATTTGCTCAATCTGAAGAAGGGGTTTGTACACCCTGAAACGCGTAAATTCTTGTTTTATTTTCAATAAATTTGTAACTTCAATTCACCTCCATGACCTGGCTGTGACTTGTTCTGTGGACACCTGAGCGCCTGCCTGGAAGGTCATCTTTCTTTTTTGCTGCAATTAATAAAACCAGTTTCTCCTGACACCTGTGGGCCTGCACAGGATCCTTCATCCACAATATCTCGTACGAGGTTACATGCGTATCTATTGATACACTCTAGGTGAGTGGCCATTTTATAGACTCTACATCTATCCCCACTTGCCGTGGGGCACACATTGTTTTATTAGGGTAACGCACAAGGCGCCTCCCTCTGGGCCTTTTTCCTTTTTCTATTATCACAGGTTATTATATCAGAGGCCTTTTGAAGAAGCAATCTGAATAGTTGCTATGGGCAACTGGTCATCTTTTCCTCTCTCTACAGGTTTTGATAGATCTCTGACATTGCCCCATGATGTTTTAAGCAATTATGATACAGATGAAGTTGTTTATTTGAGTCAATGAATCAAATAATTGCACATTTGGAAGCTTTTTTTAAAATAAAAACTACTGCGGGAGATGACAAGTTATAATCATAAATTTTTCATTCTGATCCTAAAAGGAGAAGTGAAGAACAATCTCAGAGATTTCAATGCAAGCCACTAGAGTTCCACGACCAAATTATTATGTAAAAAGATGTGATCTTAATTCAGATAAAAGCCAAACACAAGTATAATGTATTTCAAGGCTGTAAACTGCTTTTTCGAAGCTTAATAAAGTCATTAATATTAAACATTCTAATGTGTATGATTTAAAAAAAAGAGGGTGGGGGAACAGCGGAATGCACTGCACTAATATACAATCAGCTAGCGTAGACTACATTGCCAACTCCTGGATGGCTGCACCATTGATTGATATCCTGCCTACATAAGTTGTTGTGTCTTTGACATGACAACCCCAGGGAAGCACTCCCTATTGTAGGAGACAAGTCAATTACATACACCCTGTGAGAAGCTCTACTGGATTTTTTTCTAGATATGCAATTCAGACTATGAAGGCATTTTCCCTCTTATTTAATTACACACATTTGTAAATCTTGCAGCTAGACTTTTGGAAATGTATGTACGAACATTTATTTTTGGCAAAGAGACAGTGTGACAGACATCTTGTGTTCCACCTGTGTTCCAAATATTAGTCTTAGGACTGCTCTCTGTCTGTTAAAACCAGAACATATGAGATAGCTAATGGCAGCTCTAACTTTGCAGGGTAGGGATCTATGAAAACATAACACATGTTTAGCCCTGTGAGTGTGGTTTGTGTGAAGTTGTTGAATCAGCAGCTGTGGAGTGTATATGTAGCACAAGAATAAGAGTCCCTCAGTGGTACTGAACCTGCGTGTTTAAGATTAATACTGACCATTAATTCAAACCTTCCTACAGCTCCTCTTCCCCATATACTGTTGAATTGACTTGTTTAAATAGATTGCTTTGTCCGGTAGTGGCAAAAGTCCAGCAGAGAAAAATGTTGACTGTTCGTGCATAGATATTGTTGTCTGTAAAGGGGGTTACATAAGATGTTTGTGCATTCATTATAGCCTATGTTTGATCGATCATACTCCTTGTTGGGATGTTTATTACTAAATTATTTTACGGCTAAAAATGCATAGATCCCAAGGAAGAACATAATGTGTGTAAAAACTGGATACGCAGCAAGTTTGCTAAATGTGACACTATTTATCCAGCGTGTGAGTAATGGAGCAGTCAACGTTTGACTTTCTGCAGTGTGGAGATAAATTGAGGTGATATATTAAGAGTGCTGGGGAATAGCAAAATAGCCTATTCAATATGTCTAGTAAGGAACAACTAGCCCAGAAAGATGAAGGAAGGGAAAACGGTTAACAAAAAAAAAGAAGAAAAAAAGCCATAACAGATATATCAGTGGTAAATGGCCACAGGCATGGGCAGGGATTCCGAAACCTACTCCTTTGTCTTTTATCTTGGAGATCTCTGAACTTTTGAACTTCTGATGGTCTAAATGTTTACAAAGACTTCCATAGAGTTTAATTAAAAAGTTTTATGACAATTGGTTAACTGCTCCATTTGAAGTAAATCTAAAAATATTTAGCTGAGAGATCTGCTAAGGACTGGAAGGACATGATTCTCACAAAATATCATGGTTTCTATCCTGAAGAATTTTGGAAAAGGCTGATTGTCAGCTATGAGTGATAACAACAACTAACTGACCTAACCAAATAAACTATGGGGGACATTTATCAAAGTATTTAGACTAAGCATTGTTACATATTTATGATGTGTGAATGTCATACTTAGGCAAAAAAAAAAGTCGCAAACTCTTTAACCCCTTAAGGACCCGGGGTTTTTCCGTTTTTGCATTTTCGTTTTTTCCTCCTTACCTTTAAAAAATCATAACTCTTTCAATTTTGCACCTAAAAATCCATATGATGGCTTATTTTTTGTGCCACCAATTCTACTTTGTAATTACATCAGTCATTTTACCCAAAAATCTACGGCGAAATGAAAAAAGGCCCTTACCTGCCTCGGTGTCCGATCGACGAATGACAGCTCCATGCCTGAGATCCAGGCAGGAGCAGTCAAGCGCGGATAACGCTGATCACAGGCGTGTTTAAAAGAGGTCTGGATGCATTTTTGGAGAATAATAACATTACAGGTTATGTATATTAGAATTATAGGGACAGAACGTTGATCCAGGGATTTATTCTGACTCCCATACTTGGAGTCGGGAAGGAATTTTTACCTCTAGTATGAGGTTTTTTTGCCTTCCTCTGGATTATCTAAGTAGGGACTCATTAGGGTTAAAGGTTGAACTTGATGGACTCTGGTCTTTTTTCAACCTTATGAACTATGTTACTATGTTACTAGAGGTGCCAGACAGCAGACAGCGAAGCTTCATTATACTGGCAGTAGCATGTAAAAAAGGGAGGTGAGAGACAGTTTTTTTTTTAAACTTACAACCTCCCAGTACACGTTTTATATAAAAAAAAATTGAGTCAAAAATTTAAAAAACAGTGGGCGCTCCCTTGTCGTGTATCTCAACTTGGTGTGAACCCTCTACCACACCTAAGTGATATACTCAACTGTGGGGTGATATCACTATGAACCGCAGCTCATAGGAATAGCGGCTCACAGGGATCAATAGGCTTGTAGACAGGGTGGGTATAAATTGGGCTGCCGCACTCGGACCGGTTCTGCACTCTGTAAGTAGACCAGCATAGAAATGTGTATGCCAAGAAAAAAGGGCAGTCTTGGAGGCGCTGCTCAAGGGGTGGTCACAGATATATGGACTCAAGCCAGCACAGGACAATAATATTTAATGTTTTGGGCAAAGCAGACGATGAGCTTCAGCACAAAAAGTGCATTCCTGAGGTCCAAATAAACAGTGCTATAGAAACAAATATGAAGCTGTTCAAATACCTAATAAAATATATAACAATACATACAAAAAATATAGTAATGCTAAATGTAAAATGTACTCCAGCTTTGGATAAATTGTGTGAGTTTCCCAATGGACATATAAAAAAATCTGAGTAAAATGGTACCCCATAAAAAGGGGAAAAGGTGTTGGGTAGTAGATAAAGATCTACATGTATATCCATATGTTGGAAGATATGCTCATGATGAGGGAGGTACTGTTGCATACTGAGATTCTGAGATACTGAGATACTGGTTGCATTATACAGTTGGCATGTTAAAACCGCTTATAAAAGTATACATATAGATGTTGTAGGGTATAAAAAAAAAAAGAGCAAGAGTCCCATATGTGTAAAAAACAAATAGTTGCAGATACACCATATTAGAACAGGTAGTGTGTGTGTATACAAAATAATTATATTCAGGTTACAAACAGTAATATAAGTTATTATATATAACTGGGTTACAAATAATATATAGATCGTGGAATAAAATAGTAGTAATATATTGCCACCAGTTTGGATGGAGTGACTTGACAGCACAGTGTGTGACCAAAAAGAAAAAAAATAATGATGGTGGCATATTATGCAATGGTTCATCGTTGTTTGGTATTACATTATGAGCTCCAGCCGCACACGCTGGCCGTTAGCGCAAGGTCCCGTTACCTGCTGCTGCCGGCAGGGCTGTGATGCGCATCACGGGACACGCTTGCATGCGAATCCCAGCCCGTCCTTCACCTGGTGCTTCTCCTGCCCACGTCTCTGCCTCTCTGCTCCGGCGCGCGTGTCCCCATCCCCTAGGGCACGTGCGCCGGAGCTGTAAGATTTAAAGGGCCAGTGCGCCCATTATTGAAGTAACACCTGTGGCTCATTCCTGAGAGTTGGCATTCCTGAGAGTTGCCTTGCCGTGTATCATACCCTTTCTACTGACCACTTGCTACGTTCCTGACTACGCTACTGTGCCGCCAGCCCTGACCTTCTGCTATCCTGACCACAAGTTGCCTTATGCCACCTGTACCTCAAATCTTCTCAGCTGCCTGTGTGGTCGAGCCGTGCAAGGGATAGTGACCTGGGTGCCGCCTGCCGCAGCAAGTCCATCCCACTTTGCGGCAAGCTCTGGTGAAAGCCAGCGGAACCTTAGACTCTCTGGAACGGTCTGAGTCATCTACCTCATATTTACAGCAGATCCACTATCATCAGTGTTCCAGTCTACTGAAATGTGAGTGTTAAAGTTTGTCAGGGTAATAGACTTATACAGTTGAGCAACAAAGTATTTAGTCAGCCACCAATTGTGCAAGTTCTCCCACTTAAAAAGACGAGAGAGGCCTGTAATTTTCATCATAGGTACTGTATACCTCAACCATGAGAGACATAATGAGAAAAAAAATCCAAAAAATCACATTGTCTGATTTTTAAAGAATTTATTTGCAAATGATGGTGGAAAATAAGTATTTGGTCACCTACAAAGAAGGAAGATTTCTGGCTCTCACAGACCTGTAACTTCTTTAAAGGGGTACTCCCCTGGAAAAAAAAATGTTTAAATCAACTGGTGCCAGAAAGTTAAACAGATTTGTAAATTACTTCTATTAAAAAAAATGTAATCCTTCCTTTACTTATCAGCTGTTATATGCTCCACAGAAAGTTATTTTCTTTTTGAATTTCCTTTATGCCTGACCCCAGTGCTCTCTGCTGACATCTCTGTCCATTTTAGGAACTGTCCAAAGTAGGAGCAAACCCCATAGCAAATCTATCCTGCTCTGGACAGTTCCTGACATGGACAGAGGTGTCAGAATAAAATGTGACAAAAAAGCAGCATTTTTGGGCTTTTTTTTTATTTTTTACATTTACGCCATTCACCGTACTGGATCATTAACATTATATTTTGGTAGTTTGGACATTTACTCACGTGGTGATATCAAATATGTTTATTTAAAAAATTTACGCTTTTTGGGGGTAAAATGGGAAAAACGGACAATTTTCATTTTTATTGGGGGAGGGGATTTTTCACTTTTTTTTTTTTACTTTTTGTTTTAAAATTTTTCAACTTTTTTTTTTACACTTTTTATGTCACCATAGGGGACTATCTATAGCAATCCTTTGATTGCTAATACTGTTCAGTGCTATGTATAGGACATAGCAATAATCAGTATTATCGGTCATCTTCTGCTCTGGTCTGCTCGATCACAGAACAGAGCAGAAAACTCCGGGAGACGGCCGGAGCCAGGTGCGGAGACCTCCGGCCGCCATGGTGGATGATCGGATTGCCGCGGCAGCGCTGCGGGCGATTCAATCATTCAATCAAAGTACCGCAATGCCGCAGATACCCTGATCTGTATTGATCACGGCATCTGATGGGTTAATGGCGGATATCCACGTGATTGCGGATGTCGGCCACTACGGGCAGGTCCCCGGCTGCTGCTAGCAGCCGGAACCTGCCGTGTATAACACGAGCACCGTTCCGATGCTCGCGGTCATACACAGGACGTAAATGTACATCCTGGTGCGGGAAGTCCGGACAAACCAGGGCGTACATTTACATCCGTGTTTGTTAAGGGGTTAAAGGGGTACTCTGGTGGAAAATCTTATTTTATTATTTTTTTTTTTTTTTTATCAACTGGTGCCAGAAAGTTAAACAGATTTGTAAATTACTTCTATTAAAAATCTTTATCCTTCCAGTACTTGTTAGCTGCTATATACTATAGAGAAATGTCTTTTCTTTTTGCATTTGTTTTTTTTTCTTTCCACGGTGCTCTCTGCTGACACCTCTGTCCGTATTAGGAATTGTCCAGAACAGGAGCAAATCTCCATAACAAACCTATGCTGCTCTGCACAGTTCCTGATACAGACAGAGGTGTCAGCAGAGAGCACTATGGACAGAAAAAAAGAAATCCAAAAACAAAAGAACTTTCTCTGTAATATACAGCCGCTGATAAGTAGCCATCTACTAGATGGCCATCTCCTAGAAACGCAGCACTAACCGGAAGTGACATATCGTCAGCTTGTCTGCCTCGCACACGCTCCCAGCACACGCTGCCAGACCATGCCAGGATCCCCTAACACAGGATCCCCATAAGGTATTTATGCTCACCCTGATATTCACCTATATGCTTCCATTTCTCCTCTGCATTAGTTCAAACATGTTTTCTCCTCCACAGCACCCTAACTCTTTACTATGTACAAGGAGTGGTAAGTCCAATACCTATCACTATCTCTAGCAAGACCCATCTGCCTATTGCATTTGACTGTCCATTATAGAGGTCTATTACCATGACCCACCTACGATAAACCATTGCATAATATGCCACCATAATTTATTTTTTTTTTGGTCACACACTGTGCTTCAAGTCACTCCATCCGAAATGGTGGCAATATTTTACTACTGTTTTATTCCACAATCTATATATTATTTATAACTAGAGATGAGCGAAGTTACAGTGATTTGATTCGTCACAAATTTCTCGTCTCGGCAGTTACTGACTTTAGCCTGCATAAATGAGTTCAGCTTTCAGGTGCTCCGGTGGGCTGGAGACTCTCTCCTAGGACTGTATCCACCTTTTCCAGCCCATCGGAGCACCTGAAAGCTGAACCAATTTATGCAGGATAAAGTCAGCAACTGCCGAGCAGGGAAGTTTGTGACGAATCGAAACACTGTAACTTCGCTCATCTCTAGTTACAAATAATATATAAATCGTGGAATAAAATAGTAGTAAAATATTGCCACCGTTTCGGATGTAGTGACTTGACAGCACAGTGTGTGACCAAAAAAATAATAATAATAATAATTATGGTGGCATATTATGCAATGGTTTATCGTAGGTGTGTCAGGGTAATAGACTTATGTAATGGACAGTCAAATGCAATAGACAGATGGGTCTTGCTAGAGATAGTGATAAGTATTGGACTTACCACTCCGTGTAGATAGTAAAGAGTTAGGGTGCTGTGAAGGAGAAAACACGTTTGAACTAATGCAGAGGAGAAATGGAAGCATATAGATGAATATATGGGACTCTTGCTCTTTTTTTATACCCTACAACATCTATATGTATACTTTTATAAGCGGTTTTAACATGCCAACTGTATAATGCAACCAGTATCTCAGTATTGGTACCCCTCACTCATTATGAGTATATCTTCCAACATATCTATATATTTCTATATCTACATCTACTACCCAACACCTTTTCCCCTTTTTCTATGGTACCATTTTACTTTTTTTATATGTCCAATAGGAAACTCACACATTTTATATTTAGCATTACTATATTTTTTGTATGGATTTTTATATATTTTATTAGCTATTTGAACAGCTTCATATTTGTTTCTATAGCACTGTTTATTTGGCACGTATTGTGCCAAAACGCATTGTATGCTTTGCCAAGAAAATAAAATACTATTGTCCTGTGCTGGTTTGAGTCCATCTATCTGTGACCCCTTGAGCAGCTCCTCCAAGACTGCCCTTTTTTCTTGGTAAACACATATTTTATTTAGAAAGTTTTGGCCAGACAAGAATATGGAATTAAACAGGAACCAACACTTCAACAAGCACTGAATCATTTTAAAGGCTAATAAATAGTGTTGAGCAGCACAGGCCATATTCGAATCCGCGATATTTCACGAATATATGGCGGAATATTCCTCATATATTCGCTAAATTCGCATATTCGTAATTTTCGCGTTTAATTTTCGCATATGCGAAAATTTGCATATGCGGAAATGCGCACACCAGTCTCACACAGTAGTATTAGAGCCTTATTTATACCACACAAGCTGGAAGCAGAGAGGGATGATCACTGTGATGTGTACTGTAAAAAAAAAAAAAATATATATATATATTCATAATTACGAATATATAGTGCTATATTCGTGAATATTTGCGAATTCGCGAATATGCGATATTCGCAAGTAAAATTCGCATTGCGAATATTTGCAAGCAACACTACTAATAAATGGAGCTCTATCCAAATATTCAGACCTGAGCAATGCAGGATAGCTTATCCATTACTTTGAAGTCAGACTAAGTGACTATAACCTAGCAACAGCCTTAGTGTATAGGGCACAGTAGAAGAAGAAATAGCAGAAGGATTTCTGCTATACATTACACTTTTTTTTTATCTTCATAGAAACAGTCAAGAAACACATCTTGCATAGTCTGATCCTACTGTCAAATTCTCTTCCATCTTTTTTTCCAGAAATAGAACAGAGAGAGCATGCCTGCAGAATTAGATTACACAATTAGTTTTGTTGTTGTTCCCATAAAAGTGCATGGGGCTTTTTAGGAGCGGTAAACAAAAGGGGCTATTATTTATGACCTATTGTACAGCTCAAATCAGCATCTGCTTACTTAAAATAGAAAATGATATATTATATTGTCAATATAAACTAAATATTTTATAAACACATATTTTAGTATAATCTGTAGTGATTTAAGATCATTGCACTCTACCCTAACCTGTGCAAACCACACAATGAATCAAACTTTTCCATACAATATTGATTTAATCTTGTCATAGTGACTTAATTTTATGTGACAAACAATTACTTCCTCAAGGCTGTCATTTTAACCTTTTTTTAAGAGTTAAGCAACCTGAGTCATTATCTAGGATTCTCCAAGCTGGCACATTACCTATTAATGAGGAAGGAAGCTGAATACTAACAAGGCCATTTTTCAGCACGGTGATCAGGAAAGTATATCACAGTGAAAAAACTTAAGTTTGCCTTTTGCCTCCTTCATACGGTGCTAGAACCACTGCCATATCTGTCTGGGACTGTATTATTTGTTTTTTTCATCCATGTTTTTTTGAGGGGTGTAACTTTTTTTTATAGCTAGCTATATGAAAGCCATGCGTGAAGTTGTACTTTTAATTGCATCATTTTGGGGGTCCATATCATTTATTGATAAAAAAAAAAATGATCAGGTTTTGATGGGAGGAAATGGAAATAAAAACAGCAACTGTGCAATTCTGTGGACTTTTGTTTGATATAAAACATGTTAAAGAAGTATTCGACTAACAAAAGAAAATAGAAACATTTGTGCAAGTCAGCTCAACACACAAATGAACATAGACCAAAATAGAAAGTAGGGTCTTAAGAGGGAGCACGGAGAAACAATGGGCCAGATTCCATGTGTATAATTGAGAAATCAGTGAGAAAAATCCAGCTTCAAAAGAAAAATACAGTTAAAAAGCAAGACTTTAATCAATACATGTTAAAATGCTGAAAAATCCCTCTATGACTTTTCTATAAAATGAAGGAAACACTGACACATTTCAAGCTAATTCAAGCTTTTAACCTCTTCAGGACGTGGGGCATATGCATACGCCCTGCATCCAGAGTCCTTAACCCCTTAAGGACGCAGGACGTAAATGTACGTCCTGGTGCGGTGGTACATAACGCATCAGGACGTACATTTACGTCCTAAGCATAACCGCGGGCATCGGAGCGATGCCCGTGTCATGCGCGGCTGATCCCGGCTGCTGATCGCAGCCAGAGACCCGCCGGCAATGGCCGACGCCCGCGATCTCGCGGGCGTCCGCCATTAACCCCTCAGGTGCCGGGATCAATACAGATCCCGGCATCTGCGGGAGTGCGCGATTTGAATGAATGATCGGATCGCCCGCAGCGCTGCTGCGGGGATCCGATCATTCATAACGCCGCACGGAGGTCCCCTCTCCTTCCTCCGTGCGGCTCCCGGCGTCTCCTGCTCTGGTCTGTGATCGAGCAGACCAGAGCAGGAGATGACCGATAATACTGATCTGTTCTATGTCCTATACATAGAAGAGATCAGTATTAGCAATCATGGTATTGCTATGAATAGTCCCCTATGGGGACTATTCAAGTGTAAAAAAAAATGTAAAAAAATGTAAAAGTAAAAGTAAAAAAAAAGTGAAAAATCCCCTCCCCCAATAAAAAAGTAAAACGTCCGTTTTTTCCTATTTTACCCCCAAAAAGCGTAAAAAACATTTTTATAGACATATTTGGTATCGCCGCGTGCGTAAATGTCCGAACTATTAAAATAAAATGTTAATGATCCCGTACAGTTAACGGCGTGAACGAAAAAAAAAAAAGTCCAAAATTCCTACTTTTTTAATACATTTTATTAAAAAAAAAAATTATAAAAAATGTATTAAAAGTTTTTTATATGCAAATGAGGTATCAAAAAAAAGTACAGATCATGGCGCAAAAAATGAGCCCCCATACCGCCGCTTATACGGAAAAATAAAAAAGTTAGGAGTCATCAAAATAAAGTGATTATAAACGTACTAATTTGGTTAAAAAGTTTGTGATTTTTTTTAAGCGCAACAATAATATAAAAGTATGTAATAATGGGTATCATTTTAATCATATTGACCCTCAGAATAAAGAACACATGTCATTTTTACCATAAATTGTACGGCGTGAAAACGAAACCTTCCAAAATTAGCCAAATTGCGTTTTTCGTTTTAATTTCCCCACATAAATAGTGTTTTTTGGTTGTGCCATACATTTTATGATATAATGAGTTATGTCATTACAAAGGACAACTGGTCGCACAAAAAACAAGCCCTCATACTAGTCTGTGGATGAAAATATAAAAGAGTTATGATTTTTAGAAGGCGAGGAGGAAAAAATGAAAACGTAAAAATTAAATTGTCTGAGTCCTTAAGGCCAAAATGGGCTGAGTCCTTAAGGGGTTAAGGACATAGGGCGTATGCATACGCCCATGGGAATTCCAGTCCCCGCCGCTAGTTGGGGACTGGGATGCCTGCTGGAATCATTCAGCAGGCATCCCGGCACATCACCGAGGGGGGTCCTGAGACCCCCCCATGTCGGCGATCGCAGAAAATCGCATGTCAATTCAGATATGCGATTTTCTGCTATTCCGGGCTGATCGGGTCTCTGATGACTCGATCGCCCGGAAAATAGGGATGATCGGAGCTGTCAGTGACAGCCCCGATCATCCTGAGGGATAGGAGCGAGATTGCAGTGCTGGGATCTCCTCCTATCCCCTGCCATTGGTCAGAAATGAATTCTGACCAATTGCAGCGCATGACAGGGGGTTGCCATGCCAACTCCCCGTTCTGCCCACCCCTGGATGTCGGGCAGAACGCGGGGAGAAGATGGAGGCCGGTACCTGAAAAGAAAATGGTGTGGGGACTGGCGATCATCGGAGACATCCAGCTGAGATTATGACACAGGTAGGGAAGTGACGGTGAGTGGGGGAAAGTTAGGTGTGAGTAAAGTGATCTTTACTGCTGCATTCCTAGTGGTTGCCAAAGGCTGTCTGGGCATGCTGGGAGTTGTAGTTTTGCAACATCTGGAGGGTCACAGATTGGTAACCACTGTTACAGTGGCGCCCAGCGGTAGCCCTCCAGATGTTGCCAAAATACAACTCTCAACATGCCTAGACTGCCCAGTCATGCTAGGAGTTGTAGTTCTGTAACATCTGTCCCTTCAGCATTTGCAATTTTCATGAAAATTTTGAAAATTGCTGCTCTACTCTGAAGCCCTCAAATTTTTTCAAAAAGTAAAAATATGTCCATTTTATGATTCCAACATAAAGTAGACATATTGTATTTGTGAATCAATATAACATTTATTTGGAATATCCATTTTCCTTACAAACAGAGCTTCAAAGTTAGAAAAATGCCACATTTTCCAAATGTTCATGAAATTTTTGGATTTTTCACCAAGAAAGGATGCAAGTAACAACGAAAATTTACCACCAAAATAAAGTAGAATATGTCATGAAATAACAGTCTCAGAATCAGAATAATCGAGTTATTAATGTTCAAAGTGACGGTGGTCAGAATTGCGAAAAAGGGCTCAGTCCTTAAGGGGTTAATTATGGCAGTTAGTAAAGTGTACAAACACCTACTTATATTCCAGTATCCAAGAGTAGATGCACCAATCAACTGAGAAGCAGGCAAGGACACCAGAGGTATGGTCAAATCCAATCTTCCTATATCACAGAATTGACCAGGAAGTCACAAAACAGTATGTATACAAAATAGGAGAACACAAAACCGTACTAAAAACATACCAGAAGTACTCTAAAGAAATAATACACCTGAGTGGAAATACGATAGGATAAATGATATGCTAAAAGCTAATTCCACCAGTCCAGCATAAGGCATATCATAACGGTATAGAATTTATAGAGCCCTAATGCACTAATAAATTAATGAAAAAAATAATGAAAAAAAACATTGTATGTATATTTAATGTTCAGATAGGTAACATCTACTTTTGGATACAGGTATAAAAGTATGTCTTGTTTATGTATTTTAAATTAAAAAAAAAAGCCCAGTAACATTTTTTCACTTTATTCTATACATTGATATGATTTAGGTGATACCAAATTGATTTAGTTTTGTATGTTTTACTACTTTTGCACAGTAAAAAAAACTTCTTTTCTCATTCAACTTTTTATTAAAATTTTTCAAATATGATGGAAGCGAGGAATGGGGGCTAGAAAAATGAAAAAAGGGGAAGGGGAGGGAGAGGTTTACAGAATTAGAATGACCTGTTTATTGCTGGACAAGCTGGAGCTTGAATTGGCACCATTTGGGGGCACATATAAATTTTGTACTACTTTTTAACCATATTTGGGGGCTAGATAAGCAAAACAGTTATTTTATTATGTTTTTTTTTTTTTTTTTTTTTGTCAGCTCAAACTGTGTAAAATTATAGTTTTATAGTCCAGGCTATTGTGGACACAGTGATGGCAATAACGTGGGTTTTCTTTGTTTTTATTTTTCTACTTGATAAAACGTAAACAATAACATATGTCATTGTTGTATATACAGTATACACACAGTATGCATAAATATTTATAAAAAGCAGGCATTTACTTGTCTGCACTGGCACTGTATTGCTTAGCTGATAATAAAAAAATATAAAATAAAAGTATTTATACTGTACTAGTGGGGAAAATGTATTTATATAGATAAATATTACTGTTTAAAGGGGTATTCCAGCACTCTTAAAATGTGTCCCCTACTAACAGGATAATGGATTAGTGTCTGATTGCAGGTGGTCCGACCTCTGGGACCCCTCGCAATCTCCATAACAGTGCCCCAACTCTCCGCGCAGGGTATCTCTGGCATAAAATAAGTGCCGGCCAACTGCTTCTTGTAGCGGGGAAAATTATGTCCCCTTTCTGGAGATCAGTTTTCACACTTATCTCCCATCCTGTGGATTTTTGGAATACCCCTTTTATGCTTTTATTGTTGAACACACTGCAATGTATGAGTAGCCAACCAGCCTGTTATCATTCCTGTTGGATGAAATGGATGAACAACCACCTGCTCCTGCGTGGCGCCAACCAGATGTGCATCACAGGACCACCAGCGAGACTGCAAGACTGCAGCATCACTGGGAGGGTGGGGTAGAATACCGCCGGTGTGTCCTCCTGGGGCATGTGCTCAGAGTGCCACACACAACCATGGCCATCTTACAAAAGGGCAATAAACCAGGAAACTCATAACACACCTAAATACTGCATTGCATCTGAGATGGTATAATTACAAGTAAGTCTTAAAAAGTGTTACCCAAATACTAACCCAAATTCATTTAATTAATAAATAATACTAAATAATCAAAATAAAAATTAAGAACTAACCCATAATAAAGGGTTATCCACCATAAGGTGATTTTAGTACGTACCTGGCAGACAGTAATGGACTTGCTTAGGAAGCATATGTGCTTGTCTTGGGGCTGAATGGCTATGTTGTGAGATTACCATAATACTGTGGCTAGCTTTTTGTGAACTGGTATTTCCTGTTTGACTTTTCTTTTTTTTACTACAAATCCCACAATTCCATTTTCCTCCCTCCCACACATCAGCCACCCCACCCATTGAAACATAAATGAGCTGAATCCATTCAAAAGACCTGTAGTTTTCAATGAGGATGCCTACAGCTGTTGCATTAGTTGCAGATTGATCTCTCTCCCACCAAGCGATCACTCCACCCATTGAAGCAGATAGGCTCCCTGTCATCAGCTGACTAGTGAGTCAGGTCTTGGCCGCATTGCAACCTGGGAAAAATCTGAGACAACAGTCATTTTGTATGCTGATAAAAATAAATATTGGGGTGAAAATCACATAAGAATTGTGAGAAAACCGTCACACACAGGTACAGACACTATATCATGGACTACACTAACTTTACAACCCCTGTAGCATAGTCAAATAAAACATTTCTGGAATACCCCTTTAACCCCTTAAGGACCAGGCCATTTTACACCTTAAGGACCAGAGCGTTTTTTGCAATTCTGACCACTGTCCCTTTAAACATTAATAACTCTAGAATGCTTTTAGTTATCATTCTGATTCCGAGATAGTTTTTTCGTGACATATTCTACTTTAACTTAGTGGTAAAATTTTATGGTAACTTGTATCCTTTCTTGGTGAAAAATCCCAAAATTTGATGAAAAAAATGAAAATTTTGCATTTTTCAAACTTTGAAGCTCTCTGCTTGTAAGGAAAATGGATATTCAAAATAAAACATTTTTGGGTTCACATATACAATATGTCTACTTTATGTTTGCATCATAAAATTTATGAGTTTTTACTTTTGGAAGACACCAGAGGGCTTCAAAGTTCAGCAGCAATTTGGAAATTTTTCACAAAATTTTCAAACTCGCTATTTTTCATGGACCAGTTCAGGTTTGAAGTGGATTTGAAGGGTCTTCATATTAGAAATACCCCATAAATGACCCCATTATAAAAACTACACCCCCAAAAGTATTCAAAATGACATTCAATAAGTGTATTAACCCTTTAGGTGTTTCACAGGAATAGCAGAAAAGTGAAGGAGAAAATTCACAATCTTCATTTTTTACACTCGCATGTTCTTGTAGACCCAATTTTTGAATTTTTGCAAGGGGTAAAAAGGAGAAAATTTTTACTTGTATTTGAAACCCAATTTCTCTTGAGTAAGCACATACCTCATATGTCTATGTTAATTGTTTGGCGGGCGCAGTAGAGGGCTCAGAAGGGAAGGAGCGTCAAATGGTTTTTGGGGGGCATGTCACATTTAGGAAGCCCCTATGGTGCCAGGACAGCAAAAAAAAAACCACATGGCATACCATTTTGGAAACTAGACCCCTCAGGGAACGTAACAAGGGGTAAAGTGAACCTTAATACCCCACAGGTGATTCACGACTTTTGCATATGTAAAAAAAAAAAAAAAAAAATGTTTTACCTAAAATGCTTGGTTTCCCAAAAATGTTACATTTTTAAAAAGGATAATAGCAGAAAATACCCCCCAAAATTTAAAGCCCAATTTCTCCCGATTCAGAAAACACCCCATATGGGGGTGAAAAGTGCTCTGCTTGCGCACTACAGGTCTCAGAAGAGAAGGAGTCACATTTGGCTTTTTGAAAGCAAATTTTGCTCTGGGGGCATGCCGCATTTAGGAAGCCCCTATGGTGCCAGAACCGCAAAAAAAAACCACATGGCATACCATTTTGGAAACCAGACCCCTCGGAGAACGTAAAAAGGGGTAAAGTGAACCTTAATACCCTACAGGTGTTTCACGACTTTTGCATATGTTAAAATTTTTTTTTTTTTTACCTAAAATGCTTGGTTTCCCAAAATTTTTACAATTTTAAAAAGGGTAATAGCAGAAAATACCGCCCCAAAATTTGAAGCCCAATTTCTCCCGATTAAGAAAACACCCCATATGGGGGTGAGAAGTGCTCTGCTGGCGCACTACAGGTCTCAGAAGAGAAGGAGTCACATTTGGCTTTTTAAAAGCAAATTTTGCTCTGGGGGCATGCCGCATTTAGGAAGCCCCTATGGTGCCAGAACAGCAAAAAAAAAAACACATGGCATACCATTTTGGAAACTAGACCCCTCGTGGAACGTAACAAGGGGTAATGTGAACCTTAATACCCCACAGGTGTTTCACGACTTTTGCATATGTAAAAAAAAAAAACATTTTTTTTTTACCTAAAATGCTTGGTTTCCCAAAATTTTTACATTTTTTAAAAGGGTAATAGCAGAAAATACCCCCCAAAATTTAAAGCTCAATTTCTCCCGATTCAGAAAACACCCCATATGGGGGTGAGAAGTGCTCTGCTGGCGCACTACAGGTCTCAGAAGAGAAGGAGTCACATTTGGCTTTTTGAAAGCAAATTTTGCTCTGGGGGCATGCCACATTTAGGAAGCCCCTATGGTGCCAGGAAAGCAAAAAAAAACACATGGCATACCATTTTGGAAACTAGACCCCTCGGGGAACGTAACAAGGGGTAATGTGAACCTTAATACCCCACAGGTGATTCACAACTTTTGCATATGAACAAAAAAAACATTTTTTTTTACCTAAAATGCTTGGTTTCCCAAAATTTTTACATTTTTTAAAAGGGTAATAGCAGAAAATACCCCCCAAAATTTGAAGCTCAATTTCTCCCGATTCAGAAAACACCCCATATGGGGGTGAGAAGTGCTCTGCTGGCGCACTACAGGTCTCAGAAGAGAAGGAGTCACATTTGGCTTTTTGAAAGCAAATTTTGCTCTGGGGGCATGCCGCATTTAGGAAGCCCCTATGGTGCCAGGAAAGCAAAAAAAAACCACATGGCATACTATTTTGGAAACTAGACCCCTCGGGGAACGTAACAATGGGTAATGTGAACCTTAATACCCCACAGGTGATTCACAACTTTTGCATATGTAAAAAAAAATATAATAATAATTTTACCTAAAATGTTGGTTTCCCAAAAATTTTAGATTTTTAAAAAGGGTAATAGCAGAAAATACCCCCCATAATTTGTAACACAATTTCTCCCGAGTACAGCGATACCCCATATGTGACCCTAAACTGTTGCCTTGAAATACGACAGGGCTCCAAAGTGAGAGCGCCATGCGCATTTGAGGCCTGAATTAGGGACTTGCATAGGGGTGGACATAGGGGTATTCTACGCCAGTGATTCCCAAATAGGGTGCCTCCAGCTGTTGTAAAAGTCCCAGCATGCCTGGACAGTCAGTGGCTGTCTGGTAATACTGGGAGTAGTTGTTTTGCAACAGCTGGAGGCTCCGTTTTGGAAACAGTGGCGTACCAGACGTTTTTCATTTTTATTGGGGAGGGGAGGGGGGCTGTGTAGGGGTATGTGTATATGTAGTGTTTTTTACTTTTTATTTTATTTTGTGTTAGTGTAGTGTAGTGTTTTTAGGGTACAGTCGCACGGGCGGGGGGTTCGCAGTAGTTGTAGTTTCTCGCTGGCAGTTTGAGCAGCGGCAGAAAATTTGCCTCAGCTCAAACTTGCAGCCGGATACTTACTGTAATCCTCCGCCCATGTACGTTCACATTGGGGGGGGGGGGGGGAACATCCAGCTGTTGCAAAACTACAACTCCCAGCATGTAGGGTCTATAAGTGCATGCTGGGAGTTGTAGTTTTGCAACAGCTGGAGGCTCCGTTTTGGAAACGGTGGCGTATCAGACGTTTTTCATTTTTATTGTAGGGGTATGTGTATATGTAGTGTTTTTTTACTTTTTATTTTATTTTGTGTTAGTGTAGTGTAGTGTTTTTAGGGTACAGTCACATGGGCGGGGGGTTCACAGTAGTTTCTCGCTGGCAGCTTGAGCTGCAGCAGAAAATTTGCTGCAGCTCAAACTTGCAGCCAGATACTTACTGTAATCCTCCGCCCATGTGAGTGTACCCTGTACATTCACATTGGGGGGGGGGGGGAACATCCAGCTGTTGCAAAACTACAACTCCCAGCATGTACGGGGTATCAGTGCATGCTGGGAGTTGTAGTTTTGCAACAGCTGGAGACACACAGGTTGTGAAACACCGAGTTTGGCAACAAACTCAGTGTTTTGCAACCAGTGTGCCTTCAGCTGTTGCAAAAGCTACAACCCCCAGCATGTACGGACAGCGGAAGGGCATGCTGGGTGTTGTAGTTATGCAACAGCGGGAGGCATACTACTTTGGCTGGGGATGCTGGGGATTGTAGTTATGCAACAGCTGGAGACGCACTGGTTTGCTACTTAACTCAGTGTGCCTTCAGCTGTTGCAAAACTACAACTCTCAGCAGTCACCGACAGCCAACGGGCATGCTGGGAGTTGTAGTTATGCAACCAGCAGATGCACCACTACAACTCCCAGGATGCACTTAAGCTGTTTGTGCAAGCTGGGAGTTGTAGTTACACAACAGCTGAAGGTACACTTTTCCATAGAAAGAATGTGCCTCCAGCTGTTGCAAAACCATAAGTCCCAGCATGCCCATAAGTGCATGCTGGGAGTTGTGGTGGTCTGCCTCCTCCTGTTGCATAACTACAGCTCCCAGCATGCCCTTTTTGCATGCTGGGAGCTGTTGCTAAGCAACAGCAGGAGGCTGTCACTCACCTCCTGCTGCTGCTTGATCGCCGCACAGGTCAGTCCCGCCGCCGTCGTCGCTCCTGGGGCCCCAATCCCAACATTAACGCCGGGGATCAGGGTCCCCAGCACCAGGGGTGCACGTCCCGCACCCGCTCACGTCCTCCGGAAGAGGGGCGGAGCGGGTGCGGGAGTGACACCCGCAGCAGGCGCCCTGATTGGTCGGCCGGTAATCCGGCCGACGAATCAGGGCGATCGTGAGGTGGCACCAGTGCCACCTCACCCCTGCAGGCTCTGGCTGTTCGGGGCCGTCTCTGACGGCCCCGATCAGCCAGTAATTCCGGGTCACCGGGTCACTGGAGACCCGATTGACCCGGAATCGCCGCAGATCGCTGGACTGAATTGTCCAGCGATCTGCGGCCATCGCCGACATGGGGGGGCATAATGACCCCCCTGGGCGATATGCTGCGATGCCTGCTGAACGATTTCAGCAGGCATCGGGCACCGGCTCCCCTCCGGCTAGCGGCGGGGGGCCGGGAAAGGACAGGATGTACTCCTACGTCCTCGGTCCTTAAGGACTCGGAAACGGGGGCGTAGGAGTACGTCCATTGTCCTTAAGGGGTTAATATACAACAAATGTGAAAACAATGAATATCTACTATATACCCAAATTTAATGTATTTACCTCAATAAATTATGTGAATAAAAAAGATTAATATGTATATATATATATATATATATATATATATATATATATATATATATATATAGGGGAATATGCAAAGCAGCTCATTGCACAACCTTTTCAGGTAGTGTTCCCTGGTATCAGCTTAGCTCCTGTTAAGGAATATAAAAAGCTGAACGGGATATATGCCAAGCCAGACTACTCCCCAAAAGGGAAGTTTGAACCCATCTGCAGACAGCTGTTTCGGGGTTTTTGCCCCTCGTCAGTACAGAGCAGGGTGATCTGGCTTGGCTGTGGTGAGAGGCCTGAGGCTTTAAAAGGGGTCAGTACTTTCCTCAGGGAGAGGACACCTCTTCAGGTGTAACGGAGATTCAGGTTAGGCCATTTAGCACTCCGCAGGCATTCTGGGTAGGGGAATATGCAAAGCAGCTCATTACACAACCTTTTCAGGTAGTGTTCCCTGGTATCAGCTTAGCTCCTGTTAAGGAATATAAAAAGCTGAACGGGCTATATGCCAAGCCAGACTACTCCCCAAAAGGGAAGTTCGGACCCATCTGCAGACAGCTGTTTTGGGGTTTTTGCCCCTCGTCAGTACAGAGCAGGGTGATCTGGCTTGGCTGTGTGGGTATATATATACCCACACACAATAAATTGATCGTTAATCCCTCAACAACATCAGACATATATGTACGTTCTGGTACGGTGGTACTTAACGCACCATAACTTACATTTACATTATGGGCATGACCGCGAGCACCGAACCGTTGCTCGCGTCATGCACGGCAGGTCCCGGCTGCTATCAGCAGCCAGGGACCCACCGGTAATGGCAGAAATCAGCAATTGCGCCGATGTCCGCCATTAACCCCTCAGATGCCTTGATCAATAGAGATCACGGCATCTGCAGCAGTGCAGCACTTAATACGGATGATCGGATCGCCCACAGCGCTGCCGCGGGGATCCGATCATCTGTAATTGTGGCTGTAGGTCCCCTCACCTGCCTCCGGCCATCTCCTGGGGTCTTCTGCTCTAGCCTGAGATCAAGCACACCAGAGCAGAAGATGACCGATAACACTGATCAGTGCTATGCCCTATGCATAGCACTGAACAGTATTAGCAATCTAATGAATGCTATAAATAGTCCCCTATGGGGACTATTAAAGTGTAAAGAAAAAAAAGTACAAAAATGTAAAAATAAAAAGTAAAAAAATTTGAAAAGTACCTTCCCATAATAAAAAGGTAAAACGTCTGTTTTTCCCATTTTACCCCCAAAGAGCGTAAACAATTTTCAAAAAATTTATAAACATATTTGGTATCTCCGCATGCGTAAATGTCCAAACTATTAAAAAACAAAAAAGTCCAAAATTGCTGCTTTTTTGTCAAATCATATTCCAAACAAAAATTATAAAAAATGTATTAAAAGTTTTAAATATGCAAATATGATATCAATAAAAAGTACAAATCATGATGCAAAAATGAGCCCTCATACCGCAACTTATAAGAAAAAATGAAAAAGTTATAAGTCGGCAAAATAGAGAGATTTTAAACGTACTAATTTGGTTAAAAAGTCCGAGATTTTTTTTAAACGGTACAATAATAGAAATGTATGTAATCATGGAAATTATTTTAATTGTATTGACCCACAGAATAAAGAAAACATGTCATTTTTACTGTAAATTGTACAGTGTGAATATGGAACTTGTAAATTGTACAGCATGAAAATGAAACAGCGTGAAAAGTGAAACTATCCCAGCAGCTCAGCAGAGCTGACTAGGACTATCATGTCAAAATCGCAATGTCCCGATCAGCCTACTGGATGATGATAAGGTCCTCACCTGCCTCCTCGTTGTGATTTTGTCAATCTGCTGCTCCAAGCCTGCTTAGTAGGCTAGAGCAGTAGAGCGCCGAGAACACTGATCAATGCTATGCTATGGCATAGCATTGATCAGTGTAAGCAATTAAAAGATTGCATGTTGTAGCCCCATGTGGGGGCTTAAAAAAAAGTGTAAAAAAAAGTTTATAAAGGGAATTAACCCTTTCCCTAGTAAACGTTTAAATCACCCTATTCTTCCCATTTTTTAAATAAAATAATGTCATAAAAAATAATCATATGTGGTACGTAAATGTCCGAACTATTAAAATATAAGGTTAGCTAAACTGCACGGTTGATGGCGTACATGTAAAAAAATACCAAAGCCCAAAATTGTGCATTTTTGGTCACTTCATATACCATAAAAAACTAAGAAAAAGCGATCAAAAAGTCCCATCTAAACAATGGTACAATGGTACTGATAAAAACTACATGCCACTGTGCAAAAAATGTGCCCTCACATATTCCCGTATGTTGAAAAATAAAAAAAAGTTATGGGGGGGGGAATCAGAAGATGACCATTTTAAACATACAAATTTTTGTGCATGTAGTTATAATTTTATTTTAAAGTAGTAAAATAAAACAAAACCTACATAAATTAGGCATACTTGTGACCGTATGACATACAGAATAAAGATCAGATGTCAATTTTACCAAAAAAGTGTAGATGCGGAAGCCCCCAAAATTTACAAAATTGCTTTTTTTTTTTTATTTCACCGCACAAATATATATTTTTGGGTTTTGCAGTACATTTTGTTATTCAATGATTGATGTCATTACAAAGTATAATTTGTGGCGTAAAAAACAAGTCTTACAGTGTATGGGTCTGTAGGTGCAAAATTGAAAGCGTTATGATTTTTAGAAGGGGAGGAGGAAAAAAACGAAAGTGCAAAAACGAAAATTGGCCTGATCCTTAAGGTCAAAATGGGCTTGGTCCTTAACCCTTTAATGACGCAGGACGTATATTTACGTCCTGCGCCGCCCCCCGCGGTATGGAGCGTGTCACACTGCGACCCCGCATCACATCGCGTCGGTCCCGGCGCTCATCAATGGCCGGGACCCGCGGCTAATACCACACATCACCGATTGCGGCGATGTGCGGTATTAACCCTTTAGAAGCGGTGGTCAAAGCTGACCGCCGCTTCTAAAGCGAAAGTATCCCGGCTAGTCAGTCGGGCTGTTCGGGACCGCCGCGGTGAAATCGCGGTGTCCCGAACAGCTTGCAGGACACCAGGAGGGCCCTTACCTGCCTCCTCGGTGTCCGATCAACGAATGACTGCTCCGTGCCTGAGATCCACGCAGTAGCAGTCAAGCGCCGATAACACTGATCACAGGCGTGTTAATACACGCCTGTGATCAGGATGAGAGATCAGTGTGTGCAGTGTTATAGGTCCCTATGGGACCTATAACACTGCAAAAAAAAAGTTAAAAAAAAGTGTTAATAAAGGTCATTTAACCCCTTCCCTAATAAAAGTTTGAATCACCCCCCTTTTCCCATAAAAAAAAGAAAACAGTGTAAATAAAAATAAAAATAAACATATGCGGTATCGCCGTGTGAGTAAATGTCCGAACTATAAAAATATATCATTAATTAAACCGCACGGTCAATGGCGTACGCACAAAAAAATTCCAAAGTCCAAATAAGAGTATTTTGGTCACTTTTTATACCATTAAAAAATGAATAAAAAGTGATCAAAAATTCCGATCAAAGCAAAAGTCATATCGATAAAAACTTCAGATCACGGTGCAACAAATGAGCCATCATACCGCCCTGTACATGGAAAAGTAAAAAAGTTATAGGGGTCAGAAGATGACATTTTTAAACATATGAATTTTCCTGCATGTAGTTATGATTTTTTCCAGAAGTATGACAAAATCAAACCTATATAAGTAGGGTATCATTTTAACCATATGGACCTACAGAATAATGTTAAGGTGTCATTTTTACCAAAATATGCACTGCGTAGAAACGGAAGCCCCCAAAAGTTACAAAATGGCGTTTTTTCTTCGATTTTGTCGCACAATGATTTTTTTTCCGTTTCGTCGTGAATTTTTGGGTAAAATGACTGATGTCACTGCAAAGTAGAATTGGTGGCGCAAAAAATAAGCCATAATATGGATTTTTAGGTGGAAAATATAAAGGGTTATGATTTTTAAAAGGCAAGGAGGAAAAAACTAAAGTGCAAAAACGGAAAAACCCTGAGTCCTTAAGGGGTTAAGGGGTTAAAGATGAGGGGGAAAAAACAGTCAAATGTATCCATCATCCCAGTATGCCAAACTGACATGTTCTATTTATTCTGTGGATCAATATGATTAATACAATCCCATGTTTTCGATACTTTTCTATTAATGTACTGTCTTAAAAACAAAGTCAGACATTTTAACATGAATGTAATGTGATCTGTTGTTTTTATGGTACCACATTTGTTTATACTTGTGTGGCTTATATGTGACATTTGTGTGACTTTTGAATCACCTTTTATAAATTTTTCTGGGATATGATGTGACTAAATTTTGGACTTTTGGACTTTGGTATTTCTTTTTTATGTTTTCACTGTTTACCATACAGAACCATGAACACTATTCTTTTTATAGCTTGGAAATTGCCACCCGTGATGATACCAAATATGTTTATATTTTAAGTTTTTTTCTATTTTTTTTTATTCTAGTTTTTTTTATTTATTAAATTGGAAAAGGGGGTTGTCACGACCACACCCTATTGGTCCAGTCAAGATGCTAGAGAGAGTGAGATGGTGCAAGGGTTAAAGCCACCAGACCTCTGGGTATCCACTACTAGTCCCAGCAACTCACCAAACCTTTTGATAAACGTGTTTCACTAAAGCTTCCTTCAGAAAGGTGAGCTCCTATATTTAGAGTATAATCCAAAAGACAAAGGGCACTATAAAGATACTAATTAACACACTGGTGTGTCATTAACAACTAGTTATACCCAAAAACACACCAGGACAAAGGAAATATGGTGAAAAATGTATGATACTTTATTGAACATACATGGATAAAAACATTTAAAATGAGACAGCAACAAAGCAGAAAAACACTGACTGCTACATAGACATGGTATATGAATGGAAAGGGATGTGCATATATTAAAGTGACTGATGCTATCTATGAGGCCACTAAAGTATGCAATAGATGTAAACAATATAGACACTTCAATACTAGGGCAATTGCCAAAAATATATTGCACATATCCCAAGTGACATAGAGATAACAAGAGAACCGGGTGGGTAAATGTTCCACCTACACACAGGGCAAATAAGAAGACCAGAGGTGAGAGGAAAAATAGCCGAAAAACTCACTTCAAGTCTGCTCAGAAGCGTGCACAGAGATTTACTCGAACATGAGGTGGAACAGTTAACCTGTCACATAACACATACCCAATGCAGCACGTCAGACCCCAACGCCATTGCGCCGCAGGCAGTTCTCCATGTCACCCATGCAACTCAGAACTCATGTAACCTGACGCTGCAGTGAATCAACCCGCTCTGGAAGAGGGTGTAACGTATCTTCCACCACAGAGACCCTATGTTCCCCTTCCTCAGTGCGCTCACATATCTTTTGGGTCCCATGTCGCAAAATAACAAATTCCTGCCGCAGTTCATCAACTTTAGTCACCATAACAGATTGACAGCAGGTAAAGGCAGCCAAGAGCTCCGAGAACCAATGGTCCATAGCTGTAGCATCGTAGACAGGCCTTTCAGGGGACTGTTGCTGCCGGGGAGTTGGAGACCCTTCAAACAGTGACAGAGACGGATCAGAAGAATCACCCCCAGGACGGTCCTGAAGTCTGGAGAACTGTCTCAGTGCCTTCGCCGCCTGCACAGATACTTTAGTAGCAAACGGGGTCTGAGCACCAAGATACCATTGAGAAGGGCCACCGGTGCGGGAGGACCCATCATCAGAGAAAACTTCAGCATATTGTTTGGATTTCTTACTCCTGTGACTACCATGGGGGCCACCCATGATTGACAGGGCCACACACAGAGCAGGCGAAAGGCACCAGAAACACAGTCCTGTGAATGCAGATCACCTCTATAAAGATGTCAGGCCGGAAGAACCCCAAGTGCCAGCAGTCCAGGGCCACACAGAGAGCAGGTCGAAAGGCACTAGGTAGATATATCAGGCTGGAGGGGGACCCCAACGGATGAGTCAGTCCACAGAAGGCAGCGGAAGCGCCACAAGTCCCAGCAAATCAGGGCCACACAGAGAGAAGGTAGAGAGGCACTAGGTTGATATTGCAGGCAGGAGCTGGCACTCCAGCAGAAGAGGCAGTCCACAGGAGATAGCAGAAACACCGCGAGTCCCAGCACATATTATCCATTGTAGCAAGTGGGGGTAAAAAATGACCCTGTAAGGCCCTTATCTCACCCTATTAATTCCCTTCTTGGCAAGTGTTACTTGCCCTAAAAACGGCAGCCCCACACAGGAAACTCTCCCTATTTCCACCTAAAAACCCTGTGAAACGACAGTGTTTGTAGGTGGAAATAGGGAGAGGTTCCTGTGTGGAGTCACCCTTTTTAGGGCGAGCAAAACTTGCCAAGAAGGGAATTAATAATGCGAGAGTAGGGGCCTTACAGGGGAAGTTTTTACCCACACCGGTTACAATGGATCATACATTGTTCCCTTCCACCTTTTAGAGGTCTGTGCATCACATCAATACTTGGTAGTGTAGGTGGTAGTGTTGGGTGCGAATATTCACATTTTGAATTTTTATTGCGAATATTGCAAATTTGCGAATATTGTGAATATATTTGCTATATATTAGGAATTACGAATATTCACTTTTTTCCCCATATGCACATAATCACATATGCGCATATTCGCATATGTAAATATTCGCATATGCGCATATATACGCATATGTGAATATTCGCATATGCGCATATTCACATATGTGAATATTCGCAAATTCCTTCTTTTCACTTGTGGGCCAATTAGAATAATGCAAATACACTTGTCAGAGGTTATTAACCACATCCCTAGCAACCAATAGTAAAGTTGCCCACCCCCTCACTGTTTTCTTCCTCGAATACGCGAATATGCAAATATTCCCATATGTGAATATGACGAATAAGCGAAGTTCGCGAATATAGGATGAATATTCGTCTATATATTTGTGAAATATCGCAAATTCAATCACTAGTAGGTGGCACATGGTGTTTTTTGCACACCTTTCTTTAGTTTGATTTAAAAAAAATTGGGGTACATATATTTTATCCTAAGAAAAGTAAAGTTTTAGCTAATGCATATCCTCAATACTTACTTGTGGTCTGATGCCAAGGAATGTCTGTAACTTGGGAGCAGCACCTTAATTATGTTCAGCACTATCCATATTTGTGAAGTGTTGGTGTGATACCATGGTCAATCTACTCTGAGGCATCTGGCATTGGTGGGTGAAAATACTGGCTGATCCATGCCTGATTCATCTTCACAAAGGTCAGTCTCCACATTTTTGTGGACAGACGAATTCTCCTTGGGGTTACTATGGCCCTCGCCACACTAAACACCTGCTCTGATGGCACACTACTGGCAGGGCAGGACAGCCTTTCCAGGGCAAACTCTGCTAGTTGCAGCCACAAATCAAGTTTGGCTGCCCAGAAGTCCAGCAGATCTTCAAGGTGTGTTGGCATGGGCATGTCAAGGTGTACCACCACCTGCTGGTTCAGGTCCTGCTCCAGGTCTACCTGCTGTTGATGAGTTGCTTCACTATGCGGGTAAAGAAAGCTACTCATCAGCGACTGTAGACTCAGGCTGCTGCTGATGGAGCTAGTACTGCTCCTGCCACCCCACCCCTCCCCAGCAGCCATGGCAGTGGAAGGTGAGAGCATGCGAGAGGATGGAGAATGGCGCAGATAGGCACCGGCCAGCTGACTACGTAGGATGTCTCATTCGGTCTGCAGGGTGCCAGCATATAGCTGGTATCTACCACTATATGTTACTGTTTGTGAGAATATTGCTCTATGTATCATGGTTTTTATTTAGGAACAATATAGCGGTATTGTGTATGTCTAGCAAATATTGTGTGTCTACAGGGACATACGCTTTGTGGCTTGTGCTCCTGATCATTTAACCGTTTCAGGACTCAGCGTTTTTCCGTTTTTGCACTTTTTTCTCTCCTCACCTTCTAAAAACCATATTGCTTTTAGTTTTCCACTTGCAGACTCATAGGAGGGCTTGTTTTATGCGCTAAAAATTTTACTTTGTAACGACATCAGTCATTTCACCACAAAACCTATGACGAAACCAAAAAAAATTATTTGTGGGAAAAAAATGTAAACCAATCAAACCACCGGCTTCCGTTTCTACACATTGCACTTTTCTGTAAAAGTGACACATATTTATTCTGTAGGTGCACATGGTTACAAGGATACCCAATTTATGTAGGTTTTATTTTATTATACTAATTAGAAAAAATACAACTACATGCACCAAAATTTGTATGTTAAAAAGTGCTTGCTTTATATTCTGGATGAAACTCATGAACTACATGTTGGTCCAGGTGCGTCAAGTATCAGGCAGCCAGGGCATACATGTAACGTCCTGTGTCCTCTAGGGGTTAATTGTTACAATCACTTTCACTTTCATTAAGCCAAAATATATCCATACAGGAACAATGATAAACACTATAAAAGCAACACTAAAGCCCTGCAATCACAAACCCTGCGATCTTTAAAAAAAAAAAAAAAAAAAACACCAATTAACCATAGAATTTTAAAGTATATAGATCGCACCTTCGCTAGTGTTGCCAGCTTTAATAAATCACAAGACTCTTGTCATTATCGTGAAAAATGTAACGTCATCAGGTAAATCAAATAATTTTATATCCTTTTATCCTTTACCCCCTATGACCAGTTAAGCCCCTCGTGTGACTATTTCTCATTTGCTATGCCCATTTTTCTTTGCTGACGAAAGTAAAAATAGATGTGCATGCTATGCTTTCTGCCTAATATAGTGCTCACTTTAACACTTGCAGAGTGGGTAGTTCATCATTTTATGAAGTTTTAAGGAAAACATTTCCAATTGCATTTACATAATTGTATTTTATAGATAAGCTTTTAATATGCCAGTCAGTAGATATTTTTTAGGTTGGCCATAAATGGCCATTTTTACTTCTAACTGGACTGCCTGTTGAGAATTTACAGTGCACAGCTTTTTCTTGGTGAAGGAAAAATTCAGTCTTCATGTTATTTATTGAACCACTCTTATTATCTGTAGAAATGTTCTCATAATAACATGCATAAGCGACAGACATAGACATTAGTGGACCCCAGCTGTTTCTTTCCAACAGCTTAAATGGACACTGTCGTTTGCAAAAACTTTTTGCATAATGTGGAGAATAACATTATTTGTATTTTTGCAATACACATTGGTTAAAAAATGTGTATATTTTTGGGTGAAAAAAACGTTGTAGCCATTGCCTGTGTGTCTCTATGGAGAGACAAAATACAGGAAATGAGGGCAGGACAAGCAGGACTCTGTGCTGGCTCCTGGCTTGTCAATCAGCCTATTGTGTGAGCCAGGAGTATGTCATGTAGCCTCAGTGCACAGAGCCCTGCTTGTCCTCAGTGTACAGAGCCCTGCTTGTCCTCAGTGTACAGAGCCCTGCTTGTCCTCCCTGCACAGAGCCCTGCTTGTCCTCAGTGCACAGAGCCCTGCTTATCCTCAGTGCACAGAGCCCTGCTTGTCCTCAGTGTACAGAGCCCTGCTTGTCCTCAGTGTACAGAGCCCTGCTTGTCCTGAGTGTACAGAGCATTGCTTGTCCTCCCTGCACAGAGCCCTGCTTGTTCTCAGTGTACAGAGCCCTACTTGTCCTAAGTGTGCAGAGCTCTGCTTGTCCTCAGTGTACAGAGCCCTGCTTGTCCTCCGTGTACAGAGCCCTACTTGTCCTCAGCGCACAGAGCCCTGCTTGTCCTCAGTGTACAGAGCCCAGCTTGTCCTCAGTGTACAGAGCCCTGCTTGTTCTCAGTGTACAGAACCCTGCTTGTCCTCAGTGCACAGAGCCCAGCTTGTCCTCAGTGTACAGAGCCCTGCTTGTCCTCAGTGCACAGAGCCCTGCTTGCCCACAGTACACAGAACCCTGCTTGTCCTCACTGCACAGAGCCCTGCTTGTCCTCAGTGCACAGAGCCCTGCTTGCCCTCAATGTACAGAGCCCTGCTTGCCCACAGCGCACAGAGCCCTGCTTGTCCTAAGTGTACAGAGCCCTGCTTGTTCTCAGTGTACAGAATCCTGCTTGTCCTCAGTGCACAGAGCCCAGCTTGTCCTCAGTGTACAGAGCCCTGCTTGTTCTCAGTGTACAGAGCCCTGCTTGTACTCAGTGTACAGAGCCCTGCTTGTCCTCCCTGCACAGAGCCCTGCTTGTTCTCAGTGTACAGAGCCCTACTTGTCCTCAGTGTGCAGAGCTCTGCTTGTCCTCAGTGTACAGAGCCCTGCTTGTCCTCCATGTACAGAACCCTGCTTGTCCTCAGCGCACAGAGCCCTGCTTGTCCTCAGTGTACAGAGCCCTGCTTGTTCTCAGCGCACAGAGCCCTGCTTGTCCTCAGTGTACAGAGCCCTGCTTGTTCTCAGTGTACAGAGCCCTGCTTGTTCTCAGTGTACAGAGCCCTGCTTGTTCTCAGTGTACAGAGCCCTGCTTGTCCTCAGTGCACAGAGCCCTGCTTGTCCTCATTGTACAGAGCCCTGCTTGTCCTCAGTGCACAGAGCCCTGCTTGTCCTCAGTGTACAGAGCCCTGCTTGTCCTCAGTGCACAGAGCCCTGCTTATCCTCAGTGTACAGAGCCCTGCTTGTCCTCAGTGCACAGAGCCCTGCTTGTCATCAGTGCACAGAGCCCTGCTTGTCCTCAGTGCACAGAGCCCTGCTTGTCCTCAGTGCACGGAGCCCTGCTTGTCCTCAGTGCACAGAGCCCTGCTTGTCCTCACTGCAGGGGCAAGACATGACTGGAATAAGGACATAACGGCAATAACTGCAGGGGCAAGACGTAATTTTTACACCCAAAAATATACACATTTTTAACCAATGTATATTAAAAATGTGAATACAATGTTGTTTATAGTATAGATAACGTTTTTACAAAAAGACAGGTTCCCTTTAATTAGAATGCCATTCACCATGTAACATCCCCTGCATTGCTTTTTGGTGACCATTTAGCATCTAAAGTACATAGAGTGAAGACCTTCAGATATGATTTTAGGACATGAGGCTGTTTCTTTGCTTGTTTCATTACAAAAATTGGATAACGTCCTCATCATAGGTTACAGTTTCATCATGAATTTCAAAGCCCTTCTTCAGTATTAGAATAGGATTAAGGAAAAGTTTTGGGTCAATTAAGTCTTAACCAGTCCTATTAGCTGATGTGATTCTCATTCACTATCACTGAGTAATATATACCCTAACAAGGGGTAAGGCAGAAATTATTGTGGAATCATGGCCAAACATACATGGTTGGGAATCATGTGTAAGAATGAGTAACTAACTTACTGTGGCAATTGTAAGTATTACTCTTTTTCAGGAATCTTAATAAGTGACGTGGTAGAGACTCCAACTTTGGCTTTATAAAAAGTAGATCCTGAACTGAAAGAACTGTTCTCTTCTTTACTTATCCCAAATTATTTGGTGGATTTCAATCCACCATTATTTAAATTATTATTTTATTTGTTATTGATTTCACATGGGCTACAAAGAGAGGCTATTTTTCATTTCCAGTACCATATGTTTCAGAACAATGTAAATTTGAATATTAAATCTACACTGTAGACTACAGACCATGTTGTCTATGTTCTACTTCTCTCATTATTTATACAGTTAATATTATGCAAATATTTTTATAGAACAAAAATCATCTTTCATACACAAAACTGCATTTTAAGCAAAAGTTCACTTTGAAATGATACTTGTTATATTTCTGACAATGGTAATTAGAAAAATGTCCATCCGCTTTATATTTTATATTCTCTAGTTTGAAGAATTGAATAATTCGTTTTTTTCCGTTTATTCAGCTGTTACCAAAGGGCAAACCATTCACAGCAGGAAAGCTATATTCATGAAAGAACACTTTCCTGAAAGTCTAGGACAAAGCTACACTTACGAGGATATAAACAAGGGGGACTTGCAGTTAATGAGCAGTCAGCAGAAATGCTTTTTGATTCAAGGAATGTGAAGCAAATTCTAGAAAGGTTGCATAAAATATCAGTTATATAAAGAATCCGAAAAGAAAACAATCAACTCGCTGTCTGAAGAGTCTGACGTGTTTCATAAACATAAAGGCAAAGTAAAAGAATAAGAACAACATGATTGTGAAAAAGCTGGAGTCTTCTTTCACTCTCAATGACTAGGCATATCAATTCACCCTTCTTACGATAATTGCCCTACTTGGCACCAATCCTCAAACTAATTCAACTTTGTAAAGTGTATGGCTTTTTCAATGGCAGAAGTCCATTTTTATGTTTGCATTTGTCATGTAGCAGAAAAAGTGACTGATTGGCATTTGTGGTTCTGAAAGGGGAAGTTGTTCCCCAATAGTTGGCAGCTGTACCTTCTTCTGCCTTAACCTTTCTATTACAAAATGAACCATAAAGAATTTCAACGTAGAAGACAAGTGAGCCGTGCTTCTCCTGATGTTGGATGACAGCTGTAATGGCAAGGGGAAAAGCTTTTGAAATTGGCTGTTTTTTAACATTGGCTCTTGTGACATTTTCTTTATTTGTATGTTTTATCATATTGAAAAGCAGACAAAAAGGAAGAAAAGGAAAAAGATTCACACTTAGGCTACCAATTATGGGCATCTTTATACGTAACTGAAATAGGCGCTTTTCTATTTCTGCAAGAAAAGAATATTTGATATGCTTAAGAAAGGGAGGTTTATAAAATAATCAGGTTCCACTGCACTTTATCCAAACATAATGAGGCCTTCTCTGTAGAGTGAATTATATTCAGCTCATAGAGTTTCCTCCCAGAAATCATTTCAAGCCCACACTGCACAGAGCAGATAAATCTTGCAACTTGACTAACCACAAGGCATAGAAAAGTCATTGCTCACTAAATATGTCAATGTCAAGTCGATTTCCTGAAACATGTCTATTCCTTTCAGGTTTCCTGTTGTTGTTTCAGAATAAATGGGATCTAAAATCTCATTACTTTTATTGTTTAAAACCAGCAAAACTGGGTCAGAAGGTAATGGCATGAGGTGATAGCTCCTCTCTTAGAATATGTAATCCAATTGGACTTTGACATTGAGGTCACTATATTTCTTTCTATATGGCTAATCCATAATTTTAAAATTGTTGGTTGAGCGTGTGTCTCAAGAAGAGTGTGTTTGGGCAAATGCATTAACCTGGAGTAAAATTTTTAGAACAATCTGTTTTAATAGCAACTAGGAAAGTTTAAATTTCAGAACACAAAGCAATGCTGTAGCAAATAATTCTAGTTTAGTGGTTGTACGCATCATCAACATATTCACTTAAATCCCCCCCCCCCATATAACCATATGGTCACTTATTTCAGGGCAATGGGCAGCACTATCACTAGAATTCTGACTTTTACAACATGTTGTTAAAGGGGTACTTGGTGGAAAACTATTTTTATTTTATTTTATTGATTTAACTTTTTTTTTGTCCAAAAACACTGTCCAATGCTGTACCACAGCATAGCATTGATCAGTTGAATAAGCTGCCAAAGCTGCCTATATTTTCAAAAAGTAGTACCAAATGACACAGAGACAGGAGAGGGCCCTTCGGACATATTCCGAACTGATTGAAAAACTGTGATTTCACTGCAGAGGTCCCGATCAACCCCAGCAATCATCCGGCAATAGTTTTTTTTAGCGATTTTAGATCCTGTAAATGCGGGACCTAAAGGGTTAATGCTGAACAATGATTAGTGGTGAGATCTGGCTGATGATAGCAGCCATTACTCACCGCCAGCTTTGAAGCCGTTAAATGGGCACCATTAGAATTAAAAATTATTCATATGGTGTACATCTTGGCTAAACATTAACCTTTCTAATATACTTCATAAGAAAATATGATCTACTTTTTATAGAAATTATGGTTTATATAGAACTAGGGGTCCCCATATCATCCAGAACATAATCCTGTCCAGCTGCAGCATCTTCTTTGTCCCAGCTAAAGCACAGGCTGGGGCCAAGTCTAGGGTTACAGAGTAGCCTGCGGTGATTGGATGAAGAGGTCCAGCACAGTACAGCAGACTCAGGGCAGAAGTGAATGCATTGTAAGTGAGGGTGGGCTCAGTGCTTGCCTTGGGCACACCTCTTCTTGAGCAGTCGATGTCAGAAAGCTAGATACATAAAAATACATGTAAAGCATCTGCATGACCTAGTAAGTAACATATATAAGAATTTTTTTTCTGTGATACAACAGGTACGCTCTAAGGTGTTAAGCCTAACCTTTAAAGGGGTACTCCGGTGCTTAGACATCTTATCCCCTATCCAAAGGATAGGGGATAAGATGCCTGATCGCGGGAGTCCCGTTTGTAATCAGTCCCCGGAGTGTGTTCGCTTCGGGACTGATTACTGGTGGGCGGCGGGCAGCGTGTGACGTCACGCCCCCGTGTGATGTCACACTCCGCCCCTCAATGCAAGCCTACGGGAGGGGGCGTGGTAGCTGTCACGCCCCCTCCCGTAGACTTGCATTGAGGGGCGGATGATAATGGCAATAAAAGTGAAAAAAATTATAAAATAAGAGCCCTTAACGTCCGTTTGTAACAGAGCCTCCAGTGTAGTATGAAAGCAGCCAAAGCAGCCAAAGCATCCTGACAGAAGTTATATCGGCTCCTATAGTCCACACAAAAGTGATAAATGCCTACAGATGTCATAATAGCCACTACCACTTTTGCAGGGGCTGATCTTATAATGTTTGTGGGGGCTGATGTAACCTACTGTCTATAGAGTTTCTAGACAGTTATGACCTTGTAATATTTCATTAAGGCTTTTCAGAAATAAAAAAAAAAATCATAAGGGGGAGGAATTATAAAACAAAAATAAACAAAACACCAGACATCCTTGGTAGACCCCTACTTTTCCTGTGCTGCTATTCCATGATTCATCATAGGTTAAGGATAACGTACTTGCGGCAGGGGGGTGGAGCATGTGAGCCGCATGTCAGGGGGTTGGACATCGACCCATCAGAAGGAGAAGGGAGATGGTGCAGTGGGTTGAGGCTCAATGGAAAAATTCTTTAGATCTCCAGGTATTAAGAAAGGAAAAAAATGACAGCAGCGGAAAATTCTGAGGAGGAGATAGAAGATAATCAGGAGGAAGAAGGAACTAAAGCAATGCTCAGCAAAATATTTGAGGGGGTAGAAAAAACAAACAAAGCAATAAGAGAGGTTCAAAACCAGATAGGGGAAGTAAGACAGGACACCGTAATATTAAGACAGGACTTCCCAAAAATTTGAGAAAGGCTGAATGAGGTAGAAGATAAAACAAAAGGGATAGAACACAAGACAGATGAGCTAGAGAGAGAGGTGGACAAACTGTCAGGCATGTGTTAGGAATTGAATGCTAAAGTGAAGGATCTAGACGATAGACGATAAAATGTAAGAATAGTTTGGATCCCAGAAAAATTAGGAGAAGATTGCCGAGGGTTTGTTAAAAGCTGGATATAAAAAAAATTTGATAAACAAAGTTTATCTAATTTATTTGAAGTAGAGCACAGGGTGCTGTCAAAACCTCCTCCACCAGTGGCCCATCCAAGAACAATTTTCATCAGCAGCAGACAGATATGTAATTTTAAGGGCAGCCAGAGGAGTAGATAAAGAAAGTAATGGTAACAAAATAATGTTATATGCAGATTATTTGAGGGCAACTCAGCAGACAAGGTTAAATAATGTACATGTCAAAAAGAGGTTAAGAGAAGCAAAATATCAGGTACTCATTATTATTTTCGGCCAAACTCAGGGTGACATATAAAGATAGGTCATGGTTTTTTGCCTCAGTAGAGGAAGTAAATGACTGGCTGGAAAAGGAAGGGATCAGGTAAAATGTAACAAACTAATCCCCCCTGTAAATAAATAATTAAATATACTGATGTAATTTAAGGGAAAAAATGGATAAGATGGTTGGCCGGGTGGGGGGCTCGAGATAAAGGAATTGTTGGAAAATGTTTTTGCCAATTTCACAGGAATGGGGGGGGGGGTGGCAAAAGGGGGGCAGGCGTTATTATTCTTTTTTTTCTCTCTCCTAATACACGAGAATGAGGGTATTAGTTTGGAATGTAAGGGTCTATAAAGTAATAGATAAACATCTACCTGGTATTATTTGTCTATTAGAGACACACTTAATAAAGGATAAAATCCAGAATTTGCAGAGAAGGTTGATTGCCAAGCAATTTCATTCAACACATACTTGTTATTCTAGAGGGGTAAGTGTGTTAATGCACAAAGGGTTGAAGGTAGAGGTATTAAATTCAAAAGTAGATAAAGGAGGAAGATACATATTTCTGGTATTAAATTGGGAGGGAAGAAGACTGCTGTTCGCTTTTGTCTATGTGCCACCCCCCTTCTCATCAGGCGTATATAAGGAACTATGTCGGTTTGCCAATGACAAAGGAGGTATCCCAATTATGGTGATGGGTGATATTAATGCAGTAATGGATGAAGGAAAAGATAGATTGAGGATAGGGAGACAAAATCTGAGTGATGGAAGAACAGGATTAAAAAAATTGTGGAGGGTGGGTGAATTATTGGAAAGAGAGAAACCCAGAAATGAGAGCATATAGTTATAATAAATGCAAGAAAACACTATCCCATATAGATATGATAATTGGTGATAAGGAGATCATGCCATGGATAGAGGGTATAAAATACGAACCTCTCAGTATATCCAATCATACACCGCTAATGTTCCAAATGGTAAACAGAAAAACATGCCAGATAAATACGAGAATAGATCCATTTTGTATGGGGGAAGATAGTGAGGTAGGTGATAAAATAAAAGCTTATTTTGAGATCAATGATGGAACAGCATCAGAGGGGATGGTTTGGGATGCTTTTAAGGCGGAACTGCGAGGCACCTGCAAGGAGAGAATTGTAAGGATGAAGAAAAAATCAAAGATAGACGAAGAAGAGATGAGATGGGAAGTAGAGGAGGCAGAACAGCACTTTGTAGTAACAGGACTGGAAAAGGATAGAAGAGAATGGAAAGAGGCAAAAGGGAGGCATAAAGAGCTATTAACAGCAAAAGCAAAAAAAAAATGTTCCAGTCAGGGCAGAAGAGATATCTAGAAGGGGACAGCCAGGAAGATGGTTGGCTAAGTTTCTAGAAGAAGAAAAAGAAAAAACATTAATAGCAGCCGTCAAAGATAAAGGGGGATGGATTGTAAGAGAACAGGAAGAAATCACAAAAGTTTTTCTAGAATTCTATAAAGAGCTACATACCTCACAAATAAAAGTAGAACAAGAAGACATACAAAAACATGTTGATGAATGTGAACTACAAAAATTAACAAAGGAAGCAGTTGAGATTTTGTAGGGTGAGATCTTAGAAAGTGAAGTGTGGAAGGTGGTAAAAGAAGCACCCAGATCAAAAGCCCCAGGCCCGGATGGGATACCATTCGAACTGTACAAAAAGTATGTGAGTGTTCTTGTCCCCAGATTAGTGAAATTATTTAGAGACATCTTAAAGAGAGGAATATGGCCCCCCTCAATGAAGGAGGCAGTAATAACGTTGATTCTTAAGCCTGGGAAAAACAAACATGAGCCTGATTCGTATAGGCCAATCTCGCTGCTAAATAACGATATGAAGATGTTGGCAAAGATCTTAGCAGTGCGATTGGCGTAGGTAATGCATTTACTAATAGCGAGTGATCAATGTGGATTTATGAGTGAAAGAACTACAGCGGATAATGTGAGAAGACTGTTTGGAAATCTGCAAACGGAAGGGGGGGGGGGCGCTCCATCCTGTCGTTGGACGCTGTTAAGGCCTTTGACAGGGTGGAGTGGTCATACCTCTGGACTGTAATGAGGGGATATGGGTTTGGTGAAGATTTTATGAAATGGCTGGGAATTTTGTATGACTCCCCCAGGGCAGTGGTTCTGATAAATGGTTTTCAGTCAGAAGGATTTCAGTTAACCAGAGGAGCTAGACAAGGCTGTCCTCTGTCCCCCCATATCTTCGCCCTATTTATTGAACTATTGGCAAGAAGAATTAGAAACATGAAGATAGCAGAGGGGTTTGGATGTCGAGGGACAGCAGACAGAATATCACTTTTTGCAGATGATATTTTGCTATATATCCGGAATACGCAACAGGCGTTAGAGGGTATTATAGGGGAAATAGAGGAGTTTAGTAATAAATCGGGACTGAGTATAAACTGCAACAAAACTTTATTAATGCCACTAGATAAACAAATATCCCATGGGAGACTCACGATAATAGGAGATGGAGAAATGTTTAAGTACTTGGGTATAAATGTTGGAAGGCCATTCTTAAAATATCCAGAATTAAATGTTTGATCCACTTTGAGAAATATAAAAGAAAAAAGAAAAATTTGGATAGGTTTACCACTTAGCATAGCAGATAGGATTAGCCTATTAAAGATGATAATTCTGCCTCAGATCTTGTTTGTGCTGACCAATAGTCCGGTATGGTTAGGAGAACAAATTTTTAAGGAAATCAAAGCTATGGAAAGAGAACTGGTCTAGAAAGGGAGAAAACCAACAATGAAATTAGGTCATTCATGTAGGGAAATGAAGAACAGAGGACTAGCTGTTCCAGATTTCAGACTCTATTATATAGCAGCTCAGTTGAGGTACGTAAAGAAATGGAAGGAAACAGATTCCTTTGCTAACATGTAAAAAGAAAAAAAGGAGGCGTGTGAAGATATGGGAGAATTTTTAGAATCCAATTGTTACGCCGAGCGCTCTGGGTCCCTGCTCCTCCCCGAAGCGCTCGCGGCATTCTCCTCTCTGCAGCGCCCCGGTCAGACCCGCTGACCAGGAGCGCTGCACTGACATTGCCGGCGGGGGTGCGATTCGCATAGTGGGACGTGCCCGCTCGCGGATCGCATCCCAATCTATTTACCTGTTCCGGTCCCCAGCTGTCACATCCTGGCGGGCGCGGCTCCGCTCTCTAGAGCGCGCGCGCGCCAGCTCCCTAAGATTTAAAGGGCCTGTGCACCACTAATTGGTGCCTGGCCCAATCAGTGTAATTAGCTTCTACCTGCTCCACGCCTTTACAACCTCTCTTCCCCTTCCCTGCATTGCCGGATTTTGTTGCCTTGTGCCTAGTGAAAGCGTTCCTGTGATTGCCTTACCAGTGTTTCCAGACCGTCTGCCGTTACCATTGACTACGAACTTTGCCGCCTGCCCTGACCTTCTGCTACGTCTGACCTCGCCTCTGTCTAGTCCTTCTGTCCCACGCCTTTCTCAGCAGTCAGCGAGGTTGAGCCGTTACCGGTGGATACGACCTGGTTGCTACCGCCGCAGCAAGACCTTCCCGCTTTGCGGCGGGCTCTATTGAATACCAGTAGCAACTTAGAAACGGTCCACCGGTACGGTCCACGCCAATCCCTCGCTGACACAGAGGATCCACATCCAGCCTGCCGAATCCTAACAGAACTATTAGTGCCCAAGATGTGAAGGTGAAGTAATGGGGTTTTTCCATATGTATTACGACTCTCTGATGCTTAAGGAATTTTGGTTGAATGATGGTGGGAAGGTTAAAGTTGGAGGAGGGAGATAAATTGATAACCTGGGTATTAGGGGGAGGAAGAACGGAAGGAAGAAGGATGAATAAGACTCTAAGAGGGAAAGTGCAATTTATAACCAGACTATTGGTAGCAAGAAATTGGATGTCCAAAGAAGTCCCAAACATTGATGAATTCAATGTTACAGTATGTAAGATGATGAATTTTGAGTTTTGTTGGGCAGCCAAAACCGGATGTTTGTCAAAATTCCATGCAATTTGGGATAAGTAGATGAGAGAGAGAGAGAGAGAGAGAGTCTTAGATAATAAAATATTTTTTCCTCTTCCGTTCTGCCATGGGGTGGGGTAAGGGGGGGAGGTGGTGGTGGGTGATTATGTCTCTGTAAGGGGAGGTGATAATGAAAAAAAAAAAACATATACCCACATGAACACCATTACTGGCCTCAGTAATCTTTTCCCATAGTACAGTGTAAGTCAATGTTTCCCCACCAGGGTGTCTCCAGATGTTGCAAAACTACCACTCTCAGCATCCCTGGACAGCCTTTGGCTGTCCAGGCATGCTGGGAGTTGTAGATTTGCAACACCTGGAGGCACCCTGGTGGGGAAACACTTGTTTCTGATCATGTGATTAGGTGTTTCTATATTCAATATTGTCCTTTATTTTGATGGTGTGGATTACATATGTTAGAGAGTGTGACTCTCCACAGTGCACTTCGTCAGTGTGCCAGGGTTGCAATTTAGTCCCTGTCCGGGACTAAATCCAAAGTAAAACTTGAGTTCCAAAACTGGCAGTTATAAAGATACTATACCTTTATTGATGTCACATTAAATATGATGATCAAAAGAGGCTTACACATTTAGAGCCTTATTGCTCTTACTCATAAACTCTTTAGACCATAACTTTTAATGTGACACCAATAATGGAATGGTAGTTTATAACTGCTAGTCCTGGATATCTCAAGTTTTGCTTTTGTGTGTGACCTGTATCCTCTTTAGCTTGAGAAAGTGGAAACATAACTTTTTGTATTTTTCTAAATGAGAAATAAACTTTCATAAGTATTTTTGGATGCTGTTCCCTTTCATTTTGGCACACTTTTTATAGGTCTGGCACAACAATGTGTATCAACTTTGCAATTGCTTTGTTATGGACAGAGTGCGCTGCTGACCCGTCCTGAAGGCACACTTGCTTTCTAATTATTGGCAATTCTTGTTTTCGTCCCACAAAAAAGGAATAAGAAGATCATATTTTCTCTTCTCAAATATCAAGAAACTGTATATCCACTGCTGTTTTCCTAGCAATAATCATAATATGCTACACTGATTATGTATAAGAAACTGGATGTCCAGCGCCAGGATACGTGCAAAACAGGTTCTTTATTGCTTTAAAACGCCATGACAGGGGTCTGACCCCTGTCATGGCGTTTTAAAGCAATAAAGAACCTGTTTTGCACGTATCCTGGCGCTGGACATCCAGTTTCTTATCTTGCTAAGTGGTGCTGCCTCGCACAGCCCGTGCTCCTCGGGGCCTCTGAGGGTGAGCTGAGAATTCCACTGATTATGTATGTTTTATAAATTTTTTACAGGAAAAGATTTCTGTCAATCACAAAAGAGTGTCATTTTTTTTTTTTTGCATTAGTATCAGTTTCCTTTCCATGCAATATCTACTAATAATCACTATTTGATGCAAAGTTGGGTGAAGATAACTAGCTGTATTAACTATTAAATATATTTTTCATACTGTATATGGTATGGAGTACGCTCCCCCCAAAAAAAGGAAAATTTTGGAAGCTTAATAGTTGTTTCTGATGTCCAGTATATGTTTTTAACTAATTTAAAACTGTCGACCAAACATTGAAAGGCCTCTATTTCAGCCCTTTTCAGAACACAAGTCTTGATGATGAAGATGTTTGTGATACAGTGTATGTATGAACTTTGCATACCTTGGGCTTTTATTTTAACATGGCTTTTGTTGGTAAGCCTGATGAGAGCTTTGGGAGCAAGCATATATGTTAATGGATTTAATGCACATGTTGCTTTTTTTTGGTTTTAAAATTATCATTTTAAAACCTAATATTTCGTTTTAGTTGCATATAGATATAGGCCTCATTGATATGAACTTACTATGGAGATATTGAACCTTTATTTTAAGAAAATGTGCTGCAATAACATTTAAATTGGTCACACTTTTAACCATGAATCTGCAATAACAAAATAACAATAGCGAGAACGTTATATACTGTTAGATAAAAGAAACCTGAGGATTGTATAGTATATATATATATATATATATATATATATATATATAGTAATGGTAAATGTATAGAGTAATGGGGCGGATAACCAAGCATGTATGGATAAATGGGCTTACAATAATTATACTATGCCACAGAATAAGACATGAATAAGAATATACAGTCCTAACAAAAAAGAATGATGAATAAGAACTCTTTCACATTGTCTTTTTATACAGCATGTTAGGTCTACAGTTCTGTCAGAATTTTGAGTGGCATCTTTGTTTTCTTTCCAAAGTAGATGTGTGCAAAGTCCTATTTTTATTCCTAGCTAAATACTATATTTAAAGCGTGCTTGTCAGACCCCACAAAAAATAATAATGTGTTTCTCAGTACCTAATCCTGACCATGTACATCTTATTTTTATAACTCTATCACCTATATTTATTATAAAAATACCTCTTTTCATTAGTTCACAGTGTTAGAAATCCTCTCAGGGGAAGGGGGCGTGTCCCTCCCTTGTGGTGGTGGGAGGTGATTGGTTGTGTGTGCTCATGCAGCCTTGTACATAAGTTATCTCTTGTCCATGACTCATGAACAAGCCTGATGCTGCTGCAGGACTGGTTAGTGTCCCAGTAGGTTTGGGGACCCCTAGTGGTGGGATTTTCAGGAGCTGTTTTCTTTATTAAATATGCAAAAATTATTAAAACCATATTACAAAAGGTCTTTAATTTTCATCATTAACGACATATAATCATTTTTTGGATCTGGCAGTTCCAATTTAAAGGACTGTCCCATACAAACAAAAATAAAGCTTCCCAATTACATTCTAATGACAGATCATGGTTATTTGTCATATTTTGATGACATTTTGCTATTATGTAAGGCATAATAGCAGTTCACAAACAGTGGAGGAGTAAACATGTGGTATCATGGGAAAGCAGAGAGTTGCAGTCCTTGAATGGAGAGGAGAATAAGGTGAGTACAAATTTCACATCAGAGAGCTTTAAAACTACAATTGCTTGGAAAAAATATTTTTAAGTAAAGCTGCATATTAGAGTAATAAATAATCTTTCATAATATCTCCTATTTTTATGTATGTTTACAAATTCTATTTCTATATGTAAATATAGCAGTTCATACCAATGTATAAATAGAATGCAGGTTTTGTAAGAGAAAGGCTTATCAGTTTTAATGCAACTATTTAACTTTGAACTTTAGTAAAAATGTTATGTAAAATAATCGTGTTATTATTTAGATTAGAAGCGGATGCCTTTTATGCTAATTTGTGATATGACTTTCCCCATTCATGCCTAATGCCTATCAGCATTGTTAATAAGGTAGAATGGGTATTAATTAGCCAAATGTGGGTATTTCTGTTTGAAGAAGTCTTTTTTTATGGCTAAAATAATTCAACTAAATAATGAAAGAAGACAAATTATCATTATTCTAATAGACATAGCTCAATCAACGTGGAAACATGAAAGAGATTTTTGAGTGTCAAGTACAGTGGCAAAAAGAATCAATTGGAATTTTTCACCAGCAATCTTGTAGGTAAACTAAGCCCCTTATCAGGTGGTATAGGTGAGTATTGGTGAATGTGGGGATCTGTGTAACTAAATTTATAGTATAATAGGAGGTCCACAGATTATAAAAAACATAGCTTTTATTAGAAATGCAATAAAATGAACATAAACAATTTGTAGATAATCAAAAATTCAAGTGTAATGTAATGGATGTAGGCCCACTTGCATTGCCTAGGAAGCTGACCCTGCTGGTCAACAGACCCCCTACCTATTAATGCAGGGAAGCCTTCCCATAGAGGGCCAGCCCGCATCCGGATCCTCCTATCTCACTCTAGTGCTTCAGGATGGGATAGGGGTAGGTGTGGGGAGTAATGCGTACTTCAGGCAGATACGAGACAGTACCTCCAGATATCACCGCGTGAGTGAGGTGCATACAACAGATTATACAGTATACATATATTGATGAACCATGTGATATACACAATAATGAATAGATTTCCAACGCGTTTCGCTGTGCCCGTTATTCTGTGGCACAGCTCATCAGGGATTGAATTCAGAGAAATAAGATACACATATAATGAGCCTATCTCTCTCTTCTCCCACGTTAGTGTAGAGCTAGGTATACAGCATGGAGGTATATAATGTGTATTCAGAATTCTCCCTTTGTTAGGGGAAGTGGTGTGCATATGTTCATCTCTTTATTTAGGCAGTCCATGAGTAAATGATTACTTCTGAAAACAGAACGATAGTGGTATAAGATGTTTGTTTTAAACTGGTGTCGGTTATATAGATATTTAAATATTTAAATAAGACCCCTGAAAGTAGATACATACCAAGTTTATGATGGACTTACAGCGCAGATGACATATACTTGGCATAAAAGGATGGTAGAAACCTGTATAGAAATGAGCTCATTTTGGCACGCTACCGCACATATATAACAGGACAGCGCAGATCGGGCACTTATGCCAGCGTGTCCTAGATATCGGGGTCTCTGCATAAAAGTAAGTCCTGCCTTTATCACTTCCCTTAAACCTTTACCATACCTATCATTGGGCCTTTACTAAACAAATGGGCACTGTTTATCAGGTTACCCCCCTCAGGCTGCCTTATCGCCGCAAGCCCGGAGGCTTTACATATCAGATTCCTCCATAGGTAGGCCTGAATTTTATATTATATTTTATAAATTATATATTGTATAGTTGACACTGTTCTAGGCCTTCTCCCAGTCATATTAGCCCTATGTCTGTCCCTAGATCTGAGGACCGGCATCCCATTCATCATAACGTATATATATATATATATATATATATATATATATAAACCTCTACCATAACTGTAGGTATGTTAACTAGATCCTTTTTTCCCCCACAACCAGCGGCCCTCTAAGATTTATGATCTCATATCAGCTTCATTTCTATACAGGTTTCTACCATCCCTTTATGCCAAGTATATGTCATCTGCGCTATAAGTCCATCATAAACTTGGTATGTATCTACTTTCAGGGGTCTTATAATATCTTATACCACTATCATTCTGTTTTCAGAAGTAATCATTTACTCATGGACTACCTACATAAAGAGATGAACATATGCACACCACTCCCCCTAACAAAGGGAGAATTCAGAATACATATTATATACCTCCCTGCTGTATACCTAGCTCTACACTAACGTGGGAGAAGAGAGAGATACGCTTATTATATGTGTATCTTATTTCTCTGAATTCAATCCCTGATGAGCAGAATAATGGGCACAGCGAAACGTGTTGGAAATCTATTCATTATTGTGTATATCACATGGTTCATCAATATATGTGTCACGATGCCGGCTGGCAGGTAGTGGATCCTCTGTGCCAGAGAGGGATGGAGAGGACCGCGCTAGTGGACCGGTTCTAAGCCACTACAGGTTTTCACCAGAGCCCGCCGCAAAGCGGGATGGTCTTGCTGCGGCGGTAGTGACCAGGTCGTATCCACTAGCAACGGCTTACCTCTCTGGCTGCTGAAGATGCTGAAGATAGGCGCGGTACAAGGGAGTAGGCAGAAGCAAGGTCGGACGTAGCAGAAGGTCGGGGGCAGGCGGCAAGGATCGTAGTCAGGGGCAACGGCAGGAGGTCAGGAACACGGACTAGGAACAGACAAGGGAACGCTTTCACTAGGCACAAGTGCATCAAGATCCGGCAAGGGAGTGCAGGGGAAGTGACTAGATATAGGGGAGTGCACAGGTGGGAGCCAATTAAGCTAATTGGGAAGATTGGGCCAGGCACCATCATTGGTGCACTGGCCCTTTAAATCGCAGAGACCCGGCGCGCGCGCGCCCTAGGGAGCGGGGCCGCGCGCGCCGGGACAGGACCGAGGGAGAGCGAGTCAGGTAAGAGACCTGGGATGCGATTCGCGAGCGGGTGCGTCCCGCTGTGCGAATCGCATCCCCAACGGCCATGACAGAGCAGCGCTCCCGGTCAGCGGGAGTGACCGGGGAGCTGCAGGAAGAAAGACGCCGTGAGCGCTCCGGGGAGGAGCGGGGACCCGGAGCGCTAGGCGTAACAGTACCCCCCCCTTGGGTCTCCCCCTCTTCTTGGGGCCAAAGAACCTGAGGAAAAAAAACTCAATTTTTCCGTGATGAGGTCCGATGCAAATTAGGAGGGGTTCTGTGTGGAGACGTACGAGACAGTCCAATCTTTTATTGTAAAAACAATAGATGTAGAGGGGTCTGGCGAGACTGGTCACAGGAACGTAGAACCTGTTGATGAGAGGTAAGCCAAAAAAATTTTTTCCTGCAGATCCGGAATCCAAGAAGAGCATAGTAGAGAAGGAGAAGGTAGAGGCAGATATCCGCACAGGCACAGTAAGGCGTGGAGAAGCAGAGTTGACATCAAGAACTGTGTCACCTTTGTGCGGAGTCAGCGTACGTCTTTCCAGGCGGGGAGGACGGATAGGACAATCCTTCAGGAAGTGTTCGGTACCGGCATAGTACAGGCAAAGATTCTCCATGCGGCGTCGTGTCCTCTCTTGAGGTGTCAAGCAAGACCGGTCAACTTGCATAGCCTCCGCAGCGGGAAGCACAGGAACAGATTGCAGAGGACCAGAGGAGAGAGGAGCCGGAGAGAAAAAACGCTTCGTGCGAACAAAGTCCATATCCAGGCGGAGCTCCAGACGCCATCCGGAAGAACGCATGTCAATGCGAGTGGCTAGATGAATGAGTTCATGTAGGTCAGCAGGAGTCTCTCGTGCGGCCAGAACATCTTTAATGTTGCTGGATAGGCCTTTTTTAAAGGTCGCGCAGAGAACCTCACTATTCCAGGACAACTCATAGGCAAGAGCACGGAACTGAATGGCGTACTCGCCAACGGAAGAAACACCCTGGGCCAGGTTCAGCAGGGCAATCTCGGCTGAAGAAGCTCGGGCAGGTTCCTCAAAGACACTTCGAATTTCCGAGAAGAAGGAGTGTACAGAGGCAGTGACGGGGTCATTGCGGTCCCAAAGCGGTGCGGCCCATGACAGGGCTTTACCGGACAGAAGGCTGACTACGAAAGCCACCTTAGACCTTTCAGTAGGAAACTGGTCCGACATCATCTCCAAGTGCTGGGAACATTGCGAAAGAAAGCCACGGCAATACTTAGAGTCCCCATTAAATTTGTCCGGCAAGGACAGGCGGAGGCTAGGAGTGGCCACTCGCTGCGGAGGAGGTGCAGGAGCTGGCGGAGGAGAAGATTGCTGGAGAAGTTGCGACTGAAGTTGGTGCGAAATGGTGGACATTTCCGACAGCTGACGGGTTAGAAGGGCGATCAGTCGGGCTTGCTGGGCGGCCACCGTGGTGAGATCAGCGACAACTGACAGAGGAACTTCAGCGGGATCCATGGCCGGATCTACTGTCACGATGCCGGCTGGCAGGTAGTGGATCCTCTGTGCCAGAGAGGGATGGAGAGGACCGCGCTAGTGGACCGGTTCTAAGCCACTACAGGTTTTCACCAGAGCCCGCCGCAAAGCAGGATGGTCTTGCTGCGGCGGTAGTGACCAGGTCGTATCCACTAGCAACGGCTTACCTCTCTGGCTGCTGAAGATAGGCGCGGTACAAGGGAGTAGGCAGAAGCAAGGTCGGACGTAGCAGAAGGTCGGGGGCAGGCGGCAAGGATCGTAGTCAGGGGCAACGGCAGGAGGTCAGGAACACGGACTAGGAACAAACAAGGGAACGCTTTCACTAGGCACAAGTGCATCAAGATCCGGCAAGGGAGTGCAGGGGAAGTGACTAGATATAGGGGAGTGCACAGGTGGGAGCCAATTAAGCTAATTGGGAAGATTGGGCCAGGCACCATCATTGGTGCACTGGCCCTTTAAATCGCAGAGACCCGGCGCGCGCGCGCCCTAGGGAGCGGGGCCGCGCGCGCCGGGACAGGACCGAGGGAGAGCGAGTCAGGTAAGAGACCTGGGATGCGATTCGCGAGCGGGTGCGTCCCGCTGTGCGAATCGCATCCCCAACGGCCATGACAGAGCAGCGCTCCCGGTCAGCGGGAGTGACCGGGGAGCTGCAGGAAGAAAGACGCCGTGAGCGCTCCGGGGAGGAGCGGGGACCCGGAGCGCTAGGCGTAACAATATGTATACTGTATAATCTGTTGTATGCACCTCACTCATGCAGTGATATCTGGAGGTACTGTCTGGTATCTGCCTGAAGTACGCATTACTCCCCACACCTACCCCTATCCCATCCTGAAGCACTAGGGTGAGATAGGAGGATCTGGATGCGGGCTGGCCCTCTATAGAAAGGCCTCCCTGCATTAATAGGTAGGGGGTCTGTTGACCAGCAGGGTCAGCTTCCTAGGCAACGCAAGTGGGCCTACATCCAGGCATTACACTTGAATTTTTGATTATCTACAAATTGTTTATGTTCATTTTATTGTATTTCTAATAAAAGCTATGTTTTATATAATCTGTGGACCTCCTATTATACTAAACCCATTGTCAGAAATGGCTTAGTAGAAATGTATTATTTATTACTTTCAGTTATGATCCTGTGCTCCTGTGCCATAAAAATCTCTGTTTTTAAAATATGCAAATTACCTTGCCTTCAGGGTGTTCCCCAGCACAACAAGTACCATAATTGTAACCCCAGCCTCTACGTTGTCCTTTCACTACTTTATGGTAAAACTTGTGTGCCTTTCCCTTCACAAGATGATAAAAGTTCAGTAATTCACTGCTCTACTGGGGAGCCTTTTGTGCAAAATATCTATGAGGTCATGAGTTAGACAGATACCAATATTTGTTTACAGCAGGGTATAACACAATGTCTTATGTCTTTAAGTCCATATTTCCAAAAGTCCAAAGTATGAGACACTATTGTTTCAAAGCTCTCATGTGTATACTTCCACAGGCCATTGAATGTACGTGTTTGAGGAAGTCAAGGAGGTGTAAAGACAAGACAATGCATTATACTATAGACTGTGTTAGCTTGAGATAGAACAATAAGTTTCAATGTTACCAAATTACCATGTTGACAAGGTGAAACCTGCCTTATCAATGAAAATTATATGGCTGTTCTGTACACATCTGTTCTCCCTCCAGAAATTTTTTGTGAAATGGTAGATATAGTTAGACCAAATATGTATTACACTTTCTTATGGTAGTATCTAGAGATGAGCGAACTTTTCAAAAATTCGATTCGGACGATTCGCCGAATTTTCCGAAAAATTTTGTTTTGATCCGAATTTTTTCGCAGCTAATCTATATTAAAAAAGGCTATTTCTAGCCTACATACAGCCTCTATAGGGGTATAGAACACTTTGCTGTGTTCTAAAACGCATATGGAGTGTGCTGGGTTAGTGAAATAATACTGTTATTCAGAATAACATGCAGATTACCGGCATCGCTTTTAGAATCACTGCCGCACAGCAGCACAATGACAGAGCCTGGTGGTGGCATCAGTGTCAGGAGACCATATAGTGACTGAATGGCATAGCGTGGAGGTGTTGGCAGCATGAGGACACCATATAGTGGCTGAATGACACAGCTTGGATGAGGCTGAAGCATGAGGACACCATATAGTGGCTGAATGACACAGCTTGGAGGTGTTGGCAGCATGAGGACACCATATAGTGGCTGAATGACACAGAATGGAGGTGTTGGCAGCATGAGGACACCATATAGTGGCTGAATGACACAGCTTGGATGAGGCTGAAGCATGAGGACACCATATAGTGGCTGAATGGCACAGCGTGGAGGTGTTGGCAGCATTAGGACACCATATAGTGGCTGAATGACACAGCATGGACATGTTGTCATCATGAGGAGACCATATAGTGGCTGAATGACACAGCATGGAGGTGTTGGCAGCATGAGGAGACCATATAGTGGATGAATGGCACAGCCCGGAGTAGCCAGCAGCATGAGTAGGCACTAGGCCTTCACAATCCCTAAGATTAAAAGATGAATTAAGAAATTTAAACCGAAGATTTTGGATAGCGGGTGCTACCTATGAGAAAATTTGAAATTCCCAGACCCAGGCCCCACAGCGGCATCAGTAACTCATATATTGCCTGAATGACACAGCCTGGAGTTGGCTGATGCACGAGTACACACCAGGGCTTCACAATCCCCCCCAAAAAAACAACACGATTTTAGAAATTTTTGAAAAAGATTTTGGATAGCGGGTGCTATCTTTGAGAAAACTTGAAATTCCCAGACCCAGGCCCAGCAGCGCCATCATTTTTTTATTTGAAAATTAAAACAAACTTTGAGTGTCCCGGACCCCATTGTGTGGGTACGAAGGACCAAATCCAACAAGCCCCCACAGCAACATCAGTAAAGCATATATTGCCTGAATGACATAGCCTGGGGTTGGCTGATTCACGAGTACACAGCAGGGCTTCACAATCCTCCCCAAAAAACACCACAATTTTAGAACATTTTTTAAAAGATTTTGGATAGCGGGTGCTGCCTATGAGAAATTGTTAAATTCCCAGACCCAGGCCCCACAGCGGCATCAGTAACCCATATATTGCCTTAATGACAAAGCCTGGAGTTGGCTGATGCACGAGTACACAGCAGGGCTTCACAATCCCCCCCAAAAAACACCACAATTTTAGAAATTTTTTTAAAAGAATTTGGATAGCGTATGCTACCTATGAGAAAATTTGAAATTCCCAGACCCAGGCCTAGCAGCGCCATCATTTTTTGATTTGAAATTGAAAACAAACTTTCAGTGTCCCAGACCCCAGCGTGTGGGTACGAAGGACCAAATCCAACAAGCCCCCACAAGGCTCATGTGGCCGTGAGATGTAGGCGCAACATCTCCATTGCCCTGACTGGCCATTGTTTCCAAGACTTTTTGCCAAGGCAAACCATGTGAAGAACAGCGTGACACCACCGTGCCCTGTACACATGGTATGTTGAAGGGCTACTGAGACTTGTCCGGGCAGTGGAGGCTTATGACACAGTGGAGGATGTGGAGGCGGAGTAGCACACTGTCACAGGACCAATGGGCTGACAGAGCGTAGCAGGAAGCAGCATTGAGTACACACCAGGGCTTCAGAATCCCAAAGAAAAAACAACCATTTAAAAAAAAAATTAAGAATATTTAGGACAGCGGGTGCTCCCTATATATTGCCTGAATGACACAACCTGGAGTTGGCTGATGCATGAGTACACACCAGGGCTTCACAACCCCCCCCAAAAAAACACAACAATTGTAGAAATTTATGAAGAAGACTTTTGGATAGCGGGTGCCACCTATGAGAAAATGTGAAATTCCCAGACCCCGGCCCAGCAGCGGCATCAGTAAACCATATATTGCCTGAATGACACAGCCTGGAGTTGGCTGATGCATGAGTACACACCATTGCTTCACAATCCCACGAAAAAAAACACAACAATTGTAGAAATTTATGAAGAAGACTTTTGGATAGCGGGTGCTACCTATGAGAAAATTTGAAATTCCCAGACCCAGGCCCAGCAGTGGCATCAGTAAACCATATATTGCCTGAATGACATAGTCTGGAGTTGGCTGATGCATGAGTACACACCAGGACTTCACAATCCCCCCCAAAAAACACAACAATTGTAGAAATTTATGAAGAAGACTTTTGGATAGCGGGTGCTACCTATGAGAAAATTTTTAATTCCCAGACCCAGGCCCAGCAGCGGCATCAGTTAACCATATATTGCCTGAATGACACAGCCTGGAGTTTGCTGATGCATGAGTACACACCATTGCTTCACAATCCCCCCAAAAAAACACAACAATTGTAGAAATTTATGAAGAAGACTTTTGGATAGCGGGTTCTACCTATGAGAAAATTTGAAATTCCTAGACCCAGGCCCCACAGCGGCATCAGTAAACCATATATTGCCTGAATGACACAGCCTGGAGTTGGCTGATGCACGAGTACACACCAGGGTTTCACAACCCCCCCCCCCCCCCAAAAAAAAAAACAACACAATTTTACAAATTTTTGAAAAAAATTTTGGATAGCGGGTGCTACCTATGAGAAATTTGAAATTCCCAGACCCAGGCCTCAATGCGGCATCAGTAACCCATATATTGCCTGAATGACACAGCCTGGAGCTGGCTGATGCACGAGTACACAGCAGGGCTTCACAATCCCCACCAAAAAACAGCAGTACCCAAGAGGCTTTAAGAGCCCCTTACATTGCACGATCACTGGCGAGATCGAGCAATAACAGATGTGTTATGCCCTCAGATGTCCGGGGATGCACATGCGCTACACTGAACGGACCGGCGTGTGTCTATCTTTCACCGACAGGTGCGGGTAACCCGCTGAACCCCGTTCGCAATAGGGATCAGGGATTGCAATTATTTGCCAGGAAAGAAGAATCAGAACTAAGTGCGGGTCATAAGCTCGGGTTCATTAAGTCCCTGCCCTTTATACACACCGCATGTCTCTACTACCAATTAGATGGTTTAGTGAGGTCCTTGGATCGGCCCCCTACCCCCAGGGGTAGGAGAAGGCCATGGCAGAGCGCAGAAAATTTAAAGATCATTGTTGAAATTTGCATTAAGCATGTATTAACTACTGCTAAACTTCCAAAAATTGAAGGCCCAAGGCTTGAGGCATCAGGGAGGCAACTATTTCCTGAAAGACACAGAATGAGTCAGGAGCAGTGATTCGCAGTACCCAAGAGGGTTTCATAACCAACCCCTTACATTTAAAGATCAATGTTGAAATTTGCATTAAGCATGTATTTAGCTACTGCTAAACATCCAAAAATTGAAGGCCCAAGGCCTGAGGCATCAGGGAGGCAAGTAGGTCCTGAAAGACACAGGATGACTCAGTAGCAGGCATTCGCAGTACCCAACAGGGTTTCATAACCCCTTACATTTAAAGATCAAAGTTGACATTTGCATTAAGCATATATTTAGCTACTGCTAAACATCCAAAAATTAAAGGCCCAAGGCCAGAAGCATCAGTGAGACAAGTACTTCCTGAAAGACACAGGATGAGCCAGGTGCAGGCAATGACAATACCAAAGAGGGTTTCATAACCGTAATTGATAACCCAAGAGGGTTTCATAACCAACCATAATTGGGAAATGTTGGTGTAGCAGCATGGTCAATCTATTCTGAGGCATTTATGAGGGTATTACAATACGCTACACTACTCTTTAAACAGTATTTGTCTAGAACAGCAGCTGGTGATTACTTACGGCTGTCTTTTCACAGTATGTAGGCCCTTGACAGATTAACAGGTACTAAATGGCACAATACTTGGATGTACCTATGCGGTATGTACTGATGAGGGCAGTAATATGCCTAACTATACGCAGAAAAAATCTGTATTTTTGTAAAACACCATCCGGTGGATACTATTGTTTGGACTTTGACGGTATGGAGCACCTTGACAGCTTAACAGGTACTAAATGGTTCAATACTTGGATGTACCTATGCGGTATGCACTGATGAGGGCAGTAATATGCCTAACTATATGCAGAAAAAACTCTGTATTTTTGTAAAACACCAGCCGGTGAATGCTATTGTTTGGACTTTGACGGTATGGAGCACCTTAACAGCTTAACAGGTACTAAATGGCACAATACTTGGATGTACGTATGCGGTATGCACTGATGAGGGCAGTAATATGTGCAACTATACGCAGAAAAAACTCTACTTAAAAAAAAAAAAAACAGTCGGTGAATACTATTGTTTGGACTTGCACAGTATGTAGCCCCTTGACAGATTAACAGGTACAAAACGGTACAAATGCACTACAGTCCACTGTACAATCACATATTTCTGAATAGTGTTGCTCGCGAATATTCGCAATGCAAATTTTATTCGCGAATATCGTAAAGTCATGAATTTGCGAATATTCGCGAATATAGCACTATATATTCGCAATATTGTTTTTTTTTTCACAGTACACATCACAGTGATCATCCCTCTCTGCTTCCAGCTTGTGTGGTGTAAAGAAGGCTCTAATACTACTGTGTGAGACTGGCATACGAATTTTCGCATATGTGAAAACTAGCATATGCTGATTTTCGCATATGCGAATTGTCACTTATGTTAATTTTTGCATATGCAAATTTCCGTTTTTGCTAATTTTTGCGTATGCAAATTTTCGCATATGCGAATATAAAACGTGAATATTACGAATATGCTAATTTAGCTAATATATAACGAAAATTCATCCATATATTCACGAAATATCGCAAATTCGAATATGGCCTATGCCGCTCAACACTATTTCTGAACAGCAGCAGGACCCAACAGTACAGCACCACAAAAAAAAATAAAAAAAAATAAAAAAAAAAAGAATTCCAGGGATTAAACCCTAAATTGCACCCTGTCACACAATTCTAAGCAGCAGAAGATTTGTGGAGCAAAAAAAAAAATAAATAAATTGGGCTGAAAAATTAGAAGATAAGATGCTCCAGAAAGTTCAGGCAGCTTGGAGATCTGTATGAGGCAGCTGACAGGTATCTGCCCCTCTCTGCTGCAATGCTCAATAACGTGAATAGGAGGTTTAGCTATCAATGATCCTTCTCAGTGTTACAGCAAAGTGCTCTGCACTCCTGTCTTTCCCTAATGCTGATGTGACTAGCAGTTGCAGTGTAACGTTGTGGTATGAGCTATTCACACACATGCAGTCCCGTCCTCTCCATCTGAGTGCATAGATGAAACGAAGAGAGGCAAGATGGCCGCCGATTATATAGGGACTGTGACATCACAGGGGTCAGTGAACACTGATAGGCTGCATCTCACATGTGATTCAGGGTCAGCTCGCCTACCTTCATTCCTGCCGCTGTATCCCGCCCTCCCATAATCCCCTGCACCATGTACTCACATGTTGATCCACCATCTTTGGTCTCCAATAGCCTGGAACGCTGTAAAATGGAGTTTAATGAAGCGATTCGTACGATAGAATCGCGGCGATGTTCATATTCGTTGCAAATCGAATTTTTCATGAAATTCGTAACGAATTCGGGTTCGTCAACTTCGATTCGCTCATCTCTAGTAGTATCCACCAGTAGTGTTATGATATATCACAGTATAAAATTTAATTATGATGACTAGAGATGAGCGAACTTTTGAAAAATTCGATTCGGCCAATTCGCCGAATTCTCCGGAAATATTTGGTTCAATCAGAATTTATTCCTGGCGAATCTATATTAAAAACGGCTATTTCTGGCCAACAGAGAGCCTTAATAGGATTGTAGAACACTTTGATGTGTTCTAACACGTATATGGAGTGTGCTGGGTTAGTGAAATAATACTGTTATTCATTTTGACATGCAGATTACCGGCATCGCTTTTAGAAACACTGCCGCAGAGCGACACAATGACAGAGCCTGGAGGTGGCATCAGTATGAGGAGACCATATAATGGCTGAATGACACAGCGTGGAGGTATTGGCAGCATGAGGATACCATATAGTGGCTGAATGACATATTGTGGAGGTGTTGGTAGCATGAGGAGACCATATAGGGGCTGAATGACACATTGTGGAGGTGTTGGCAGCATGAAGAGACCAAATAGTGGCTGAATGACACAGCCTGGAGCTGGCAGCAGCATGAGTAGACATTAGGGCTTTACAATCCCTAAGATTAAAAGATGAATTCTGAAATGTAAACTGAAGATGTAGGGTAGCTAGTGCTCCCCTAACAAAAGTTTTATTTCCAGACCCAGGCCCAGCAGCATCAGTAAACCATATATTACCTGAATGACACAGCCTGGAGTTGGCTGAAGCATGAGGAGACCATATAGTGTCTGAATGGCACAGCCTGGAGTTGGCAGCAGCATGAGTAGACACTAGGGCTTTACAATCCCCAAGATTAAAAGATGAATTCTGAAATTTAACCTGAAGATTTTGGGTAGCTAGTGCTACCATAAAAGCTTTTAGGCCCAGACCCAGGCCTAGCAGCATCAGTAAACCATATATTGGCTGAATGACACAGCCTGGAGTTGGCTGAAGCATGAGGAGAACATATAGTGTCTGAATGGCACAGCCTGGAGTTGGCAGCAGCATGAGAAGACACTAGGGCTTTACAATCCCTAAGAAAAAAAGACAAATTTTGAAATTTAAATTGAAGATTTAGGGTAGCTAGTGCTGCCATAAAAAATGTTTATGCCCAGACCCAGGCCCAACAGCATCAGTAAACCATATATTGGCTGAATGACACAGCGTGGAGTTGGCTGAAGCATGAGGAGACCATATAGTGTCTGAATGGCACAGCCTGGAGTTGGCAGCAGCATGAGTAGACACCAGGGCTTCCCAATCCCTAAGAAAAAAAGAAAAATTTTGAAATTTTAATTTTTGGGCCCAGATGCAGGCCCAGTAGCATCAGTAAACCATATATTGGCTAAATGACAGCGTGGAGTTGGCTGAAGCATGAGGAGAACATATCGGCCCTCATTTACTAAAGTCCAACTGACTCTTTTTCTCGGTTATTGCGCCTAAATTTTAGTTGCCATGTCTGTGCGACTATTTATGCAACCAAATTTTAGTCTCACAACTGACACTTTAGAAAACACTCGGAGTGTTTTCTTTTCACTCTGAAATGGGCGTGTTTTATGCAAAAATGGGCGTTTTACCAACAAAAACGAAAAAATACTCGGAGTACTTCCAAAATCACTCGAGAAAAAGTGAGTTTGCCTCACACAATAACCGACAGCCAAGAGGTCGAGTGAAATTCCAAAAATTGAGGGATTTCTAACAAGGGACTGTTTGCCATTGTATTTTTTTGTGAAAGTAACTTGTTTTATAACCTGAAAACAATTTGTACAGTTCAACACTTTAATAAATAAAATATTGAATGCTTTTGTGATAGTTAATGTTTATAATTTTTTTTCTTTTTAAAATATTTGCAATATTAGGTTTTAACCAGTCTAAACCATTTTGACTCACACAACTAATTTCTTTAGCTTGGAGTTTGTGCGACACAATTGACTAGTGCGACACAAAAAAACGTGCAACAGATAAATAACCGACATGTGCGACAGAATAGTAAATAAGCCTGAAATAAAAGATGAGTGATATTGAAATCACTCCAGAATAAACACTCCACTCTGAGTAAATCAGGGCCATAGTGTCTGAAAGGCACAGTCTGGAGTTGGCAGAAGCATGAGGAGATCATTGAAATTTCTGATGTTTAAATTTAAATTTAAGATTTTTAAATTGAAATTGAGGGTTTTAAAATTGAACTTTTAACTCCAAAGTTTTTGAATCCCAGGCCCCGGCGTGTGGGTACAAAGGACCAAATTTACATGTCACATGGCAGTACGATTACAGAGCCTGGAGGTGGAATCAGTAGGAGGAGACCATATAGTAGCAGAATGGCACAGCCTGCAGTTGGCTGAAGCATGAGGAGACCATATAGTGGCAGAATGGCATAGCCTGGAGTTGGCAAAAGCATTAGGAGACCATTGAAATTTAAGAATTTTAAATAGAAATTTAAGATTTTTAAATTGAAATTGAGGGTTTTGAAATTGAACTTTTAACTCACAAGTTTTAGTGTCTTGGGCCCCGGCATGTGGGTACAAAGGACCAAATCTAACAAGGAGTCACATGTCACATGGAAGCACAATGACAGAGCCTGGAGGAGGCATCAGTATGAGGAGACCATATAGTGGCTGAATGACTGCCTGGAGTTTGTTATAAGGAAAAGATAAAAATTAGGACTCTCCGGGTGGCGCCTTCCTTAAAGAAGGCGCCACCCAAAGAGTCCTGATTTTTATCTTTTCCTTATGATTTATCTTACCGAACCTGGAGGTCATGGGCAAGGACACCGAGGCTGCCACTTCTTCAGATACAACTCCCAGCGAATCTACATGCACATCAAGGTATTGTACTCTAAGTACAACACCACACGGTAAGGCGCAATAATATGCCCAGCTCACTCTAGGAACTCACAGGACTTCACAAGGAGCGTACCTCTTCTTTTCATTTACTTGCCTGGAGTTTGTGGCAGTATAGGGAGACCATATAGTGTCTGAATTTAACAGCCTGGAGTTGGCGGCAGATTAGGAGACAATAGGGCCTCACAAGCTCTAAGAATAAAAGATGAATTTTGAAATTTCCATTGAAGATTTATGGTACCTAGTGCTACCATAAACATATATAGGTTATGTCCTAGGCCCAGCAGCATCACTAAACCATGTAGTTGCTGAATTACACAGCCTGGAGTTGGCTGTAGCATGAGAAGAGACCATATAGTGGCTGAATGAGACAGCCTTGAGGTGGCAGCAGCAGCATCAGGAGTCCTGAAAGTGAACCAGTAACAGAGTGGTGCGGTAGGTGGCAATACCCGGTGACGAAGGAGGGTGAAAAAAGGACTGATGCGGATGAATGTTTGTAACTGGGGAGCAGCGCCTTAAATCTGTTTTGCACTATCCATATTTGTGAAGTGTTGGTGTGGTCAATTTACTTTTATGCATCAAGCACTGGTGGTTGGAAATCCTGGCTGATCTATGCCTGATTCATCTTAATGATGGTCAGTCTATCCACATTTTTCATGGACAGACGAGTTCTCCTTGGGGTGACTTTGGACCCTGCCACACTAAACACCCGCTCTGATGGCACACTACTGGCCGGGCAGGTCAGCTTTTCCAGGGCAAACTCGGCTTGTTGCGGCCACAAAACAAGTGGCTGCCCAGAAGTAAAACGGATCTTCAAGGTTTGTTTGCATGGGCATGTCAAGGTATGCCACCATCTGCTGGTTCAGGTCCTGCTCCAGGTCTACCTGCTGCTGATGAGTTGCTTCATTATGCGGGTGAAGAAAGCTACTCATCAGCGACTGTAGACTCAGGCTACTGTTGATGGAGCTGGTACTGCTCCTGCCACCCCACCCCTCCACAGCAGCCATGGCAGTGGTAGGTGAGCACAGGGGGCACCCCGATCCAGACCTGCGAGAGGATGGACGATGGTACCGATAGGCATCGGCCAACTAACTACATAGGATGCCTCTGTTGTAGGTCATTTTGTCCTCCCTCTCAGTGGGTGTAAAAAAGGCCCCTATTTTGTGGCGGTAGCGAGGATCCAATAAGGTGGAGATCCAGAAGTCATCCCCCTGCCGAATGGTGGCAATTCGGCTGTCACTATGCAAGCAGGTGAGCATGCATCGTGCCATTTGTGCAAGTGACTCGCAGGGACTCCCTGCCTCCATCTCTACTGCATACTGCCACGGTGTGTCTGGTTCCTTGGGCTCACTTTCCTCATAACCCTCTAGCTCCTCTGGCTGCTCCTGCTCCTCCTCTCCTGTCAGATTACTAGAAAAAACACCCATTTGGCGAAACCTAAACTGTGCTCCACTATGCCCCTCCTCCTCCTATTCCTCCAGTTCAGCCCCCACAAAGCTCATGTGGCCGTGAGATGTAGGCGCTACGTCTCCAGTGCCCTGACCAAACATAATTTCCAACACGTGTTGTAAAAAATGAAGCAGTGGAATGACGTAGTTCATCCCGTAATCCTGGCGACTTACTAATAATGTGGCTTCCTCAAAGGGCCTGAGCAAATGGCAGGAGTCATGTATGAGCTGCCACTGGTTCACATTGGATCATGAAGAAATTGGTGATGGCTTTTCTCTGTTCGTTCAGTCGATCCAACATATGGAGCTGTGGAATTCCAACGTGTGGCAACTTCACAAATCAGACTATGTTGTGGGATGCTGTTCTGATGCTGCAGCTCAAGGAGGGTGTTCGTTGCAGTGTACGAGTGGCTGAAGTGCATGTAAAGTTTCCTTCCCATTGTTAGGATGTCTTGCAAATGGGGGGAACACTTCAGGAACTGCTTCCCAACCAGATTGAACACGTGTGCCAAGCAGGGCGCATGGCTCGGCCTTCCCAGTCGCAGTGCATGCAAGATGTTCTTCCCATTGTCAGTCATCATGGTTCTCATTTACAATTTTCGATGAGTAAGCCATGCTCTGATTTCTTTACAAATGACTTTTAGCAGTTCCTCCCTGTGTGACTCTTTTTGCCAAGGCAAACCATGTGAAGAACAGCATACCACAATGCCCTGCACACATGGTATGCTGAAGGGCCACTGAGACTTGTCTGGGTAGTGGAGGCTGAGGACACGATGGAGGATGAGGAGGCGGAGTCGCACACTTTCACAGGCTCATGGGCTGAAAGCGTGGAAGAGGAAGCGGCTTGACCTGTCCAAGTTGGGGGTGATGCTGTGCAGGAACCACATTCACCCAGTGAGCTTTAAAGGACATGTATTGTCCCTGACTGTAGTTACAGCTCCAGATGCCATGCACTTTGGCTCAAGGACTGGACCACGCTCTCTTTCACAAAATTGTGCATGGCTGGTACTGCTTTCTTGCAAAGAAATGAGGGCTTGTGCCACTGGGTGATGCAGCAGGCTGGACCACTACATCGGAGCCACGGTTCTCCGAGGCCGCTTAATGGTGGCGAAGCATTTGTTGATGCAGGGCCTTGGTTCCAACATTGGGACCCTGGCCATGCTTCACCTTCTGCTGACATATCTTGCATCTGGCTATGTGAACCTCCTCCGCATACTTGATGAAAATTTGCTACACCGCCGAGTAGCTGATTTTCCCACCAACAGTCCGCACTAATTGACTGCTACTGCCGCCATCTCCAGGAACCCCTGTTCCACTACCTCCCGGGAAGGTAGGCTGCCGCGAAGCAGGTGGTCTCCACTGGGCAAGTTTGGCTCTAAAATTTCCACTTTTTCCACCATGCTGACTGCCAAAGATGCTACCGCCTTGCTGGCTCAGCTGCTGCTGTCTGTCCTTTCACAGTATGAAGGCCCTTGACAGATTAACAGGTACAAAATAATACATAAGTATGCACCACTTATGAGGACAGAAACATTTTTCCTGCCTCCCATGCTAAGGTTTATGAAGTTGAGACAGCTTGTTCAAATGTATGAGGCAACATATAAAGTAACTGGGAGTATAATGCCTGCAGCTGCAGTAAAAATCCTTCTCAGTGAAAAAAACAATGCTCTCTGTCCACGAGAAGGCTGATGTGAATAGGAGGATGTTAAACGCTGCTGGACTGCGCTTTTCTCTGCTGTAACATGCACACACAGGATCTGTGTCCTATGATCCTTCTGCAGTGTATTGTAATGAAGTGAGGACTTGCTGCTGATAGGCTGCATCCTGCATGTGATTCAAGGTCATCACGCCTACTTCCCTTCCCGCCTTGCCTTCCCACCTTCCCAGCGTTCCTTGCCCCATGTACTGATGTGTGGATCTGCCATTTTAGATGCCCTGGAGCCTTTACCACAGTAAATGGAGTTTAATGAAGTGATTTGCGTGATAGAATTGCGGCGATATTCGCATTAGTTGCAAATTGAATATTTCCTGGAATTCGTAACAAATTTGGGTTTGTCAGCTTCGATTCGCTCATCTCTAATGATGACCATACAAATGTAATATATAATTTAGGCATATTAAGATACTGGTCATGCAGATTGAACACACATGTGAATACCACTTTAATAGATAATAATTATCTATTTCCAGTCATCTTTTTGAAGATTTAATTACCGTTTTTATGGGGGTATACCACACACCGGCCTATAACACACACCCTCATTTTACCAAGGATATTTGGGTAAAAAAAGTTTTTACCCAAATATCCATGGTAAAATGAGGGTGCGTGTGTGCGCGTGTATACCCCGATACACCCCCAGGAAAGGCAGGGGGAGAGAGGCCGTGCAGCGCATAGCAACGAAGCAGGGGATGCACACCGGAGGCCTGAAGCAGCGCGGACCCGACCCCGGCAACAGGTAATTATGCAACCGGGGAGGGGGGGAGGCAACGGGGCAGCGGCACCGGCAATGGGTGCCGTTGCCCCTTCTCTCCCCCTGTATGTCGGCGCTGCTTCTCTCCCCCTGGCTATCGGCGCCGGCAATGGGGCGCCGGCACCGATAGTCAGGGGGACAGAACGGGCAGCGGCGCCAATAGCCAGGGGGAGAGAAGGGCCGGCAGCAGGGCTCTAGACCCCAGGACAGGCAGGGGGAGAGAAGCGGGCAGCGACGGCCTCTCTCCCCCTGCCTTTCCTGGGGGTGTATCAGCGTATAACATGCACATAGACTTTAGGCTAAAAATGTTAGCCTAAAAACTGCGTGTTATATGCCGATAAATACGGTATGTGGTTATAATTCTTATCTAATTGGACAGGGACATCAAATAGTTATATTAAATAGACTGCATAAATATTATGGTCACATGACATACCTATACCCCAATTATAGAAAATATGGCTGTTCTTAATGTCAACACCTCGTCACAGACTGCCCCCTATAGTTAACCCCAGGAATAGCATAAGTGAAATTGTAAGATCAATAACATATTCACACCCACCAGATCATATTTGATGAGGGTGGGCTTTAGATATAGAAAGGTTTAAAAACCTGTAGAGGAGAGAGCTTAGGGAGGTTGATAATGAGGAGCTGATCAGCCTATCAATCAGACATCACAGAAGAGAGACCAGCCTTGATTCAAGGAGCTGACCTTCCTAAAGAACCTGCATATTGTATGCTTCCTGAACCTACTAGGCCCAGATATCTGGTAAATAGAGATGTCGCAAATTGTTTGCCGGCGAACGGTTCCCAGCGAATATACCGTATTTTTCGCCGTATAAGACGCACTTTTTCTTCCCCAAAACGTGGGGGGGAAAGTTGGTGCGTCTTATACGGCGAATATACGCCCGAGGCTGCGGCGGGCGAGAGCGGGAAGTCAGCGGTAAGTACAGAGGCTGCGGCGGTGCGGTACAGCGCTGACTACCCGCTCCCCACCCGCAGCAGCCTCATGACCGCCGGTGAATTTTTCACCTCACACCAGCTATGTTTATTGCCCTATTCCTGGAACATACAGTTCCGGGTGCCGGGCAAGTGAATTACTAATAACTGTATACTAAAAACCAGGGGGCCTCCAGCTGTTCTGAAACTACAACTACCAGCATGCCCGGGCCGGCAAAGGCTGTCCGGGCATGCTGGTAGTTGTAGTTTCACAACAGCTGGAGGCCCCCTGGTTTTTAATATACAGTATTAGTTTTTACCTGCTCTGGCCGGCCCCCGCCTGCAGCCGCACACAGGAGCCGGCCCGGGCAGATAAAATCATAGGTTTTCCTATGCCGGACATCCCTATGTCCCGAAAAATCTTTTCGGGACATAATGATGTCCGCGGGTCACTCACCATTCCCCGGCCGATGCGCGTCCTCCTCCGGTCCTCCTGCGGTCTTCCTGCGATCCTCTGCCTCTCTATGGTTGTACGCACGGGACCTCAGTGACGTCCCGTGCGTACAACCATAGAGGCGCCGGAGGACCGGAGGAAGACGCACGCCGACCGGGGCCTGGTGAGTGACCGGCGGTGTGTAATCTTCAGCGTTCCGGTCACCGCTCCTCCGGTCCCGGCACCTACTGCTATGGTCCATAGGCCATAGCAGTAGATGTGACACTGGACCAGAGGAGCGGTGACCGGATCACTGTGGGGGCAGCACACAGAGATACAGCCTCCAGCCATACACTGTATATGGCTGGAAGCTGTATGTCTGTGGGGGGGAGCTGCCTACTATTGCGGGGGAACTATACTGCCAGCCAGTGTGGGGGAACTATACTGCCAACCATTGTGGGGGAACTCTACTGCCAACCATTGTGGGGGAACTATACTGCCAACCATTGTGGGGGAACTATACTGCCAACCATTGTGGGGGAACTATACTGCCAACCATTGCGGGGGAACTATACTGCCAGCCATTGTGGGGGAACTATACTGCCAACCATTGTGGAGGGGGGGGGGGGGAGCTGCCTACCATTTTGGAGGGGGGGGGAGCTGCCTACCATTGTGGGGGAACTATACTGCCAACTATTGTGGGGGGGAGCTGCCAGTGCCTACCATTGTGGGGGAACTATACTGCCAACTATTGTGGGGAAACTATACTGCCAACCATTGTGGGGGAACTATACAGCCAACTATTGTGGGGGAACTATACTGCCAACCATTGTGGGGGGGAGGGGGGAGGAGCTGCCTACCATTGTGGGGGAACTATACTGCCAACTATTGTGGGGGAACTATACTGCCAACTATTGTGGGGGAACTATACTGATATAAAATATTTTACTACAGTATTTGGTTCAGAATCTTTTTTTTCTAGATTTTCCTCCTTTAAAATTGGGTGCGTCTTATATGCCGGAGCGTCTTATATGGCGAAAAATACGGTAGCTTGTTCGCGTTCGCCGCGCCGTGCAAACATGTGCGATGTTCGATCCGCCCCCTATTCATCAACATTGCAGTAAACTTTGACCCTGTGTCAGTCAGCAGACACATTACAGCCAATCAGCAGCAGACCCTCCCTTCCAGACCCTCCCACCTTCTGCACGGACTCCATTTTAGCTTAATTCTGAAGCTGCATGGTTAGAGAGAGGAGGGATATTGAACCTGCTCCTTATTTAATAGGGAAAGTGATAGCTAGGTGGTTTATTCAGGGTCCACTACACTCCTGAAGCACTCATCTAATCTCTGCTGTAAGGAAAGCACCCAAAAGCTCTTTTTAGGGCTCAAACATCAGTCTGCATTTTTAGTTTTTCCCCTGTGTACTCTAATAATATTTTCCTTCCTGGCAGCGTGATTGGCAGGCTCACAGGGTATATTGTGCCCACTTGCCCAGTGGCACCACTCATATCTGCTGTCACAATACCTTGCAATATAGCAGTAGTATAGCAGTCAGTTTCTTTCACACGTGTGTTTTGCAACAGCTGGAGGCACCCTGGTTGGGAACCACTGGTTAAAAGGGGTACTCCGGTGGAAAACTTTTTTTCTTTCAAGCAACTACAGTATTCAGTGTCCACAAAAGTACAGAAGGACTCATTTGATCTCTGCTTTAAGGACAGCACCAAAAAAAGCCATTTTTAGGGCTCAAACATCAGTCTGCATTTTTTTTTTCCCCTGTGTACTCTTATAGCATTTGCCTGCCTGGCAGCATGTGTGGCAGGCTCACTCACAAAGTATATTGTTTCCACTTGCCCAGTGGCACCACTCATATCTGCTGTCACAAGAGCTTACAATATAGCAGTAGTATAGCAGTCAGTTTCTTTCACACGTGTGTTTTGCAACAGCTGGAGGCACCCTGGTTTGGAACCACTGGTTAAAAGGGGTACTCTGGTAGAAAACTTTTTTTCTTTCAAGCAACTACAGTATTCAGTGTTCACAAAAGTCCTGAAGGACTCATCTGATCTCTGCTGTAAGGACAGCACCCAAAAAAGCCCTTTTTAGGGCTCAAACATCAGTCTGCATTTTTTTTCCCAAAAACACTTTTTTGACTGTGAAATAATAACAGTCAGTTTCCATCACACAAGTGCATTTCCGGGCCTGCAAGGGCACAGTGTTACACCAGTGCTACTCATATATGGTGTAGCAGTAGTGTAAATGAGAAAAAAAAACACTATTGCAAGTCATATTTGGTGTAACAGTAGAGTAAATTTGAAAGAAAAAACCTTTTTCGGCTGTGAAATAAAATCAGTCAGTTTACAAAACACTTGGGAGTTTTGGGGCCTGCGAGGCTCTGTGTCACACTAGTGCAAGTCATATTTGGTGTAACAGTAGTGTAAATTTGAAAAAAAAAAAACTTTTTCTGGCTGCGAAATAAAATCAGTCAGTTCACTTCACACTTGGGAGTTTTTGGGCCTGCAGGGCTCATTGTCACACTAGTGCAAATCATATTTGGTGTAACAGTAGTGTAAATTTGAAAAAAATTACATTTTTTGGCTGTGAAATAAAATCAGTAAGTTCACTTCACACTTGGGAGTTTTTGGGCCTGCAGGGCTCTGTGTCACACTAGTGCAAGTCATATTTGGTGTAACAGTAGTGTAAAATTGAAAAAGGAGTTGGTGACACCGCGACGACTTGCAGGCAGGCCTGCTGCCACCTCCTCTACTCCTCCTACTCCATCCTCTTCCATAACCTCCTCGGCTGAGTCCTCTTCTACTGCTGCGTCTTGCTCCACATCACCGGCACCCCCCAGCACCCCAGGTGCTATTCCACATCCCGGATACGGCAGTGTCACGCCATCTTGGGTTTGACTTGCCTGAAAGCAGAGAGTCACACCGCACCAGCACTCCTGTCCGCCCTGAACGCACAGGTGGATCAGTGGCTGACTCCGCACCAACTGGAGATCGGCAAAGTGGTTTCTGACAACGGAACAAATTTGTTGGCGGCATTGAATTTGGGCAAGTTGTTGATGATGCATGGCACATGTGTGTAATCTGATCGTACAACGCTTTGTGCATAAGTACCCAGGCTTACAGGATGTCCTGAAGCAGGCCAGGAAGGTGTGTTGCCATTTCAGGCATTCCTACACGGCCATGGTGTAGTTTTCAGATATCCAGCGGCGTAACAACATGCCAGTGAGGCGCTTGATTTGCAACAGCCCGACACGTTGGAATTCAAAACTCCTAATGTTCGACCACCTGCTCCAACAAAAAAAGCCATTAACGAATATGTGTATGACCGGGGTGCTAGGACATCCTCTGCGGAGCTGGGAATTTTTTTGCCACGTTACTGGCCACTCATGTGCAATGCCTGTAGGCTCATGCGTCCTTTTGAGGAGGTGACAAACCTAGTCAGTCGCACCGAAGGCACCATTAGCAACATCATACCATATGTTTTCTTCCTGGAGTGTGCCCTGCGAAGAGTGCTGGATCAGGCAGATGAGCGTGAAGAGGAAGAGGAAGAGTTGTGGTCACCATCACAACCAGAAACAGCCTTATCCGCATCGCTTGCTGGACCTGCAGCAATGCTGGAAGATGATTGTGAGGAAGAGGAGTCAGAGGAGGAATGTGGCTTTGAGGAGGAGGAGGAAGACCAACCACAACAGGCATCCCAGGGTGCTCGTTGTCACCTATGTGGTTCCCGTGGTGTTGTACGTGGCTGGGGGGAAGAAGATTATACCTTCCGTGACATCACTGAGGACGAGGAACGGGACATGAGTAGCTCGGCATCCAACCTTGTGCAAATGGGGTCTTTCATGCTGTCATGCCTGTTGAGGGACCCTCGTATAAAAAGACTGAAGGAAAACGACCTGTACTGGGTGTCCACGCTAATAGATCCCCGGTATAAACATAAAGTGCCTGCCATGTTACCGCATTACTGCAAGGCGGAAAGGAAGCAGCAGGTCAAAAATAAATTGTAAAGTATGCTTTACACAGCGTGTAAGGGTCATGTCACAGCACAACGGGAATCTAACAGGGGAAGAGGTGAAAGTAATCCTCCTCCCCCCAAGAACACGCCGGCAAGGACAGGATGCTTTACAGACATGTTGTTGATGGAGGACATGCGGAGCTTTTTAAGTCCTACTCATCGCCACAGCCCTTCGGGGTCCACCCTCAGAGAACGACTTGACCGACAGGTAGCAGACTACCTGGCCTTAACCGCAGATATCGACACTCTGAGGAGCGATGAACACCTTTGACTACTGGGTGTGCCGGCTTGACCTGTGGCCTGAGCTATCCCAATTTGCACTAGAACTTCTGGCCTGTCCCGCTTCAAGAGTCCTGTCAGAAAGGACCTTCAGTGCAGCACTGAGAAGAGAAGTTGCCTAGGTCAAAAAAATCTAGATTACCTCACCTTTATTAAGATGAATGAGGGATGGATCCCGAAGGGACTGACAGTGGGTGATACATTTGACTAAACAAGGCCTGATCAGATGAGCTGCCTTGGGCTAAAAATGGTCCACCCACTGCTGTATTTAACCTCTGAATGCCGGATGACTTGCGTGACTTATCCGCCACCAACTAGGGTTCAAGCCGCAATGTTTTAGGGCACTTTCTGCCTGGGAAACAAACAGAAATTTTTCTGGCCACTGCTACAGCAGCGGCTGCAACAATACCAAATTTTTCACGCATGTGTACATGCCTAATTTTTCTGGCCTCTGGTGCTGCACTGTGGCTTCAAAAACCAAACAAAAAAAAAAGGCACATAACAGGGATTGAACTAATAAGAATAGAACTACTTAACACACCACTCCTATCTGGTGTCACAATAGCTTGCATTTAAAAAAAAATTGTTTTGACTGTAATATAATAGCAGTCAGTTTCCTTCACACTTGTGCATTTCCGACCAAAGTCCTCTGCACGCTGACACATGCAAAAGAAGCCCGCAGCAGAGTGGGGATATCGGGGACCCCCTTCCCGCCCTTGCTGGGCTCCTTGTACATAACAGTCTGTTTAACTCTGTCCATTTTGCCCCAGTTGAAGCGAAACACGGACCGGGTGATGGCCCTGCAAACGGTGGCAAGGGGGGGGGGGGTGCATTTCCAAAAAACAGGTCCGAAGCGGGGGATACGCATCAGGCACCAAATATAGTGCCACTCAGCGGAATCAAAAGCCTTATAGATATCCAGGCTGACCACGTAACCAGGGGAGACACTCTCCTCCGCTGCGGAGATGTTGAGCTGAAGTCTCAGCACAGGCCAGCAGAGAGGGGGTTAATGGAGCAGCAGCAGGATCAACTGTCAGCACCACTCAGGCTCCAGCAAGTCCTGCAGCCAGGACACTTCCTCAGCACGAGAGCCCCACTGTCCCAGCAGCTGGAGGAGCGGGGGTTGCCCTGGAGACCTACACTACCTGATCGATACAACATAATACCTGATGTTTTAAAGCAAGTTATTCCAAACAATTTAGGAATGTTAGGTGATTTATGCCCTTTATGGATTAAAACCAGACTCTGCATCAACTATTTAATTTTCCATGGGAGTTTTGCCATGGATCCCCCTCTGGCACACCACAGTCCAGGTGTTTGTCCCCTTGAAACAACTTTTCCATCACAATTGTGGCCAGAAAAAGTCCCTGTGGGTTTTAAAATTCGCCTGCCTATTGAAGTCTATGGCGATTTGCCCGGTTCGCACGTTCGCGAACATTTGCGGAAATTCGCGTTCGCCAACGGAAAATTTTATGTTTGTGACATCACTGCTGATAAAGTATAACTTTGATTACTTTGATTACCTGTAGTAAGGGTTATAATTAACTGGCTTGCTATTTAGTCATTCCTGCCTTATTGCGAAGGTGTAGTGTTAAAGGTGCTATGTCATTATTTAGTGCTATTTGGAAAAGATGCATATTACCGAATATTGTATCTAAATTGACTCAGAGGAAAATCTCTGCCGTGAAATCCATATTCTGGGGAGTTAATATCAAGCCAGGTAATTTGGGATACTATACTACCAGATATCTGAGATTGGTTATAGTCTGAACCGAGCAAATAATTATGTGTATAATATCATTATTGTTTCCTTGGGTGTAATTGATTGCCATTATATATTTCCTGCTGTATTCAGGGTGGCTCTGCTGCCCCCTTTTGTTTTAAGGTGATCGAAACAGTTTTGTTGTGGTAGAGCCATCTTGAGGCCGAATTTGTGTACGGCATGCTATTGTGTATTATTGGGTTTGTATTGATTAGTTTAATTGTATTTTAATCTATTGTATATTAAATCATTTATATACATTTTGCATAGACGTTTGTACCCTGTTTTGCTAATTGCACAACATAGCTACCTATCCTTGACCTCTGATTGAGGTGTTTTTATGTCCACCTCGTAGGATCACTCATATTTACAATTTTTCTTTTATGCTTATTTTTTTGTATAAAGCGCTTTGCTTTATACCCCAACAATGACAAGTGCAGTTAACAGTCTATCAGATTAGAGACTAAAACTATTGAAAAGAGAGTGCATGGATCAGCCAGCCATGATGGCAATCTGGCCTTTGGTCTGATGAGTCCAAATTTGTGTTTTTTCCCTAACCCACATGTCTGTGTTTCATTCAGGGAAATAGATGATGTTTGGACTTATGATTTCTATTATAAAGCATGCATCTCAGATTACATTATTTGCTACCATAGCATTTTACATCCCATTTGTTTTTTTGTTTAATTGGACCACCATTTATTTTTACACAGGAAAATTTCCTAGAGCACACCTCCAGCCTGTTGATAACTTACTTGACACAAACAAAAATGAACTGTATTAGATGGTCATCATATTTCCTGACATAAACCTAATAGACATGATTTGGGATGAGCTGAACCACAGAGTCAAGTAAAAATAGTTGACAACTGCTCTATGTATATGAAAACTCATTCAAGAGTCTTCGAAAAGCTTTCATGGTTGCTACCGCATGAAGTTGTAAAGAATGTCAAGAGTGTGCCAAGCTGTAATCAAGACAAATATAACATTGTTTTGAATTCCTTTTTAGAACATTGTATAGTTACATTTGTATTACCTTCAATGACTTTGCTTTTATTCTAAAATGTGTTAAAAGAAAGGGTAAAGAATTAGGTTTGTGTAAATGTTTTGCTAGTACTGTATTGTATGTATAATGACTTTACTACTGGAAACGGCCATCAAATTGTTCATCATCCCTTAGTGTTGATGAATGTAGTGAATAAAACCACTTTATGGTAATAATGCTTGGTAATAGTGAGACCCTGCAAGGTTGATTGTCTTTATATTTTTACATGACATAAAGCACATATGTTATCAGCCATGTATGCAAATTCTAACTTTTTATTGAATTCTGTTCAGCTCAACTGATACAATTTCGAATGTGAAACCATATCTTTTTTATTGACAACCATTGTCCAGATACTTAGACTGTAGAAGAAATTTTGCTGCGAGTGGTAACATTATCCCTTGCTTTAATGCAGAATCATCAAATATGGATGACCATGCACATTGATTTCTGTTTTCTATTACATATACGATCAGGATACAGATGGAAAGCTGATATAAGCATAGTATACTGTGTGGAAAAGATAAATTGTTCTCAAGGTCATAGTAGAGGGACTCTGGCCAGTAAAAGATCCCAGCATCAATGTCAAGGGCACATTATTGAATATTTTATTCAGACATGAGCATCTATTCTATCAAATAAAGGAGCCAACATGCTTTTAAACCATCCTAGACTATTTTCTATGCAAAACATATCAGCTCAGAAAATATTTTATTAGCCACAGCTATTACTTGAAATTGGATTAGTTATGATTCATTCCAATATTATTTAAGGCACCTTTGCTGTTTTAATAAAGTTATCCCATAGAGATTCGGGTAAATTCAAATTACTTTGGCTACTTAGATGCTAAATTCTGTTGCATTGTTATGTTTTTATTTAGAAAATAGACAAATAAATTGGGCTTTTACCAGTTTACCAAAACATAACTAAGAAATGTTATAGTACGAGGATGTTACCTCCAAGGGCAGTGGAATTGAGGGCATAAAATAAATTGAGGTTTTCACCAAGACAATATTGTTTACATATTATAAACATGATTCTAAATAACATTATTGGATTAAAGAAATACACAGAATACAAATGATCACAAATATACATATTTATTTAATTTACCCATAATGCAAAAATACAATGATTCCTCTTCTTATTCTTAATGGGGAGATTTATCAAAACCTGTCCGGAGGAAAAGTTGCTGAGTTGCCCATAGCAACCAATCGCATCTTTCATTTTTCAGGAGGCCTTTTCATTAATGAAAGAAGTGTTCTGATTGGTTGCTATAGGCAACTCAGCAACTTTTCCTCTGGACAGTTTTTGATAAATCTCCCCCATTTGAGTCTAAAATAAATAAACCATAGACTAAAAAAAGTAATAAGTGTTTAAATATGTAAAGAACAAAAGTCTGACATTTAAACCTCTTTTCTGGTCCATTAACTAAAGTTGACTAAAAGTTCACTGACTAAAGTAGAATTTTAATGTCATTTCGGTCCATGGACTACAAAGAATACACTCAGAGTTCACACTGAATATAAACATTGACAAGGATAGTGAATTGAATCCAAAAAGGTAACACTCCATCTAACAAATGGACAGAATCTCTCAGTAATAGAATATCAGTTATTGGACCTTTAACTTTTTTCATAGTAAAAAAAAAAAAATAAATAACACCCCATGGTACTTTTATGCGAAATAGAAGTACTGCAGATTACCTGCAGCAGAAAAAAAGTTCTCACTAAATCTATTGGATGATGCAGATTTGTCTTTATGGATTTAGCCTGGAAGTGTTTTCACATCAAAATTCACAACACTGCATATCTACTGCAGATTTGATAAATTCCCCAGTTGAAGTCAATAGGGTAAATCCCCAACAGAAGAGCAACATTTGAAATATACAAGTTCTGCTCAAAGAGATGTCTTAAAGTGTTATTTGCAGCACTGGTTCTGAAATACACGGCATATCCATTCCATGTGAAAGTCCCCCATGGTGCTTAATAATATTGTAAAACAGAATATAATGAATACACACAGCTATTAGCCAGGTTTGCAAAAGAATTGTTTGACACTGAATAGACACAAAAATGTTACTCACTATAATATGTGGTTATCTTGCAATGGCTAAGAAAATGAATCAGTTTTTTCAGTTGTTGACAGTACCTCCAAAGCAAGGTAATACAAGTGTTTCTGAAATATGTACACTGTTGTGATAGTTTGATAGTTGGCATTGGATTTGTATAGCTAAGGTTAAAACTACGTAAAAAATTGTCTCACACACAGATTCTTACTGTACATTATCACGTTTAATTCTGTTTAATTATAATGTTGCTAAAAGCATGTAATTATAGTTGTTTGTAGGTTAGAAAAGAGAGGGGGTAGACTTAATGTAGACCTAATGTAGTAATACATGACTGCAGGATCAGAGTTTATTTGTAATTTATAGTTGGGGAGAGAAATTGTCAGGATAATTAAAAAAAATATATTAAAATATTTTTTTTCTTTATTTTTTAGACTTTTTGGTTTAATTGGTTATAAACAATACATTGGCCCAGATTTATCAAACTGTGTGAGTGAAAAAGTCGAGAGATATTTCGCCCGCAACCAATCACAGCACAGCTAACGTGCTCTGGTGATTGGTTGCTGTGGAAAAATCCCTCCAGTTTTTCTCTCACACAGTTTGGTAAATCTGGGCCATTGTCTTTAATTATAAATTGTTGTAATGTGATTAGTGGAAAAGAAATGTTACAAATATTAGTTTATTTGAGATTTTACTGACCTTGTATGTATTACTACTTATCATTAATACCTTGTAATGCTAACTGTATTTTTTTAAATAATGTAATGCTAACTTCATTTCATAAAAAAATAATATAACGCATGACAAAAGTCTACGAACTAGTTTCCAGAGCACATTATTTTCAATTTTATTGAATATACGTTTCTTGTAGCATGTTGACAGTAGAAAGATGAAATAGAAGACGCACACGGAAAACACATTTATGAGGACCAAAAGGTACACTTGGGTAGTTACATGTATGATAGTTAGTGTCTCTGTGAAAGACAACAAAATGCCAATGAAACCTGTTGGGAGAAAATGGGTGAATGTCACTCTTTATATACTTGTAGATATGATATGCTTACTGATTCTTAATATTATTTATATGGATCCTTTTCAATTTTCTCATGAATACAAGTTGTGTTTTTTTTGTTTTGTTTTTTAAAGAAACTAAAAAGTACATAACTACTAAGTATATAATGGTCATTTTGACTGAAAACTAAATACACAAAAAGTTATTTGACTAAGGTACTGCATGTTGTATGTCCATCAAGTTCATACTGTATAAAGGGGTTAGGTGATGTTCAGGATAAAAAAGAGGACCAAATCAATTTGACTTTTTATCCTTCTTTACCTCTAGTGGTGATTTTTTTTTTTATATACACCACTAGGTTTGGTGTAAAAATAAGAAAAGGAGTTTCTACTCTTAGCCACACAGCTGTCATTCTAGCACTCCCGATCCTCACTAGTCATGACTTTTTCCTTCTTTCACTAACTCAATGTCCCCACAATGTGCCCTTTAGCCAGGCACTGACTAAGGCAGGATATTCTATGAACAGTAATTGGCTGAGAGCAATTATTGAGGGAAAAAATCGAAGGAACCATGAAAAAGCTGATGGCACTTCGGACCGGGTGTATCACTGCAGCAGCTACCACCTCTGGCCACATATAAAATGTTTTATCTATGGACAACCCTTTGTCCAAGTATTGTCCATATCTACATAACTTTTACATAATTTTAGTTCAAGAAAAACTTTAAAGAATAGAAAAGAATTGTGTGCATTAAAAGGAATACCAACTGACAGCCACTAACTGAAATACACAGAAATCCATTATTTCAAAAACCATTTTATGAACCCCTTTCTCTTATATAATGTAAATGTGCATTGAAATTTTGACTTTGTACACCTCGATGTACAGCAAGCTTTGCCACACCATCTGCAGCAGGTAACAATTTTACTACCCTGTTAAAGTGGTTTGGATCTGAACCTAATGTCAGTGCTGGCCATTTAACCCTTTAAAGGAGTGCAATCATGCACAAAAATGTATCCCCTAACCTTAAAGGGGTTATACAGAAATTGAAAAACAGAGATAATTTATTTTGATGACCTCTCCCTGTCCGTCTCCAGATTGGGTGTGGTTCTACAGCTCAGTTCCATTATAGTGAATGGAGGCAAGTTGTATTACCACACCAAAAGTGGAGACAGAGAGGGAGCTGTCTTTGAAAGAAAATAGGTCTGAAAATAGGTAGCAGCAGCCACATGCCTGGTGGTAATAGTAGCAGCAGCACCAGAATGCAAAAGTTGCCAATGTTGTCAATGTTTTCCAGAGGTGGTGTTGTTTCGAATGATAATACAGCCATTGTGGACTGGCAATGGTAGGTGGGGTTGTGACATTGTAAGGCATCATGATGGATATGCAAGAGGGGGGGTCAATGAACCCATGAGCAGACATCAGAAGTTCATGCTGAGGGAAGTGACAGGGACGATGAGGAGGAGATTGATGATGACAATGTAATTTTTGACAGGATGTGGGAACCAGGTAACAAGGAGGTGACATGTTAAGAGCAGGAGGGTAGAGGTACTGTCAGTGATAAAGTGTGAAGTAGTAGTGCCAGAACATCTGTCAAATGTACAGGACGTATGTCTGCTGGTCTGATCAACTCAGGAGCAGGTAACTGTGTTGCTGCTGCATCTGTAAGCTCGAGAAAATAAAATTTTGGAGAAGGGGCACAGTCAGTTTTTGTACCTGGTATTCTGCCATGTGAAAATTCTGTTTACCTTACCAGATGCAGAAAATGTGGCACTGTGTCATCTCTGCGAACAGAAAGTAAGCAGTGGCCAGAGTCTGAGTGTAGGAACTAAATCCCTATGTACGTACGTGGATCGGCCCATAGGACAGGCAATATGCTCAACAATATGAAGAAATTCTTGCCCCTGCTGCTGCTGCTCCTCAAAATAACTCTCATCTGTCTAGCAGCCATGCTTCATTCGCAGGTAGCATGTTCTCTGTCTTGTCCTCATCACTGTTGTGTCCTCCTCTTCTATTCCATAAGTTTTCTATTGGGGAATCTATGTCAAACAAACAACAGTATTTGACCTGTCACCCAATATAGTGCGGCTCAATTCACATCTGACCAAGTTGTTGGCGATGCAGGCGCTGCCGTAACAACTATGGCCTTTAGGCAACTACTGGGGTTTGACTAGTCCAGGAGCCACATACACAGTCACCGTTATTTTACGAAAAAAAATGTCTCATGTGGCAGAGAGGGTGGGCCACTCCATTTAGTTTTCGGTGTGCAGCACAGTGCATGCCACGTAATATTTTTGTAGTAGTAGCCATGGCCAGAGCCAATACATGTCTTTCACAGACCACAGGGTCAACGGTTTGGAGAACAAGGCTCCTCTGCAACAAGGCTAGGAAATATGTTATGACACCTCCACGGTTGCGCTGATCTGGTTCAACTTCTGACACCTGATGCCTATCCTCAGCCTCCTCTTTACTCAGGACATCCTCCATGGACATCTTGCAGTCATTATCAAGGCAGAGGGTAGCTTACCCTCCTTTTCCTTCCTTGTTTTATCAGTGCAAAGTCAACCGTTGCCATGCTGTATTACATTTGCTAAGCCTAGACATTGGAGGAGTTGTCTGCAGCAGTAACTTTCACACTGGCTCTCTGCTTGATATCTGAGATTGGCACAGCATAGTCCTCGTGGTTGTGTTGCATCTAGATGGCATGATGCACTCTAGATGGCATGTGTGCTAAATCTTGTTGTAAAATGTTTCTTGAAAAATGTTGTTGTATGTCAGTTATGTGCTGACTATGAGCATGAAAGTTTTTGTTTGGTTTAGCCTTAAGCCTATAAACATGCCCTCCTAGACCTACAGTGCCAAAATGTTTTTTTCTCGACACCATCTCATTTGTACATTGCACGTGTTGGACTGCCTGTACCAGCAGCACAAAGCTGCGATAGACAACTGCAGCAAACAGACTGGCTTTTGAAGCGAGTGTGCCTTTTAGTTGAGGCAATGGCAGCTAATCAGAGAAATGTGCTCAGTCATTGAGGCAACAAGATTCATCAGCATGATGTTTCTTCTGAAGCAAATGCTTGGGGTGATGATTGAGCTAGGGATGGAGGAAGGTTCACATAGGGCTGGATGTTCTTCTTGAGGAGAAGTTGGATAAGGAGGATGCGAAGGAGCTGAGAAGGATTTGGAAATTGAATGTTTTGAAAGGATAGGGTACAATGTACCTACACAAGGTGACAATGATAATGACTGCAACCATGATGACCTACCATGGCAGTATGGGATGCAGGTGGAACCAGCCAGGCTCTCGGAAAAGCTGAAAAAGAAGCAGTTGCTTGTTCATGTTGGAGTACATGATGACAACATTTTTATATCCTGCGTTCCAACCTGACATTAATCATCACCACAAGGATGTAAACCACATCCCAAAGAACCAGGTTAATGTATATCTAAGCTGTGTCCTTTCTCTGACAGACACCATGAGCCCAGACCCCCATGGACATCTGGATCAATAGATTAGACATTGGCCAGAACTTGCCCAGTTTGCCATGGGTGTTCTGTGTTGTCTATATTCCATGGTAGTATCACAGAAAGTAGTTGTTACGCCGAGCGCTCCGGGTCCCTGCTCCTTCCTGGAGTGCTCGCGGCGTTCTCCTCTCTGCAGCGCCCCGGTCAGACCCGCTGACCGGGAGCGCTGCACTGACACTGCCGGCGGGGATGCGATCCACATAGCGGGACGCGCCCGCTCGCTGGTCGCATCCCAATCTACTCACCTGTCCCGTTCCCTGGCTGTCACGTCCTGGCGCGTGCCGCTCCACTCTCCAGCGCCAGCTCTCTAAGATTTAAAGGGCCAGTGCACCACTAATTGTGGTGTAATTAGCTCCCATCTGCTCCAAGCCTATAAAACCTCACTTCCCCTTCCCAACATTGCCGGATCTTGTTGCCTCAGTGCCAGTGAAAGCGTTTTCTGTGTTTGCCTTACCAGTGTTACCTGACCTTCTGCCGTTGCCCTTGACTACGTACCTTGCCGCCTGCCCTGACCTTCTGCTACGTCTGACCTCTCCTCTGTCTAGTCCTCCTGTCCCACGCCACTCTCAGCAGTCAGTGAGGTTGAGTCATTACCGGTGGACACGACCTGGTTGCTACCGCCGCAGCAAGACCATCCCGCTTTGCGGCGGGCTCTGGTGAATACCAGTAGCAACTTAGAACCGGTCCACCGGTACGGTCCATGCCAATCCCTCTCTGACAGAGGATCCACCTCCAGCCTGCCGAATCCTAACAGTAGTCAGCTCAGCAGGCATTGTTTTTAGCAACATGTCAAAATAAATCAGCCATGGATCAGATAGGAATTAAAAACTCTTGTTCCTGATGCCACTGATTATCCAGCTTTACCACCACCCCTTCTGTCTGCTGGTTACAGCTACTACTAGTCCACCACTGCCTGCTGTCCACTGGCTACTACAAAAAAAATTTCATCTTCACTTTCTAGCCACAAAACCTGTTGCCTCTCTCAAAAAAGGGAGAATTTGTGGAATGCTTGGGAAAAGCTGAGATTTCTGTGTACATTTTAACCAGCCTTCAGAGCTCTTCAGCAGTGTTATAGTTTTCAAAGTTATTGCATTGCAGGTTTGCAAGGGATCAAACTTTTTTGGGAAGTTCTGTGAGCCCAGCGTCTGAGCATGTGAAGTTAGGGTACTTACCTCTATATGGATCGGTGTATGGTGGGGGTAAGAGGGGAGGGAAATTTTCATCATGATGCTGAGGCATAATCTGTCACTTACATTGGGATCTTATTGGTAATATTGGTCTCGATATGCTGGACATGGTCAGTAACAGAATAATGGTTATTTGTATTCTGATATTTGCTCCTTGTTTAATGGTGTCATTTGGTGACTATGGGGGAGATTTATCAAAACCTGTGAAGATGAAAAGTTGCTGAGTTGCCCATAGCAACCAATCAGATTGCTTCTTTCATTTTTCAGAAGCCCTTTCAAAATTTAAAGAAGCAATCTGTTTGGTTGCTATGGGCAACTCAGCAATTGTTCCTCGGGACAGGTGTTGACAAATCTCCCCCTATATGACTATATTTAGTTATACATGTATATTGTCAAATTGTCATACATGTTAACATTACTTAAATATAGGTGTATATATATACATATATATATATATATATATATATATATATATATATATATATATGTATATTTGTTATTGTTTGTTATATACCTCATAAGTGCTGTCATAAGGGCCAAAATTTGCCCCGGGGCCCATAGGACTCTAGTTTTGCCTCTGCTTAGTGGGACTCAAAAAGTATATAAATAGTAATGTAAATGAGTGTGTATAAAATCCATGTCTATTAAAATCCAAATATACCACAAATATACATAAAAAAACAAAACAAAACAAAAAATATTTTATATATATATATATATATATATATATATACATATATATATATATATATATATATGTTGATAAAAAAAAATACAGTAAATGTGTCCTTAAGGCCAAATAAGGCAATGTCATTCAGTAGTCTAGAGTACAAGCTACCAGAGCAATAGGGTAAATTGAAGAAGAACAGTGCTTGTCAAACCAATGAGGCATGTGACATGTCCTATATTTATCTTTTAACCTCAATTTTAATAATAATTGTTTTCATAATTGTTTTCATAATACAAGGAATATATAAAAAAAATACATTACTTTTTTTGTCTGAAATTTTCATGCCCTGTATATGAATGACAGCCATGCAGTGGCACAATGTTACTTTTCAACCTTAAAGGGGTTGTCCCACCTTGGTGTTCCAGTCTTCCAGCCAGCTCCTGCCTGTCTGCTGGAGGTGTACAGCTTACCCATTACGGCTAGTAAGTCAGTCATACAAATAGGCTACTTAAAAAAGATTGGTGACATCAGTTTGTAGCTTCTGGTGCCCTCATTACAACAGGAATTTTTATTTATTTTGAGTCTACACTTCCTGTTCCAGAAATATTGGGTTTTTACTAACTGCCTACAAATGTGAACATTTATCACAATATCAAATTGTGTGGTAACTTTTTTTTTTCTTCCAAAGAGGATGTGCATTGCTAACTGTCGAGCATTGCTTTTTGCCAATTTTCCAGGCAAGGAATACAACTGGAAAATAGAATTGTTGATTATTTTCTGGTAAATCCATTTGCCAATGCAACCTAGTAGTCATGAAATAGATTTAAAAAAAATGTGCTCATAGTCAGGTCCACCTTCTCTTTCATGCAAATATTTAAAAGGGTTATTATGAGGCAATGATTCAGTGCAGAAAAAAACAAGCAGACTGTCTAAAAGTGCAGTTGTTATTAAGCCTGAATACTATAAAAGGTAAGAGCTGTGATCAGGGTGACCTTGCCCGTGAAATGTTTATTGGTGCCAGACAGGGTGGTTTGAGTATATAAGAAGCTGCAGTTCTTCTGAGATTTTTGCGCACTACACCCTTTAGCATTTGCAAAGAATGGTATGCAGATTGGATCAAGCTTAAAAGAAATGTGACAACAACCCAAATGCCTGTGAATTACAACAGAAGAGTATGTCTGATTTGTACACAGATTACATCATAAAAGTCCATACCAGAGGTCCTAATCCCACAATTGGGAAAGTAATGAGTGTTCTGTTGCACTGGGCAGCTGTTCGGGCTAGAACTACTTCTGTGAATTGGTGAGACAGGTGGCAGTAATGTAACACAGTTGGTCACTTAGTGACAGGTTACACACAGCTTAAATGCCACACCATGTCAGAAAATCACAAAATCTCAAGCTGGCTCATGCTATTGTGTCCAGTATACTCCACAGATCTATAAAAGGATTACATCTCAATCCAACAGAATAGAGACCCTTAGAATTATAGAATGGTACCACTGCAGCCTTAGTGTGTAAGCAACCAATCTGTGCACCTGTGTAATGCTTATTATTGTATAATATTGCATTGCACTGTATGCCGAGGGGGGGGGGGGGGGGGGAGAGAGAGAGAGAGTGAGAGAGAGAGATAATGCACACTGCTGTGATCTACATTTGCTTACAGAACAAATGCAATGATGAGAAGAGCACAGGCATCAGGAGAAGGGTTAATGCTGGCTGTATTCTGTGAATGCTGATGAGTATTTCTACGTCACATTGCACAGGCGCTCTGTGTTGGAACAAAGACATACAATCACAGAAAAATACACTAGTATACAATAATACACAGATGCTTCTACACACACACACACACAAATACACACACAAGCAGGCATAATATTTAGCTACAATAGTCTTGCTGCCAAACTGTTTTCTAATGATGTGTTGTCTAAGGAAGGTTAAAACTATACCCTGGCATAATGTGTAGCTTTTCCTTGTACATAGTATTTAGAGGCTGCAGTCGGCTCCTTCTACATCAGAGAGAAAACCAGTGACGGGAGGTGGTGCTGAAATAGACAGCTCCCTGTACCAGAGCACCACAGAGCACCGGAGAGCTACAGGAGGGACGTGGTGTTGAAAGGACAGCTCCCTCCGTATACAGACATATAGGAGGCAGGTGGTGCTGAAAGGACAGCTCCCTCCGTATACAGACATATAGGAGGCAGGTGGTGCTGAAAGGACAGCTCCCTCCGTATACAGACATATAGGAGGCATGTGGTGCTGAAAGGACAGCTCCCTCCATATACAGACATATAGGAGGCATGTGGTGCTGAAAGGACAGCTCCCTCCATATACAGACACAGAGGAGGCATGTGGTGCTGAAAGGACAGCTCCGTATTCCAGGGCAGAGAGGAGGCATGTGCTGCTGAAAGAACAGCTCCATATACCAGGACAGAGAGGACGCATGTGCTGCTGAAAGGACAGCTCCATATACCAGAACACACAAAGCATTGGAGACACAGAGGAGAGATGTGGTGCTGAAAGGATAGCTTCATACTCCAGCACTGGCCATATACACACCAAAGGGATGTTGTGCTGAACACTACTTGACACCCCTAGAGCTTACTGGTACTCTCTAGTCACATACATTTATGTGTAGCTAGCTTCCCATTCATTTCTTCTAGTGTATATGTCCTCTCCACAACAGGCTGTTAAGGCTATAGCTGTATATACTTGTGGAGTTAAAAGGTCAGCTATAAATGTATCAGACCCGGTGTCTGACCCTACATGAGATGCCACTTGGTTCCTGACTGCTCTGTTGGGGCTCAGTGTAAATGAGAGACTTCACTTGGGATGCCCTGATGCTGGATCTCCACAGATTTCATGGCGGTGGCACGAAAAATCAAAACTTTGCTGACTGTGAATATCTTGGTTTTTGTGGGGATCATACTGTTTTCGGTTTACTGCAGGATCCAGGACAGATCCCAGGAGCTGGTGCAGATTGTGAGAAGTTCTGACCGCAGAGTAAGGAGCAGGAACACCAAAGTGGGAGCTTTGGTTGACCGAGAGTCTATTCTTCAAAGACTGGATCACCTAGAGGAAGTAGTTTACAACCAACTAAATGGTAAGATAGTGCTTGCGTATTGTCTGACTGGTCAATTTCAAAGTTGGCATCCTAGTGTTTATTTGCCATACTTTTTAGGCCTCTTTGTGTTTCTGAGTTTTCTGCCTTTATTTTATAGTGTCATTTGTCATATCCCTTGGTTAAAAAGTAAAAAAAAAGTGTCTAACAGTAAAGAAATGTAACAGTTCAAATACATTAGAAAAATTCACTGAGATGAATTTATGGAAAATACCTTCAAATCTAAAATGCTATTTATTAATTGGAAGTAACAGCTAAACATCCTAATCTGCACAATACACAATATGTCAGTATATTATTGCTGAGATTTTGATGTTTCTATGTGTGTTATTTTGACCTTTTATACCTTTTTTTTTTAAATAATACTTCCACATCAAAGATAATTGATTGCATGTGTTTTCCTATGTAGGCACATCCATTGACCTTGGACAAGTGCCTGCACTTGGTACATGAGATGGATTTTGGATGCTCCATTGCATATAACTAATAGTAAGACCAGAGCTACTTGAAATAAGAATTTATAGTACCGGATATTTTAACATAGACCCTCTCTAATGGTGGAAACACAATCACTTAAGGCTTGAAAAGCTCTGCTGAATGTTGGTGAGGGCAGTAAAGCAATAACATTAATTTATTGTAAAAGGATATAAAAGCAAAAGGCCACAGTGCATTCACTGGATCCTGATGAATCTCAGTACTTGCATTTTGTCATCTGTTAAATATTGTTCTGTGTTTCTGTTTTTTGTTTAAGGTTGGTGCCAGATAAAATGTCCTCCTAACATAATAAACCTACATTTGTTGGTTCTGTAAAATGTATTGTGCACTATAACCTATGCATCTATCCTAGGTCATCAAAAGTATTCAAGAAGACAAAATATGTTTGTGATATTTTTTTTAAATAATCCCTTTCTTCAGACTTGTAATTGCAAAATGTCCTTCAGACACTGAAGAGGTTAATGATGACAAGACTATCTACCTGAGTTATATTACTTGTAGGAGTCAGAGTCTGATTCACACACCATTGATTTATTGACCTGTGGTATTATGCACATATATGCACAACTAGGATTTGCTCATCAAGGCTTACATGTTTAAAAAAAAATACACAAGTTTCCCTGGAACAAATAATAACCTTTAGTAACAAGCTACCCATTACAACACATAGATCATAACACCATTGTGCTCAATCATAACATTTTGTTCTGCTCAGTAAAGATAAGAAAGTTAATAAAGAAGTACATGGTTCCTTTCCTGGAAAACAGTCTGGAAATATTTTACATGCTCCCCCAAAAATCTAGTTGCTTGTGAACTGCATGACATCCATTTCAATTGCCGTTCCCTATGTTCTACTTTATAGAGAATAATAGAACATTCATTAAGCTTATCCAACAAAAGCGGCCAGGGTGATTGCATAGCATGCATACTGTGCCTCAGAGATAGATTTTAGTATGCTCAATAAAACTGCTGTAGAGAAGGATATGTTTATTTGGCACATTTATTGTATACTGTTTTCCTTCAGTTTTAATAGGAGGTGATCAGTCAATCCTCTTGTCTCCTATGTAGTTAGCTGCAGCCAAATCTTGCAAAGACATAAAGCATAATATGGCTTGTAAAGTTTGCTCAGTTACATGTGACAATCTTCAACAAATAAGATAGAGACTTAGATAAGTGAGATCCAGTCAAATAGCTAAGCCTAAAAAGAGTATTAACTTTATAAACAATGTGGATTTTTTTTTTGCTCCCCTGATACTCCTTCGATAAACAAACCAAATAAGTAAACAAGCAAACACAATTGCAAACTGGTAAAACGGCCTTCTGTTATTGAAATATCACAGTTCTTTATAGTTGTCATAACGGTGTGTACTATTATTATATCAATTAAATGTACATTTGAATATACTTGTAAAAACTGCCTTTGAGGGTTTAAATTGATACTTTTTAATATACTTTATATTTTTGGAAATTATGTATTTTTACAAGCAGAAACACCTATGTAGAATTTGTTGGGTCTCAGTCTCAATAGTATACTGACACACTATAAAGCACATCTGACTGTCTTCCCAGCTACTGTCATTGGGTTTTAAGAGCAGTAATTGTTTTTTGTTACTGTCCATTTTTTTTAAATAGTAACTATGTGTGATATCAGACATATCTATGAGATCCATCAGTAAGGCCTCATTACTGAATTAGTTAGGTGCATACAACATAAATACAATTAGGGATGTTTAGACATTGATTAGATGAGTTTGCTAATGACAGTACCTACAAAGGAGCTTGGTTCAATGTACTTGTCATCACATGTGTACTTGTTGTTATCTGATTGTCCCCTTCAATAAGTGATTGAATTCTTTGTTTACCTTATACATTGAACTATCATAGTGGTTAGCCCCATAAAAAAAATTGCAGAATTTACACAAGGTTGATTATGATTTGAGACATTGAAATTCTGAGTCTTATTTTGAGTTGTATACTGCTTTATTGCACTGACAGGGATAACAAGTTTGCCATCCATATCCACTGATATCTGCTTAGAGTCCCAACTGTAATGCTGTGCTGTCAGAAGTAATTCAAATGTATGGTGTGTGCTACCTGTAATGAAAGAGCAGTTGTGTGCTTATAAAGCATTGTATTTTTAAGACATAAAGAAGTAAAACCCAGAATGCACCAATATAAAAAAAATGCAGAAAAAATAATACCAGTTAAAATCAAACATTTCTATTGTCATAGGGCTTGTGACATGTCATGTGATCAATATGTATACGCATGATAGGATGTGCAAATGTGTTAAACTTTTTAGTTGCCTACAGAACAATTGTCAGAAAAGCATTGCTTACGTTTATGGCCAGATGTACATGGATTTTGGCATGAATCTACTGTAGATTTATTATTTGAAAAGATACATATCAAGCTAGCCCAGCAGATATTTTCCTAATTAAAGTAAGATCCTAGATAACTAAAAAATGAAAGCTTGGTGACGTATTCCATCACAGCCAGCTTAAGCTGTATTACAAATATAGATAGAATAGCTACAGGTGCACATCGTCATGAAGAGTTTGGATATCCAAAATGGCATATGTAGTCTATTTTCTGCTATCACAGCTTTTTAGCATACAGCAAGTATGACAGGTGCAACTTAAAGGCACATATCTGTATTTTAAGTCATCATTAGGTACTGTAGTGGAAAAGTCATTAATTCAAAATTACATGTATGCATCCTATCAATTGAAGTTTAAACTAGGCAACTGATCATGGCAGACAAAAAGGACCTACAAATATTTTTTTTTACCTACATAAATAATAAGAAACCTAAAATAAAAATGTTGCCCCCTTAAAAAATTTTCTGGGTGTAATGGTGGGGGAGGAGGAGTAAAGGGCCAATCTACTAAATTCCTTTTTCTCTACTGTAAGAATAACTGTAAGAATAACTGGGGAAGGGATAAAAGTAAATGCTCCAGCAAATTTCACCTGTTTAACCCAACAAGAAGTGCGATGCCGCCTTAGTAATACTAAAACACACAAATCACCGGGCCTAGATGGCATCCATCCCAGTGTTTTGCAGGTATCGAGTATCATGCTAAGTAAACCCTTATTCCTTATATTTAAAGATTCTATTATGACAGGGATTGTTTCACAGAACTGGCTCTTAGCAAATGTGGTACCAATATTCAAAAAGGGGTCAAAAAGGAACCTGGGTTCTATGAGGAGGTCAGTTACAGATTGGACCAGGGTGAAGCAGTGAATTTGTATATCTGGATATCAGGCATTTGATACCATGCCACACAAAAGGTTATTACAATGAGGATTCTGGGACTGGAGGAAAATATATGTAAATGGATTAGCAACTGGCTCAGTGACAGGAAGCAGAGGGTGAATATTTACTGAACTTCTTCTGGTTGGGTGACAGTTACAAGTTGGGACCACTTTTCAATATGATTTTAATGACCTTGAAGAGGAATTACAGAGTAGAAATTCAATATTTGAACATGACACTAAACTGGGTAAGGTGTTCACCACAGAGGATGATAACATAATATTACAGAGGGATCTGAGGAAGCTGGAGGCTTGGTCACAGATATGGCAAATGAAGTTTAATGTGGATAAATGCAAGGTTATGCACTTGGGGCATAAAAACTACATCCCAAGACAGGTTATCAAGCTTAGGGTTATTAAGTATAGAGAAAAGACATCTTAGGGGCAATTTGATCACAATGTACAAATATATAAACAGTACAGAGATCTTTCTAGTGATCTTTTTATACCTAGGCCGGTAACCATGAAAAGGGGGCATCCTCTACGTCCATATGAAAGAAGGTTTCACCATCATCACAGATGGGGATTCTTTACTGTAAGTGTTGTGAGACTATGAAACTCTCTGTCACATGATTTTGTGATGTTTGAGGATGTTTTTATGGAAAATGTAATATTAAAAGTTATGGATAATAGATTATGTGGATAGGATGTTAATCCGGGGATTTATTCTGATTGCCATATTGGAGTGGAGAAGAAATTGGCATCAGCCTCATGTTTTTTTGTTTTTTTTTGCCTTCCTCTGGATCAACACAGTAGGGTTTTAGGTTGAACTCGATGAACTCTTGTATTTTTCCAACCTTACACTCTATATAACTATGTGACTCACCCATGTCCTCATGGTGGTCAAACACATTGGATGTAAACTGAACCTGGTGATTTTGGGAGGACCAGATAGCTATCTAATGTTATTAGATAATCGACCAAAGTTTGTTCATCAGATGTCAGGCAAAAGATTGACATGCCCAAACTGCTGCTAGAGGTGTCTGGAAGTGGCCTTTCACTTTTCATATAGGAAACATAGTATGGCTGTTTTCTCTATTATGTTCAAATGATTGGCACCTAATTATGCGTAATCTGCAATATAATCAAAGAGAATACTCAACTTTTTGGAGCACAAAAATGCCACAGCATATACCACCATTAAGGTGGTGTACACAACATACAAGTTCAATAGGCTTTGCATAAGCAAAATTTCTAAACTTTTGTGCAACATGATAGAAAATTTGGGCGCTCATTAAGCCCTTTTGGCACAATGGGAAACACTCAAATAATGCCAATTTTTGAATAGCCCCCAATAACTTTTTGCTGAGCTGACTGTACATGTGTAAGGGGAGTTTACAAGGAATAGTTTACAGCTACTGAGTTATATGTCCATTTCAAGCATTAACTGCATGAAAAACACAGAAACACAAAAATACAGAGATGCATTTATTTTAATAACTTGTATACTGCTATTGTGGTTGAGTCATGTTTTGGAAGTTCTTCACTATTTGTAACTAGGTATCTGAACAGCCACTTTGAGACATGCACATTATATGCCTTTCATGAATCAAATATTTGTAAAAGATGATCTGATGCCAATAAAAATATAGGAGGCTTTGAAATGTTTCAAATGAACTCTGTATACAAATACAGTGGGGCAAAAACTTATTTAGTCAGCCACCAATTGTACAAGTTCTCCCACTTAAAAAGATGAGAGGTCTGTAATTTTCATCATAGGTATACCTCAACTATGAGAGACATAATTAGAAGAAAAAAAATCTATTAAATCACATTGTCTGACTTTTAAAGAATTTATTTGCAAATTATGGTGGAAAATTGGTCACCTACAAAAAAGCATTAATAAGCATTTCAAGGTCCTTGAGTGGCTTAGCCAGTCTCCAGATCTCAACCCCATAGAAAACCTTTGGAGGGAGTTGAAAGTCAGTGTTGCCCAGCGACAGCCCCAAAACATCACTGCTCTGGAGGAGATCTGCATGAAGGAATAGGCTAAAATACTAGCAACGGTGTGTGAAAACCTTGTGAAGACTTACAGAAAACATTTGACCTCTGTCATTGCCAACAAAGGGTATATAACAAAGCATTGAGATGAAATTTTGTTATTGACCAAATACTTATTTTTCACCATAATTTGCAAATAAGTTCTTTAAAAATCAGACAATGTGATTTTATGGATTTTTTTTCTCATTATGTCTCTCATAGTTGAGGTATACCTATGATGAAAATTACAGGCCTCTCTCATCTTTTTAAGGGGGAGAACTTGCACAATTGGTGGCTGACTAAATAGTTTTTTGCCCCACTGTATATCAAGAGGGCAAAGACTTCTTTCATGATCTATTCATACCCAAGACTGTACTGTTAACCTTTTTGTCTATGGTATTTCCACTGACCTCTGCACACATGGAAATTCCCACAGAATTTCTGAGGCACAAAAGAATTCTACGGAAATATTGAACATGTTAATTCATTCAGCGCCTTCACTGCCATCAGTGGGGACTGTGCATGTCCAGGCGATCATAGTGCCGATTCATTATAGTGGTGCCTGCTACACTCAAAATGTCTGCCTAGAATTTCTCCAGGTGGACATTCCAAAAAAAGTGTGGAAACTCATCCAAGATTTCAACTCAAGGGCTGGTCCTGCAGGACTCCCGCTGTGGAAAAAGTGCAGGAACTCTGTTCCCATGCGTTCCTGCAGGACTTGAGCCGTGTTTGTATGTTACTATCCATATGAGAAGTCTATGATCAGAGCAAACATACTGAGGTTCACTCTGTTGTTTTAATATAAGGACAAAACTCTTCATGTGTTTTACATCTTTTACAAATTACACATGTCAGGCTAAGCCCATACCTACTTCTATTTTCTGCAGTCTCACTATACCTGCCATTAAATATCTCTGTTATTTTCATTTCATGTTTTTATCAGATTTTTTTGGGTTTCTGCATAGCAGATAGACAGTTCCTTCCCTATAACCCCAACTGACTGCTATAACATTCACTTAAAGGGGTTCTCCACCATAAGGTTATTGTAGTACGTACCTGGCAGACAGTAATGGACATGCTTAGGAAGGATTTGTACTTGTCTTGGGGCTAAATGGCTCTGTTGTGAGATTACCATAACACTGTGGCTAGCTTTTTGTGAACTGGTATTGCCTGTTTGACTTTTATTTTTTTGACTACAGATCCCACAATTCCATTTTCCTCCCTCCCACACATCAGCCACCCCACCCATTGAAACATAAATGAGCTGCATCCATTCAAATCAGTGGGGTTTTCAATCATCAGGGTGCCTACAGCTGTTTTATTAGTTGCAGATTGATCCCTCCACCCATTGAAGCAGACAGGCTTCCTTTCATCAGCTGACTAGTGAGTCAGGTCTTGGCCACATTGCAACCTGGGAAAAATCTGAGACAACAGTAATTTTGTATGCTATTAAAAATAAATATTGGAATGGAAATCACAGTGAGAAAACCGTCACACACAAGTACAGACATTATATTATGAACTACACTAACTTTACAGCCCCTGTACCATAGTGAAATAAAAAAAAAATCCTGGAATACCCCTTTAATATTTCCATCTCATATATAAATAGGGCAATGCTATTCTAATAGCCAGGGCTATTACAATGTCCTGTAACTGCCGGCCAGGATAATTATTCTAAGATATTTTCTTTAGTTAAAATATGAGGTGGAAATAAAATTGCCTTTTTCCTCTCTAATCATCTTTATGCTGACTATACCTAATGCAAGAAAAAGACATAATTTTCTAACCAAAGCATAACCTTTTGTCCAAAACACAGTTATAAGGTCAGGTGAAGACCTTACAGTAAATGCCCCCCCCCCCCCCCCCCCCCCAACCAACCATTTTTATTAAATGTTCCAGGAACATTGAAAACACATTACAATTAGAATAATATTTGCAGTATAAAATACAAACTGCAATTTTATTTTATATTTTGTCCACCATTTCCTTACAATTTTGATACATTGCTGTTGCTGAATTGGAACCTTAAAGGGGTACTTGGGAGGGAAAAAGTTCTAATCAACTGGCACCAGAAAGATATACAGATTTGTAAATTACTTCTATTTAATAATCTCAAGCCTTCCAGTACTGCTGTATGCTCCAGAAAAAGTTGTTGTTACGCCGAGCGCTCCGGGTCCCCGCTCCTCCCCGGAGCGCTCGCAGCATCCTCTCATTCTCAGCGTCCCGGTCAGACCTGCTGACTGGGTGCGCTGCAATATCACTCCTAGTTGGGATGCGATTCGCGATGCGGGAGGCGCCCGCTCGCGATGCGCATCCCGGCTCCCGTACCTGACCCGTTCCCCGTCTGTGTTGTCCCGGCGCGCGCGGCCCCGCTCCTTAGGGCGCGCGCGTGCCGGGTCTCTGCAATTTAAAGGGCCACTGCGCCACTGATTGGCGCAGCAGGCCTAATCAGTGTTATCACCTGTGCACTCCCTACTTATACCTCACTTCCCCTGCACTCCCTCGCCGGATCTTGTTGCCATTGTGCCAGTGAAAGCGTTCCCTTGTGTGTTCCTAGCCTGTGTTCCAGACTTCCTGCCGTTGCCCCTGACTACGATCCCTTGCTGCCTGCCCTGACCTTCTGCTACGTCCGACCTTGCTCTTGTCTACTCCCTTGTACCGCGCTTATCTTCAGCAGTCAGAGAGGTTGAGCCGTTGCTGGTGGATACGACCTGGTTGCTACCGCCGCTGCAAGACCATCCCGCTTTGCGGCGGGCTCTGGTGAATACCAGTAGCAACTTAGAACCGGTCCACCAACACGGTCCACGTCAATCCCTCTCTGGCACAGAGGATCCACCTCCAGCCAGCCGAATCGTGACAGTAGATCCGGCCATGGATCCCGCTGAGGTCCCGCTGCCAGTTGTCGCCGACCTCACCACGGTTGTCGCCCAGCAGTCGCAACAGATAGCGCAACAAGGCCACCAGCTGTCTCAACTGACCGTGATGCTACAGCAGCTATTACCACAGCTCCAGCAATCTTCTCCTCCGCCAGCTCCTGCACCTCCTCCGCAGCGAGTGGCCGCTTCCAGCCTTCGATTATCCTTGCCGGATAAATTTGATGGGGACTCTAAGTTTTGCCGTGGTTTTCTTTCACAATGTTCCCTGCACTTGGAGATGATGTCGGACCAGTTTCCAACTGAAAGCTCTAAGGTGGCTTTCGTAGTCAGCCTTCTGTCTGGGAAAGCTCTGTCATGGGCCACACCGCTCTGGGACCGCAATGACCCTGTCACTGCCTCTGTACACTCCTTCTTCACGGAGATTCGAAGTGTCTTTGAGGAACCTGCCCGAGCCTCTTCTGCTGAGACTGCCCTGCTGAACCTGGTCCAGGGTAATTCTTCTGTTGGCGAGTACGCCATCCAATTCCGTATTCTTGCCTCCGAATTATCCTGGAATAACGAGGCCCTCTGCGCGACCTTTAAAAAAGGCCTATCCAGTAACATTAAAGATGTGCTGGCCGCACGAGAAATTCCTGCTAACCTGCATGAACTTATTCATCTTGCCACCCGCATTGACATGCGTTTTTCCGAAAGGCGTCAGGAGCTCCGCCAGGATATGCACGAGGCGGTTTCTCTCCCCGGCTCCTCTCTCCTCTGGTCCTCTGCAATCCGTTCCTGTGCCTCCCGCCATGGAGACTATGCAAGTTGACCGGTCTCGCTTGACACCTCAAGAGAGGACACAACGCCGCATAGAGAATCTTTGCCTGTACTGTGTCGGCGCCGAACATTTCTTGAAGGATTGTCCTATCCGTCCTCCCCGCCAGGAAAGACGTACGCTGACTCCGCACAAGGGTGAGACAGCTCTTGATGTGAACTCTGCTTCTCCACGCCTTACTGTGCCTGTGCGGATATCTTCTTCTACCTTCTCCTTCTCTGCTATGGCCTTCTTGGATTCCGGATCTCGCCAGACCCCTCTACATCAATTCTGTTAACAATGAAAGATTGGACTGTACCGTGCGTTACCGCACGGAACCTCTCCTAATGTGCATTGGACCCCATCACGAAAATTTTTTATTTTTGGTCCTCTCTAACTGCACTTCAGAAATTCTTCTTGGATTACCGTGGCTTCAACGCCATTTCCCAACCCTTGATTGGACCACAGGGGAAATCAAAAACTGGGGTACTTCTTGCCACAAGGACTGTCTTAAACCGGTTCCCAGTACTCACAGTCGTGACCCTGTGGTTCCCCCGGTTTCTGGTCTCCCTAAGGCCTATCTGGACTATGCTGATGTTTTTTGCAAAAAACAAGCAGAGACTTTGCCTCCTCACAGGCCTTATGACTGTCCTATTGACCTCCTCCCGGGTACTACTCCACCCCGGGGCAGAATCTATCCTCTGTCTGCTCCAGAAACCCAAGCCATGTCGGAGTACATCCAGGAGAATTTAAAAAAGGGGTTTATCCGCAAGTCCTCCTCTCCTGCCGGAGCTGGATTTTTTTTTTGTCTCCAAAAAAGATGGCTCCCTACGCCCTTGCATTGATTACCGCGGACTTAATAAAATCACGGTAAAAAACCGCTACCCCTTACCTCTTATCTCGGAACTCTTTGATCGCCTACAAGGCGCCCACATCTTTACCAAGCTGGACTTAAGAGGTGCTTATAATCTCATCCGCATCAGGGAGGGGGACGAATGGAAGACTGCATTTAACACCAGAGATGGACACTTTGAGTATCTGGTCATGCCCTTTGGCCTGTGCAACGCCCCTGCCGTCTTCCAAGACTTTGTTAATGAAATTTTTGTGATCTCCTATATACCTGTGTTGTGGTTTACCTGGACGATATTCAGATTTTTTCTGCCAACTTAGAAGAACACCGCCAGCATGTCCGCATGGTTCTTCAGAGACTTCGGGACAATCAACTTTATGCCAAAATGGAAAAATGTCTCTTTGAATGTCAGTCTCTTCCTTTTCTAGGATACTTGGTCTCTGGCCAGGGACTACAAATGGACCCAGATAAACTATCTGCCGTGTTAGATTGGCCACACCCCTCCGGACTCCGTGCTATCCAATGTTTTTTGGGGTTTGCCAATTATTACAGACAATTCATTCCACACTTCTCCACTATTGTGGCCCCTATCGTGGCTCTAACCAAGAAAAATGCCAATCCTAAGTCCTGGTCTCCTCAAGCGGAAGACGCATTTAAACATCTCAAGTCTGCCTTTTCTTCTGCTCCCGTGCTCTCCAGACCTGACCCATCTAAACCCTTCCTATTGGAGGTAGATGCCTCCTCAGTGGGAGCTGGAGCAGTTCTTCTACAAAAAAATTCTTCCGGGCATGCTGTTACTTGTGGGTTTTTTTCTAGGACCTTCTCTCCGGCGGAGAAAAACTACTCCATTGGTGATCGAGAACTACTGGCCATTAAATTGGCGCTTGAGGAATGGAGGCACCTGCTGGAGGGATCCAAATATCCAGTTATTATATACACTGATCACAAGAATCTCTCCTATATCCAGTCTGCCCAACGACTGAACCCTCGCCAGGCTAGGTGGTCGTTGTTCTTTGCCCGCTTTAACTTTGAAATCCATTTTCGCCCTGCTGATAAGAACATTAGGGCCGATGCCCTCTCTCGTTCTTCTGATGCCTCTGAAGTAGAGGCCTCTCCGCAACACATCATTCCTCCGGACTGTCTGATCTCCACTTCTCCAGCTTCCATCAGTCAAACTCCTCCAGGGAAGACCTTCGTCTCCCCACGCCAGCATCTTGGGATTCTCAAGTGGGGACACTCCTCCCACCTCGCTGGCCATGCGGGCATCAAAAAATCCTTTCAACTCATCTCTCGATTTTATTGGTGGCCGACTCTGGAGACTGATGTTGTTGATTTCGTGCGGGCCTGTACTGTCTGTGCCCGGGAAAAGACTCCTCACCAGAAGCCTGCTGGTCTCCTTCATCCTCTGCCTGTTCCTGAACAGCCTTGGTCACAGATTGGTATGGACTTTATTACGGACTTGCCCTCATCCCATGGCAACACAGTTGTTTGGGTGGTCGTTGATCGATTTTCCAAGATGGCACATTTCATTCCTCTTCCTGGCCTTCCTTCAGCGCCCCAGTTGGCAAAGCAATTTTTTATACACATTTTTCGCCTTCACGGCTTGCCCACGCATATCGTCTCGGATAGAGGCGTCCAATTCGTGTCTAAATTCTGGAGGGCCCTCTGTAAACAGCTCAAGATCAAATTAAACTTCTCTTCTTCTTATCATCCCCAATCCAATGGGCAAGTAGAAAGAATTAATTTAGGATTTTCCTAGTTTGACGACGGAAAATATAGATTTTATAAAGACAGGAGGCGAGTATCAAATGCATTATCCTTCTTTATTCAGCCCAATAGCAGAAAGAAATGCAATGTAATGTAATACCAAAAGAAAAAAAGGGGGTAGTGCTGGTCACCTAGCAACCATCTACACCCCTTTCTACATTCCACCAATCCTATTCCGACTTGCTCCATATTAACCGAATCCAGCTCCACCTCCTCCTCTTTCTTTATGCAGCTATCCCATCGGAACCAATTTGCAGTCTAGGAGAAGGCCAAAACCGACCGAACAACAAACACGAATCCCACGGCGGATCCAACCAGCAACGAATTCAGGGACTTGTCTCCACTCGGGAAAACCGCTGGAACACGAACCATCCACCAACCTCCCACGAACAGAGAGGTCCGAAAAACCGGATCAACAGATAACCCATCCACTGGAACTTGGTCGGGTGCAATGTTCAATATCCTAGAAAAGAAAACAAAACCATGACAGGGATGGGAGATAGGGAGGGATGATACTCGCCTCCTGTCTTTATAAAATCTATATTTTCTGTCGTCAAACTAGGAAAATCCTAAATTTTATGTCAGACAGGAGGCTCGTATCAAATGCATGTTCAAAGCAATAACAGCAATATCACATAACAAAATATTACAATACTGACATAGAAACATGACTCTCTGGCCGAAAGTAAAACGTGCGAAACGTGTTTTCCGAAGACCAGTCTGCTGCCTTCATAATGTCCGACAGGGAGCCTCCCGCCTGAGCCACCTTGGTAGCCATGGCTCCCCTAGAAGAATGAGCTTTAAAGACCGAGACATCAATCCCAGCCAGAATCATCGTTTGGCGAACCCAACGTGACAAGGTTGGAGAAGACACCGGAAGATGCGGAGTACAGAAAGATATGAGAAGCTGAGAAAAAGAGTCCGAACGCAATTGTGACGTCATAAGCTCATATGATTTAAGACACCGCACTACACACAACTTAGGGTGTCCCGGAAAACTCGGATAGAAAACCGTTCTCAGATCGGTCTTCGTCCGACGCGAAATGGAGAAGAGTACACCTAGGGGTGTAAACTGCCTCCTCGATATATCCAATGCCCGAACATCTGACACGCGTTTGATAGAGATCAAACACAACAACGTGGTCAATTTAAATGATAGAAGTTTAAGAGATAATTCTTCATTATCTTCCCAAGAAGAAAACATACGAAAAACCAGGGATACATCCCAAGTAGACTGATACCTAGGTGCAGGAGGACGCTTAAAGCGAATGCCTCGCAAAAGACGGCACACCAACGGGTGTCTACCTAATGTCCCTCCCTCTATTTGGGAATGACGAGAAGAAATCGCGGACCTATAGACATTAATAGTCCGATAAGCCTTCCCGGAGTCAAAAGCCTCCGACAAAAAATTTAAGACTCCGGACACAGGGGCATGAATGGGATCCATCTGCCGTTGTGAGCACCAATGAACCCATAATCCCCAGGCAGATCTGTAAGCCGCTCTGGTGCCTGGAGCCCATGCATTACGCATGAGGTCTCTAGCTGACTGTGAAATTTCGACACTAAGTCCCGGCATCCCGATATCAGCCAAGCCACCAGCCGCAGCTGACCCGACAAGACTAACGGATGTGCTTCCCCCATTGGGTCCTGCAGAAGTGATGGGAAGACGGGGCAGATCCGTGGAAATCTATGGACATCCCGAGTATCTGGGGAAACCAAGATTGGGTCGGCCACCAGGGGGTGACCAGCACCAGAGTGGACGTCTGGGACTCCGCCTGCCACAAGACCTTGGGAATCATGGCAAACGGGGGAAACGCGTACAGCCTTCCCGGAGGCCACGTTTGTAGAAACGCATCCGTGGCCAGCGCCTCCGGATCCGGTTTCCAACTGAAGAAACGTGGTAATCTCCGATTGAGCCGGGATGCGAACAGATCCAGGTCTATAGGACCCCACAGGTCCCAAAACATTTGGAAAACCGAAGGATGTAAGGTCCAGTCGCTGCCGTCCGTCAGATGTCTGGAGTTCCAATCCGCCACGGAATTGGAAACTCCCGGCAGATACTCCGCTACAAGAATAATGTCCTTCTGAAGACAGAAAAGCCAAAACTCCTTCGCTATGTCCGCCAACATCTTGGATCTCGTGCCCCCAAAGCGGTTGATGTACCGCACGGCTGATATGTTGTCCATGCGAAGCAGGATACAACAATTCGACCTGTGGGAGGCAAAACTTTTGACCGCAAAGGAACCTGCCAGAAGTTCCAGGCAGTTGATGTGCAATCGGGACTCCTCCGAGGACCACTTGCCTCCCGTGGAGGACGAACCGCACCGGGCACCCCAACCGGTCAGACTGGCATCTGACTCCACAATCAGATCCGGTTTGGAATTGAATATTGTCCTGCCATTCCAGTCCTGAACATGGCGAAGCCACCACAACAGTTCGTTGCGGGCCTCTCTGGACAGAGGTACTTTGTCTGCATAAGTAAGACCCTCTGCCAACCTCTCGGTCTTCAGCCGTTGTAACGCCCTGTAATGAAGCGGTGCCGGTAGAATCGCCTGAACGGAGGCCGACAATAGTCCCACAATGCGGGCAATCGCCCTCAGTGAAACAAGATCTTTCCTGAGCAGGGACCTTATTTGCTTGCGAAGCAACGTAAGCTTCTTGTCTGGAAGACTCAATATGGCCATAGGGGTATTCACCATGAAACCCAGAAATTCTATGTCTTGTGTGGGAACAAATACGGATTTCTTGTGGTTTATCAAGAACCCCAGCTCTGTGAGAAGGGAACTTGTCCATTCCACGTGCCGAATCACCTGTTGAGGGGATTGAGCCATGATCAATATATCGTCGAGATATATGATAAGTCTCACTCCCCGACTTCTGAGAAGAGCCATAACCGGTCTTAGAAGTTTGGTGAAACACCACGGGGCGGACGAGAGTCCGAATGGGAGACACGTGAACTCCCACTTTTCGTCGTCCCAGAGGAACTGCAGATACTGCTGGGAAGAAGGGTGAATCGGTACCGTGAGGTACGCGTCCTTTAAATCGATCTTTGCCCGCCAGTCGTCGGGAAGGAGAGAATCCCTGAGTAGATGTATGCCCTCCATCTTGAAGTGGCGATACAACACATACTCGTTGAGATCTCTTAGATTTATGACGGGCCTGTGGCCTCCATCCTTTTTCTTCACCAGGAAAAGGTTGCTGAGGAAACCCGGCTTGTCCATAGGTACCCTGGTGATGGCGTTTTTGTTGTGCAGGTCCGCGACCTCCTTGCAGATCAGAGCTCTGTCTGCTACTGAGAAGCAAATTTGTGTCGGCCATCTGGACTGCACAGGTGTGGACACGAGGTCTATCACGTATCTCGAGACCACTTGCAGCACCCATGGGTCTGAAGAAATCATGGACCAATGGTGGGTAAAATAACGCAGCCTGCCCCCCACAGGGGTTGAGCAAGAACTCTGAACAGTCCAACCCAGCTGTGTACTTGCCTCTGGAGAAACCTCTGGAACTGCCACGTGCCCTCCAGGGCCTTCCTCGGGTCGGATAAAAGGGGTTGGTGGCCACGGGTGCAGGAGCTGCCTGAGGTTGAGGTCTGTCCTGCACATACTGGACGGAGGGTCTAGAATAGGGTCGAGAATAGGCACCCCTGCCGGAAGGTCGACCCTTACCCCTTCCGCCCTGCCGAAAACCTTAGTCGATTTCTTTAGTGAGGACTGAGCCTTATCCAGGCTGGAGAATAACCCTACGAACTTATTAATGTTCTTGATTAGGGAATCCCCAAACAGAAGGCCCTCAGCGGACGGGCCCGGTTCCTCGGTAGCCAGATGAGTCAGCTGAGGATCAAGACGCATCAGTATAGATCTACGTCTCTCAGCCGACATCGCTGAATTTGCGTTGCCCAGCAGGCACGTGGCCCTCAAGGCCCAGTTCCTGAGGACTCCAGCGTCCACCGATCCGCCTGTCGCCACAGCCTGTTCAGCCAAGTTTAGAATCTTGGTAAGGGGTCCCAAGACATCCACAACTTGTCCTGCACGGACATGAAGGATCTGTCCAGACCCTTCTTCGGGTTCTTACCCGATTTAAGTAAGTACTTAATAAGTATCGGGTCCAATTCAGGAGTAGCTGCAACCCTGTTGGCCACCGACGGCCGAGGACATTCCGATCTTAGTTTACTACGGTTGCCCCGATCTAAAGGCTTCCGCAGCCACGCCTCCACATATTTAGCCACCTGCGGTAGCGGGGACCATTCTCCAGACCTCGGGTGTTTGATGTCATCAGGGTCGAAAAATGGTACCCCCAGGGAGTCCAATATGGCGTGCGGATTATCTGTAGTAGCAGAGGACCCCGAAGGGTCGCAGTTCGCCTCATCGCCTACCTTCCCTTCTTCGCTGGTGCCAGAAGAGGGTATCGATAATTCATAATCCGCCTCAGACTCCACCTCCGATTCGTCCACATAGGAATCGGGTTTCGTCCGCTTAGCAGAGCGGATAGCCCGGAGATCATGTTCTTCCTCCAGGGTGGAGGGTCTTAAACCCGATTTCGGTTTGGCGCCCACATGTGAAGGGCCGCCTGAGATTTTTTGGCTATCTCCCACCGTCAGTTGTGTTGTGGGAGAGGTAATTTGCTCTGAACAATAGTGGCGTTTTCTGTCAGATTTTCCGGATTTCTGATGCTCAGGAACCGAAATAGGCACGGGTGCCATGGACGGCAGATCCGTGCAGGCCATGAGAGCCTCATGGCGGGATTGAGACACCGCCAGAGAAACAGACTTAGAAATATTTTCATTCATAACCGCCATGGCGGATGTAAGAGCAGAATGAATGGACTGGTGCACTAGTTGCTGAATCTCAGCAGCGGACATAGAGTCAGGCATATGTGCAGGACTGGGGCCATCCCCCAAGGTCACCTCCAACTTTTTGTCAGTCATATTGCCACTGAAGGAGGAAAACTAGAGTACAGTACGGGTCTGTGAAGAGAGGGAAAAAGGGGGGGGAGACCGTAAATAACTGTTCACTGTAAGTAATACACAGTAACTGCAGCCTTGTAGTGCAGACAGGCTGCAGCCCAAGTACACAATTGGTTAATAGAGAAACTGCCCCAGAACCTGAGGAACAGCCGACACAGCTATACAATAGATAGCTGTAATTCGGCTAACCAGCAGGGACACAGCTCTGTCAGCGCATGGAGAGGCGCAGACAGCGGCTGCTGAGACACTCGGGCAGTCTTGCGCAGATCCGTCCGAAATCAGTGATATAAGCACTGAGGAACGGCCGTGTTGCGCGATCTCGCGATACCCTGCGTGCTCACGTGACTCGCTGACACAGCGGGTACGAGAAGCGCGCAGGGAGCGAGAAGAGGGGGCGGAGACGGCCGGCGAAGAAGAACGCCGACGTCACCGCAATGGCGCAGCCAAGACAGGTAGGCGAATTTACCTTAAGAGATAAAAAGCCGCCCGAACACCTGGGAATGGTCGGGAGGGGGAGAAAGAGAAATACAGAGCTAGCGCCAGTAAAGGAGAAAACACAAGATGTAAAAGTACATGTACAGAAAGGAAAACAGAATCCGGCGTATGAAGTATCTACGCCGGAGCACTAAAATAGGAAGAATAGAAAGATTTGAGGGTGGCAGAAGAAGATAGAACCCTTCTAGCCACCAGAAATTAAAAACAATTAGGAGCATATACTTATCTGATGTTGCCTCTGCTATTGAGCAGAAAGAAAGAGGAGGAGATGGAGCTGGATTCGGTTAATATGGAGCAAGTCGGAATAGGATTGGTGGAATGTAGAAGGGGGTGTAGATGGTTGCTAGGTGACCAGCACTACCCCCTTTTTTTCTTTTGGTATTACATTACATTGCATTTCTTTCTGCTATTGGGCTGAATAAAGAAGGATAATGCATTTGATACGAGCCTCCTGTCTGACATAAAATCAGGTCCTGGGTGACTATTTACGGCATTTTGTTTCCTCCCGCCAGGATGACTGGGCAGATCTGCTACCATGGGCTGAATTCTCATACAACTTCAGAGTCTCCGAATCTTCTGCTAAATCCCCATTTTTCGTGGTGTACGGCCGTCACCCTCTTCCTCCCCTCCCTACTCCCTTGCCCTCTGGTTTGCCTGCTGTGGATGAAGTGACTCGAGATCTTTCCACCATATGGAAAGAAACTCAAAATTCTCTTTTACAGGCTTCATCCCGGATGAAAAAATTTGCTGATAAAAAAAGAAGAACTCCCCCCATTTTTGCTCCCGGAGACAAGGTATGGCTCTCCGCTAAGTATGTCCGCTTTCGTGTCCCCAGTTACAAACTGGGACCACGCTATCTTGGGCCTTTCAAAATCTTGTGCCAGATAAACCCTGTCTCTTACAAACTCCTTCTTCCTCCTTCTCTCCGTATTCCCAATGCCTTCCATGTCTCTCTCCTTAAACCACTCATCCTTAACCGCTTCTCTCCCAAAGTTGTTTCTCCCACTCCTGTTTCCGGTTCGTCTGACGTCTTCTCTGTGAAGGAGATTCTAGCCTCCAAGATAGTCAGAGGTAAAAAAAAATTTTGGGTGGATTGGGAGAACTGTGGCCCAGAGGAGAGATCTTGGGAACCTGAGGACAACATCCTAGACAAAAGTCTTATCCTCAGGTTCTCAGGCTCCAAGAAGAGGGGGAGACCCAAGGGGGGGGTACTGTTACCTCGAGCGCTCCGGGTCCCCGCTCCTCCCCGGAGCGCTTGCAGCATCCTCTCATTCGCAGCGCCCCGGTCAGACCTGCTGACCGGGTGCGCTGCAATATCACTCCTAGCCGGGATGCGATTTGCGATGCGGGAGGCGCCCGCTCGCGATGCGCATCCCGGCTCCCGTACCTGACCCGTTCCCCGTCTGTGTTGTCCCGGCACGCGCGGCCCCGCTCCTTAGGGCGCGTGCACGCCGGGTCTCTGCAATTTAGCAGCAGGCCTAATCAGTGTTATCACCTGTGCACTCCCTACTTATACCTCACTTCCCCTGCACTCCCTCGCCGGATCTTGTTGCCATTGTGCCAGTGAAAGCATTCCCTTGTGTGTTCCTAGCCTGTGTTCCAGACCTCCTGCCGTTGCCCCTGACTACGATCCCTTGCTGCCTGCCCTGACCTTCTGCTACGTCCGACCTTGCTCTTGTCTACTCCCTTGTACCGCGCTTATCTTCAGCAGTCAGAGAGGTTGAGCCGTTGCTGGTGGATACGACCTGGTTGCTACCGCCGCTGCAAGACCATCCCGCTTTGCGGCGGGCTCTGGTGAATACCAGTAGCAACTTAGAACCGGTCCACCAACACGGTCCACGTCAATCCCTCTCTGGCACAGAGGATCCACCTCCAGCCAGCCGAATCGTGACAGTTGTGTAGTCACAGTGCGCTCTACTGCTATCTCTGTCCGTGTCAGGAACTGTCCAGAGCATGAGCAAATCCCCATAGTGAATCTCTCCTGCTCTCATCAGTTTCTGACAGAGGTGACCACAGAGAGCAGAGTGGTTAGTCTAAAACTTTACCTGGAGGATAGAGCAGCTGATAAGTACTGGAAGATTAAGATTTTTTAATAGAAGTTTTTGGCATCAGTTGATTTTTTTTACTTCTCTGAAGTACATCTTTAACCCCTTAATGACCACGAGTGTACATTTATGCTCATCGCCAGCTCCCTGTATGTGACACTTCGTACGTTGCTATCAGCAGTCAGGACCCGCGTCTAATACCGGACATAGCGGCATCCTGAACAGCTGAGAGGACAACAGGAGGTGCCTAACCTAGCTCCTCACTGTCCGATCGGCGCTTGATTGCTCCAAGCCTGAGATCCAAGCTTGAGCAATCGAGTGCAGATAACACTGATGAATGCTATGCTATGGCATAGCATTGTTCAGTGTATGGAATCAAAGGATTGCATGTAATAGTCCCCTATCGGGGCTAAAAAAAAGTTTTAAAAAAAAGTGAATAAATGTGATTTAACCCCTTCCTGAATAAAAATTTAAATCACCCACCTTTTCCCATTTAAAAATAAATGAATATGTAAACAAAATATATGTGGTATCGCCGCATGTGTAAATGTTCGAACTATAAAAATATAATGCTCGATCAATGGCGTACAAGTAAAAAAAAGTCCAAAATTGCATATTTTTAGCTCATGTATAAAAAGCTATCAAAAAGTTCCATCAAAACATAAATGGTACCGATGAAAACTTCAGATCACGGCGCAAAAAATAGCCGCATACCGCCCGTATATGGAAAAATAACAAAATTATAGGGGTCAGAAGATGACAATTTTAAACATACAAATTTTTGTGCATGTAGTTATTTTTTTTTAAGTAGTAAAATAAAAAAATATATATAAATTGGGTATCATTGTAACCGTATGGACCTACAGAATAAAGATTTGGTGTCATTTTTACCTAAATGTGCACTACGTAGAATCGGAAGTCCCCAAAAGTTACAAAATAGCATAAAAAAGAATGAGTGTTGATAACTTTTATGCACTATGTACCTCAGTACTCAGCGACTATGCTCTGCAACTTTATGTGGTCACCACTTCATGGCAAGTCAAGTTATGTTTACATAGTGGAATTTCCGAGTGGAATTCTGCTTACAAGTTCTGATGGAAATTCTGCCATAATTTAGTACCTTTTAATTTCAATGGGATTCCGCAGTCCCATTCAGACAGCGAAAATTCAGCTTTCTGCATTCCACCAAAATATAAGACAAGTCTGATATTTTGCAGAATCCCATTGAAGTCAACAGAGCTTGAATTTCAGTGAGATTATGTGTTCTGAGAACACAGAAATTCGGCTGCAATTCCACAATTCAGTTTAGCAAGCTTTGATGAACAGAATTTTTTGCGTAATTGCGGATATTCCGTCATCTGAACATAGCCTTACCGTGGTTCCTGAGTGCTTCCACTTTCCAATAATACCACTTATAGTTGCTTATGGAAGATCTAGGAGGGAATAGGTTTACTACACTGACTGCAGTAGCATGCTATTACAGGACCTTACTGCAGACTGCATTGGTAGGCGCTGGATTTTATACACCTGTGGCAATGTGACTGAATAAAACACCTGAGTTAAATTATTAAGAGGTGGGTCCTGATACTTTTAGCTATAAAGTATATCTCCAAAAAGTATCAATAATGGTTAAATTAGTGAGATGCACAAGTGACCAATAAAGTGGCTGGTTAAAAGTGTTTTTTCTATATACCCTACATGCATGGCTAAAAATAATGGTAACTCACTCACTTTTTTTTTTAATGGGACTGTGAGACAAGATAATGAAGAACATGGAAGGAAACATAAAGTTGATCTGCTTTAATTTGCAATATAAAGCAAGAAAATTCTTGATTAGAACTTTAATTATGTTGAAAACTTCAGCGCAAAAAAAAACAGTATAATTCTATCCTGCTTTACAGGCCATTAAGAAAACATTAAAAATAGCATGCTGGTCCAAATTACAATCTCTGAGGAGCCTCTTATGGCATAAAACAACTGGAGCTTGCACCACTTGCTAGTACATGAACATAAGCATTATATGGCATTTATATTAGAATTAACCGCTTGGATGGAGGTTGACACTTGGTTGCAAGAACATAATAAAACTTTGGTTGGGAGGAGCATGTCAGAAACAAGTGAGACATGAAGTCTAAAAAAATGAATTTAAAGGGGTATTCCAGGAAAAAAAAATTTATATCAACTGGCTCCAGAAAGTTAAACAGATTTATAAATTACTTCTATAAAAAAAATATGAATTCTTCCTATAATTATCAGCTGCTGAAGATGAGTTGTTCTTTTCTGTCTGGCAACAGTGCTTTCTGTTGACATCTCTTCATGTCTCGGGAACTGCACAGAGTAGAAGAGGTTTGCTATGGGGATTTGATTCTACTCTGCACAATTCCCAAGACAGGAGTCATCAGAGAGCACTTAGACAGAAAAGAACATTTCAACTTCACCAGCTCACAAGTACTGAAAGGATTAAGATGTTTTAATAGAAGTAATTTACAAATCTGTTTAACTTTCTGGAGCCAGTTGATATATAAAAAAGTTTATTCCTGGATAACCCCTTTAAGCATTAATAACCCTGGGATGCTTTTACCTTTCATTCTGATTCCGAGACTGCTTTTTGTGACATATTCTACTTTATGTTAGTGGTAAAATTTTGTCAATACTTGCATCATTTCTTGGTGAAAAATTTCCAAATTTTATGAAACATTTGAAAATTTGAAACTGTCTGCTTATAAGGAAAAAGAACATCCCAAATAAATTATATATTGATTTACATATACAATATGTCTACTTTATGGCTGTATCATAAAGTTGACTTGTTTTTACTTTTGGAAGACATCAGAGGGCTTCAAAGTTCAGCAGCAATTTTCCAATTTTTCAAAAAATTTTCTAAATCAGAATTTTTCAGGGAACAGTTCAGTTTTGAAGTGGATTTGAGGGGCCTTCATATTAGAAATACCCCATAAATGACCCCATTATAAAAACTGCACCCCTCAAGGTATTCAAAATGACATTCAGAAAGTGTGTTAACCCTTTAGGTGTTTCATAGGAATAGCAGCAAAGTGAAAGAGATCATTTATAATCTTCATTTTTTTACACTTGCATGTTCTTATAGACCCAGTTTTTGAATTTTTACAAGGGGTAAAAGGAGAGAAATCACCCTAAAATTTGTAATCCAATTTCTCTCGAGTAAGTAAATATCTCATATGTGTATGTCAAGTGCTCTGTGGGTGCACTAGAGGGCTCAGAAGGAAAGGAGCGACAATGGGATTTTGGAGAGGGAGTTTTTCTGAAATGGTTTTTGGGGGGCATGTCACATTTAGGAAGCCCCTATGGTGCCAGAACAGAAAACAAAAAAAACACATGGCATACTATTTTGGAAACTACACCCCTCAGGGAATGTAACAAAGGGTCCAGTGAGCCTTAACACCCAACAGGTGTTTGATGACTTTTCGTTAAAGTTGGATGTGTAAATTATTATTTTTTCACTAAAATGCTTCCCCCCCCCCCCCCCAAATTTTACATTTTAACAAGGGGTAATAGAAGAAAATGTCCCCCAAAAATTTGCAACCCCATCTCTTCTGAGTATGGAAATACCCCATGTGTGGACATCAAGTGCACTGCAGGCATACTACTATGCTCAGAAGAGAAGGAGTCACATTTGGCAGCAAATTTAGCTGAAATAGTTTTTGGGGAAAATGTTGCATGTAGAAAGCCCCTAGGGTGCCAGAACAGCAAAAAAAAAAAAAAAACACATGGCATACTATTTTGGAAACTACACGCCTCAAGGAACGTAACAAGGGGTACAGTGAGCATAACACCACCCAGAGGCCTTTGACAACTTTTCGCTAAAGTTGAATGTGTAAATGAAAAAAAACCTTTTCACTAAAATGCTGGTTTTTCCCCAAATTTTACATTTTTTCAAGGGGTAATAGGAGAAAATGCCCCCAAAAATTTGTAACCCCATTTCTTCTGAGTATGGAAATACCCCATGTGTGGACATCAAGTGCACTGCTGGCGTACTACAATGCTCAGAAGGGAAGGCGCGCCATAGATCTTTTGGAGAGAGAATTTGGTTAGAATAGAGGTCTGGAGCCTTGATCATTTACAAAGCTTCCCATGGTACAAAAACAGTGGAACCCCACCATGTGACCCCATTTTGGAAACTACACCCCTCACAAAATTTAATGAGGGGTGCAGTGAGCATTTACACCCCACTGGCGTTTGACAGGTCTTTGGAACAGTGGGCTGAGCAAATGAAAAACTACTGTTGAGACACCTGTGGGGCGTTAATGCTCACTATACCCCTTATTACATTCCGTGAGGGGTGTAGTTACCAGAATGGGGTCACATGTGGGGGGGGTCCATTGTTCTGGCACTATGGGGGCTTTGTAAACACACGTGGCCTTCAATTCAGGACAAATTTTCTCGCCAAAAGCCCAATGGCGCTCCCTCTCTTCTGAGCATTGTAACACTTTACATCCACATATGGGGTATGTTCTTACTCAGAAGAAAAGGGGTTACAAATTTTGGGGGGCTTTTTTTTGTTTTTGTTTTCCCATCCAACTTTAATGAAAATTCCTCAAACACCTGTGGGGAGTTAAGGCTCACTATACCCCTCTTCACGTTCCGTGAGGGGTGTAGTTTCCAAAATAGGGTCACATGTGGGTATTTATTTTTTAGTTTTTATGTCAGAACCGCTGTAAAATTAGCCACCCCTGTGCATATCACCAATTTAGTCCTCAAATGTACATAGTGCCCTCTCACTCCTTAGCCTTGTTGTGTGCCCGCAGAGCATTTTACGCCCACATATGGGGTATTTCCGTACTCAGGAGAAATTCTGTTACAAATTTTGGGGTCATTTTTCCTTTTACTTCTCTTGAATTAAATTTTTTTTACACTAACAGGCTGGTGTAGACCCCAACTTTTCCTTTTCATAAGGTGTAAAAGGAGAAAAAGCCCCCCAAAATTTGTAATGCAAATTCTCCCGAATACGGAAATGCCCCTTATGTGGCCCTAAATTGTTTCCTTGAAATACGACAGGGCTCCAAAGTGAGAGAACACCATGCACATTTGAGGACTAAATTAGGGATTGCATAGGGGTGGACATAGGGGTATTCTACGCCAGTGATTCCCAAACAGGGTGCCACCAGCTGTTGCTAAACTCTCATCAGTGGCTGTCCAGAAATGCTGGGAGTTGTTGTTTAAAAACAGCTGGAGGCTCTGTTTTGGAAACACTGCCGTACGACACGTTAACTTTTTTATTGGGGGGACAGTATAAGGGCGTGTATATGTAGTGTTTTACTGGAGGTACACAAATACAACTCCCAGCATGGCGAGAAAGCCGTTCGCTGTTCGTGCATGTTGGGAGTTGTAGTTTTGCAAGATTTAGAGGGCCACAGTTTAGAAACCACTGTACAGTGATCTCCAAACTGTGCCCCCCCAGATGTTGCAAAACTACAAATCCCAGCATGCACAGACAACAAACTTTTTGGGATTTGTAGTTTTGCAACAGCTGCAGGGCTTCAGTTTTGAGATCACTGTGCAGTGATCTCTATACTGTAGCCCTCTAGATCTTGAAAACTACAACTCCCAGCATGCCCACACAGCAAACAGCTGTCTGGGCATGCTGAGAATTGTAGTTTTGCAACATCTGGAGGCTTACAGTTTAGAGACCACTGTATAGTGGTCTCCAAACTGTAGCCCTCCAGATGTTGCTAGGCAACTCTCCGGCTTCTGTAGTCTGCAGCAGGGAGCCAGCCGCATGTCATCGCCGCCCGCCGATCACCGCCACCGATCGTCACCTCCGCCGATGGTAAGTGGACCTCCGGCGCCGTTCACCGTCGCTTCCCCCGCTCTGTCCGGACAACAGTGGGTGGGCAGAGCGGAAGGACCGAACGTTAGCCCCCCACCCCTGATCTGCTATTGGTCGTCGCATCTGAACGACCAATAGCAGGTATAGGAGGGGTGGCATCCCTGCCACCTCACTGCTATCCCTTCAGGAGAATCATGGGTGTCTTGGACAACCCCGATCCCCCTTATTTTCCAGGTCATCGGGTCACTAGAGACCCGTATGACCCGGAATCACCGCAAATCACCCGTGTGAATTCACTGGCGATTTGCGGCGTTCGCTGAAATGGGGGGTCTCGGGACCTCCCTGGGCATTTGCACGGGACGCCTGCTGATAGAAATCAACAGTCATCCTGGTCCAGTCCCCGCCAGGCGCGCGGCAGGGACTGAAATTCCCACAGACATACATGTGCCCTGAATGCCCTGGGTCCCTAAGTGGTTAAAGGATAACTCTGGGATGTGCAACTTATCCCCTATCCTAAGGATAGGGGATAAGTGATAGATCGCGGGGGTCCGACCGCTGTGGCCCCCCACAATCTCCTGAATTTGCATGTTCTACAACCGCTGACACACCCCCTCCATGCGGTTCTATGGGAGATCCAGAGCACTGCTTTTGGCAATCTCCGACTCTGCCATAGAACTTCATGGAGGGTGAGTGTCGGGCTCAGGGAGCCTGGGCTCCGTTCGGGAGATCTAACACTTATCCCCTATCCTTAGGATAGGGGATACGTAGTACATCCTGGAGTTCTCCTTTAAAGATATTCTTTACAGCAAGCCCCAGTAGGCACGGTCATAATAGACTGGAGCTGACCCTATTGACTTCTAAGGGAGGATTTTGTTTTACCATGGGTTCTATGACACAAGAATAAATAGGTTCACACACAATAGCTAAGTGCCATAGCTAAAAGACATTGGGGTTTATTTACTAATGTGATCCAGACAATTTGCGACCAATAAAATCCAAAACCCTCCATTTTACAAGAAAACCCGGAAAGGGGGATGGCCACGGGCAAAAGTTTGTGTGGTCCTAACAACATGTTTATTAAGGCTTCCACAGAAAGTGTGGTGGATTTGAGCTGGGAAAAACCCAACAGATCAGAAGAGTTGTAAAAAAAAAAAAAAAAAGCAAAACTTAGGGAAAAGTGCAAAATGTAGGGAAACAGAAAAACCCTCAAAGAAAGCTACGCTCCACTCTTAGTAAATAAACCCAATTGGGGGGAAGTTCTCATAGGTTTTACCCTAGTTATGTAGAGTAAATTTGTCACCCAGTTTGTCTCAGATGCTGTTTAGAGACATTTGCTTTAGAAGAATTTTTTTTTTTTAAGAATGTACCAAGTCGTGATTTTAGTGGCTATCATGCAGTGGTCAGGAATATATGATGTGCGGCTTTTTAGTTTGTTGCATCATACTGAGTCAAAAATCTACACCAGACTTGACTTGGCTTACAAACTGCAGTGGACAGCATTATTAAAAAGTCTCACATTTGTTGCACAGGTTAAAAAGATGCACAGTTGCAGAGTTGCAGAGGAAGAATCATACAAAGTGGTGTATTGAAGTAAGAAATGTGATCAGCACCATATTTATCACATGCCCTGCGCCATGTAATAAATTTGGTTCAGGTACACAATTTCCACCACATGAATTAACGGAGTAAAAATATGTTCACCTACACCACTTTTCATGAATACCCCCATAGTTTCCCTGAGTGATAAAGTGAAATACAAAGAAAACAAAAACAATACAAAACCAAGAGACAAAGAAAGTCAAAAACAAACAAGATGTAAATAAGTAAACAAGATATAGTTAGGTACAAGTCACAGCAATGGGGGAAGGGGACAGCAATCAGAAGGAGGATAGATATCAAACCCACACCCGGAGTTGGGACATCAGCAATTATGTTCAACATTACTGTCTTTGAATGTGTATATGCCCAGATTATTAAAACTTACTGGAAAATTCACTGTTCTTACAAGATTTAATGTTTTAAAGCCATCACAAGTCTTCAATTCCTCCTAAAATCTCCTAGGGGGACCAATAAAGTGTAAAAAAAAAAAAGAATGTAATAACACACACACATTAACCCCTCCCATATCAGAATTTGAAATCACTAAATATCAATAAACATTATATTTGATATTACTGTGTTTGGAATTGTCTGAACTACTAAAATATAACATTATTCATTCAATATGGGGAATGGTGCAAGTGTAAAAAAAATAAGGACTGCGTTTTTTTTTTATCATATCATATCCCAGAAAAAATAGGAGTAGAGTAAAAAACGATCATAAAGTCAGATCAATACCAAAATAAGATAAAAAACTAAAGATTACAACAAAAATTATCTCCCATACAGCACTGTATATGGAAAAGGCAAAAAGTTATAGGGGGTCAAAAAGTGTCAATTTATAAAATAAAAAAAAATAAAAACATTTGACATTTTTTAAAGTAGTAAAACATGCTGGAAACTATACAAACATATTAGATTAGCTGCAGGGTTAAACGGGTACTCCGGCTGTCACGCCACTCCATAGGTTTACATTGAGGGGGCGGAGCGTGACATCACATGGGGGCGGATCCGTGACGACCCAATACTCCGGCCCCGTGATCGGCAGTCATCAGACCCTGCTTCGGGAGCTGATGATAATGGGGTGCTGTGTGAAAGATCACGGGGATAGGGGATAAGATGTCTTAGCGTCGGAGTACCCCTTTAAATGTTTATTTAAGGGGTATTTCAGGATCTTTTTTTATTTGACTATGCTACAGGGGCTGTACAGTTAGAGTAGTTCATAATATAGTGTCTGTACCTGTGTGTGATGGTTTTCTCACAATTCTTCTGTGATTATTGCCCCCAATATTTATTTTTACATATAAAATTACTCATGTCTCTGTATTTCCTACGTTGCAGTGCATCGAGACCTGACATCACTAGTCAGGTCATCAGAAGGAGTCTGTCCTGCTCCAGTGGGTGGAGCTACCGCTGGGTGGGAGAGAGTTCAACAGCTGTAGGCTTCCTGATTAGGAAACACTGGTCTATTGCATTGAAGGGATCATAGGTGTGTTTCAATGGGCAGGTTGGCTGATGTGTGGGAGGGAGGAAAGTCACCTCGTACTTACAAACTATGGAACTATGGGATGTGTAGTTTAGAGAATGAAGTTCAACAGGAAATACCCATTTCAGGCAGGTACATACTACTAAAATCAACTTATGGTGGTTAACCCCTTTAATGTTTTCTATGAAAGTCAATGGATAACCATGCTGTCAGTAATTCCAACATTGAAATTATGGTTGCTCGGTAGACATTAATGGAACATTGGAAAAAATGGTATTACCTATTTCATGGCCATATTTTTCTTTGTGATTTTACAATGTGTGAACCCAACCTAATCCTTTATGTTATGATAAGTATGACAATGCTAAAAAAAAATTCTCTACAGAACAGAATGTATTACCTTAGCTTTAGTGATCAGAATCAAAACTGAAAGATGTCAGGGTTATTTTATAACATAATGAGACAAAACATTACGAAAGTAATTTGTAAATGTTTTTGAAATGTGTATAAACTCGAAAATTATTCTAGGGAGAAACCACCAGTATATTTACATTAACATTTTGTGGTGAATCTACAAGAAAACACAATAAAAGCTTAAATGAGTACAAATACAGATAACTGATCGAATATTTAACATTTGACATAAAATCTTCCAATAAATGCCAGGGCTCCAGTATTTTGATAAATATCACAATCTACAGCTCTATTTTTGCAATTAGAAATACTAAAATCCCAACAAAAAACACATTTTGAGTCAATGGAGGGGTCATAATCTGAGGTTATTTGAAAGGAAGATTAGAGAGAAAATATTATTTTACTGAAACAGGACTGAGGTCGTGAGGTCGGGTCTACACATTAGAAAATTTACACTGGACTGACAGGTTTCCTTTAAGAATGTCTGGGATACTCATACATCCATCTTAAGAAACAATTTAAAGGAATTGATATAAGGAAAGACTCAATGGACCATATGGTTTTCTTCTGCTTACCAACTTTGTTTGTAAAGGATGTCAGGACTTGTAGGGATTTGTTCTAATATGAATGGATGCCAAAATGCTGCTGAGTGTAATATATATGTTCATGTGTTGGATTATAAAGAAAAGTCTGGACATGACAAGCATACGTCATCTCTGCTTAGTCTACCCTGCTTAGTGTTAATGTTCAAAAACAATTCAGTCTTATATTTGCAACTTGTCATATTTGCTAATCTCATTGTGGCAGTTCTAACACCTGAACATTAGCCGTAATGTCTTCTCTGATATACTATTTCCTTAAAGTATCATCCAGCAAATGCAGATTAGTCTGGTAAGCCCCTGCTTTATGGTCTATATACACTTATATAACATTTTTCCCCTAAACGTATAATGGCATTCGGGAATTTTATGTGTTTACAATTTAAATAACTGCCTTGCTTTGGCCCTTTTTTTGGATATCCAACTGAAACCATAAGCATAGATAATGTAGATAAACAGCTCGGGAGAGGACTTCAGTTTAATGTTACTTTAATCTGTTCAGACACAAAGCACACAGACTTCCACCACCGAGCATGTTAATTTGGTTTCGTGTGGATGCTAATGACTTTATGATCACATTATACTGCTTAATTGTCATATGTTACCAAAAATGTCATTTCTCCCACTGGAGATTAGACAAAAGGAAATATTTCCATGCCTAGTATATTTAAGAAGAAATCATTGGAGTGTATATTCAACATTATAGTCTTTCGTATTTATATTTATGTTCAATTTTATTTTATTTTATTTTCAATTATTTTTACACTCATTTATTAAATTGATTACTTTGCTTTGGATTAATGATTGTAAGACTAATATATTGTTTCTGCATTTATTCTTTTTAATATTCAGTTGGTGCAATTCTATTTAAAAAACAAACACAATATTTTGGCATATAGAATGTTGGGTCACGGATAATCCACTACATGCTTGCTCCGGTTAAAAAAAGGAGTATAGCATTTAAACCTTTACATATACTCCCCCGACAGAAAAAAAAAATCAATGGTTCTGGAAGATGTAAAATTGATTGGGTGTTTAGCATCCCTGAGGCACTAAGCCAACCAATCATTCACTTCTGTTTACTGACAATCACTATCACAGCTGACCACTGCTTAATTTACTGAATTTCCAATCCCACTAATATGTTATTTCAATTGTATCTTTAATCATTAATCTCATTAGCGGGCTATAAATTGGTCAGGTTCATAAATTATATTGAACATCTAAAACATGACAAATACAATAAATACAAGATAATGTGTTATTAATAGGGTGGGCATTGCAGCCCTGTGCTAAACCCAAACCACTGTCCTTGCCAACTTAGACAATTCGCTCTAACTAGCGGCCTCCAACTGTGCTAAAGTCTCTACACTAAGTGCATGGAGCAAAACAGACAGGTGTGCATGAGGAAAAACAAAACAAGCATGTCAATGTCAGAATGAGAGTCCATAAACAAAACTAAAAACAAGCCAGGGGTCAAAACCAGAGGCCAGTGTAAAGACCAAGTCAGAATCCATATCAGTTCTAGAGAGTTAGCCGAGCCAAAACAAGATGTCACATCAAGTTCAAATCAGAATCCAAAGGCAAGCGTCAGGGAAACAGGCAAAAGACAGAATCTAGACAAAGAGCTGGCTCAGAAACTTTAATGACAGCATAGAAACTCCAATCTTGGGCGTTTGTGGCCAGCAGCTACCCATTTAAATCTGGTGCCACCTGAAGCCAGTGTCCATACTGTCTAATAGGCTAGCGAGCCTCACTGTTAGCATGGATGGCAACTAGGGATGAGTGAATCAAATCTGACAAATCCGAATTTGTTACGAATTTCAGTAAAAATTTTATTTGCTACAAATGCGAATATCGCCGCGATTCTATAGCGCAAATCTCTTCATTAAACTCCATTTAGTGCGGTCCCAGCTCCAGGGCATCTAAAATGGCAGATCCACATGTGAGGAAATAGGGCAAGGAATCCTGGGAAGGTGGGAACAAGGGTAGGCGGGATGACCCTGAATCACATGCAGAGTGCAGCCTATCAGCAGCTAGTCACCCCTGTGATGTCACAGCCCTATATAATCGGCAGCCATATTGCGGCCAGTCACTTCATCCTTACTCTGTAGAGAGAAAGATAGGGACAGACAGCACTGTGTGTTACACAGAAAAGCTTTTTCCAGCAGTGATTTACCTCCTAGTCAAGTCAGAGTTCTATTGGACAGAGAGCGATTTTTTTTTCACAGAATAGCATTCTTACTGCAGTGATTCACCTCCCAGTCACTGTCTACAGCATTCTATTATAGAGAGGAACAGAAGAACAGCAGCGATTCAGCTCAAGCACAAATGCTGCCTAGAAGCACTGACAGGGAAGGGAGTGATATTGAGAATTGCAATTTTGGCTGTAGTACACAGACACTGTGTGCTGCGGCACTGGTGTCTACTACTGGTGTGCACAAAAACTTTTTTTAAGCGTACTGTAGTACAATTTTCTGCCCTCATGAGTGCATACCACATATGTACATCTAAGTGTTGCACCATTTTGTTCCTGATAAAGTCATAAGGGCCTAGACAATGTGAACGGACAGCTAGGCCGGCAAGTAGTGATGAGGAGAGTGACGTTGGAGGTGGTGTTGCGAGCGTTCAGGGTCCTGAAGCAGACACTGTTGAGGAACCTGTGTAGGACATCCGTGACATGCAGACGCTTCTTGATCATGATGAAGCCGATCGCAAATGGGAGCTGGGTGCAGAAGGGGCTTCATCATCATCAGGAGAAGAGGGTTGCAAGTTGCCCATGAGGCAGCAGCTGAGCCAGCAAGGTGGCAACATGGTTGGCAGTCAGCATGGTGGCAAAAGTGGAAATTCTGGAGCCAAACGTGCTCGGGGGAGACCACCTGCTTCGCGGCAGCCTATCTTCCCGGGAGGTAGTGCAGGGGTTCCTGGAGATGGCAGCAGTAGCAGTCAATCAGTGCAGACTGTTGGTGTGACAGTTTTTCATCAAGCATTCGGATTAGGTTAACAGAGCCACATGCAAGATGTGTTGGCAGAAGGTGAAGCGTGGCCAGGGTCCCAATGTTGGCACCACGGCCCTGCATCAACATATGCTGTGCCACCATTAAGCAGCCTAGGAGAACTGTGGCTCCGATGTGGTGGTCCAGCCTGCTGCATCACACAGTGGCACGCCGCTCCCTCTTTCAGCCAGCCAAGGCTCCAGCACCTCAGCCAAGGGAGCTATGTGTCATACCCTCCTTCTGTAAATCCAGATGCTCCTGCTCCTTCTATTTTGAGTCAGTCATTCCGCCAGCAATCCATCGGCGAAGCCATGTCCAAGAGAAAATGGTGTGTGCCCACTCATCCAACGGCGCAGAAGCTGAATGTGCTATTGTCCAAGTTGCTGGTGCTGCAGTCCCTCCCTTTTCAAGTGGTAGACTCTGCACCTTTCAGAAAACTGATGGCTTGTGCCGAGCCGAGGTGGAGAATCCCAAGCCTTCATTTCCTTGCGAAGAAGACAGTACCAGCCCTGCACAATTTTGTGGAAGAGAAGGTGGGCCTGTCCTTGAGCCTGTCAGTGTGTACCAAAGTGCACAGCAGCGCTGACGTGTGGAGCTGTAATTATGGTTAAGGACAATACATGTCCTTAACTGCCCACTGGGTGAATGTGGTTCCTGCACAGCCACAACAGCAACTTGGACAGGTCACGCTGCTTCCTCCTCCACGCTTTCAGACTGTTGGTCCTGATGCTCCTCATCCTCCCCCATATTCTCAGCGTCCACTGCACGGACAAGTTTCAGTGCCCCTTCAGCATACCATGTGCACAGGGCATGGCGGTGTCACACTGTTATTCACATGGTTTGCCTTGGCGAACAGAGTCTCACAGGGGAGGAACTGCTAAAAGTCATTCATAAAGAAATCGTAGCATGGCTTACTCCACGAAAACTGGAAATGGTAACCGTGGTCACTGACAACGGGAAGAACATCTTGTCTGCACTGCGACAAGGAAGGCCTCCACCCTCCACATGTTGGACCGACTATACGAACAGAGAAAAGCCATCACCGATTTCTGATGATATAAGAAGATAGGGGTACTCTCCTGTATAACTTCAATGTGAACCAGTGGCAGCTCATACGTGACACCTGCCGTTTGCTCTGGCCCTTTGATGAAGCCACATTATTCATCAGTTGCCAGGATAATGGGATGAACGACGTCATTGCACTGCTTCATTTCCTTCAACAAGTGTTGGAAAATATGGCTGGTCAGGGCACTGGAGAAGTGGCGCCTACATCTCACGGCCACATGAGCACTGTGGGGGCTGAACTGGAGGAGGAGTAGGGGCACAGCATAGCACAGTTTAGGTTTCGCAAAATTGGCATTTTTTCTAGTCATCTGGCAGGAGAGGAGGAGCAGGAACAGCTAGAGGAGTTAGAGGGTTATGAGGAAGGCAAGACAGAGGACCCCGACACACCATGGCAATAGGCAGTGGAGATGGAGGCAGGACGTCCATCTGAGTCACTTGCACAAATGGCACGATCCATGCTCAGTTGCTTACGTAGTGACCGCCGAATTGTCACCATTCGGCAGCGGGATGACTTCTGGCTTTCCACCTTATTGGACCCTTGCTTCCTGCACAAAATGGGTGCCTTTTTTACACCCACTGAGAAGGAGGACAAACTGACTTACTACAAAGACATAGACAAACTTGCTGATGATTCGAACCTACAAGGGGTCCATAGCTCCTACCATAAGCGATGCAAAAAGATTTGATCAAAAAATGATAAAAAGGAGTGCCTAAAACATAACTTTTTATAACTATCAATAAGAAACACCAAAATGATATAGTGCACAAAAGACCACAACCAAATCCATACAAACATTGCGAAACATTGGCTTCCTCAGGGGATAATAAAATGCAGTTGTGTATACTAATGGATTTAACAGTCCACCAGTAGGGTATTATAATGCTTATAAATATGCCAAACAGTATATAGCAACTCCTAGGTTAAGCAGAGTTAAATCTATATGCATACATTATTTAGAAAAGATTTATAAATGTGGTCTGGAGTAGGGTACCCTTGGGGTATGGCAGCCCCTATTTTTACCCCTCTATACAGCAGTGACCATGGTCTCCAGTACCTATAAATGAAGAACACACGAGAATAGAGGGCTTTAAGTAACATATATCACCAGATCCTTTCCTATATGTATGGTGCATCTTGTCACACTCACAGCCATAGGTCTTAGTCACGATTAAACTGCCAGTCAGAAGTTCTCCACGGTGGAGCGCCTACCCGCAGTGGCAGGGAGCTGTATGTTACTGACACTCGGCACTCACGCTGGTGGAGCCAGCATCTGATGTCATATCCTGTTGCCGGTCCACTACGTCAGCATACCACGCCCCCGTTGTGATGTCAAAGCTGTGCGAAGGAATTTGCTCTGTGTAGTGCGAAAATTCCAGCCGCATTACTGCGCGTCTGCACATGCGCAGGTTAAGCATTCATTGTGATTTAGGCTATAGATTACAGATCTTGTACCCAAATTGTAATAGTGGTAAGTATAAAAGATGGCAGAGAAGTAGATTGATGTCAATGCAACCAGATATATAAGATGTTATATCATAAAGTTCCCAGAAAGTGGAGCTCATAACGAAATCCACATATAGGGTTTACAAGTATATACCATGGCACTGAATGAATACACCCAAGCACCCCACCCCAATCAAAGAAATGCGCAATTTTCAGCTAAGGTAGGTATCAAAGCCAGTGCCATTCATAAGTCCATCACACCATATTTAAAACAGCATCTGTCCAAAGGCAGATCTCATTATCCCTCATTAAAGGACATCTGCAGCGCTCATACATAAAAAAAAAGTTTACCTCATCTGATAGCTCTTTCAAAGACCTTTCTTTCCATGATACCTCACTTGTCAAATTTGGCCCAGCCATTCTCTTGTAATTGCCACCTGTAGCAGTAAGCAGCCATGTCATAAAGACTACATTTCCCATGACTCCCTGCGCCAGCTTCCTGTTAGCTGCTGCTCTCTCCCCCTCCTCTCCCCCCCGAGGAAATTATAATAAATTATAATAAAGTGACGCCCACAGCTCGTTCCCTTGTGGTTATCTCCTCCCATCCTCCCCCTCCCAACTCATCAGCCCTCTCCACATGTACTGATAGGCTGCGGCCCCTGATGCTGGGCGGTATATACCGGTGAGAACCGGATACCGGTTTTCTTTTTCTCCCACGGTATGGATTTTTGCCCATACCGCTATACCGGTCGGGCCCCTCCCCCACCCTCCGGATGAATTGTAGAGCCCAGCACGGCGCCCTCACTTGTCCCGGTGTGCTTTTGTGGCCCGATAGAAGCTAATCCATTTACTGTGTCCCCCACTGCGCCTGTCAGCCAGTGTCCCCCCGAGCACGATCAATCCCCACTGCTAATGGGATCAATGTGCCCACTAGCGGTGTCACAAGAATGCCTCCCGCGAGCGCGAGCGCTACCATCACCGCTAGCGGGGACCCTGTGCCCACTAGTGGTGTCACAAGAATGCCTCCCGCGAGCGCGAGCGCTACTGTCACCGCTTGCGGGGTCCCTGTGCCCACTAGCGGTGTCACAAGAATGCCTCCCGCGAGCGCTACCATCACCGCTAGTGGGGTCCCTGTGCCCACTAGCGGTGTCACAAGAATGCCGAGCGCGGCTTCGTTCCCCGTCCCTGTCAGCTCTCAGGGTATGGGAAGAGATTTAAAAGCCTCGCGCGCGGCTACCGTGGTACTGCGCAGGCGCAGCACTACGCAAATAGCGTAGGGCTAACGTGGGCAGCGCTAGGAGCCTAGCGTTATCCCTACACTATTTGCGTAGTACTGCGCATGCACAGTACTACGTAAGCCGTGCGCAAGGCTTTTAAATCTGTTCCCATACCCTGAGAGCTGACAGGGACTAGCGGTGTCACAAGAATGCCGAGCACGGCTCTGTTCTCCGTCCCTGTCAGCTCTCAGGGTATGGGAACAGATTTAAAAGCCTCGCACACGGCTAACGTAGTACTGCGCAGGCGCAGCACTACGCAATTAGCGTAGGGCTAACGTAGGCATGGGCAGTACTACATTAGCTGCGCGCGAGGCTTTTAAATCTGTTCCCGTACCCTGAGAGCTGACAGGGACGGGGAACAGAGCCGCGCTCGTGCCTGGAATTCTTGTGACACCGCTAGTGGGCACAGGGACCCTGCTAGCGGTGATGGTAGTGATTGCGCTCGCGGGGGGCACATTTGACACCGCCCAGCACTAGTGGCCAATCAGGGCTGAGCGCATAATAACATTATGAATATTTATAAGATGGCAGGAGAGGGGCCGGCACAACGAGCGGCAGTTGGAGTGTAGCAATCCCCCGGCGCATTATGGGCATTTGTGACGTAGCGTCAACCAAGATGGTGGCTCCATAGAGAATAATAGGTCGAGATGACTTCCGGTCATGACATAGCGGAGAAACGGGACCAGCCAGGTAATAGATCCCATTTAGAAACTTATATAACTTGTTATATAATATATAATATTATTACATTTGGGCCCTAATTTGCTAGTGCTGCGTTGTCCTTTAACCTCCATTAAAGTCATGGTTTTATCCCTAACATATCAAGTACTCAAGAGGGTCCTTTTACCCTCAATATGGGATTCCACTGGCGGTTAAAAGTCAACATGTAAGCCGTGAGCATCTATATAACTTATGTCAATAATAAAAAATCACACAATCAAAGTGATGGGGCATTTTTCTTTTAACAGGTATTGGATCTCCTATGGCCGTGAGTGTGACAAGATGCATTATACATTTAGGAATGGATATGGTGATGTATGTTACTTAAAGCCCTCTATTCTTGTGTATCCTATATTTATAGGTACCGGAGACCATCGTCACCATAGACACTGCTGTATAGAGGGGTATACATAGGGCCTGCCATACCCCAGGGGCACCCTACTCCAGACCACATTTATAAATCTTTTCTAAATAATGTATGGATATAGATTTAACTTTGCTTAACCTGGGAGTTGCTATGTACTGTTTGGCATATTTATAAACATTATAATACCCTACTGGTGGACTGTTAAATCCATTATTATACACAACTGCATTTCATCATCCCCGAGGAAGCCAATCAAAATTGGCAGAAACACGTTGGGATTATGTAAATTGCTGGGATTTGTAGTTGGTTGCATACTTCTACTAATATGCTCAAGACTGAATTACATTTGGTTTTTAACCGGCTATGTTTGTATTGATTTGATTGTGGTCTTTTGTGCACTATATCATTTTGGTGTATCTTATTAATAGTATAGAGTAACTCAGCTCACCCTTCCAGCCAAAGTAGCAATGAAGAAATAGATGGTCCAGCGCAGGATAACGTGCAATAAAAGCCAAAATTTATTGTAGATTCAAGCCATAGGATAGCAGGACACAAGGTAACGCGTTTCAGCCAGAAAAACCAGCCTTACTCATACAAAGATACAAAAGAAGTGGCCATTCCTTTATGGGAAGTGGTGGAAGGGAACACCCAGGTGAACACCTGGTGTAGTCACGCCCACCAGATCCCGCAGTGGAAATACAAAGGCATGTGTATACATACAAAAATAGACACAATATAAAATACTGACAACAAGCACTTTTTAGAATATAACTATATAAAAATAAGTATAATAATAGATGTATAGAAATGGCCTAGACTGGTTACAGGTATGTAAATATTTAAATATTCTAATATAACAAAGGGTATAAATTCCCAAATATATTATATAAGCATATGTAATATATGAAATGGTATATAACTGTAAATTACAATGACCATAAAACCATAGAAAAGAGAGGCATAGGAGACATAGGATCGTAATCGTAGACATGGATACCATTAATTATTTTAATTCCCATTAATAAAAACGTTTTTTTCAATATTAGTAATGTAAAATCACATCCTGTCTACGATTAAGGCCCTTAGGAAATCTACAGTCTAATTCCATAATCCAATATACCTCGCGGTCTAACAATTTTTGCCTGAAATCACCCCCTCTTTTGGGTGGAATAACTCTTTCAATTCCACATAAGGTCATAGAAGAATAATCTCCCTGGTGTGCTCGAGCACAATGCTGGGTCACCATTGATGTATGTCGGGAGTTAAAATGGGCAATATCTGAGATGTGCTTCCTGGTCCTAGTTTTGAGAGAATTGGAGGTACATCCAACATATTGAAGTTTACATGTAGTACAGGAAAACATGTAAATGACATGCATAGTATTGCAATTTATATATTGTTTTATTTTATATTTTTTTCCGGTAGAATAAGAACTGAATTCAACAACACTATGCATGAATTTACAACAAACGCATATTTTATGTCCACATTTATATGAGCCCTTGGTAGTAAGCCATGTTTGTGCAGTAGACCTGGTGCTTGTGAAAAGACTTGGGGATAATTTTTGTCCCAAGGTGGGAGCTTTTCTAGAGACACATCTGTAGCCTGAGTCCATAATAGAACTGTATAATGGATCACCTGTAATAATAGGTATATATTTGTGGACTAGGCCACAGATGGTACTATAATCACTGCTGTATTGGGTGACAAACATAACTGGCTTTTTACTTTTTTGTTGTTGTTGTGGTAGCTTTTCTGATATGGCTATGCCACTAGACTCTGGGTTGGTGTGTATTTTAGGGGCAGAGGAAATTATTTGGGAGCGATTTTTATTTAATGCAATTTGCCTCGCTCTTTCTATGCTCCATTTTGGATAGCCTCTGCATCTAAGACGTGCCTCAATATTATCAGCCTCCCTATGAAAGAGCTCCAATGAGGAGCAATTTCTTCTAGCTCTTATCATCTCTCCCACGGGAAGATTGCGGATCACGTGGGGGGGATGGCAAGAAGAGGAATGCAAAATCGTATTAGATGCTGATTCTTTACGAAATGTGGTAGTAACAATGGATTTAGAGACATGATCGCCCCTCAAGTAAAGATCCAAGAAAGAAATGGTGTTTGAACTAAAGGAAACTGTGAATTTGAGTCCTATCTGGTTATCATTCAAAAATTGAATGAAGGTGTCACCTGCCGCCACATCGGACCCCCAGATAAACAGGAGGTCATCAATGTAGCGGCCATACCACCGAATGCAATTAAAGAAAGGATTATTGGGGGCGAAAAGAGTCCCCTTCTCCCACCAACACATGTATATGTTGGCGAGAGAAGGGGAGAATTTCGCCCCCATAGCAGCTCCGGTGACCTGCAGGTAGTATACATCGTCAAACATAAAATAATTGTGCGAAAGTAAAAATTCTACACATATGACAATGTACTCCTGGAGGTGACTGGGGTATTGTGAGTATGTAGACAAAAACCATGTTAATGCAATGACATTTACATGTTTTCCTGTACTACATGTAAACTTCAATATGTTGGATGTACCTCCAATTCTCTCAAAACTAGGACCAGGAAGCACATCTCAGATATTGCCCATTTTAACTCCCGACATAAATCAATGGTGACCCAGCATTGTGCTCGAGCACACCAGGGAGATTATTCTTCTATGACCTTATGTGGAATTGAAAGAGTTATTCCACCCAAAAGAGGGGGTGATTTCAGGCAAAAATTGTTAGACCGCGAGGTATATTGGATTATGGAATTAGACTGTAGATTTCCTAAGGGCCTTAATCGTAGACAGGATGTGATTTTACATTTCTAACATTGAAAAAAAACTTTTTTATTAATGGGAATTAAAATAATTAATGGTATCCATGTCTATGATTACGATCCTATGTCTCCTATGCCTCTCTTTTCTATGGTTTTATGGTCATTGTAATTTACAGTTATATACCATTTCATATATTACATATGCTTATATAATATATTTGGGAATTTATACCCTTTGTTATATTAGAATATTTAAATATTTACATACCTGTAACCAGTCTAGGCCATTTCTATACATCTATTATTATACTTATTTTTATATAGTTATATTCTAAAAAGTGCTTGTTGTCAGTATTTTATATTGTGTCTATTTTTGTATGTATACACATGCCTTTGTATTTCCACTGCGGGATCTGGTGGGCGTGACTACACCAGGTGTTCACCTGGGTGTTCCCTTCCACCACTTCCCATAAAGGAATGGCCACTTCTTTTGTATCTTTGTATGAGTAAGGCTGGTTTTTCCGGCTGAAACGCGTTACCTTGTGCCCTGCTATCCTATGGCTTGAATCTACAATAAATTTTGGCTTTTATTGCACGTTATCCTGAGCTGGACCATCTATTTCTTCATATCTTATTAATAGTTATTAAAAGTTAAGTTTTTACACAATCTTTTTGCATCTCTTATGCTAGGAGCTATGGACCCCTTTTAGGTCCGAATCATTAACAACTTTGTCTGTGTATTTAATTTCTAGTGATGGCTAGACTTGTCACCAAAACCCTGAATTTGTTTAACTGATGCTAAGGAAGTCTTCTCTGAATGTACGTTTGCATTACCTGAGTTCACCCTGTCACTTAAAATAGCATTGAGAGATTTGGTTTATTGTCATAAACAGTACGCAACGTCCCTCTGGGAGATACTGTACAGGGATTCGAGAGCTATATAAAAAACGGTATTGTCCCAAGGGGCTTTAGAATCCCTGTGCTCCCAGCAGCTCAACTTTGCACTCCATCTGTACTTAAGAAGTGGGAAGCTGAGCATACCAGTACATCTCTGAAATTTCTACATATTTTGTTAGGAGAAGAAGAAAGTAATCATGCTCTTGCTGAATCTAAATTGAAAGAACAACTGGAGATTGTCTTAAAATTTTGGGAGGATCCAGATTTTTTAACAAAAGAGACACAGACCTATAATTCTATAGAGCGATTTCAGTATCAATTAAAGGAACGGAAGAATTCTCAGTTTGTAAGACATCTCCAGGATTTTCGTGACAAGAGAGCCTATAGGGTATCGACTAGGGTTCCCCAACCACGTGGTACAGAAACTGAAATATCATCTTCAAATATTGAACTGGGTGAGGGTGATCGTAGATGCTCACATAATAGATGGAGTAGGGGGCCTATCAGGGCTATAGAGATCGGCGGTCTAACCGCAGTCGAGGAGACACTAGAAAAAAAATCACAATGCAGAATGTGGGGAAGATGGTTCAGCTGTGCCATCATCGTCCTCTCCTTTTTTAGGGGACCCGGGTCGAGATATGAGCCGAGAACCCAACCCACTGCGACCCAAAGAAAATCAACGGTAGATCTCAATACACAGCTGAGTAATACCTTACAAGTGATTAACCTCTCAGGAACTGACCTGACGGAGGAGCAGGTGGGTGTGCTGGGCCGTGACCTGTCTTTCGTACCATCGGTGGCCTTTGATAATTTTACATAGACTAAGGACCTCCACCTGTTCACCCGTAAGTTTAAATGGCACAAGTTCCATAAAATTAGACAGAGCAAGGAATGCCAAGAATTAGGCATAGGTATTAATAGTCTTCCAGCAGTGCGAGATCTACTGTCTTTACTGGATGACAATAGAAGAATACAAAATAAGTGCCCCTTTACGTCACGTAAGCCAAGAAGCAACTCTTATCCTCCCGTTGGGGACACGTCTAGTATTGATGTTTATTTTAGAACTGGTATAACGAGATGTGAGCTCACTGTTTTTGCCACCATTGACTGAGATAAGGACTAATCTCTCTAGTACTGAGAGAAGAGCACTTAAGGAATTACAGGATAATAACAATCTAATTATTAAAAAGGCAGACAAGGTTGAAAACATAGTGGTGATGAATCGTCAGCAATATATTAGGATGTGTCAGAGATTACTGGATGATAAAAATACGTATGAGGTGATACCTCATGACCCCACTTAAGCGTGTAGACGCGAACTAATGGAAATACAAACACAAGCCAAGTCAAATAATTATGGCGGGCATAGGAGGTCTGGGACAAAATGTAGGCATTTACCTGGATCAGATTCTATGAGAATTTGTTATGTCTTTACCATCGTATACCAGGGACACAATGGATCTCTTAAAGGGGTACTCCCGTGGAGTTATCAACTGGTGCCAGAAAGTAAAACAGATTTGTAAATTGCTTCTATTAAAAAATTGTAATCCTTCCAGTGCTTATTAGCTGCTGAATACTACAGAGGAAATGGTTTTCTTTTTGGAACACAGAGCTCTCTGCTGACATCATGACCACAGTGCTCTCTGCTGACATCTCCATTTTAACAACTGTCCAGAGTAGGAGAAAATCCCCATAGCAAACATATGCTGCTCTGGACAGTTCCTAAAATGGACAGAGATGTCAGCAGAGAGCACTGTGGTCATGATATCAGCAGAGAGCTCTGTGTTCCAAAAAGAAAACCATTTCTTCTGTAGTATTAAGCAGCTAATAAGTACTGGAAGGATTAAGATTTTTTGATATAAGTAATTTACAAATCTGTTTAACTTTCTGGAACCAGTTGATTTAAAAAAAAAAGTTTTCCACGTGAATACCCCTTTAAAGAAAATAGATGGTCTATCGGTGGACCATGATACTTTGCTTACCAGTATTGACATAGAAGCACTTTATTCATCAATACCTCATGAGGGACTTTTATGCAACCACATAACAACTTTGTTTTGAAATTGTTAAACTTTGTATTAACACATAACTATTTTTTGTTCAATGACTGTTTCTTCCATCAACTCAGAGGAACGGCCATGGGGAGCCCGTGTTCCCCCAGCTATGCCAATTTAACTCTGGGTTGGTGGGAGGCGACAACAGTCATTACTGGTGTAAGGGAACCATTCTGTCAACGCGCCCTTCTTTGAGCACGATTCATAGATGACATATTTATTCTGTGGCAAGGTACCAGGACACAGTTTGAGGAATTTTTGGCATCTCTCAATTCTAATCAGTAGGGTTTATTCTTCACCCTTGAAGTAAAAGTGGAAGCTCTTTCGTTTTTGCATATCTGCATCCCAAAAAATTAAGATGGTAGTCTCAAAACGTCAATATTTAGGAAAGCTACTGCCACCAATAGTCTCTTGAGGTGGGAGAGCTGCCACCAGGGACCCCTTAAATGGGGTATCCCGAGGGGGCAGTATCTCTGCCTCAGGAGGACAAAAGATTTAAGGAGAGGCAAAAGATTTAAGGAGCGGTTTTAAGGACAGGGGGTATCCAGGATATGTGTTAACATCAGCATATAGACAAGCCGTGAGCACACCCAGGCAGTCTTTACTTACCCCCCCCAAAAAAGAGAAGAGATCAACAATATTGCATGTATTATAGCTACATTTTATCAGGGTTCATCAGCCATAAGGGAGATACTGAATAAGCACTGGAGTATCTTAAAAATGGATCAGAATATAAGTGAAATTGTCCATGATTATCCACAGATTACTTATAGGAGAGGACACAATATTGGAAACATACTTACCCACAGTCACTTGACATCAGACAAAACAGTAGGTCAGACCTGGTTGGAAAGGATCCCTTAACCAAAGGGGAGATTTCCATAAGGGAGGTGTAAGGCTGGTCCCAATGTGAAAAAAACGAAATGCTTCATGAACAAAACAACAGGGAAAAGATTCGTTATAAGGGACTTTATCAACTGTGGCATACCATCTGTCAGGCCCAAGGCCTGATTATTAAAATCCTATATGTGTATTATAATTATGACTGTGGGATGTATTATCCAAGACATGGTTGAGAGGTCATTCAGACGGTGTATCATTTGTTTTTTGTGTATTGCATTTTATTGGGGGTCTTGCTGCCTGGTATCTCCTTTGAAGTCATGCACTCTAGTCCCATCATATAATCAAACAGATAAGGGGTCAGGAAGAGAGATGCCCCACCTGGTGGGATCAGAGGGGAGGGGGGGGGAATGGAGTTTCCCTCCAAAGAAGCAGAGATAATATTTAAACAATGCTAGACTCAGGGTGTTCAAGGCTGTGCAACAAGCTGACAACACCATCCTAAGAACAGCTGGAACTCACTCTCATGGACTGCTATATCATCATGCTGTAAGAACTTCATCTTTTGTTTTCTGAACTTGCCTTGCTAAACTCTTTTATATATTGTTATACCTGTATGTCATTTGTTCCTGTATTTTTATATATTTAGCACTGTGATACCTTTTATCAGATTAAATGTTTAATTAATCAGCTCTGGTCTTTGATCTCTAAATATATGAGCTCACCTTTCTGAAGGAGGCTCTGGTAAAACACGTTTATCTAAGGGTTAATTTGGTGACTTGCTGGGACTTGTAGTGGATACCCAGAGGTCTGGCGGCTTTAACCCTTGCACCATCACACTCTCTCTAGCGTCTTGGCTGGACCGATAGGGTGTGATCGTGACACCATCTGTTATTTATATGGCGTGTTCATGTGGTATGCGCTATATTGGTAAAGCTCTTAGAATCTTTAAGAAACGTGTACTTGAACATTTAGGAGACATAAGAAACAAACGTGATGCATCACAACCTAGGCACATCAATGATAGACATGCTGGGAATGTAAGGGAAGTGCAATTTTTTGGTCTTGAGAAACTTTATCCATCAGCGAGATGAAGAGATCTTGATCATTTATTGTTGCAAAAAGAATGTCGTTGGGTACATGAGATTGGTAACATGTCCCCTAGAGGACTCAATGAACAACTAAATTTCTCCTGCTTTCTCTAACGTAATTCCCGTTATCTTCAATTTTCATTTTTAATTAGATGCTGGTTGTAGGGATGTGGCTCCCCTTATACGGTGGTATTTTAGGAAGGCAGTGGAGACCTTAGTAGGTCTTGAGATAGACCCACCATCTATTCTAGCACTGGTTAGGCCAAGTAGGAGGCTGGCGAGCAGCTCCTAGGTGTAGGGAAAGTGTAGGGAAAATTCAGGTTCCTAAGGGCCAAGTACTATCCCTCTCTCCCACTTATAAATAGCTATCCCCTAGGGGAGTCGCATTGCCCTTTAAAGCATCATATAGTATCATCTTTTGTATTTTCAAATAAGTTGTAACTCCTTATTCCCTATGGTTGTTGAATCTTTTCTCTAAAAGACTCCCTGGTGTGTGATTTTTTTTATTATTAACATATGTTATATAGATGCTCATGGCTTGCATGTTGACTTTTAACCGCCAGCGGAATCCCATATTGAGGGTGGAATGAACCCCTTGAGTACTTGATATGTTAGGGATAAAACCATGGCTTTAATGGAGGTTAATGAGGGATAATGAGATCTGCCTTCGGACAGATGCTGTTTTAAATATGGTATGATGGACTTTATATATTAATGGCACTGGCTTTGATACTTACCTTAGCTGAAAATTGTACATCCCTTTGATTGGGGTGGGGTGCTTGGGGGTATTCATTCACTGCCATGGTGTATACATGTAAATCATATATGTGGATTTCGTTATGAGCTCCACTTTCTGGGAACTTTATGATGTAACATCTTATATATCTGGTTGCATTGAGATCAATCTACTTCTCTGCCGTCTTTTATACTTACCACTATTACAATCTGGGTACAAGATCTGTAATCCATAGCCTAAATCACATTGAGAGCATTACCTGCGCATGCATTACCTAGACTATTGCATGAGTGCAGTATCTGCGCACGCGCAGTAATCCCCGGCCGGATATTTTGCACTACACACAGCGAATTCCTTCGCACCGCTTTGACATCACAACGGGAGTGTGGTATGCTGACGTAGTGGGCCGGCACCAGGATATTACGTCAGACGCCGGCTCCACAAGTGTGAGCACCGAGTAGCTGTCAGTAACATACAGCTCCCCGCCACTGCAGGGGAATCGCTCCACCGTGGAGAACTTCTGACCCGCAGTTCAATCGTAAGTAAGCCGCCCAAGCGGCTCTATGTTTAGTGGTCTCTTGTTTTTTAGGTACCTTGGAACAATCAAAGTGATGGGGCATTTTTCTTTTAACAGGTATTGGATCTCCTATGGCCGTGAGTGTGACAAGATGCACCACACATAAAGGAAGGAATCTGGTGATATATGTAACTTAAAGCCCTCTATTCTTGTGTTTTCTTTATTTATAAGTACCTGAGACCATCGTCACTGCTGTATAGTGGGGTATACATAGGGACTGCCATACCCCAAGGGTACACTACTCCAGAATACATTTATAAAAAAAATTCTAATTAATGTTTGCGTATAGATTTAACTCTGCTTAACCTGGGAGTTGCTATATACTGTTTGGCATATTTATAAGCATTATAATACCTTACTGGTGGACTGTTAAATCCATTAGTATACACAATTGCATTTTTATTATCCCCTGAGGAAGCCAATCAAAATTGGCAGAAATGCATTGGGATTTGTAAATTGCTGGGATTTGTAGTTGGCTGCATACTTCTACTAATATGCCTAATACTGATTTAAACTTGGCTTTTTACCGGCTATGTTTGTACTGATTTGGTTGTGGTCTTTTGTGCACTATATAATTTTGCTGTAACTTATTGATAGTTATAAAAAGTTAAGTTTTAGCCCCCCCCCCTTTTTATCATTTTTTGATAAAAATCTTTTTGCTACTAAAGAGGCATCCTAGGTAGTCAGTTGGCCGATGCCTATCGGCACCATCGTCCACCCTCTCGCAGGTCTGACTCAGGGGGCCCTCAGCAGGGAGACCTGCAGCAGGACCTGAACCAGCAGGTGGTGGCATACCTTGACATGACCATGCCAACACACCTTGAAGATCCGCTTGACTTCTGGAAAGCCAAACTTGATTTGTGGCCACAACAAGCAGAGTTTGCCCTGGAAACTCTGTCCTGCCCGGCCAGTAGTGTACCATCAGAGCGGGTGTTTAGTGTGGCGGGGGCCACATGATGCTTTACTTTAACCCCTTCATGACAAGCCAATTTTAATTTTTGAAGTTTTGTTTTTCCCTCCTTGCCTTCGAATAGCCATAACTAATTTTTTTTCCATCTACAGACCAATATGAAGGCTTGTTTTTTTGCGTCGCCAATTGTACTTTGCAATGACATTAATTATTTTACCACAAATCTATGATTAGACAAACCAAAAATTACTTATAGGGAAAATTTGAAGAAAAAAACACCACAACATTTTGCAACTTTGGGGGATTCCGTTTCTACGCAGTACACTTTTCAGTTATATTTATTCTGTAGGTCCATACAACTACAATTCTACACAATTTTAATTGGTTTTGTTTTTATTTTATACTTTAAAAAATAACTTTTTGTACGAAAATGTATATGCTTCAAAGTGTTCATATTATAATATTTTGGACATTTATACACACAGTGACACCACATATGTTTTTTTTTTAAATGGTTTTATTAGAAAAATGGGAAAAGGGGAGCGGTTTTATTAGAGGAAGGGGTTAAATCCCATTTGTTAACATTTTCATTTACATTTTTTACACTTTTTTTTAAAGTCCCCATAGAGGACTATTGCATTCAATCTAAAAGGGGTACTCCGCCCCTAGACATCTTATCCCCTATCCAAAGGATAGGGGATAAGATGTCTGATCGCGGGGGTCCCACCACTGGGAACCCCACGATCTCCTGCAGCACCCTGTGTCATCTGCTGCACGGAGCGAACACCGCTCCGTGCCTGATGACTGGCGATACAGGGGTCGGAGTATCGTTACATCACTATCGGACAGCAAAGAGGCAGGTAATGGCCCTTCAGCCACCCTCACAGGTGATCAAGACCCTGCTATTTAGTTGCGGTGGTCCCAATCAGGCAGCTGTGCTAACTCCTTAACATCTTACAGAAGGTAGTTAGTGCTCTGTGGTAGAGCACAGAGTATTCTTGGGCTTGGAAGCTGAGCTCACAGGATCAACAGTGGGAGTTGGGTGTCATACACTGCCGGGCTCCCTCCACAAACGCTCTGAGTGGCAGTTATTCCTGTAGATGCAATTGCTGTATCTACTGGGCTGATAAGGGCTGCTATATGTGATCATGGTGCTGCGATAGTTACCATGACAGCTGGTGGCCAAATCATTGCTTCCAGTTTACCAGCTACAGTACTAACTGTCAGTGCACAGAAGTACATCTTCTGTCCCCCGAGGGCAGAAAAAACCCTGAAAAAGTAGAGAAAAAATAAGTAAACAAATAAAGACAACTCCCTTTCTTTATAAAACCCTTCCTTAATTAAAAAAAAATGGAAAAGTAAAAAAAATGGATTCATAACGAGTATTATTGTATTTATAACATCGCATACAAAAATGGGTATGTTGTTTATCTCTGAATTCTCTACAAATAATCTAAAAGGGGCATGTACCACAAATATTATACCAATTAAATCTACAGCTTGTCCTGAAGAATATGGCAACACATAAAAATGTTTAGAGGATTATCCCACGATTACAAATTATGGCATATCCTTACGACAGATGAAAAGTCATTGGTAGGGATCCAATCACTGTGACTGATTACAGAGATGGGAGTCCTGAGTGGTTCTTTTTGAATAGAGTAGCAGTATTTTTATATAATTTTTCATTTTTACAGATTTTTTGCAGAATTATAATACATGTATAAAACATCTGTGGGGCTTAAAAGCACATTGCACCACAATAGTAATGTCTTAGGTTTTTTTCACCTCACCTTTGCAAACCCAATAATCACTGAAGAAAATGGCCTCAAAATCCATGGGATGCTCCTTTATTTCTGGAGCATGTGTGTGAGTCAAATAGAGCAGCACAGCCATTCATGGGATAGTTCTAAAAATTGCAGAATCTGGATATACAATAGACATTGGGATCATTTTTTGTTTGTTATTACCTGTTGTGTTACAAAAAATATGGATTAAAATTTAGAATTGCTTAAAAAAAAAAAAAATATATATATATATATTACCTCCACTTTGTTTTAATTCATGTGTACAGCTTAAAGAGTTTCCAACATTCCTTAATCCTGTTTTGTATAGTTTGATGGGTGCAGTTTTCAAAATGGGTTGATTCATGTTTTTTTTCTTGAATAAAGGCCTCTTCAGTCAACTACAGAAATTGATTGGTCCCTAAAAAGATTGATTTTGGACATTCTCTTGATGTAAACATTTTCTTCTAAACTTCAAAGCCCTCTAATATTCTAAAAAAGTAAAAGTTAACTTATCAAATAATGGCAACACAAAGTAGATACATTGTAAATGTGATTCATTAACTACTTATGTGGTATGTCTGTTTTAAAAGTAGAGAATTTCAAATTACCAAAAATGTTTGACTTTTAACAGTTAACCCCTCCCCCCAGTAGACATGTATTCTCCCCCTCCCCTTACCTGCCAAAAAGTAAAAATTATATCTATCATTCTTATCTCTTCTGTGCAGAGCTGCAGCTCACTGTGCTCTTCTTTCTCTGCACTGGTGTAGGTGGTACCCAGGTGGGACATCACTGCCTGTGCCACGGTAGTGGTCACATTCTGCTCCCATTGTAGACCCCAGCCTGAAGCTGTCTGCAGCCTACAACAACAGCTCGCTGGTGATTCAAGACAAGTGTCGCAGATTTCCAGAGTATCAAGCACAGTTTTTTTTTGTTTTGTCTGACTGACCTTATTATCAGGTAGGCCTGGAACTGCAGCTCCATCAGCCCCGGCCTTAATCCAACTCTGCTGTTGGAAACAGAAGGCTCTTGAAGTTCTTTCTTAACAATAAGGCACAATATATTCCAAGACAGCATGCAAACACTCCTGTGTAAATGGCAAACATTCCTATTATACATCTCAGAAACAAATATGATTGCTTCAGATCAGTATATTGAGCTATAGACAAGTATATCTTGTAATCTTCATGATTTATTATGGTTTTCCAATTTGTCCATAAAAAAAAAAAAAAACACATTGGCTGTCTGTGATTTTTTAAGTTGTCCAGATGAATAAAAAATGTAGGTTGCCAATCCTGGGGATCACGGGTGTTGATTTGTAGGAGTTTTCCATCATGGGAAATCTCTGTTACACATCTTATGTGACTAAAATCAGTGGAGCCACATTGTAAGTTTTATAAGTTGTAAGTTTGTAAGTTTTTAAGCATTATAAATAAATAAATAGATAACGTTCCCCTTGAATAAATAGTTAACGTTCCAATTTTTAGATCGCACCCACCCAACTACCAACGGCATCTTCAGACACATTTCTCTGACATATTATTAATTCCTTTATTATTTGAGATAGAAAAATTTAATTTATATATACCAAAATAAAATATTTGGTTAAATGATTGCTACTGAATTTAGGATGTTTTAAAATAAAAATAAATCACAATATATAACAGTGTGCATATATTGCAACTTTTTGGCACTGTATTAGCAGTGAAAGATGGTTATAGAATCAGCGTTGTTTGGAAGACATGCTTCTTCTAACATAAGAGGGATACAAATTCTGGTATATGCAGAAATGTATTTGTCTTATAAAATACAATTTATAGGCAATGGATATTTTCTATACAATACCATTGGGAATTTAAAGTATGTGCACCTGCACTTATGATTATATATAATTATAAAGTCTTGTGCTACATAAAATATTTTAAGAAGTAAGTACATATGGAAAGAAAAAGATAAAGTTTATAAAAATATATTGATTCTATGCCTAAAGAAACTTTCAAAAAAGTAGTGAGTGAAAGTAATGAAAATTAAAGGTGAAGGCGTAGGAAGAACACAGACAATGACTTGACATATGAAAGGAAAGAAAAAGAGATTGTCTTGTCAGAGCTCATTCTCAGGAAGAGTTGTGACTGTGAGGCAAGAAGAATAATAAGGGACATAATGAAGCAATAAGACTGAGCATGCATTGCATTTGCAGAGGATTATGGCACATCTGGGCTGGGGTTAAGGAAAAAGGCTGGATGCCAACAGATGATAAACTGCTAGCAGCCTGGAGATGTTACACTGTATTTCCTTATTTACTTGAAAAAAATTGGAAAGGGATGGAGCTGAGATTTAAAATAGAATTTTTATTGAGGTAACAAGTTGAGATTCACATTGTAGTACAGAGATTACATTTTTTGGTAATTAGAACAACAACAATAATCATAATGTGACCTAGGCCTCCTTTGTCACAAATAAGTTATGAAATGTGTCATCTCCTCCCAAATCATTGAGCTAATATTGAGATGTAGAAACTTCTAGGAATGATAGCTGAGCTATGATGTGGTAAGCATGTGGTATATAAACATTGACAAACCTCTGTTACTTTCCGCTCTACACAGTTCAAAACTTGAGTACAATAAGTATTATGACACCCCAGAGAAGCATGTTATCTGGAGTGCATCATGTTTCAATGGCATCCAAGGAAAACGTTGATTTGATTGCTGACTGACAACGTGTCACTCATTATTACACATAATATGCCTACTGTAAATTTTGGTGGTGGAAAGTGTAATATTACAATTACAGCACAGTAAGATATTTTAGATAATTGTATGCAAACTTTGTGATACCTGTTTGGGGAAGGCCCTTTCTTGTTACGGCATGGTTGTGTCCTGATGCACAAAATAAGGTCCCTACAGACATGGCGTGACATATTTGGTATAAAAGAAGTGATATGCACAAACCTTCACTGTAACCCAACTAAACACACAAGTTGAATTAGAACACTAATGGCAAGCCAGGCATTTTTAGCCAACATCAGTCCTTGACCTTCTATATGACCTGTTTAGTGAATATGCACAGATTCCTGCAGACAAATTCTGTCCAGCAAGCAAGTGTAGAGAAAAGTTAGTGCAGGGGATGGAATATGAGATTGGGATATGAGGTTGGGGGTATGAAGACAGAATTTGAGGACTGGATATGAGGTTGGCATATGAGATCAGCACATGAGGATGGGATATGAAAATGGGTTATGAGGACAGGATATGAATTCAGAATATAAAGTTGGGATATGAGATAGGCATATGAGATAGGTATATGAGGTTGGCATATAAGGATGGCATATGAGTTTGGAATATTACGATGGGATATGAGATCAGGATATGGGAACAGAATATGAGGTTGGGATATGTTGCTGTCGCCACAAGGTTTAGGTAGGAATGGCTAGGTAATTTAGCTAGGCAATGCCAGGAAGTTACAGTGGGGCAAAAAAGTATTTAGTCTGCCACCAGTTGTGCAAGTTCTCCCTTTTAAAAAGATGGGAGAGGCCTGTAATTTTCATCCTAGGTATACCTCAACTATGAGAGACAAAATGAGAAAAAAAACATAAAATCACATTAATTTATTTGCAAATTATGGAGGAAAATAAGTATTTGGTCAATAACAAAAGTTTATCTCAATACTTTGTTATATACCCTTTGTTGACAATGACAGAGGTCAAATGTTTTCAGTAAGTCTTCATAAGGTTTTCACACACTGTTGCTGGTATTTTGGCCCCTTCCTCCATGCAGATTTCCTCTAGAGCAGTGATGTATTGGGGCTGTCGCCCCAAAAACTCCCTCCAAAGGTTTTCTATGGTTTTGAAATCTGGAACTGGCTAGGCCACTCCAGGACGTTTAAAAATGCTTCTTACGAAGCCACTCCTTCATTGCCCGGGTGATGTGTTTGGGATCATTGTCATGCTGAAAGACCCAGCCACGTTTCATCTTCGATGCCCTTGCTGATGGAAGGCGGTTTTCATTCAAAATCTCACGATACATGGCCCCGTTCATTCTTCCTTTACACGGATCAGTCGTCCTGGACCCTTTGCAGAAAAACAGCCCCAAAGCATGACGCTTCCACCCCCATGCTTCACAGTAGGTATGGTGTTCTTTGGATGCAACTCAGCATTCTTTCTCCTCCAAATATGAGATGAGTTTTTACCAAAAAGTTCTACTTTGGTTTCATCTGACCATATGACATTCTCCCAATCCTCTTCTGGATCATACAAATTCTCTCTAGCAAACTTCAGACGGGCCTGGACATGTACTGGCTGAAGCAGGGAGACACGTCTGGCACTGCATGATTTGAATCCCTGGCGGCGTACTGTGTTACTGATGGTAGCCTTTGTTACTTTGGTCCCAGCTCTCTGCAGGTCATTCACTAGGTCCCCCTGTGTGGTTCTGGGATTTTTGCTCACCGTTTTTGTGATCATTTTGACAACACAGGGTGAGATCTTGCGACGAGACCCAGATCAAGGAACATTATCAATGGTCTTGTATGTCTTCCCTTTTCTAATAATTGCTCCCACTGTTGATTTCTTCACACCAAGCTGCTTGCCTATTGCAGATTTAGTCTTCCCAGCCTGGTGCAGGTCTACAATTTTGTTTCTGGTGTTCTTCAACAGCTCTTTGGTCTTGTCCATAGTTGTGTTTTGAGTGTGACTGTTTGAGGTTGGACAGGTGTCTTTTATACTGATTCAAACAGGTGCCATAAATACAGGTAACAATTGGAGAACAGAGGAGACTCTTAAAGAAGTTACAGGTCTGTGAGAGCCAGAAATATTGCTTGTTTGTAGGTGACCAAATACTTATTTTCCACCATAAATTGAAAATAAATTCTTTAAAAATCAGACAATGTGATTTTACGGATTTTTTTTCCTTATTATGTCTCTCATAGTTGAGGTATACCTATGATAAAAACTACAGGCCTCTTTCTTCTTTTTAAGTGGGAGAACTTTTGAAGCACATTTGGTGGCTGACTAAATACTTTTTTGCCCCACTGTATAAGATAAGAATAGGTAGTTATAAGATAAAAATAATGTTGCTTTGTAAATATTTGTAAATATTTTACTGCCGTTTCTTTGTTTTTATTTTATATTGTGAGAACCCAGTCCAATAGAAGGTCCAAGGCATTAGTGTAAATATTCTAATGCTTTATATTATTCCAACAGGCAATGATTGTATTTTTTATCTTTTTATAAGATTTAGTTCTTTAAAGTCAGACAGGATGGTCACAGTGCAAAAGGCATGAACTCTTTTGTTATAATAAACTTATCCATATGTTTCTTGGGTTTTACATTTTTTTCTACACAGCTGTTATGGTATTACTGAAGTAATGTGATTTTGCCTTTTTCTAGGGCTAGCAAAACCAATGGGGCTCGTAGAAGGACCTGGTGGACTCGGGCAAGGTGGAATGGCAGCAACTTTGAGAGATGATAGCCATGAATCAGAAACCAAATATGAAGAATATGGCTACAATGCCCAACTAAGTGACAGAATATCTCTGGACAGATCAATTCCAGATTACAGACCCAAAAAGTAAGTAAAGGAAAAATAGTTTTCAATGTCACAAATAACAGAATGTATTAGTAAAACACAATTCCATAATAAAAAAAATAAAAAATAAAACATTTACTGTTTGAAATCTTTCTGTTTAAAAAGAACATGTTTATTCTCATATACCGTATATACTCGAGTATAAGCCGACCCGAGTATAAGCCGAGACCCCTAATTTCAACCCAAAATCCCAGGAAAAGTTATTGACTCGAGTATAAGCCTAGGGTGGGAAATACCTCATCCCCCCCCTGTCATCATCCAGACCCGTCATTAACATCCTCATCATCATCCCCTTGTCATCATCCCACACATCCCCCCTTCATCATCCTCTTATCATCCCACACATCCCCCCTTCATCATCCCCTTATCATCCCACACATCCCCCCTTCATCATCCCCTTGTCATCATCCCACATCCCCCCTTCATCATCCCCTTGTCATCATCCCACACATCCCCCCTTCATCATCCCCTTATCATCCCGCACATCCCCCCTTCATCATCCCCTTATCATCCCACACATCCCCCCTTCATCATCCCCTTGTCATCATCCCACACATCCCCCCTTCATCATCCCCTTATCATCCCACACCCCCCCCTTCATCATCCCCACCCCCCTTCATCATCCCCACACCCCCCCTTCATCATCCTCTTCTCATCATTCGCCCTCAGTGGTCTTCAACCTGCGGACCTCCAGAGGTTTCAAAACTACAACTCCCAGCAAGCCCGGGCAGCCATCGGCTGTCCGGGCTTGCTGGGAGTTGTAGTTTTGAAACCTCCGGAGGTCCGCAGGTTGAAGACCACTGCGGCCTTCAACATCATCCAGCCCCCTCTCACCCCCTTTAGTTCTGAGTACTCACCTCCGCTCGGCGCTGGTCCGGTCCTGCAGGGCTGTCCGGTGAGGAGGTGGTCCGGGCTGCTATCTTCACCGGGGGCGCCTCTTCTCCGCGCTTCCGGCCCGGAATAGAGGCGTTGCCTTGACAATGACGCAGAATTACGTTGGCAATGAACGCACCTCTGCGTCGTTGTCAAGGCAACGTGACTATTCTGAGGCCGGGCCCGAAGCGCTTAGAAGAGGCCTCCCCGGTGAAGATAGCAGCCCGGAACCACTATCCCACCGGACGACCTCCTCACCGGACAGTCCTGCAGGACCGGACCAGCGCCGAGCGGAGGTGAGTACTCAGAACTAAAGGGGGTGAGAGGGGGCTGGATGATGTTGAAGGCCGCAGTGGTCTTCAACCTGCGGACCTCCGGAGGTTTGAAAACTACAACTCCCAGCAAGCCCGGACAGCCGATGGCTGCCCGGGCTTGCTGGGAGTTGTAGTTTTGAAACCTCTGGAGGTCCGCAGGTTGAAGACCACTGCGGGTGGGGGAGTTCACTCGAGTATAAGCCGAGGGGGGTGTTTTCAGCACGAAAAATCCTATACTCGAGTATATACGGTAATTCAGGCTATTATTAGAGAATAATGTAGAAGCCCTTGTGTATTCCTTGTACTTACCTGATTTAGCTGATGTGGCAGGCATGAGACATATTTGTTTTGATTCAGAGCAGTAATGATATTGTCAGGCTGCCTACGTTTCCCATGATTCCTCCAGTTTTACAAAGAGAGGGGTGGTTCAATTTGCCTCATTTTCTGTTTTGCAGTATATTTTATAGATGTCTTTACAAGTTACAATTGGTCTTGCAAAAAAAAAAAAAAAAACAAGCCCTCATATGGCTTTGTAAATAAAAATAAAAGTTTTATGGCTGTTAGAAAAAGAGATGGATAAAAATAAATACCTCATAACTTTAATTTCCTTCGTCATTAAGGGGTTTTATTCATCATATATAACAAGGAGAAATGGCCATTTCAAACAGAGAATTTTTATTACACTTACGGCTACTTATTTTCTTCATGCTTTACTTCAATAGGACAAATTAATTATCAGGCAAATCCTTAGCTAGTAGACAAATGTTGACTTATTCAGTCTTATTTTATCTTACAGAATAGCCAGGTAGCTACTGTACCTATTTTTTCAACGGATGCTCAATATTCTGCTTTCACTCTCCTCCTTAACATTGTAGCCTTATTGGGGGGCATTTACTAATCTTTTACTATGTAGTCTGGTTTTTACCCTGTTTTTTTCTACTTCATTTTTGACTATGTGCGACAAATTTACTAAATTGCTGCACGGCATTAATAAATTTGGCACACATAGGCAAAAGTGGGAAATTTACTTCATGTAGTAGAAAAAATAGTCTGTTCCTTTTTCCTGCTGTCTGAATAGGTTTGGCTGCTGGTTTCCTTCTGGATCTTTTGTTTTTGAGTTTTTTTTTTGCTTTTTCACCACATCTAAATAATTCAATAACTACAGTGGTCCCTCAAGTTACAATATTAATTGGTTCCAGGAAAACCATTGTAAGTTGAAACCATTGTATGTTGAGACCATAACTCTATGGAAACGTGGTAATTGGTTCTAAAGGCACCAAAATGTCATCCAAAATAGGAAAAAGTGACAAAGAAAAATAAGTAGATAACTGATATAGATAAAGCAAATCCTTACATATAAAAGTAAGAAAGATCTGCTGGGAGCTGTAAATCACTGTCTATGTCAGTGTTTCCCAAGCAGGGAGCCTCCAGCTGTTGCAAAACTATAACTCCCAGCATGCCTGGACAGCCAAAGGCTGTCCGGGCATGCTGGGAGTTGTAGTTTTGCAAAAGATGGGGCCACCCTGCTTGGGAAACACTGTCTATGTAGAGGACAGGAGCTTCTTCAGGGGTCCTGTACAGTACAGGCAATGTCCCAAACAAGTAATGGAGTTGCCCTCACCTGGTGTCCAAAAGAGCAGCTAACCCTGATACAGGTAAAGTGTACAGAACATGTAATACCAGACACCAGTCAGTGCATACACTTCAGTAATACAGGGGTTTTACCAGTGAATGCCCATTTTGATTGGTTGGTTCTTCCAGCCATTGACACGTTTTACAGATCTGGACTGTCTGTAGCATTGTATGTTGAGTCTGGTTTCAACTTACGATGGTCCAGAAAAGACCATTGTATGTTGAAACTATTGTATGTTGAGGCCATTGTAAGTTGAGGGATCACTGTAAATTGTAGTCATGGCTCAGAAGTGGTAAACGGCGTTTAGTGTGTGTGTGTGTGTTTATTATATTTTTTTAACGCAGTTTTTTTCTCCCTAAATGTACTTACACTTTTTTTTTTTTTTGGTTACTTCTTCTACAGATCTGTGTATCCTGTGGACTCCTTCGGATTCGGTGGACTACTTCGATGACCAGCATTTTTCTTTGCTTGATGTTAATAAAATGGTTAACGAGGGCTTGTGGGGGAGTGTTTTTTGTAATAAATTTTTTTTTAAACCTGTTGTGTTTGATTTTTATTTTACTTTACTAGACAGGCTTAGCAGTGGAAGCTGTCTTATAGACTGAGTCCATTACTAAGCCGGGCTTAGCGTTAGCCACAAAAACAGCTAGCGCTAACCCCCAATTATTACCCCGGTACCCAACACCACAGGGGTGCCGGGAAGAGCCGGTACCAACAGGCCCGGAGCGTCAAAAATGGCGCTCCTGGGCCTAGGCGGTAACAGGCTGGCGTTATTTAGGTTGGGGAGGGCCAGTAACAATGGTCCTCGCCCACCCTGGTAACGTCAGGCTGTTACTGTTTGGTTGGTATTTGGTTGAGAATAAAAATAGGGGGACCCTATGCGTATTTTCATTCTCAGCCAAATACCAACCAAACAGTAACAGCCTGACGTTCCCAGGGTGGGCGAGGACCATTGTTACTGGCCCTCCCCAGCCTAAATAACGCCAGCCTGTTACCGCTTAGGCCCAGGAGCGCCATTTTTGACGCTCCAGGCCTGTTGGTACCGGCTCTTCCCGGCACCCCTGTGGCGTTGGGTACCGGGGTAATAATAGGGGGTTAGCGCTAGCTGTTTTTGTGGCTAGCGCTAAGCCCAGGTTAGTAATGGACTCTGTCTATAAGACAGCTTCCACTACTAAGCCTGTCTAGTAAAGTAAGAAAAAAACACAACAGGTTTTAAAAATTTTTTATTACAAAAAACACTCCCCCACAAGCCCTCGTTAACCATTTTATTAAAATCAAACAAAGAAAAACGCTGGTCATCGAAGTAGTCCACCGAATCCGAAGGAGTCCACAGGATAAACGGATCTGAAATGAGAAGAAAACAAAAAAAATGGGTTAGTACATTTATTATCACCTGCTCACACATCTCCCGCCCCGCACGACTACAACTGCCAGCATGCCCTTACAGTAAGGACATGCTGGGAGTTGTAGTTGTGTGGTGCAGGAGATGTGTGGCCAAGTGACAAGCTTGTCCCCTGCCCCCAGCTGCAGGACTACAACTCCCGGCATGCCCTTACAGTAAGGTGGGGCGGAGGCCGGGCACAGTGTTTCCCAACCTGGGACTTGTAGTTTTGCAACATCTGGAGGCACCCTGGTTGGGAAACACTGTTTTAGGCCAGTGTTTCCCAACCAGGGTGCCTCCAGATGTTGCAAAACTACAAGCCCCAGCATGCCTGGACAGTCAAAGGCTGTCCAGGCATGCTGGGAGTTGTAGTCTTGCAACATCTGGAGGCACCCTGGTTGGGAAACACTGGCCTAAAACAGTGTTTCCCAACCAGGGTGACTGTTTTAGGCCAGTGTTTCCCAACATCTGGAGGCACCCTGGTTGGGAAACACTGTTTTAGGCCAGTGTTTCCCAACCAGGGTGCCTCCAGATGTTGCAAAACTACAAGCCCCAGCATGCCTGGACAGTCAAAGGCTGTCTAGGCATGCTGGGAGTTGTAGTTTTGTAACATCTGGAGGCAACCTGGCTGGGAAACACTGGCCTAAAACAGTGTTTCCCAACCAGGGTGCCTCCAGATGTTGCAAAACTACAAGCCCCAGCATGCCTGGACAGTCAAAGGCTGTCCAGGCATGCTGGGAGTTGTAGTCTTGCAACATCTGGAGGCACCCTGGTTGGGAAACACTGGCCTAAAACAGTGTTTCCCAACCAGGGTGACTGTTTTAGGCCAGTGTTTCCCAACATCTGGAGGCACCCTGGTTGGGAAACACTGTTTTAGGCCAGTGTTTCCCAACCAGGGTGCCTCCAGATGTTGCAAAACTACAAGCCCCAGCATGCCTGGACAGTCAAAGGCTGTCTAGGCATGCTGGGAGTTGTAGTTTTGCAACATCTGGAGGCAACCTGGCTGGGAAACACTGGCCTAAAACAGTGTTTCCCAACCAGGATGCCTCCAGATGTTGCAAAACTACAAGCCCCAGCATGCCTGGACAGTCAAAGGCTGTCCAGGCATGCTGGGAGTTGTAGTCTTGCAACATCTGGAGGCACCCTGGTTGGGAAACACTGGCCTAAAACAGTGTTTCCCAACCAGGGTGACTGTTTTAGGCCAGTGTTTCCCAACCAGTGTGCCTCCAGATGTTGCAAAACTACAAGCCCCAGCATGCCTGGACAGTCAAAGGCTGTCTAGGCATGCTGGGAGTTGTAGTTTTGCAACATCTGGAGGCAACCTGGCTGGGAAACACTGGCCTAAAACAGTGTTTCCCAACCAAGGTGCCTCCAGATGTTGCAAAACTACAAGTCCCAGCATGCCTGGACAGTCAAAGGCTGTCTAGGCATGCTGGGAGTTGTAGTTTTGCAACATCTGGAGGAAAACCTGGCTGGGAAACACTGGCCTAAAACAGTGTTTCCCAACCAGGGTGCCTCCAGATGTTGCAAAACTACAAGCCCCAGCATGCCTGGACAGTCAAAGGCTGTCCAGGCATGCTGGGAGTTGTAGTCTTGCAACAACTGGAGGCACCCTGGTTGGGAAGCCTGCGCAACTTACCGGCTTCCGTAGGATCCAGCGCTGCACGACACTGCCGCGCGACACTGCCGCGCGACAGTGCCGCGCGACGATCTCCGACAGCGATCGTCGCTGGAGCCTCGGAAGGGTAAGTGAACTTCTTCGCCGGTCCCCTTCAGCTGTTTAGTTTTGCAACAGCTGGAGGACTACAGTTTACAGACCACAAACCAGTGGTCTGCAAACTGTGGCCCTCCAGCTGTTGCAAAACTACAACTCCCAGCATGCCTGGACAGCCAATGGCTGTCCAGGCATGCTGGGAGTTGTAGTCTTGCAACATCTGGAGGCACCCTGGTTGGGAAACACTGTTTTAGGCCAGTGTTTCCCAACAAGGGTGCCTCCAGCTGTTGCAAAACTACAACTCCCAGCATGCCCGGACAGCCAATGGCTGTCCAGGCATGCTGGGAGTTGTAGTCTTGCAACATCTGGAGGCACCCTGGTTGGGAAACACTGTTTTAGGCCAGTGTTTCCCAACAAGGGTGCCTCCAGCTGTTGCAAAACTACAACTCCCAGCATGCCCGGACAGCCAAAGGGTGTCCAGGCATGCTGGGAGTTGTAGTCTTGCAACATTTGGAGGCACCCTGGTTGGGAAGCTTGCGCAACTTACCGGCTTCGGTAGGATCCAGCGCTGCACGACACTGCCGCGCGACACTGCCGCGCGACAGTGCCGCGCGACGATCTCCGACAGCGATCGTCGCTGGAGCCTCGGAAGGGTAAGTGAACTTCTTCGCCGGTCCCCTTCAGCTGTTTAGTTTTGCAACAGCTGGAGGACTACAGTTTACAGACCACACACCAGTGGTCTGCAAACTGTGGCCCTCCAGCTGTTGCAAAACTACAACACCCAGCATGCCCTGACAGCCAAAGCCTATGGCTCTCAGGGCAGGAGCCCGGGCTGACATTACAGTGCAGCCCAGGCTCCTCATACGGCCTCCCCGCTACCCCCTTTGTCTCCCGCCCGGGCTCCTCATACGGCCTCCCCGCTGCCCCCCCCCCTCCCCCTTGTCTCCCGCCCGCGCCGCTCAGCTCCCGCTGCTCCAAGACTACAACTCCCAGCGTGTCCTCACTGTAAGGCCATGCTGGGACTTGTAGTCTTGCAACAGCAGACAGATGGGAGTTGTGTGGCGCTGGCAGGTGAGAGGGGGGGGGGATATAAATCACTGCAGTGTCCCGGTAGCGCAGTGAGGGTAGTGGGGAGAAAGTATGTCGGAGCCTGGGCGGCAGCAGCTTTTCCTGCTCCATGTTGGAGCTGGAGTAAATTTAGTCAATTTTTATGGCCGTTGCGACAGTTTATTGCGCAACTGCGACTGTCTCAGTTAATAAATTCCTGACCACTGCAAGTCAAAACTGAAAACTTGCGTAAATTAAGCGGGAAATTTTTTTTTGACTTTCTAGCTCTTGCTAGGGAAAGTCGCACAATTTATAGGGTAGGCGCAATTGCGACAATTTTGCGCCAAAAATAGTCAGAAAAAAATGACTAAACCCCTTAGTAAATGCCCCCCCCTTGTTCAGATTGTTTGCTGGGTACAAGAATAAACCCATGTAGTGCTGAACCAAAATACCATTTGGGAAAAAAAGAGTACCAGGTAATTGTCACATATATAACAAGCCAAATGAAACTCAATAAGGGATGACCATGAGAATCCTATTTCAATTTGTATTATACCATTAAGCACGCAGGTTTTAGACATACATTTACTATAATATTTTATACATTGATAATCAAGGTTAATACTGTGAATTGTCTCTAACTGAATAATATCCTGGGAGGGAGCAATTGGTAGATTTTTTATTTTTTTATATAAACAAAACAGAAGCCTCTTGACAACATGTCTGCAAGATTCTATATGTTAAAAAATAGACTTTGATAGCTTATCCCCTCTTTGATATCTATTCAAATACCCCATCTGAAGGAAATGAAATATACATCTTAAATTTTCATATATTTATTATGAGAGTACATACATGATTCATGCTGCAAGTGATACAGTTACTTTCTCCTGTAACCACTTTGATCTAAAATATTTTTAAGGGTCAAAACTTCTGAGATAGAAAAGAAGTCATACTGCATATCTGCATGGCAATGCTCCTATAGATCCTCTTAAACAGTAGTTAAACTGTTGTGCACTTACTGGGGTAAATATTTAAAACTGCCTGTGCTAAGAAACTGGTTCAATTTACACAAATAACTGACTTGCATGACTTGTATAATATTTATACACTGCTCCAAAAATAATAATAGGAACACTAAGATAACACATCCTAGATCTGAATGAATGTGCAAATCGTATGAAATACTTTCGTCTTTCCATAGTTGAATGTGCTGACAACAAAATCACACAAAAATTATCAATGGAAATTTAAATTTATCAACCCATCTGGATATGGAGTCACACTCAAAAGTGGAAAACCACACTACAGGCTGATCCAACTTTGATGTAATGTCCTTAAAACAAGTCAAAATGAGGCTCAGTAGTTTGTGTGGCCACCACGTGCCCGTATGACCTCCCTACAATGCCTGGGCATGCTCCTGATGAGGTGGTGGATGGTCTCCTGAGGGATGTACTCCAAGACCTGGACTAAAGCATCCGCAAACTCCTGGACAGTCTGTGGAGCAACGAGGCATTGGTGGATGGAGCGAGACATGATGTCCCAGGTGTGCCCAATCAGATTCAGATCTGGGGAACGGGTGGGCCAGTACATAGCATCAATGCCTTCCTCTTGCAGGAACTGCTGACATACTCCAGCCACATGAGGTCTAGCATTGTCTTGCATTAGCAGGAACCCAGGTCCAACCCACCAGCATATGGTATCACAAGGGGTCTGAGGATTTCATCTCAGTATCTATTGGCAGTCAGGCTACCTCTCGCAAGCACATGGAGGGCTGTGCAGTTCCCCAGAGAAATGTCCCCCACACCATTACTTACCCACCGCCAAACCGGTCATGCTTTAGGATGTTGCAGGCAACAGACCATTCTCCACAGCGTCTCCAGACTCTGCCGCATCTGTCACATGTGCTCAGTGTGAACCTGCTTTAATCTGTGAAGAGTACAGGGCGCCAGTGGCGAATTTGCCAATCTTGGTGTTCTCTGACAAATGCCAAACGTTCTGCATAGTGTTGGGCTGTAAGCACAACCCCCACCTGTGGATGTCGGGCCCTCATACCACCCTCATTGAGTCCATTTCTGACTGTTTGAGTGGACACATGCACATTTGTGGCCTGCTGGAGGTCATTTTGCAGGGCTCTGGCAGTTCTTCTCCTTGCACAATGGCGGAGGTAGCAGTCCTGCTGCTGAGTTGTTGCTCTCCTACGGCCTCCTCCCTGTCTTCTGGTATCTCCTCCATGCTCTGGACACTACGCTGACAGACACAGCAAACCTTCTTGCCACAGCTCGTATTAATGTGCCACTTGTGTGGGATGTAGACTCCGTCTTATGCTACCACTAGAGTGAAAGCACTGCCAGCATTCAAAAGTGACCAGAACATCAGCCAGGAAGCATAGGAACTTGCAGAACCACTCCTTTATTTGGGAGTGTCTTGCTCATTGCCTATAATATCCACCTGTTGTCTGTTCCATTTGCACAACAGCATGTGAAATTGATTGTCAATCAGTGTTGCTTCCTGAGTGGACAGTGTGATTTCACAGAAGTGTGATTTACTTGGAGTTACATTGTGTTGTTTAAGTGTTCCCTTTATATTTGTTGAGCAGTGTAGTTAGGAAGGTAATCAAAAACTAAGTCATAGACAGTGTAAAATTAGACTGGATTGTCTTAGGCTATGTTCCCACACAGTTTTTGAGCCTCATTTCAAGCTGTAAACGACAAAAAAAAGGTGTCAAAAGCAAAATGCAGTAAAAAAACAGTGTGAACATAGCCTAAGAATGTGGCAGCTTTTTTATGAGTGAGCCAGGCTGTCTGGTACATCTTTAGTAGAGTTGAACATTTCAAAAGTTGAAGTGTATTCCATTTATGTAGTTTTAACCTCCTGAGCGGTTATCCCGAGCGTGACTCGGGGTTCATTTTTCCTGCCAGGATCGGTAACCCCGAGTCACGCTCAGGGTAGAATTGCAGAGTTGCCGGCCGGGATGCACGATATATCGCAAAAGCAATGCGATATAGCGATACGGCGCCCGGGAAAACATGCGATTATCTGCTCTGGTCGGCTCCCGTGGCGGGGGCCGGCCAGAGCAGGTGAAGAAAAATACTAAAACTCAGTGTTTCCCTACTAGGGGGCCTCCAGCTGTTGCAAAATTACAACTCTCAACATGCCTGAACAGCCAAAGGCTGTCCGGGCATGCTGGGAGTAGTAGTTTCACAACAGCTGGAGGCACCCTGTTAGAAAAACACTGAGCTAAGTGTAAAAGGAAAAAGTAGTAAAATAAAAAAAACCTTTTGCTTACCTAATCCCGGTCCCTGCAGATGCCGTTCCTATTCATCTTACAGGACCTTTTACTTTTCAGCCAATCACAGACCGCAGTGGTGTAAAGCCTGTGATTGGCTGAAGGGGAAAGGACTTGTTCTGCAGCAAATACACTAGGTTTGAAATTTGCCCGGCAAACCCAGTGTATGCTGCTGCAGGACAAGGTGATAAGGGGGGGGGGGGATGTGACAGAGGGGGGAATGTGACAGAGGGGGGGATGTGACAGAGGGGGGGATGTGACAGAGGGGGGGATGTGACAGAGGGGGGGGGATGTGACAGAGGGGGAATGTGACAGAGGGGGGATTTGACTGGGGGGGAGGGGAATGTGACATGAAGAGGGGGATGTGACAAGAGGGGAAGAATGTGACAAGGGGGGGATGTGACAGGGGGGGAATGTAACATGGAGGGGGGAGAATGTGACAAGGGGGGAAGAATGTGACAAGGAGGGGGGAGAATGTGACAAGGAGGGGGAGGGGAGAATGTGACAAGGGGGAGGATAATGTGATAAGGAGGGGGAATGTGACAGGGGGGATGTGAAATGGGCGGGGGGAGATGTGAAATTCAATGCAAAAAATGTTACCGCTTTTGGTACAAATTTCCAGACAGAATCATACCGCCAGGGAGGTTAAAGTGATTTTAAATAAAAACAATAGAGCCATAGAAAATAAGTATATCTCTAATACTATTTCATAATTTTTTTCCACAGTTTCCCTTAGAAAACTGCTCCTATAAAAGTGGCCATTAGAGGTCCTCATAAAATGACCCACACTTGTTACTATGGTCTTTCCGACTGTGGCAACAACAGCATCTCAGTCGTGATACAGGAAGTAAGGGGGAGACTTTATAAGCCTGTGTGTGCTCCATGTGGGAGGATCTCCGAACACAGAGAGCTGGGGAGAGCAGACAGTGTGTGAGCTGCTGTGATTGGCTGAGAGGAGGACACCCCCCTTACACCTCCCCAGCTCTCAGCAGCATGGAGTGAGAGAAGTATTCAGTGCACAGCTCCATCCATAGCATAGAGGAGAAGGAGCAGAAGTGTCACAGCATGTTCAGCCTTATAGAGCAACATGTACCCCAGTAGTAAAGAGATGAGGAGGGGTTTGTTACAGTGTGCCAGCCCACTATTATGGAGATTACATGAGGAGGACAGCTGGCAGCTCAGTGACACACAGTGAGGGAGGAAGTTTAGTCATGTACAGTAAGGGCAAAAGAGGGACAGGCCCCTGCCTGTGAGAAGATGAGAATTCAGTGTGATTTGATATAAGCTGATTTTAAAAGAATTACAAAATCTAGACCCCTTAAAGTTATATGTACATGATCAGGATGAGGTACTGAGTAACATATAACTTTTTTTTTATGTGATATGATAGGTGCGCTTTAAGGATAGGTTAATGTCAAAATTTTGGCAACATGTGGTAACCCATTTTAACTAACAGCTTGTTTAAAAACACACTGTACTAGCAGATTTTGCATGATTTTTAACACTAAAATAAAGGTGCATGAAGTATCCCTTTTTTCACTGGTATTGGAAGGAGCAATGATTTTTTTCCAAGCATTCCAAAAACTCTCCCATTTGAATTGCAACAGAATTGTTTTCCCAAATTAGTAATGAAGAAATAGTGTTTGCATAAAAGGCTAAAAAAAATTATAAAATTTTTTAGGGGTTCATGGGTTGTGTATGTATAACAGTGGCATGTAGTAGCAGCATCCTTAAATGTGCATTTCACTCCCCACGCTTCTAAATCAGGAGACAGTGATCCGGGCAGGCTATGTGTGTAAGGTCAGAGCAGTGGGGCTCTCTACAGCCTGTGTAGGCATCATTAAGTCATACATTAAATTACTTATCCTGTACTGATACTGGGGCAGGATGACAGGACTTTGAAGGAGAGGGGTCTGTGGACAGGGGTCTGGAGAAGAGAAGTCTATGGACAGGGGCCTGGAGAAAAGAGATCTGGAGGAGAGGGCTTTGTGGACAGGGGTCTGGAGGACAGAGATCTGGAAGAGTGGGGTCTGTGGAAAGGGGTCTGGAGAAGAGAAGTCTATGGGCAGGGGCCCGGAGGACAGAGATCTGGAGGAGAGGGGTTTGTGGACAGGGGTCTGGAGGACAGAGATCTGGAAGAGAGGGGTCTGTGGAAAGGGGTCTGGAGAAGAGAAGTCTATGGGCAGGGGCCTGGAGGACAGAGATCTGGAGGAGAGGGGTTTGTGGACAGGGGTCTGGAGGACAAAGATCTGGAAGAGTGGGGTCTGTGGAAAGGGGTCTGGAGAAGAGAAGTCTATGGGCAGGGGCCTGGAGGACAGAGATCTGGAGGAGAGGGGTTTGTGGAAAGGGGTCTGGAGGACAGAGATCTGGAAGAGAGGGGTCTGTGGAAAGGGGTCTGGAGAAGAGAAGTCTATGGACAGGGGTCTGGAGGACAGAGATCTGGAGGAGAGGGGTTTGTGTACAGAGGTCTGGAGGACAGAGATCTGGAAGAGAGGGGTCTGTGGACAGGGGTCTGGAGTATTAGGGTCTTTAAACAGAGGTCTGATGACAGCGGTCTGGAGGAGGAGAGTCTTTGGACAGGGGTCTGGAGAAGAGGACTCTGAGTGGCAGAGCGATCTAAGGGATGGGTTTGGAGGACAGCGGTCTAGGGGACAGAGGGGGTTGGGGACTCGGGACCCCACATCCAGTGCTAAGAAATGAGCCACGTCTGTCTGTATTCCTGGTGTTTTTTGTAATCTGCTTGTATGGACAGTAACAGGAGAAGATGTCAGTAGTACGGCAAAAATTATCCAAGTTTAAAATCTTTGGAATCATACTGACCAATAAAATAAAGTTAGCATGTCAGACTTACCGTATTGTGAACTTATTTTTAAATTTTGCCTTGCATATATATTTTTTTCTTGCTCCGTAATACATTATATGTTAAAAAAAAAAGTGTGCCAATGAAAAGTACAACTTGTCATACATAAAATATGCCCTAATACAATTTAAATAAAAAACAAGAAAAAGTTATTGGTTCTTAGAACGTGAGAAGGAAAAAATAGTGAGCCAAGAACAAAATAAAATTTATGATATTTATGAAAAACGCTAAACATGGCACAACTTACAGTTCTAATGAATTATGCTCCAGAATTATTATTTAATGGGGAATACAAAATACTAAAATAGACTGGCCTGGAGAGCTAATGGTCCTCTTTAAGGTAACACTTCAACAAAAAGTTATTTTATCCTCTCAGCATAAGCCTGTGAAGGTAACCGGCTGCCCTGCCTCCCATCTCTTACCAGGCTCCCTTTTTCCTGAAATGTTGCTGGCTCCTGTCCTTGCTGGACTGCCAATTCACACAGTGCATGCTTTGTGGACCAGAAGTATCTTGTTTTAAATATAACTCTATAGGACGCTCAGTGAGTCTCATAGAATTACTTCAAAAAAGTGTCCACTTGTCCACTGGCAAACACCAGTGTTCACACTGGAGAACAGCAGTGACCAGAAGTGGTATCCTATCAGGAAAAGTGAGTACCAGTAAGAGGGGAGAGGCAGGGTGGCCATTTAACCTAACCATGGTTATGCTTGGGGGGGAGGTTAAAGGGGTACTCCGGCACTAAGACATCTTATCCCCTATCCAAAAAATAGGGGAAAAGATGTCAGATTGCTGAGGGCACGCTGCTGGGGACTCCCGGGATCTACCATGCAGCACCCACCTTTAGTGACTTCCGGAACTGCTGGAGGTCCTCAGGCTGAGTCCATCTCGACCATGAGGACGGAGCATAGTGACGCCCTCATGTGAGGTAACGCTCCACCCCCTCAATGCAAGTCTATTGGAGGGGCGTGACAGCTTTCACGCCCCCTCCCATAGGCTTGCATTGAGGGGGCAGAGTGTGATGTCACACGGGGGCGGAGCCGTGACGTCACTATGCTCCGTCCCTGTGATCGCCAGTAATCTCACCCCGAGCGAACACGCTCTGGGGACTGATTCTAACGGGGTGCGGCATGGAAGATCACGGGGGTCCCCAGTGGCGGGACGCGATCAGGCATCTTATTCCCTATCCTTTGGATAGGGGATAAGATGTCTTAGTGCAGGAGTACCCCTTTAAAGACAGGGATAGGGACTGACAAGAATGATCACAATCTATGTACAACACTGAGAAATTAAATGACACCACATCAGCTACACGCAATAATATTTACTTCACAGTAAGAAATATGTCAGCCATGTCCATTGCCTTTCTGATCTAAGTTATATATTTTCATTCTGCCATTTTCAAATCCAACAATCACTGGCATCCTGTAGATGCGTCAGAGATGTAAAACCATGCAGTGGTTGGTGTTCTCCTTTATCTATACTCTCCAAAAACCTAAATTGACATCTGTATAATTTCCATAAAACTATTCACGGGCAATGCAAACAATATCATTGCACTATGTTGGTAGTAAAATTTCATAGTCATTCTCATAAATTAATAAACATTTACATTCACCCCCTTACACAATATGCACTTGCGTAGCACATTTCGAATTATTTTAATTTTAATATAGAACAATCGCTCTACCAATTTGTTCATCTAACAGAAGGTATCCTTTGAGGAGTCTTCCACATTTAGCAAACTGCTGTTCTCAACTATTAAAAAGTGCCGTTGCAGCACGAGCCTTCTGTTGCCTTCCACAATGTCAGAGATTCCCCAGCTTCCTCCATAAGCCCTTGCCCTGCATGTTTTTTTATTTATATATTTATTATTTATTTTTTTAGATGACCTGCACAGATATGAATAGCTACAAAGAGCCAAGTGCTGATGTGGGCTTAAAAAATCCCTGCAGTTTTCATTCCCTGCCTTTGAATTATGAGGGACAATTCTATAACCATATCACTGCTGGTATCAAGTTAAGGTTCCAGTAGGAGTTAACTTGTATTGCACCCATGTACTCATGTACACTGGCTGTATTGAATATTGTGTAAAGCAATTTTCTATATGAATACACCAGTTATCACTGGCCTCTTTCCCCTCCATTGGATTTCTTATTGATTTGGTTCTTTGTTTGGCACCAGCGAGGTTTTCTAATTAAACAGTGGCCTTAATTAGTGCACAAAGCACGGAGCATGGATCTTAGTTATTAAGTCCGGCCTGTGGGAGAAGGAGCTGGGGATTGGTAAACCCAAATTAAACAGAAACATAAAACTAAATGACCTTACCCCAAGTCCCTCTTGTTACACGTGGGCAATATATCCTGATTTATTAATTGTTACATAGAGAGAGATAGCTCAAGAAGATAGGAAAAACAAATAATCTTCAGACGCGTCATCCTTGAAGACATAGCTATAGACGGAATTTTACTATTGATTATGAATTTATAGAATAAAGTTTTTTTAATAGCGTGTTATCATATTATATACCATTACTGTCAGATAACCTTGAGAATAAGTAGACATTTGTTAAAGTTCTGTCACCTAGATATGTTGTACTTTTGAAATACTCTACTATTAATCCAAAAAGCACACAAAAAAAATTCTGCCTTTTGGCTTATGGATTCTATGAAAGAAAAGGGCTGCATATTCATCAATTTTAATCACATCATTTAAATGTGGAATATATGAGCTGCATTACTTTTTTATTTCTTTTCTAGATTTGATATATTCCAGTTATTGTAAATATTACATTCATTATGATGTATGTTATCTGTGAAATATACCAGTTTGTTCTAAGGGCTCTATTTCTTTTGTTAATTTAGGAATTCTTAAGGTGAAATTTATTTGCATTTGCTTAGAAATTTAGATGTATTTCACATTGATTTACATGTAAGTATGCATATGTTAAAGGGGTATTCACATCTCAAACAGTTATGATATATCCCCTTCTGGGATCCACTCCAATCTCCAGTACTTAGAAGTTACTAAAACAGCATAACTTAAATAAAATTGTGGATACTATAGATGTAACTATGACTAGGCCCAAAGTCACAGGACCAGCTTAACCCCTTAACGACGCAGGACGTAAATGTAGGTCCTGGTGAGCTGGTACTTAACGCACCAGGGCGTACATTTACGTGCTATGCATAACCGCGAGCATCGGAGAGATGCTCGGGTCATGTGCGGCAGGTCCCGGCTGCTGATAGCAGCCAGGGACCCGCCGGTAATGGTGGACATCCGCGATCGCGCGAATGTCCGCCAATAAGCCCTCAGATGGCGTGATCAATACAGATCACGGCATCTGCAGCATCGCCGTCACTAAAATGGATGATCGGATTGCCCGAAGCGATGCTGCGGCGATCCGATCATCCAGCACGGCAGATGAAGGTCCCCTCACCTGCCTCGGCTGCCTTCCACGGGTCTTCTGCTCTGGTCTCCGATTGAGCAGACCAGAGCAGAAGATCACCGATAATACTGATCAGTGCTATGTCCTATACATAGCACTGAACAGTATTAGCAATTGAATCATTGCTATAAATAGTCCCCTATGGGGACTACTAAAGTGTAAAAATAAAAGTAAAAAAAAAAATAAAACATTGAAAAACCCCTCTCCCCAATAAAAACGTAAATTGTCCCATTTTTCCTATTTCACACCCAAAAAGTGTAAAAAAAAATATTTGACATACATATTTGGTATGGCCGCATGCGTAAATATCCGAACTATTAAAATAAAATGTTAATCATACCAAACGGGGAACAGCGTGAACGTAAAAAAAAAAGTCCAAAATAGCTGCTTTTTTACAACATTTTATTCCCAAAAAATTTATAAAAAATGTATTAAAAGTTTTATATAAGCAAATACGGTATCAATAAAAAGTACAGATCATTGCACAAAAAATGAGCCCTCATACCGCCGCTAATACGGAAAAATGAAAAAGTTATAGGTCTTCAAAATAGGGGGATTTTAAATGTACTAATTTGGTTAAAAAGTTTGCGATTTTTTTTTAAGTGAAACAGTAATAGAAAAGTATTTTATCATGGGTACCATTTTAATCATATTGACCCAAAGAATTAAGAACACGTGTCATTTTTACCGTAAATTGTACGTCGTGAAAACAAAACCTTCCAAAGTTTGCTAAATTGTGGTTTTCTTTTTAATTTCCCCACACAAATCGTATTTGTTTGGTTGCGCCATACATTTTATGGTAAAGTGAGTGATGGCATTGCAATGGAAAACTGGTTGCGCAAAAAACAAGCACTCATACTAGTCTGTGGATGAAAATATAAAAAAGTTATGATTTTTTGAAGGCGAGGAGGAAAAAACAAAAACGCAATAATAAGGTAAAAATTGGTCCTTAACCCCTTAAGGACCAATGACGTACCGGTACGTCATTGGTCCTGCTCTTCTGATATAACGCGGGGTTACACAGTAACCCCGCGTCATATCATGGCGGGCCCGGCGTCATAGTGAAGCCGGGACCCGCCTCTAATAGCGCGCAGCGCCGATCGCGGCGCCGCGTGCTATTAACCCTTTAGCCGCGCGCTCAAAGCTGAGCCGCGCGGCTAAAAGTGAAAGTGAAAGTTCCCGGCTAGCTCAGTCGGGCTGTTCGGGATAGCCGCGGCTAATCGCGGCATCCCGAACAGCTGACAGGACAGCGGGAGGGCCCCTACCTGCCTCCTCGCTGTCCGATCGCCGAATGACTGCTCAGTGCCTGAGATCCAGGCATGAGCAGTCATGCGGCAGAATCGTTGATCACTGGTTTCTTATGAGAAACCAGTGATCAACATAGAAGATCAGTGTGTGCAGTGTTATAGGTCCCTATGGGACCTATAACACTGCAAAAAAAAAGTGAAAAAAAAAGTGAATAAAGATCATTTAACTCCTCCCCTATTAAAAGTTTGAATCACCCCCCTTTTCCAAAAAAAAAAAAAACACAGTGTAAATAAAAATAAAAATAAACATATGTGGTATCACTGCGTGCGGAAATGTCCGAATTATAAAAATATATCATTAATTAAACCGCTCGGTCAATGGCGTGCGCGCAAAAAAATTCCAAAGTCCAAAATAGTGCATTTTTGGTCACTTTTTATATCATTTAAAAATGAATAAAAAGTGATCAATAAGTCCTATCAATGCAAAAATGGTACCGTTAAAAACTTCAGATCACGGCGCAAAAAATGAGCCCTCACACCGCCCCATACACGGAAAAATAAAAAAGTTATAGGGGTCAGAAGATGACAATTTTAAACGTATTAATTTTCCTGCATGTAGTTATGATTTTTTCCAAAAGTCCGACAAAATCAAACCTATATAAGTAGGGTATCATTTTAATCGTATGGACCTACAGAATACATATCAGGTGTCATTTTTACCGAAAAATGTACTACGTAGAAACGGAAGCCCCCAAAAGTTACAAAACAGCGTTTTTTTTTTCAATTTTGTCGCACAATGATTTTTTTCCCGCTTCACCATAGATTTTTGGGCAAAATGACTGACGTCATTACAAAGTAGAATTGGTGGCGCAAAAAATAAGCCATCATATGGATTTTTAGGTGTAAATTTGAAAGAGTTATGATTTTTTAAAGGCAAGGAGCAAAAAACGAAAATGCAAAAACGGAAAAACCTCCGGTCCTTAAGGGGTTAAGGGGTTAAAGGGGTACTCCTGTGGAATTTTTTTTTTAAATCAACGGGTGCCAGAAAGTTAAACAGATTTGTAAATGACTTCTATTAAAAAATCTTTATCCTTCCAGTACTTTTTTGCAGCTGTATGCTACAGAGGAAATTCTTTTCTTTTTGAATTTCTTTTTTGTCTTGTCCACAGTGCTCTCTGCTGACACCTGATGCCCGTATCAGGAACTGTCAAGAGCAGGAGATATTTCCTTTTGCAAACCTATGCTGCTCTGGACAGTTCCTAACATGGACAGAGGTGTCAGCAGAGAGCACTGTGGACAAGACAAGAAAAGAAATTCAAAAAGAAAAGAATTTCCTCTGTAGCATACAGCTGCTAAAAAATTCTACCGGAGTACCCCTTTAAGTGCGAGCAGGGCTGCTTACAGGTCAGTTTCTTCCACTTAATGGGGGAGATTTCTTAAAACCTGTATAGAGGAAAAGTTGACCAGGTGCCTATAGCAAACAATCAGGTTGGTTCCTTCATTTTGAAAAGGGCCACTGAAAAATGAGAAGCAATCTAATTGGTTGCTATGGGTAACTGGTCAACTTTTTCTCGGGACAGGTTTTGATAAATCTCCCCTGTAGTGTTTTGGCATCTGAATTAAAACACTATTTGAGACATCAATCCTGTTGCATCTCCCAAACTAGAGAATTTTTGGGATGCTTAGAAACATCCATGGTGTCTTCACTTGCCAGACTCAAAATCTGTTGCTACTCCCAAAAGGGATAATTTTTGGAACGCTTGTAAAAAGCCACCACGTCTTCTTATACATCTGTGTGCATTGTAACACTGGCAGGCATCTGCCAACAAACAGGGATACTTAAAGGGGAACTCCAGTGGAAACAAGTAGAAAACAATTGTTTTCAAATCAACTGGTGCCTGAAAGTTAAACAGATTTGTAAATTACTTCTATAAAAAAATATTAATCCTTCCAGTACTTAGTAGCTGATGAATAAAACAGAGAAATTTGTGAATTTCTTTTCTGTCTGACAACAGTGCTCTCTGCTGACACCTCTGTCCATGTCAGGAACTGTCCAGATTAGAATCATATCCCCTTAGAAAACCTCTCCAGCACTGGACAGTTCCTGACACGGACAGAGCTGTCAGCAGAGAGCACTGTTGTCAGACAGAAAAGAACTTCACAAATTTCTCTGTAGTATACAGCAGTTAAGTACTAGAAGGGTTAATATATTTTAATAGAAGTGATTTTTTTTTTTACAAATCTTTTTAACTTTCTTGCCCCAGTTGATTTGAATTTTTTTTTCCCGGAGTTCCCCTATAATGCACATTTATTTTGGATTTAAAAAGCATAAAAAATTAAATGCAGTGTGTTTCTAAACAAGCTGTTAGTTACCATGGGTTATTGCATGTCACTGACAATAACTTAGCCTTAAAACCACTTTACAACTTGAGTACATTTCTAGATGACCTAGCAGTGTCATGCAGCACTTTAGAGATCTTAGGCAGTGTTCTTCATGTATCTTGAGGCTTATTTCATCACTGGTTCACAGAGAATCTGTTTGCCGTGAACCAAACTTTTGAAAAGTTCACTCAATTCTATATATGAATACCATCATCTACAATCACTGCATGTAAAGAAAATACTTTTTTATGGACACTGTTTATCAGTAGTTTATTCTACACATTATACACAGTATTGTCTATGAAGCCTTTGGGGCAATTCAGATTCCATCACGATATTGTACCTGACTGTGGCCCTTATTTTACATTTTAAATGCTGTTCTTCATAAATATTAAATTTCAATCTTTAGAGAACAAGTTAAGACCATGGGATTCACATTTCCTGTAATTATCACTTGCAAGATACAGTAATCCAGTATTCCGAACTAAATTTTAAAGTCTGTCCTTGAAATTAAATATGTTATACTGATGTGTTCATTGCAGCTGAAATCTCATAAATACAATGTAGATTGCTGCAAAGTGTTTTATATACATGTATTTTTCCCAAAATGCTAATCCACCAAATAATTTCCTTTTTGACTGTATAAATTAAAAAGTTCCAAATGCTTTATCTACAGTAAATAACAGTAAGGGAGTAGTTAAGACATTTATAGCATATCTACAGGATATAATATGACTGTATGAGAATTGGTTATACTACTACTAAGATCCCCCATTATCTGGAAAATGGGAACCCCTGACCCCTGTCTCTATAGGCATGGTGGCCATTAGAGATGAGAGAACTTTTGAAAAATTAGATTCGGCCAATTCACCAAATTTCTCGAAAAACAGCTATTTCTGGACTACAGAGAGCCTCTATAGGGGTGTAGAACACTTTGCTTTGTTCTAACACGCATATGGAGTGTGCTGGGGTAGTGAAATAATACTGTTATTCAGAATGACATACAGATTACAGGCATCGCTTTTAGAATCACTGAGCAGCACAATGACAGAACCTGGAGGTGGCATCAGTGTGAGGAGACCATATAGTGGCTGAATGACACGGCGTGGAGGTGTTGGCAGCATGAGGAGACCATATATTGGCTGAATGACACAGCCTGAAGTTGGCTGAAGCACGAGGAGACCATAAAGAGGCAGCAGCATGAGTAGACATTAGGGCTTCACAATCCCTAAGATTAAAAGATGAATTCTGAAATTTAAATGGAAGATTTAAGGTAGCTAGTGCTACCATAACAACATTTTTAGGCCGGGACCCAGGCCCAGCAGCATCAGTAAACCATATATTGGCTGAATGGCACAGCCTGGAGTTGGCTGAAGCATGAGGAGACCATATCGTGTCTGAATGACACAGCCTGGAGTTGGCAGCAGCATGAGGAGACTATTGAAATTTACGAATTTTAAATAGAAATGTAATATTTTAACTTGAAATTGAGGATTTTGAAAATGAACTTTTAACTCCCAAGTTTTAGTGTCCCGGGCCCCGCCGTGTGGGTACAAAGGACCAAATCTAACAAGGAGTCACATGTCACATGGCAGCACAAAAACAGAGCCTGGAGGTGGCATCAGTAGGAGGAGACCATATAATGGCTGAATGGCACAGCCTGGAGTTGGCTGAAGCATGAGAAGAGACCATATAGTGACTGAATGGCACAGCCTGGAGTTGGCTGAAGTATGAGGAGACCATATAGTTGCTAAATGGCACAGCCTGGAGGTGGCTGAAGCATGAGTAGACCATATAGTGGCTGAATGGCACAGCCTGGAGTTAGTGGCAGCATGAAGAGACCATATAGTGGCTGAATGGCAAAGCATGGAAATGGCTGAAGCATGAGGATACCTTATAGTGTCTGAATGGCACAGCCTGGAGTTGGCTGAAGCATGAGGAGACCATATAGTGGCTGAATGGCACAGCCTGGAGTTGGCTGAAGCATGAGGAGACCATATAGCGGCTGCATGACACAGCCTGTAGTTGGCTGAAGCATGAGAAGAAACCATTTAGTGGCTGAATAGCACAGCCTGGAGGTGGCAGCAGCAGCATCAGGAGTCCTGAAAGTGACCCGATAACTTAGTGGTGTTGTGAGTGGCAATACCAGTACCCGGTGACGAAGGTTGGTGAAAAAAGGTCTGATGCGGAGGAATGTTTGTAACCGGGGAGCAGCGTCTTAAATCTGTTTGGCACTATCCATATTTGTGAAGTGTTGGTGTGGCACCATGGTCAATCTACTCTCATGCATCAGGCATTGGTGGTTGGAAATCCTGGCTGATCCATGCCTTCTTCACAAAGGTCAGTTTCACCACATTTTTCGTGGACAGACGAGTTCTCCTTGGGGTGACTGTGGCCTCCGCCACACTAAACACCCACTCTGATGGCACACTACTGGCCAGGCAGGACAGCTTTTCCAGGGAAAACTCTGCTAGTTGCGGCCAAATAATCAAGTTTGGCTGCCCAGAAGTCCAGTGGATCTTCAAGATGTGTTGGCATGGGCATGTTAAGGTATGCCATAACCTGCTGGTTCAGGTCCTGCTCCAGGTGTACCTGCTGATGATGAGTTGCTTCACTATGCAGTTGAAGAAAGCTACTCATCAGCGACTGTGGGCTCAGGCTGCTGCTGATGGAGCTGGAACTGCTCCTTCCACCCCACCCCTCCCCAGCAGCCATGGCAGTGGAAGGTGAGAGCAGGGGCCCCCCAATTCAGACCTGCGAGAGGATGGACGATGGCAATGGCAATGATGATGATGATGATGATGAAGCCCCTTCTGCATCTGGCTCCCAATTGCGATTGGCTTCATCATCATCAACTGATGTCCTCCTCAGGTTCCTCAACAGTGTCTGCTTCAGGACCCTGAACCCTGGCATCACCGCCTCCCACGTCACTCTCCTCATCACTACTTGCCCGCCTAGCGGAGGAAGTGGAGGATGTCTCCTCCTCTTGTTGGCTGGCCAATAGCTGCTGACTGTCCTCTATTAGATCATCCTCAGTGAATAATGGAGCTGAACCCACAGCATAAGATACTTCTGTAGGGGAGGACAGAGGCAATGGGAGGACAGGGACTGCTCCCGGGGCCCTTCCAACTGAGGGTTGTGTCTGAGGAACCCACCGACTGTTGACTGGGGGTATCAGATGTTACCATATTAACCAATCGATGACGGCAGATTTGTTGCTGGTGGAGACACGACCGCTAGCTTATACCGGAAGCTCAGGCCTCTCGCTGCGACTCCTGCTGCCACTCGCCCCTAGTCTGCTGCGACCTCTTCCTGATGAATTTAGGCCTCTGCCACTCCTCCGTTAACGTCCTGGTACTTCTCTGCCTGACATACTTAGTGCGTATATGAGGGGAGTACAATACACTTCACTACGATAAAATCAGTATTTGTCTAGAACAGCAGCAGGTGTGTACTATTGCCTGGCCTTTCACAGTATCTAGGTCCTTGACAGATTAACAGGTTTAAAATAGTACACTACTTAGATGTAGGTATATGGTATGCACTTATGAGGGCAGACAAATGCGCTACAGTACACCTAAAAAAGTATAAACACAAGCCGGTGAGTACTTTTGCCTGGACTTTCACAGTGTCCAGGCCCTTGACAGATTAACAGGTACAAAACAGTACACAACTTAGATGTAGGTATGTGATATGCACTTATGAGAGCAGAAAAATGCGCTACTGTATGCTTAATAAACATATTTTAGTAAAATAGCAGCTGGTGATTACTTTGGCCGGAACTTTCACAGTATCTGGGCCCTTGACAGATTAACAGGTACAAAATAGTACACTATTTAGATGTAGGTATGTGGTATGCACTTATGAGAGCAGGAAAATGCGCTACTGTACGCTTAATAAACGTATTGGAGTAAAACACCCGCCGATGATTACTTTTTGGTCTCCTTTCACAGTATGTAGGCCCTTGACAGATTAACAGGCACAAAATAGTACACCACTTAGATGTATGTATGTGGTAAGCACTTATGAGGGCAGAAAAATGCGGTACAGTACGCTTAAAAAAAACATATTTTGGTAAAATAGCAGCTGGTGATTACTTTGGCCTGGACTTTCACAGTATCTAGGCCCTTGACAGATTAACAGGTACAAAATAGTACACTACTTAGATGTAGGTATGTGGTATGCACTTATGAGAGCAGAAAAATGCGCTACTTCCCTTCCCGCCTTGCCTTCCCAGCGTTCCTTGCCCCATGTACTGACATGTGGATCCACCATTTTAGATGCACTGGAGCCTGGACCGCAGGAAATGGAGTTTGATGAAGCGATTCGTTGTGAATCGAATATTTCATGAAATTCATAATGAATTCGGGTTCGTCAGCTTCGATTCGGTCATCTCTAGTGGCCACATCCACTCTCTTTATAACCGTGTCTATGTAAAACTGAATTGTTCATTTTTATTTGCAATGTTTTTAATAACCACTTACAGACACAGTCCATTTCGCCTTAAAGTGGTACTCCGCCCCTAGACACGTTATCCCCTATCCAAAGAATAGGGAAAAGCATGTCTCATTGCAGGAGATCTGGTTGCTGATCTTATCTGGTTTGCAACTTTTGAAGAGTTTCATTTTCTGCAGTGCACTTTACGGTAAAAATGACATATTCTATTTATTCGGTGGGTCAATACAATTAAAATGATACCCATGTTTACAAGCTTTACTAATAAATGACTGCTTTTTAAAAAATATCAAACTTTTTAGTATCTAAACAAAATGAGTATGTTTTAAATTACCTTATTCTGAACACATTTTCCATATGCGGGGCTTTATAAGGGCTAATTTTTTTGCGCCGCAATCTGTAGTTTTTATTGGTACCACTTTTGCCTATATGTGACTTTTTCTTCCTTTTTCTTTCTCTTTTTTGTATACCAATACATTAACTATTGCATAACATTGAATTATACTGTGAAATATAGAGAGTCCTGAGGAGTGTGGGCCCAAGATGGACACTGAAGGTAGCATCTGCCACAGAAGATGGGCAGGAATGCTATATTTTGTACTGGTTCACCATATGTCACTACCAGAGCTGTCTGGGAGCGGCTTTTCCCTTGTCTCACCATTGGGGTCTATAGTAGGTGCTTTTGTGCCCCCATTTGGGACTTTGTTATAAGGTTGTTTGTATATTATCCTCAACCCTAATTGGGGTACTTGTTGGTGTATTCAAAGTTTATAATGGGGCAGACATCTTCAGCTAGCTGTTTTAACAGCAGTTAGGTAGAGTATATTCTTTACAGAAGGAATATGTAGTCTGGAGATGTTCATTGACCTGTTTGGGACGGGGTTCTGAACATGAGATGACTACTGAAAAGCCTTTTATTAGGCTAAGTTGACTGAGTGAAGACTGCAAGATTTCAAAATATGTACATGTAAAAGAAATGGAATAATCGTGTCACGTTTGTAGGTAAAACTGGATATATATCTGTATATTGTGACTCCTCTCCTCCACTTATTTGTGACTGCGGAACAATTCTCTGCAGGTATTGTATCAATGTAATACCTATTTACTCAGTAATGGCCAATGTGCATTAGGTTTGATCCATGATGTGTGAACAGCTGAATAATGTTGACTACATAAGACCTTACTTTATACAGTGATGTAGTTTTAATGGAATTCAGTGACAAAGAGTTTCCAGTTCAATTCCACATTTGCAATAAGGAAATGGAAAGTGATTTGCCCAGTGTCAAGCTTATGAACAGCAGCCTTGTATATCTTCAGTTTTCACCTCCGTATGAGAATACATAATGCGAAACACAATAACACACCTATTATTCTTTATCAGAATGGAAATGCTCCTTTATTAAACCTCGCAATGGATCATGTGTTATCCAGTGGCCACTTTGGTAAAATATATAAATATAATATTATTGTTATTATTGTCCTTATCTTCCTCCATGTAGTCTTTTTATCTCTATTTATTTATTTATTTTGTTTTCCTATATTCTCACTGCCTTGCATTACTGTTTGAAAAGGCAAAGTACACACATTTTTCATGTTCGAACCTTTCAAAATGGTGGTGACTCTGGTGAGTTTGAAGCTCTGGCAGATGTCAGTCCATCTGTCTGCTTATAATCAACCATTTCTTTCACATTGGAAAGTCCCAAATGAATTTCTTTAAAGTTGCTGTTTAAAGATATTATCTGGGTGTAAACAACATATGGAGGAAAGACACCAACATGGTCCGATGGCAGGGAGGCAGCATTATTGCACACTGTGTCCTAATGGAGAGGATGAGGACTGCAATAAAGCATAATCATCAAATAAATACCTGCAGTGGCCAGATGTGACTGGAGCGATATACTGGTGGTATGATGCATTTAGTTTTAAAGTCATCATGAAAGGAAAATTAAGAAAAAGTTTAGTAACCTTGTAAATACATGGAATTACTTATCCATAACTGATCCTGAGTTACAGCCTGTGTTATAGATTATAGCTGTGCAAGTCTTAAGATGTTAGGGCACTCCCTAATCCAGTTTAGCATGATACCACATGGGGCACATGGACACCAATGATAATGTTGGACTCTTAGTTTCTACTGGTTGAAGGTCTAAACATGATTGGTTGAGCGTATCACTTTTATCACAGTTTACCATACCAGCAGACGCATGATTGGCTACACATATAGTTTTACTTAGTACTAAAGAGGGACATGATATATTTGGTGTACCAAGGGGAACTTTTGAATTGTGCAAAGCAGGAAGCCCTTAAAAGGGAAATCAGATGCAAAGAGGCCCATAGCATAATTTTGTCTCCGTAGTTTCTATATTTATGCATGTACACTGCTGCATTCAGCTGTGGCACTATGTATTGGTGCGTTTCTATTACTACTGCCCATACATATTTGTACAGCTCTAGTAAAGGAAGCTGAAATAGGGATCTGGAGAAGAAAAGACTTGTTTCTGAAGTTTAAAAGTTGTAGGTTCATGTAAAGAGATTGTTCCTGTCTGCCCGGCATCTGGAACAATGAAAATCATGTAGAGGGCCCTGGGCCAGGCTCGGATTGAACATTTACCCAGAGGGGGAAAATTCCTTGGCTGCTCTCCTTGTGGGTCATCTGGTTGCCTGTACATGCAGGGAAGAAGGACTTTGTATGTAAGAGCTACATCGCACACAAAGTCCTTAGCTGGTCTGCCTGTATTCTTTCCTCACTGTACCGACTTGTGGTCATGAGTGGTGGTGGTTCCACCTCTTGACCTTTCACTGTTGTTACTTATGCTATAAGTGTTTACTGAACTGCAGTAAAGATAATACTCCTGTTATCTTCCAGGAGCCTGGAGCTTCCCTGATGTTCATGGGCTGTGCTCTCATTAGTAAGAAAGTCTAAGAGCTTCTTAATGATGACTAGGGGCTGAGATGACCCAACAAGGACACAGTACTATCGGTTGATATTTAGCCCACAGTATCCATATAGATAATTATTAGCCCTGGAGTGTGATTTCAGACTCTATTGTTACTTCAGTCATATGACCTTTCTAGGAGTCCTAAATGAGGAAAGGACATAAAGTAGCAAAATACCCATTGCTTGGAGTTACTGACATAAGTGGTCTTGCACCTAATCATAGTATTAGGATACACTTGTCTTTGACTTTACGGTTAGATATTTCTATGTTCCCCTTTTATTTTCCATTAAGTTGATGTGTGGTTTACAAATTTTAAGTAATGAAGAAGGACTGAAACCAAGTACAGAAAAATTTGGCTGAGCACACATTGTGTTTCGAGGGATCGGTCTATATTGTAGGTGGACTGGTAGGGTTTGTGTTTCAAGTTCCCTTTTAGTCCTATTTCTGCCGTGCCTATGGGCACCCAAGCAGATCAGGGTCAGATAAATCCTTCTTACACATTTTCAAGCAGATTTTAATAGCTCATCTAACAGTTCATTTATTGACACATGAAGTTACAGTTTATGACTAAAGTAGAGCTGAAAATATTGATAAACAGATGCTGAACACAAGGAGACCGCTCCGATTAATGATCTGTGCCTAATGCTCCACACTCCACTTGAATACTGGGTTGCAGGTCCCAATAAAACCCATAATATACAGATTATTGAGGAATTGAGTTAATTGATAGAAAAAGATCATTTTGTTCATTTATGTCTTTGCAGATGTAATGAACTTGAAAAATATTTTATCACTACAGAAATGTTGTTTTTCAACCCATCACAAATGCAATAAAAGTTGTGAGTGAAGGGAAAAAAAACAATGTAAAGAACTTTCCCAATATAATAATTCCCTTCTTGGACCAGGTTGAAAAAAAAATCAGGTTTTCTGTAAAAATTTGTATTCTAATGCTTCCTATGGATTAAGTTACACCAGTGTTTTTGGCACATCCCGCATCTACTAAATGCTTGTTATATACTTCAAAGGAAAACTGTTACAGGAAAGATTGTTAGAGTTGTGCAAGCGAGCTTACTTGTGCTGTTATCAAAGTGCCAGCAGGTTCCAAAGACAGAAATATGATGGATCCCTGGGGCCTCCTAGGAGACTGGAAGTAGCAGATAGCTCAGCTTCTCTCAGCATGCAAACATACTGCTTCAGATAAAACATTGTTTAGGGCAATTTACATCCAGTCTATATATATATATATATATATATATATATATATATATATATATATATATATATATAGTTATAGAAGAACCCCACTATATTGTTACCATTGTTACCGGTTTCAAGTGAAACATAACCCCATATGACAATAATACAACATAAGTCTAGGCTGTTGCTTGTAAATTCCACTAAATTAAATGGGGTTGCCAGGTTCATAAAAGTTATGCTAAGTTTACACTGCATTTATGAAGTTCCAGCAATCTGTCAGCATCTCGATAAGAAAGGGACACCAATGTATGCTGTGGCGTACAAGTAGATCCCATTCATTTTCATATATTTTTATACTGCTTCCCGCTGCTATGTGCTTATTTGCTGGGACACAATAACACAGCAGGCCACACTATGGAGTCTCAGCCAATCAACTTAACCTAGTGGAAAGAAGCTTGAATATAGTCCCGAGCTTACTACCTTTAGACCCACTGCAGTACAGTACAGTATATGTCAGCGACCCAATTTATTAGTTAAAGGGGTTTTCCACCCCAAGACATCTTATCCCCTATCCAAAGGATAGAGGATAACATGTCTGATGGCAGGGGTTCCGCTGCTGGGGACCCCGGCGATCTCGGCGGTGACACCCTAGTCATCCGATGCACAGAGTGAACTTCGCTCTGTGCCGGATGACTGGTGATGCTGGGCCGGAGGCTCGTGCCATCATGACCTCGCCCCCTCGTGATGTCACATCCCGCCCCCCTCAATGCAAGTCTATAGGAGGGGGAATGGCAGCCATCACGCCCCCTCCCATAGACTTGCATTGAGGGGGCATGGCCGGGACGGCACAAGGGGCATGGCCATGACGACATGAGCCTCTGGAGCTGCATCCGAAGCTTTAAATGAACGCGAGGTGCAGCAGGGAGATCCCCATCTTATCCCCTATCCTTTGGATAGGGGATAAGTGGTGTAGGGTTGGAGTATCCCTCTAAAGTAAAGAGGAGCTACCAAGAGCTCCTTTTGTATCTGAAAGGCCCAGGAGTTTTAATTGGAACTTTGCATTGCTTCCTCTCTCCAGTAGTGGTGCTACAGGAAAATGTAACATTGTTATCAGGTTCCCATTGTTATCAGGCTCTTATATCAAACAGGATTATCCAAAGCCAATAACCTTATTGGCACTTATCAGTAGATCATTCTAAGAGACTTTTATGACATGCCATTTTGAGGTCAAGTATTTGGGTCTCCCATCCATGCCAATAATGAACTTTTTCTGGTCTTGCTCATAGTGGGAATGTGGCTGCACAGTTTTTCTCTATTCTCTTAATTTCAATAGTGAGTTACTGCTTATGTGCAACCAACTCTCCAATTCCAACCTAGATGGCAGAGATTAGACATTGATGGCATGTTGGACTGACATGACATAATGTTCTGTTGCGGAACAGCCTTTTCAACAATTCAATAACTTACTTAACACTTGTATGACATAGCAATTCTCCCTTACAACCACTTCCTATTCATTAATAATTGCAGCCATAATTAGACACTTTGCCTGCTCTGCAGATGCTAAATTAGAGAATGTTGGCCATTTGTAAAGAGATGTGCTGTTATTTATAGAGCTGGAGGAACCGAAGCTAGTGTTGAATCTAGATTATCCACACCTTTGGGATCTACGGCAGCTATTTCCACTGCTTTTTCTTTTACAGCACCGGTCACCTACTCTGCTGTAAAAACTGTTCATTACAGATGTTCAAACATATTTGTAGGTCAGTGGTGGTGTACTTGAACATGTGACCATTTCTCAACTGCGCCTAATATATATTGAGAGGACTCCAAAGCCTGTGGAGCCATATTTTTCCTGTGCACTTTAGCCATACATGTACAGTAGATGTCGCTAAGGGGATAAAAAGAGTAAAACATTTTTTTTTCTAAGCTGTTTTTGTTTTCTGATAGTATTTTTTTTTCTCCATACATGACTATGCCTGAACGGTTGATAACTTCTAATGAAGGATTTTCTAGAAATGCCTTTTATTACTTCTTTTTGCAAGAGGCAATTCTGATCCCCATCTATTTTTAATGGAGGGTTGGGGTCATCTATCCTGTGTGACATTTCATTGTAATCCGGTCTGTAATGACAGCGAGAATAGGAAGTGTCAGATTATTATTATTACTATGTTTAGTGGTCAGAATGGCAATTGACAATTTTTTTAATATAGATTAAACAAATCCCCCGGAAAATGTAACCATGAAAAATGTATTTAAACAATAGTCTAGTTTTAAATAGGAAATATAAAAACTGCATCTACATCTATATCTTACTCTGACAATATAAATATACGACTGCTTTCCATAAGTATGTACCTGTACATATGTACCATCAGGAAATGCCAATCTGTTGTACTATTGTATGCTGAACTTAGCCCAGGAATGGGGGCTGTCTTCCAAAACTGGCCCATGGGTGGAGTCTCTTTACTTTTTAAACTACAGGGCCAAAAAATAAATTATGAACTGGGTGACCAGACAGTACGGTCTGTTAAACGACTAAACTCTGCAGTCAATTAGGTATTAACAGTGGCACAAATGAGGAAATTATTTAAAGCAGAAGATGCATCACAGCAAAATCATCACACGTATGTTGCATGAAATGCAAGAAACATCTTGTATTGTCTCTGAACTTTAACATTATACTACGAATACTTTATTATACATTTCTACATGGACATATCTAGTCACACTCACATATAAAATAATATCTTTAAGTACTTGTCATCATTTCTATCATTATCCACATTTGCAAAAACTTATACTTAATATGTTGAACAGCCTACATTGGTTTATTAGACTATTCTTTAGGTTTTAACCAAACTGTTTCTTGGAAATATACTGTACTTCTTTAAGCAAGCACATCAAATTGTTCTATAATTCCCTTCGCTTTTCCTTCTCATCTAATAAAATCACCCTGCTACTGTGCCCCATCAACTCCCATCTGTTCTTTTTTGCTCTGTGACATAGCTACACATTTACGGCTCTTATTTGGGGCACATTGTGTGACTTGATTTTAAATCATTTCAAATTACTTTCATGGATTTTTCTATTCATCTTCTCCCCAAGGTATGTATATTCCATTTTTACATTCATGTCTTTTAGCTGCACTGAAGTCATATCTCATATGCCGCCAGCTGTATTTTGTTCCCAGGAGTTTCCCAGTGGTTTTCTATATCCTTTACCTTGGTAGTTCCTCTGTACCATTTGTAAAAGCTTACTTGTTATGCTGCAGTCAGTTAGATAAATTATTCTAATTACTGTTTGTATTTTCTCAACTATTAACAGTACAGATGTCCATCCTAAAATGCTGGAGGCAGAGGCAGCACTCATAACATGTTCACATTGCAACATTTCAGCTGACTCAGGAGCCTGACTCAAGCAGAAATGCAGTTTACATGAACAGTATATAAATGGGAAATAGTAAGGAAAACTTTTTATATAATGTAGATAATAGATTATATGTAAATTTGTAATATACAGTACCAAAAGTTTGGACACACCTTCTCATTCAGAGTTTTCTTTATTTTAATGACTATGAAAACTGTAGATTCCCATTGAAGGCATCAAAACTATGAATTAACACGTGGAATTATATACATTACAAAAAAGTGTGAAACAACTGAAAATATGTCATATTCTAGGTTCTTCAAAGTAGCCACCTTTTGCTTTGATTACTGCTTTGCACACTCTTGCCATTCTCTTGATGAGATTCAATAGGTAGTCACCTGAAATGGTTTTCACTTCACAGGTGTGCTGGTGTGGAGGAGGAGGTGTGATGGTGTGGGGGTGCTTTGCTGGTGACACTGTTGGGGATTTATTCAAAATTGAAGGCATACTGAATCAGCATGGCTACCACAGCATCTTGCAGCGGCATGCTATTCCATCCGGTTTGCGTTTAGTTGGATCATCATTTATTTTTCAACAGGACAATGACCCCAAACACACCTCCAGGCTGTGTAAGGGCTATTTGACCAAGAAGGAGAGTGATGGGGTGCTGCGCCAGATGACCTGGCCTCCACAGTCACCGGGCCTGAACCCAATCGAGATGGTTTGGGGTGAGCTGGACCGCAGAGTGAAGGCAAAAAGGGCCAACAAGTGCTAAGCATCTCTGGGAACTCCTTCAAGACTGTTGGAAGACCATTTCAGGTGACTACCTCTTGAAGCTCATCAAGAGAATGCCAAGAGTGTGCAAAGCAGTAATCAAAGCAAAAGGTGGCTAGAACCTAGAATATGACATATTTTCACACTTTTTTGTTATGTATATAATTCCACATGTGTTAATTCATAGTTTTGATGCCTTCAGTGTGAATCTACAATTTTCATAGTCATGAAAATAAAGAAAACTCTGAATGAGAAGGTGTGTCCAAACTTTTGGTCTCTACTGTACATTGGTTAAAAAATGTGTACATTTGGGGGTGAGAAAATGCTGTCCTGCAGCTATTGCCTGTGTGTCTCTGCGCAGGACAGGCAAGTGAGTTCAATACAGGCAGGGCTTTTGGCTTGTCAATGAGCATGCTATGTGAGCGGGGGGGGGGGGGGGGGGGGGGGTTTGGGGGGAATGGTGCTACAGAGCCTCAGTGTACAGAGCCCTTTTTTTACCAATATATAATACATTTTTAAACTAATCTATAATACAAGTAAACATTTAATGTTATTATCTACATTACATAAAAAGTTTTAGCAAATAACAAAAATATTAGTAGATTTGTATGTATATCAGTACACTTGAATATATATATATATATATATATATATATATATATATATATACCGGTATGTATATGTATTCTTTAACCCCTTAAGGACCGAGGGTTTTTCCGTTTTTGCATTTTCATTTTTTCCTCCTTGCCTTTAAAAAACCATAACTCTTTCAATTTTGCACCTAAAAATCCATACGATGACTTATTTTTTGCGCCACCAATTCTAATGACGTCAGTCATTTTGCCCAAAAATCTACGGCGAAACGGAAAAAAAATCAATGTGAGACAAAATTGAAAAAAAAACGCAGTTTTGTAACTTTTGGGTGCTTCTGTTTCTACGTAGTACATTTTTCGGTAAAAATGACACCTTATCTTTATTCTGTAGGTCCATACGATTAAAATGATACCCTACTTATATAGGTTTGATTTTGTCATACTTCTGGAAAAAATCATAACTACATGCAGGAAAATTAATACGTTTAAAATTGTCATCTTCTGAGCCTTATAACTTTTTTTTTCCCGCATATGGGGCGGTATGAGGGCTCATTTTTTGCACTGTGATATGAAGTTTTTAGCGGTACCATTTGACTTATTGATCGTTTTATTCATTTTTTCATGATATAAAAAGTGACCAAAAATGCACTATTTTGGACTTTGGAATTTTTTTGCGCGTACGCCATTGACCGTGCGGTTTAATTAACAATATATTTTTATAATTTGGACATTTCCACACGCAGCGATACCGTATATGTTTGTTTTTATTTTTATTTACACTGTGTTTTTTTTTTATGGGAAAAGGGGGGGGTGATTCAAACTTTTATTGGGGAGGGGTTAAATGATCTTTATTCCCTTTTTTTTTTGCAGTGTTAATGCTCCCATAGGGACCTATAACACTGCACACACTGATCTTTCACATTGATCACTGGTTTCTCATAGGAAACCAGTGATTGATGATTCTGCCGCTTGACTGCTCATGCCTGGATCTCAGGCACTGAGCAGTCATTCGGCAATCGGACAGCGAGGAGGCAGGTAGGGATCCACCAGCTGTCCTGTAAGCTGTTCGGGATGCCGCAATTTCGCCGCGGCTATCCCGAACAGCTCCCTGAGCTAAACGGCATGCTTTCACTTTCACTTTAGACGCAGCGTTCAACTTTGAACGCCGCGTCTAAAGGGTTAATAGTGCATGGCACCGCGTTATAGATCGGGAGTGGACACATGACGTACCGGTACGTCATGTGTCCTTAAGGGGTTAATATATTTCAAAACATATTCAATCATTATATGGAAAAATCTATTATAAAAAGTGATAAATACCATATTGAAACTATATAATACAAAAATTATCAATTTTTCTTCTAATGAACAACAATGTGACCTATGATTGCATAGATAAGATCAATTACCAGTGGTTACATTTTTCAGTCATATTATATGGAAAGGGACACACAAAATTTTGTCTGGTAGATTCTGTGGAGACAAATCATGACTGGAAGAAGTCTTCAAGGTAGTCTAGGCCAGATAGAGTAAAAAAAAAAGTAAGACAAAAGTACTTGATCAGAGAAGATGCCACCTGTGAGTCACTGGCTGTAACTAATATAATCATTAATATGGTCTGCAGAGCATTTGTATACAGCTGGTTTCTACCATTATATGATCACTGCACGCAGGAATATTAGGGGGAATATTCTAATTGTTTCAGCTGTGCCACATTTGCTTAAAATGCGGCACACACTATTAGCACTACATATTTAGATATTTAGCACCCAATTTAGCACCCTGTCCAATTTATTTAAAATAGGTGTGGTCCGGCTTTTTGTGCTATTAACACCCTATTTTCATAGGTTTTTCACCACTTTCTGGTGCAAAAAGTGGAGCAGTTTATACTAAGTATACCTGGTATAAAATTATTTGCTATTTGTGCTAATTGCCCCAAATTTTCAAAAGACCAAACAAACTTCTGAAAATAAGGTGCAGTGAACACTCTTTGAGGCGCAAAATAAAGAGCCCCAATAACTCAAGTCTTTGAATATTCCCCCCCCCCCATAGTTTTTTGTAAAGTGGATTTAATTTTGTAACAATATAGCAGTATTAGTCATTTATTAGTCAGTGATTGTGGTAGTGGGGGTTATGGTGTGGCAGTAGTATTATATTAGTAGATGAACACCTGTGCCAGTATTTCATTTTGTTTGGAGGTTTTGACATTTTTTTTTTTTACTGTTATTATTGGCATCCAGTTTTGGTATACTGGCTTTGGCCAGTAAAAGTATGCTAATATATGTTTCTTGTTCTTTGATATGTGTATGACTATTATTAACCCCTTAAGGACAGAGCCCTTTTTCACCTTAAGGACTCAGCCCTTTTTTTGCAATTCTGACCACTGTCACTTTATGCATTAATAACTCTGGGATGCTTTTACCGATTATTCTGATTCCGAGATAGTTTTTTCATGACATATTCTACTTTATGATAGTGGTAAATTTTCATCGTTACTTGCATCCTTTCTTGGTGAAAAATCCCAAAATTTCATGAAAATTTGAAAATTTTGCATTTTTCTAACTTTGAAACTCTCTGCTTGTAAGGAAAATGGATATTGCAAATAAATTATATATTGATTCACATATACAATATGTCGACTTTATATTTGCATCATGAATTTGACATGTTTTTACTTTTGGAAGACCTCAAAGGGCTTCAAAGTTCAGCAGCAATTTTCCAATTCTCCACAAAATTTTCAAAATCGGGAGACAACAAAAAACAGGGAGACGACCTCGTGGACTCAGAATCCTTATGATTATTTGAGAATTCAGCCCATGGGAGAAGGTCACAACAACAAAATTCCCCAGGGATTCCAGGGCAAATTATATGTAACAACAACCTTTAGGGGTCGCCCCCCAAGGGGTTAACCCTAAACTAGAAACCCCCCTTAAAACTAAATTTTATTGGATCATTTAAAATAAATATGAGCTCCGGTGTTGTGATTAAAAACACAGCTAGTAGTTGCTTAGATAGCATATAAGCGTCCTATAACTTCGTTTGTAATGGTATTGTGCTATACTAACACTAATCTATGGATGCCACTATATAGACAGAAAAGCACTGATAGCTGCTAATTAAAATATGAATAGCCCTCCGCTTCCCGACGTTTCGTTGGATAAACCAACTTTATCAAGGTACAGAGGCTAATGGCCGTTCGTTTGGTCCGCTCTCCCTTTTATACCCTCTGTTGGTGATGTCAAATCCGTTGCATCATTATGCGCCGATTAATCAGCCTATCTGAGCACAAGTGACGTGACTGACCAATCCGGTCTTGTCACGTCATGATGTTTTGATCTCTACCCAACCAATCAGTATTCTTCATGCCCTGTCACTCACATTACGTATATATGATGCGCGACGCATGTCTTCGCACTTAGTAATGCTCTAACACAGTTGAGAACAACTGCGCATGTCCGTTCTGCGATGTTCTGCCGTTCGCGCATGTCTCCGCACTTAGAGATAATCAATCGCAGTTACGAGTAACTGCGCATGTCCGTTCCACGGCGATCCAACGTTCGCGCATGTCAGTGGACTTAGATTTATTGTGAGATATTATAGGAGACTGCGCCTGCGTCCAACTCAAGATGTTCCTATGGTGGATTGTATACATGTCTGCGGTCTCAATTAAAACACAGCTATGATGGTAGTTGTGAACTACATATTAGTTGTACTCTTTAACCTGCTAATACCTTGCATATACTAAGTATATAAGCCCATTATATCACCGCAAACAGTGAATTCAGTAAATACAACATATATTTGTGAGGTTCATTATTTCAATGTTTAGGAACTTTTATTATTCTAATGCATATATTTGTAGGATACATTATTTTGATATTTATGAACTTTTCTTGTTCTGATGAATATTGTTCTATATGTGTGAACTTGGTAGTGACAGGGGCCATCGTGGTGAAGGGTAATAGTGATAGATTCTGGATTGAAATATATAGATATAGATGGTAAGTATTGATGTTAATAGATATAACCTAATGCTTCATGTACAGTGAATATTAGTAATGTTAGAGGACACCATATATAGCTAAACTGAATCATATATCCAATGTCCATGATAGTACATGGTGCCCAAGGGGTCTCTATATATGCGTAATATTCCCATTGGTAAGTATATGTAGGATGTATTCACATCGTCGTTAGGCTTTTTTTGATCCCTAAATCCAGAATGTGATGGGGGAAGAGAGTCAAATTTTGATACTGGTTGATATCGTATAATCTTTCTGTTAGACAACACAGAGTGTAAGGGAGAGGGTTAATTGTCCAGTGCTCAATTTTCTAATGCTATTTAATTTTTGAATAGTAATAAATCATAATATTATTAATTCTCCAAGAACGCTGTAAAAGAGAAGCCTTCATTTAATCCATCTGGGCTTCTTGTTCTCAACCTGTATATCCACTTGGCCTCTTCTCTGAGTAATACTCTATTTACATCTCCTTTTCTTGTCCCCATCTTGATTTGTTGTAATCCCCAAAACTTAATCTGGTCAGTCCTATTGTTATGCAAGGCCCTAATGTGTTTGGCCAGTGGAGTATCAGCATTGGTTCTAATAGTGCTGAGATGTTTACCAATCCTACGTCTGACTTCTTGAGTTGTTTTGCCCACATATATTTTGGGACATGTGCAGCAAGCTATGTATACTACATTTTTACTGCTGCAATTTATGAAGTCAAAGATCTTATAAGATCTATTATCATATGGGTTGATAAATTCCTTAGTTTTGGGGAAGGAACTGCAAATTGTGCAGTGGCCGCAGGGATACGAACCTGCTGGTGGGTTGGGTAACCATGTCTGTGGGGTGTCTATTTTCTCGTCAAAATGACTGTGAACCAAAAGTTCACGTAAATTGGCCCCCCTTCTGTATGTGATATTGGGTCTGGGTCCAATTTTATCCTTCAAGTCAGGATCCGATAATAGGATATGCCAGTGTCTTTGTAATATTTGGTTGATCTGAGGAGTATAGGCATCATAAGTTCCTATCATTCTAGTGACTGATTCCTTAGATGTGGAGCAACTGTTGTTCGGTCCTAGTAACCTATTCCGGTCACTACGTTGTGCTCTGTTGAAGGCCTTTCTCATATGTTTGATTGGAAAGCCCCTATTCAAAAATCTGGATGTTAAGTTTTGGCTCTCTTTCAGAAATCTATCATCTTCCGAGCAGTTGCGGCGCGCTCTAAGGAACTGGCCAATCGGAATACTTTTCCGCAAGGTGAACGGATGCCAACTGGTCCAATGAAGGAGACTATTAGTCGAGGTGGGTTTCCTAAAAATATCGGTTTGAATCTTGTTTCCAGAATCTATGTAAATATTGAGATCAAGGAAATTAATAGATCTTCCTCCTTCTTCTGGTGTGAATTTCATGCCGATCACATTTTGATTAAGAGCTGAAACAAATTCCCTAAAGAGTGTTGGACCCCCTTCCCAAAAAATTAAAATATCGTCAATGTACCTACCCCAAAATGAAATGTGCTGAGTGTACAAAACCAAATCGTCACCAAAAACAAAAGTGCTCTCCCACCACCCCAAAAATAAATTAGCATACGTGGGTGCGCAGGTAGTCCCCATGGCGGTGCCCTTCATCTGTCGGTAGAGGGCACCGCCAAAGAGAAAATAATTGTGAGTTAAAATGAAGTGCAATAGTTCAATAATGAACTTGTTGTGATTGTGAAATAATGTGCTCTTGGTCTCCAAAAATGTGTTGATGGCTCTAATGCCTAAATCATGTTGAATATTACTATAAAGTGATTCCACATCCAAACTCATAAGAAGTGTAGTGTCCGTGACTACAAGATCACTAATTTTTAGAACTGTGTCCTTAGTGTCCTTTAAATGTGAGGGGAGGGAAGGTACAAAAGGTGATAAAACTTTATCCAAATAGACACTAGCATTCTCTGTTAAATTGTTATTGCCAGATACAATAGGTCGGCCTTTAATGGGATCCATGCTCTTATGTGTTTTTGGTAAGACGTAAAATGTAGAGATGGTAGGGTGTTCATTTAGAATGAATTTGTGTTCGTTCTCTGATAATACATTTTCTAACCTAGCTCTTGACAAAATTTCCTTCATTTGATCCAGATATTCACCAGTTGGATCACGTGCTATCCTCTGATAGATATCCTCATCATTGAGTAGATTCATAGCCATTTCCACATAGTCATCCTTATTTAGGAGGACTATGTTCCCGCCTTTGTCTGACGGTTTAATAATCAGGCTTTCATCATCTTGTAATGTCTTTAGGGCCCGTTTTTCCCCTTCACTCAAGTTAGAGTGTATCAGACGGCTTCTCGGGTGAATTTGTTGAATGTCTTTAGTAATCAACTTCACGAAGGTGTCGATCTCTGAATATTGACTGAATGCCGGGGTCATTGTTGATCTAGGCTTCAATGGTGTGAACGGTGCTTGTATTGCGTTCACCGTGCCTTCATTTTCTTCTTGTAAGGATTCAAGGACTTCCAGGGCACGTGAGTCTAAAAGGGATTGAGTTCTTTCATTATCCTTGTGTAGACCATGCCATTTGTGAAGAGCTAGTTTTCGGGCAAATAAATTTACATCCTTGACCCAGGTAAATTCCTCAAACCTTGGCGTCGGTGTAAAGGATAATCCTTTCAGGAGCAGTGACTTCTCATCATTGTTTAGTCTATGTGAGGATAGATTGAATATTTGCATAGTATCTTGTCTATGATTAGTATGATATTCTAATGGTACCACTGGTTCTGGTTCTCTTCCATCAGGCACTGCGTCTATATGGTGTCCTATTTGAGAATATACACTGGAAGGGCTAACTGTAGGTATACCATAATCCTTGTGTTGTTGTCCTATTATAGTATCCCATTCCCCGCCTTGGGGTTGAACCTCCCCAGGGTATTCACTGATGGAATGGTGTTCATATTTATCCAAACTAGAAAATATTGTCTCCACATACCTTGGTGTTAGTAAGCTCTCATTATTTCTTTGTATTTCAAAAATATCAGTATTATATAGATCAGCCAGTGGTGTTGCTGTGGCAGCGTTATACATGTCACCAAATGGTGTGATAGGGGTTGATGATTTTAACCCTCTACCTATACCACCTATCACACCATTTGGTGACATGTATAACGCTGCCACAGCAACACCACTGGCTGATCTATATAATACTGATATTTTTGAAATACAAAGAAATAATGAGAGCTTACTAACACCAAGGTATGTGGAGACAATATTTTCTAGTTTGGATAAATATGAACACCATTCCATCAGTGAATACCCTGGGGAGGTTCAACCCCAAGGCGGGGAATGGGATACTATAATAGGACAACAACACAAGGATTATGGTATACCTACAGTTAGCCCTTCCAGTGTATATTCTCAAATAGGACACCATATAGACGCAGTGCCTGATGGAAGAGAACCAGAACCAGTGGTACCATTAGAATATCATACTAATCATAGACAAGATACTATGCAAATATTCAATCTATCCTCACATAGACTAAACAATGATGAGAAGTCACTGCTCCTGAAAGGATTATCCTTTACACCGACGCCAAGGTTTGAGGAATTTACCTGGGTCAAGGATGTAAATTTATTTGCCCGAAAACTAGCTCTTCACAAATGGCATGGTCTACACAAGGATAATGAAAGAACTCAATCCCTTTTAGACTCACGTGCCCTGGAAGTCCTTGAATCCTTACAAGAAGAAAATGAAGGCACGGTGAACGCAATACAAGCACCGTTCACACCATTGAAGCCTAGATCAACAATGACCCCGGCATTCAGTCAATATTCAGAGATCGACACCTTCGTGAAGTTGATTACTAAAGACATTCAACAAATTCACCCGAGAAGCCGTCTGATACACTCTAACTTGAGTGAAGGGGAAAAACGGGCCCTAAAGACATTACAAGATGATGAAAGCCTGATTATTAAACCGTCAGACAAAGGCGGGAACATAGTCCTCCTAAATAAGGATGACTATGTGGAAATGGCTATGAATCTACTCAATGATGAGGATACCTATCAGAGGATAGCACGTGATCCAACTGGTGAATATCTGGATCAAATGAAGGAAATTTTGTCAAGAGCTAGGTTAGAAAATGTATTATCAGAGAACGAACACAAATTCATTCTAAATGAACACCCTACCATCTCTACATTTTACGTCTTACCAAAAACACATAAGAGCATGGATCCCATTAAAGGCCGACCTATTGTATCTGGCAATAACAATTTAACAGAGAATGCTAGTGTCTATTTGGATAAAGTTTTATCACCTTTTGTACCTTCCCTCCCCTCACATTTAAAGGACACTAAGGACACAGTTCTAAAAATTAGTGATCTTGTAGTCACGGACACTACACTTCTTATGAGTTTGGATGTGGAATCACTTTATAGTAATATTCAACATGATTTAGGCATTAGAGCCATCAACACATTTTTGGAGACCAAGAGCACATTATTTCACAATCACAACAAGTTCATTATTGAACTATTGCACTTCATTTTAACTCACAATTATTTTCTCTTTGGCGGTGCCCTCTACCGACAGATGAAGGGCACCGCCATGGGGACTACCTGCGCACCCACGTATGCTAATTTATTTTTGGGGTGGTGGGAGAGCACTTTTGTTTTTGGTGACGATTTGGTTTTGTACACTCAGCACATTTCATTTTGGGGTAGGTACATTGACGATATTTTAATTTTTTGGGAAGGGGGTCCAACACTCTTTAGGGAATTTGTTTCAGCTCTTAATCAAAATGTGATCGGCATGAAATTCACACCAGAAGAAGGAGGAAGATCTATTAATTTCCTTGATCTCAATATTTACATAGATTCTGGAAACAAGATTCAAACCGATATTTTTAGGAAACCCACCTCGACTAATAGTCTCCTTCATTGGACCAGTTGGCATCCGTTCACCTTGCGGAAAAGTATTCCGATTGGCCAGTTCCTTAGAGCGCGCCGCAACTGCTCGGAAGATGATAGATTTCTGAAAGAGAGCCAAAACTTAACATCCAGATTTTTGAATAGGGGCTATCCAATCAAACATATGAGAAAGGCCTTCAACAGAGCACAACGTAGTGACCGGAATAGGTTACTAGGACCGAACAACAGTTGCTCCACATCTAAGGAATCAGTCACTAGAATGATAGGAACTTATGATGCCTATACTCCTCAGATCAACCAAATATTACAAAGACACTGGCATATCCTATTATCGGATCCTGACTTGAAGGATAAAATTGGACCCAGACCCAATATCACATACAGAAGGGGGGCCAATTTACGTGAACTTTTGGTTCACAGTCATTTTGACGAGAAAATAGACACCCCACAGACATGGTTACCCAACCCACCAGCAGGTTCGTATCCCTGCGGCCACTGCACAATTTGCAGTTCCTTCCCCAAAACTAAGGAATTTATCAACCCATATGATAATAGATCTTATAAGATCTTTGACTTCATAAATTGCAGCAGTAAAAATGTAGTATACATAGCTTGCTGCACATGTCCCAAAATATATGTGGGCAAAACAACTCAAGAAGTCAGACGTAGGATTGGTAAACATCTCAGCACTATTAGAACCAATGCTGATACTCCACTGGCCAAACACATTAGGGCCTTGCATAACAATAGGACTGACCAGATTAAGTTTTGGGGATTACGACAAATCAAGATGGGGACAAGAAAAGGAGATGTAAATAGAGTATTACTCAGAGAAGAGGCCAAGTGGATATACAGGTTGAGAACAAGAAGCCCAGATGGATTAAATGAAGGCTTCTCTTTTACAGCGTTCTTGGAGAATTAATAATATTATGATTTATTACTATTCAAAAATTAAATAGCATTAGAAAATTGAGCACTGGACAATTAACCCTCTCCCTTACACTCTGTGTTGTCTAACAGAAAGATTATACGATATCAACCAGTATCAAAATTTGACTCTCTTCCCCCATCACATTCTGGATTTAGGGATCAAAAAAAGCCTAACGACGATGTGAATACATCCTACATATACTTACCAATGGGAATATTACGCATATATAGAGACCCCTTGGGCACCATGTACTACCATGGACATTGGATATATGATTCAGTTTAGCTATATATGGTGTCCTCTAACATTACTAATATTCACTGTACATGAAGCATTAGGTTATATCTATTAACATCAATACTTACCATCTATATCTATATATTTCAATCCAGAATCTATCACTATTACCCTTCACCACGATGGCCCCTGTCACTACCAAGTTCACACATATAGAACAATATTCATCAGAACAAGAAAAGTTCATAAATATCAAAATAATGTATCCTACAAATATATGCATTAGAATAATAAAAGTTCCTAAACATTGAAATAATGAACCTCACAAATATATGTTGTATTTACTGAATTCACTGTTTGCGGTGATATAATGGGCTTATATACTTAGTATATGCAAGGTATTAGCAGGTTAAAGAGTACAACTAATATGTAGTTCACAACTACCATCATAGCTGTGTTTTAATTGAGACCGCAGACATGTATACAATCCACCATAGGAACATCTTGAGTTGGACGCAGGCGCAGTCTCCTATAATATCTCACAATAAATCTAAGTCCACTGACATGCGCGAACGTTGGATCGCCGTGGAACGGACATGCGCAGTTACTCGTAACTGCGATTGATTATCTCTAAGTGCGGAGACATGCGCGAACGGCAGAACATCGCAGAACGGACATGCGCAGTTGTTCTCAACTGTGTTAGAGCATTACTAAGTGCGAAGACATGCGTCGCGCATCATATATACGTAATGTGAGTGACAGGGCATGAAGAATACTGATTGGTTGGGTAGAGATCAAAACATCATGACGTGACAAGACCGGATTGGTCAGTCACGTCACTTGTGCTCAGATAGGCTGATTAATCGGCGCATAATGATGCAACGGATTTGACATCACCAACAGAGGGTATAAAAGGGAGAGCGGACCAAACGAACGGCCATTAGCCTCTGTACCTTGATAAAGTTGGTTTATCCAACGAAACGTCGGGAAGCGGAGGGCTATTCATATTTTAATTAGCAGCTATCAGTGCTTTTCTGTCTATATAGTGGCATCCATAGATTAGTGTTAGTATAGCACAATACCATTACAAACGAAGTTATAGGACGCTTATATGCTATCTAAGCAACTACTAGCTGTGTTTTTAATCACAACACCGGAGCTCATATTTATTTTAAATGATCCAATAAAATTTAGTTTTAAGGGGGGTTTCTAGTTTAGGGTTAACCCCTTGGGGGGCGACCCCTAAAGGTTGTTGTTACATATAATTTGCCCTGGAATCCCTGGGGAATTTTGTTGTTGTGTTTCTATTAGTGGGTACATCCCACCTTTCCCCATTAACCCGTTATGTCAGGGTTTTTGTCACAGCCCATGAACGCTGATACCTTTACCACTGAAGCGACACATGTATTCTCTGTCAATAACCTGCCTCTAAATCAGGTAGACATCTTCCAAGCATTTAAAACATTAAATAAGACTTACAAATCATACATTAGATCGTGGTGGGAAGTGCAAAGTTTGGATACCTACTCACAGCAAAAACTTGTATATAGGGGACTAAGATCTACTCTCGTCCCCAACGCACATAGAGAGGACGAAGAGTTCTTACGTGGATGGGAACATATTAAAACTGAGAATTCGCTCAGACTCATTAATTATTTGCTAGAATACGAGAAAGGCTATTTACAAAAGATCAGTGGCCAACTGGATTCAGAAATCAAACAGATACAGGCATTAGCCAATAATCCAGAATATAACAATCTAGAACAGAAGTTACAAAAGAATCTGGACAATTACAAAAACGAATTAAAGGAACGTAAACATAGTAAATACGTAAGAGATTACACCGACTTTACTGCGGATAAAGTCTATACATATAAAGAAAGGAATACTCAAACCAGAACCACTCAATATAGACCATATAAACAGATTTCTGAGTCTGAAGCATCAGGATCAGAATATCATTCAGATTCAAGTAATCAATCAAACACAGGAACAAAAAGGAAAAATAAAACTAGTTATAATAACTCAAGAGCAAATAAACAGCCCTATCGTAAAACAGCAAATCCTCCAAACTCTCATCCCACAAATACCACATGGGGACCACAGGCCAATTCAGCCTCTGGTTCTACCTCCTTTCATACCAATATGTCTACAATTCAACCACCACTACCACAAAGACAGATGGGAGCTATTTCTGCAAGGGCATCAGCTCCTGCGCCCAGTATACCAACCCTCATGCCACAACCTGGTTTGAACAATCAGCCTTTTTTAGGAGCAGGCACCATGCCCCAACATTCGGGACAGGTGCCAATATCATCAGGAGCCATGGGCAGTATGCCCCTACAACTGGGTCAGGTACCATTACCACAAATGATGAGCACCACAATACCTCCAACACCACTCCAACCTCGGATGGTATAGGTAGAGGGTTAAAATCATCAACCCCTATCACACCATTTGGTGACATGTATAACGCTGCCACAGCAACACCACTGGCTGATCTATATAATACTGATATTTTTGAAATACAAAGAAATAATGAGAGCTTACTAACACCAAGGTATGTGGAGACAATATTTTCTAGTTTGGATAAATATGAACACCATTCCATCAGTGAATACCCTGGGGAGGTTCAACCCCAAGGCGGGGAATGGGATACTATAATAGGACAACAACACAAGGATTATGGTATACCTACAGTTAGCCCTTCCAGTGTATATTCTCAAATAGGACACCATATAGACGCAGTGCCTGATGGAAGAGAACCAGAACCAGTGGTACCATTAGAATATCATACTAATCATAGACAAGATACTATGCAAATATTCAATCTATCCTCACATAGACTAAACAATGATGAGAAGTCACTGCTCCTGAAAGGATTATCCTTTACACCGACGCCAAGGTTTGAGGAATTTACCTGGGTCAAGGATGTAAATTTATTTGCCCGAAAACTAGCTCTTCACAAATGGCATGGTCTACACAAGGATAATGAAAGAACTCAATCCCTTTTAGACTCACGTGCCCTGGAAGTCCTTGAATCCTTACAAGAAGAAAATGAAGGCACGGTGAACGCAATACAAGCACCGTTCACACCATTGAAGCCTAGATCAACAATGACCCCGGCATTCAGTCAATATTCAGAGATCGACACCTTCGTGAAGTTGATTACTAAAGACATTCAACAAATTCACCCGAGAAGCCGTCTGATACACTCTAACTTGAGTGAAGGGGAAAAACGGGCCCTAAAGACATTACAAGATGATGAAAGCCTGATTATTAAACCGTCAGACAAAGGCGGGAACATAGTCCTCCTAAATAAGGATGACTATGTGGAAATGGCTATGAATCTACTCAATGATGAGGATACCTATCAGAGGATAGCACGTGATCCAACTGGTGAATATCTGGATCAAATGAAGGAAATTTTGTCAAGAGCTAGGTTAGAAAATGTATTATCAGAGAACGAACACAAATTCATTCTAAATGAACACCCTACCATCTCTACATTTTACGTCTTACCAAAAACACATAAGAGCATGGATCCCATTAAAGGCCGACCTATTGTATCTGGCAATAACAATTTAACAGAGAATGCTAGTGTCTATTTGGATAAAGTTTTATCACCTTTTGTACCTTCCCTCCCCTCACATTTAAAGGACACTAAGGACACAGTTCTAAAAATTAGTGATCTTGTAGTCACGGACACTACACTTCTTATGAGTTTGGATGTGGAATCACTTTATAGTAATATTCAACATGATTTAGGCATTAGAGCCATCAACACATTTTTGGAGACCAAGAGCACATTATTTCACAATCACAACAAGTTCATTATTGAACTATTGCACTTCATTTTAACTCACAATTATTTTCTCTTTGGCGGTGCCCTCTACCGACAGATGAAGGGCACCGCCATGGGGACTACCTGCGCACCCACGTATGCTAATTTATTTTTGGGGTGGTGGGAGAGCACTTTTGTTTTTGGTGACGATTTGGTTTTGTACACTCAGCACATTTCATTTTGGGGTAGGTACATTGACGATATTTTAATTTTTTGGGAAGGGGGTCCAACACTCTTTAGGGAATTTGTTTCAGCTCTTAATCAAAATGTGATCGGCATGAAATTCACACCAGAAGAAGGAGGAAGATCTATTAATTTCCTTGATCTCAATATTTACATAGATTCTGGAAACAAGATTCAAACCGATATTTTTAGGAAACCCACCTCGACTAATAGTCTCCTTCATTGGACCAGTTGGCATCCGTTCACCTTGCGGAAAAGTATTCCGATTGGCCAGTTCCTTAGAGCGCGCCGCAACTGCTCGGAAGATGATAGATTTCTGAAAGAGAGCCAAAACTTAACATCCAGATTTTTGAATAGGGGCTATCCAATCAAACATATGAGAAAGGCCTTCAACAGAGCACAACGTAGTGACCGGAATAGGTTACTAGGACCGAACAACAGTTGCTCCACATCTAAGGAATCAGTCACTAGAATGATAGGAACTTATGATGCCTATACTCCTCAGATCAACCAAATATTACAAAGACACTGGCATATCCTATTATCGGATCCTGACTTGAAGGATAAAATTGGACCCAGACCCAATATCACATACAGAAGGGGGGCCAATTTACGTGAACTTTTGGTTCACAGTCATTTTGACGAGAAAATAGACACCCCACAGACATGGTTACCCAACCCACCAGCAGGTTCGTATCCCTGCGGCCACTGCACAATTTGCAGTTCCTTCCCCAAAACTAAGGAATTTATCAACCCATATGATAATAGATCTTATAAGATCTTTGACTTCATAAATTGCAGCAGTAAAAATGTAGTATACATAGCTTGCTGCACATGTCCCAAAATATATGTGGGCAAAACAACTCAAGAAGTCAGACGTAGGATTGGTAAACATCTCAGCACTATTAGAACCAATGCTGATACTCCACTGGCCAAACACATTAGGGCCTTGCATAACAATAGGACTGACCAGATTAAGTTTTGGGGATTACGACAAATCAAGATGGGGACAAGAAAAGGAGATGTAAATAGAGTATTACTCAGAGAAGAGGCCAAGTGGATATACAGGTTGAGAACAAGAAGCCCAGATGGATTAAATGAAGGCTTCTCTTTTACAGCGTTCTTGGAGAATTAATAATATTATGATTTATTACTATTCAAAAATTAAATAGCATTAGAAAATTGAGCACTGGACAATTAACCCTCTCCCTTACACTCTGTGTTGTCTAACAGAAAGATTATACGATATCAACCAGTATCAAAATTTGACTCTCTTCCCCCATCACATTCTGGATTTAGGGATCAAAAAAAGCCTAACGACGATGTGAATACATCCTACATATACTTACCAATGGGAATATTACGCATATATAGAGACCCCTTGGGCACCATGTACTACCATGGACATTGGATATATGATTCAGTTTAGCTATATATGGTGTCCTCTAACATTACTAATATTCACTGTACATGAAGCATTAGGTTATATCTATTAACATCAATACTTACCATCTATATCTATATATTTCAATCCAGAATCTATCACTATTACCCTTCACCACGATGGCCCCTGTCACTACCAAGTTCACACATATAGAACAATATTCATCAGAACAAGAAAAGTTCATAAATATCAAAATAATGTATCCTACAAATATATGCATTAGAATAATAAAAGTTCCTAAACATTGAAATAATGAACCTCACAAATATATGTTGTATTTACTGAATTCACTGTTTGCGGTGATATAATGGGCTTATATACTTAGTATATGCAAGGTATTAGCAGGTTAAAGAGTACAACTAATATGTAGTTCACAACTACCATCATAGCTGTGTTTTAATTGAGACCGCAGACATGTATACAATCCACCATAGGAACATCTTGAGTTGGACGCAGGCGCAGTCTCCTATAATATCTCACAATAAATCTAAGTCCACTGACATGCGCGAACGTTGGATCGCCGTGGAACGGACATGCGCAGTTACTCGTAACTGCGATTGATTATCTCTAAGTGCGGAGACATGCGCGAACGGCAGAACATCGCAGAACGGACATGCGCAGTTGTTCTCAACTGTGTTAGAGCATTACTAAGTGCGAAGACATGCGTCGCGCATCATATATACGTAATGTGAGTGACAGGGCATGAAGAATACTGATTGGTTGGGTAGAGATCAAAACATCATGACGTGACAAGACCGGATTGGTCAGTCACGTCACTTGTGCTCAGATAGGCTGATTAATCGGCGCATAATGATGCAACGGATTTGACATCACCAACAGAGGGTATAAAAGGGAGAGCGGACCAAACGAACGGCCATTAGCCTCTGTACCTTGATAAAGTTGGTTTATCCAACGAAACGTCGGGAAGCGGAGGGCTATTCATATTTTAATTAGCAGCTATCAGTGCTTTTCTGTCTATATAGTGGCATCCATAGATTAGTGTTAGTATAGCACAATACCATTACAAACGAAGTTATAGGACGCTTATATGCTATCTAAGCAACTACTAGCTGTGTTTTTAATCACAACACCGGAGCTCATATTTATTTTAAATGATCCAATAAAATTTAGTTTTAAGGGGGGTTTCTAGTTTAGGGTTAACCCCTTGGGGGGCGACCCCTAAAGGTTGTTGTTACATGGGAGAAGGTCGACCCAGTCGTCTTTGGTGAGCTGAAACAAAATGCACAAGATAAGTCTCATGAATTTAATTACTCCTCTCCAGCTGCCCATTGGACTGGGGGTGGTAGGCCGAGGAGAAGTTCAGATTGATGTCCAGACAGTTACAAAGAGCTTGCCAGAACTTAGAGACAAACTGCACACCACAATCCGAAATGATATGCTGAGGAAGACCATGTAAACAAAAGACATGCAGCAAGAAGTACTTTGCCAGCTGAGGAGCAGAAGGAAGACCTGGTAAAGGAATGAAATGAGCCATCTTGGAAAACCGATCTACAACGACCCAAATGACAGTGTTATTATGAGACAGTGGCAAATCGGTGATGAAATCCATGGCGATATGGGACCAGTGAGTCTCCGGAATGGGTAAAGGCTGTAAGAGTCTTGCAGGTCTATGTCTAGGAGTTTGGCCACGGGCACAAGTTTCACAGGATTGAAAAAAATCTGAAACATCACGTTCAAGATGGGGCCACCAGTAGTGCCTGGAGATTAGAAGTAGAGTCTTGCGTATTCCAGGATGTCCTGCTGTCAAGGAAGAATTACCCCATTTCAGTGCCTTGCATCCCAATCTGGTGGGAAAAAAGGATTTTCCTAGAGTAACTTGCTGAATTATGGCAGGAGCGGCAGGAATCAAACGGTCAGGAGGAATAATATGCCTAGGCGTGGAGTCCAAACCAATGACGTCAGAGGACCTGGAGAGAGCATCTGCGCTGATGTTCTTGTCTGCTGGACGGAAGTGGATGAAGAAGTTGAAACTTAAAGAAGTATAGAAGATTCTTATGGTCGGAGTAGATGCTGAAGAACCTTCCAATAAATGTCGCAATTCCTCCAATGCTAGCTTGATAGTGAGGAGTTCACAATTTCCAATGGAGTAATACCTCTCAGCAAGCCAAGTAAGAGGAAGATGATACTTGTGGACCAAAGAAGCATCAATAAAGTCACCTACTAATCCAGAATCCAAAAATGCTGTAGTGCTGAAGGAAGACTTGGCTGAAGTGAAGACTTGTACAAAAATAGTTAAGCGTGGAGAGGTAGTATTTACACCCAGGGACGCCTCTCCCACGGACCCTAAGTGTGATCGTTTTCCCGGACGCTGTGGACGAGCTGTACAGTCCTTGAGGAAATACTCTGAGCTAGCATAATACAAGCACAAATCCTCACTGCATCATCGTGACCTCTCCTGTTGCGTAAGACAAGAACGATCCAGTTGCATAGTCTCTTTGCCAAGAGGTGCAGGAAACTGAAGGGGTGGACCTTGAAAGACGGGGGATAGGCGAGGATATCTCCGTATTCGGGCAGGTTTCCTCTCTAAGCGCAGTTCCTCCTGTCTCTCAGTAGTGTTGCTCGCGAATATTCGCATTGTGAATTTTATTCGCGAATATCGCATATTCGTGAATTTTATTTGCGAATATCGCATATTTGCGAATTCGCAAATATTCGCGAATATAGCACTATATATTCGAAATGACGAATATTCGATCCCAAAGGGGTGTAGCCCAGGCCAGTGCATATCTGGACAGTAGACTAATGACAAAAGCCACTTTTGCACCTTCCATCGTAAACCATGGAGCACTGTGTAACGAAGCCTCTGCATGACTTGAAATCACCATCATACTTAGAAGGTAAAGGCAGATGTAGCTGGGAACCAGAAGACACTGCAGGAACTGGTGGTGGGAGTGGGCCAGGTTGTGGTACCTGCTGCTGTTGTTGCTGCAAGGCCAATGGCAGTTGTAACATAGCAGACAGTTGATTAAGTTCCTGCGCCTGTCGCGCCAATTGCTGAGACTGACATACCACAATGGAGGGAAGATCCGCGACTTCAGGCAGGGGTTCCTCAGCGGGATCCATGGACGGATCTTACTGTAACACTCACGTTTCAGAAGACAGGAACACTGGTGGATCCACTGTACCTGTGTGGCAGATGACTCGGAATGCTTTCTCTCAGGCACAAGGCAACATAGATCCGGCAGGGAAGTGTGGAAGGAGGAGGAATTTATCAATGAGCCACAAGTGTACTACACTAATGGGTGCACTGGCCCTTTAAATCTCAATGCTCCGGCGTGCGTGCCCTAGGGGACGGAAACACCAGAGCAGAGAGGCAGAGGCTGGGCCGTAGAAGCACCCGGTTAGTGACGGACTGGAAATTCGTATGCAGGCACGTCCCGCAATGCAAATCCCAACCCCGCTGGCAGCAGCAGGTAACAGGACCATGCGCTCACGGCCAGTATGTGCGACCGGAGTGCATAATGTAACATGACTCATGAAGTCATAAAGGAGGCCAGACATACATCTATAAGACTGCAGGCCTCATTCGCCTCATCCAAATTATAAGTTTAACAATGAACAGACAGTAAGCTAAATTCTAACCATCGGAGAAAACCACTGTTAACTGAAAGACACATAGAGGTTTGTCTCACATTTTCCAAATAGTGGGAATAATGTTTTGTGCACTGAAGAGTCAAACATAGAACTTTGTGGAGGTCATGGATCTTGTTTTATTTGGTGAATATACAGTATGACATAGCATTCCACGATAACATCTGCCAATAGTCAAATATGGTGGTCTTAAAAATGCTTCAGTGTAGATAAATGAAAACAATTCTGAGGAGAAAGCCTCTAAAGTAATGGAATAGACTGATCACCAGTTATGACAAGTGTTTTAGTGGTCAGGACTAGAGCCAGCACTCTGCAGGTTTAGACAAACATTGGGGGCCACAGGAGTGTGCTAAAGCATTGAAGACCCATAAAGGAATTTGTGTGTACTATGTAGTTATTCCTACAAAGGGCAATAGGATAACTGATACAAAGCACTGCCAGTGCTGCAGTATCAGTGCAGTCTTTGTGGACAAAGGGTTAAAGGATCTGCAGGGACATCAAGGTGCCATAGTCATCAGTGAACAGGTCGCGCACCCCCAGGATGTTTCTCATATGCCAGGACACACTCATTATTCAATCTCCAGCATCATCTCATCTTCTTCTAGTATCAACATCATTACATTTCTGTATTTTTGTGGTGTTGCTGCCAGTCTGGAAAGGGTGGAAATGGGAACAGTTTTGCGGCAAGTGGTGCTTTGAGGAAGACTGCAACTTTTAGATTGGAAGGGATCGAAAGGGTTTGAAATCTGCTGTCAGACAGGGAGAGGTATGTGGAGTTAGTATGCTGCTGCCAATGAGAGAGGGTTGACGGTAATGTTAATATTCCTTACAATAGAGGAGAGATGGTATGGGGGAGAATGTCACTGCCATAAAAAGGAGGGATGGTAAGGGGACAATACCAGCTGTCAGTGAGGGGAAGTGAAGTAAGTGAAGGGAGATAGTGCTAGTGTCATTGGAGGAGCAATACAAAGAGGAGCACATCTGCTAGTGGGAGAGGCAGGGGAAAGGGGGGATGCTACTGTCAAAGGTGGTAGTTGGGAAAAAAGCAGTTTTTGGTTGAAAAGGGGAAAATGATTCTGTCAGTGAGAGAGGGCTGGTAAGGTAATAAAGGTTGCTTCTAGTGGATTGCAGATTGAAGAGAACTCTGTTAGACAGTAGAGGGATTGCTGCTGACAGTGGGGGAGAGATGTTTAGAGGAGAATGCTGCTGTCAGTAGTGTTTAAGTGGGGAAAATACTGATTCCAATGGAAAAGGGGTGTTTCAGGTGGAATGCTACTGCCAGTGGGATAAGAGGGAGAATACTTCTACAATTTGGAAAATTTTGGAAAAGGGTAGAATGCTGCTGCCAGTGGAAAGAGACGACTAGAAAGACAGACATTGTTTCTACCAGTGGGAAATGGTCTAAATTTAAGTATGGCATCTTAGATGGGTATGTAATAGTTAATAATTTTAGCTTGCCATAGAAAATTGTTACTGAAGCAGAACAATTATTTCTTTCATGGGAACTATGGCTTATATAACTTCTTCTAGCCTAGAAAGCAAAAACTTCCAGCTGCAAATTTCATATTAAAAGAAGAGATTTGTAACAGAATTGTCAGGGGAAGATTTGTAGTTAGTTTTAATTGGATTTCTTACTCATTTCCATCTGGTGTACCATTTCTTTACGCACTCTTTTTCTGCACCACCTTAGCAGCTGGGCAACTTCATTAAAATGAACAAATGTATGTGCTTCTAAAATAAACACATGTACTTCTTTCATCCACATTTACTTTCATAAGGACATTATGTTCCTGCTTTCCACCAATCCAGACGTTTTTTACAAGTCCATGCTGCACTGAGCGTAGACATTCATCACATCTGATATTATTTATATATTATTTATAATGAGTGATTTTTGGTCTCTTAAGCATTAATTAAAATTCAAATGGACGTCAAGCTATTTGACAGATTCTAATTAAAGCAAATGCATTTCAAAGGGCCTGCAAACCCAAGTCCCTTACAATACGTTAAGATGCAACTAATGTTACTAAAACTATATCCCCTGGTGACTTTAATCACTTTCTATATGATGGACCCATTCCCAGATTGTGTGGATTTTAATATGAACTGACTAATTAATACTATCAATATCAGCATCTTCACATTGCTAGACATGTACAAGCCTGTTTAACAGATGGCAATTAATCGTTGTCCGTAAAGCTGTAGTGGGAGCTTATGGACCTGAGACCCGTCTTACTGCTAAAAGACAAGGTGACCTATCCATCATTTTATTTATAACTTTACTTTAATTCTAATATATTGAATTCTGCTTGACTGTAGTGGGTTTGCTTCATAATACAGTGTAATGCAAATGTATTACTGAAATATTTACTAGCAGATAGTAAGCAATATATTTTCATCATATAATGTAATAGGATTTTACTAGAATGATCTGTAGAAGTCCTGAAAATGAAATGGCTCCAGTCCCTTGTTTTTCCTCTCGTATTTGCAAAATGTATTTACAGATTGAAATTGTACTGACTGAAAAGTGATTCATAATTTGGTAAAAATACACAACCAGCACAGAGGAAATTGTGGGTGACACTACTGAGGTGGAGGTATAGGACAATATGGAATAAACTACTGCGTTGGAGGAGTCCACGTGGAGATAGAACATAATGGGGGGTGCAAACTACTGAAAAAAGTACACAAGAACAATCATATAAGCAATGAAAAAAGGAAAGAAGATGCACTCACCCAATAAAAATATTTTTGCTAAATTATAAAAATGTTACTATAAAAAAAAGAAAATCGTATTGTTACAAAAAGGGAAATGTAGGGAAAACATTATTTAGGGTTTCATTGTCATGGAGCTTTTATTGTAGTGTAGCAGTGTTACACTATATTGTATTCAAACCTGCCTGCTTTAAGCATAGCTTAGCATGGAATATTGAATATTGTTTGGTCACATAAAAGCAAACACCCCAGTACCACATTGTCACTGGGTTGTATGAAAATGACCCCTGCAGTCTTCAGACTAGCTAGCCATTCACTGCATTATTCCCCCCTGTTTGCATTAGAGAATCTGCTGTTGATATTCACAGGGAAGGTGAATCACTTTGAAGGATGAGATAAATGTGGCTCTAAACCCACAGGTTCATTTGAAAAACATATTTGGTATTAGACACTTAAAAGATTCATGAAGCCGCTTTAATTCAGCTAGCATTCCTGTCTGGAAGGGAAAGCTGGCACAAAGCACTGAAGGTGTTACCTAATCCATTGCTGAGACCGGCACATTAAAATCCTCTTGCAGCAAAAAGATTTTTCAAGGAATTCATAAATACAGATTTAAATCTGTAAAATACATGATTATATTTTACACCTCATTCTTACACCCTTTCCACACACAAAAATTATAATACAACAGAACATTTTTAAATATAAAGTATTACGATTACATTGTTAAAGGCTGAACATCTCTCTGAACATAGAATGTCTCTGCAGTAACAAAGAGGAGTGGTGAGGATAGTCCAGGTGAGCAAATAGATGATGGTCTATAGATAAGCTCAGTATTAGAGAAGAGCGAATTTTTTAAAAATTTGATTCGTCCGATTCGCCGAATTTTCTGAAAAAATTTAGTTTGGTCCGAATTTATTTGCGGCAAAACGCTATTAAAAATGGCTATTTCTGGCCTACAGAGAGCCTCAATAGGGGTGTAGAACACTATGCCTTGCTGTAGGGGTGTGTGCTGTGTTAGTGAAATAATATTGTATTCAGTATGACATGCAGATCAGAGGTGTCGCTATTAGAATCACTGATGCAGAGCAGCACAATGACAGAGCCTGGAGGTGGCATCAGTATGAGGAGACCATATAGTGGCTGAATGACACAGCCTGGAGGTGGCAGAAGCATGAGGAGACCATATAGTGGCTGAATGAAACAGCGTGGAGGTGGCGGAAGGATGAGGAGAACATATAGTGGCTGAATGCTACAGCCTGGAGGTATTGACAGCATGAGGAGATCATATAGTGGCTGAATGAAACAGCGTGGAGGTGGCGGCAGCATGAGGAGACCACATAGTGGCTGAATGACACAGCGTGGAGGTGGCGGCAACCTGAGGAAAACATATAGTGGCTGAATGACACAGCCTGGAGTTGGTGGCAGGCGCAGCATATAGTGGCTGAATGACACAGCCTGGAGTTTGTGGCAGCATGAGGAGACAATATAGTGGCTGAATGATGCAACGTGGAGGTGGCGGCGGAATGAGGAGAACATATAGTGGCTGAATGACACAGCTTGGAATTGGCGGCAGCATATAGTGGCTGAATGACACAACCTGGAGTTTGCGGCAGCATGAGTAGACCATATAGTGGCTGAATGACACAGCCTGGAGGTGGCAGCAGCAGCATCAGGAGTCCTGAAAGTGACCCGGTGACAGAGTGGTGCGGTGGGTGGCAATGCCAGAACACACTGACGACGGTGTGGCATCAGGCGGGTGGCAGGATCAGAATAGTAGCTGAGGCAGGCAGGCAGAAACAAATGGTCTGTTTTGTAAAAGTGTTAGGATATGCATTACGTAAAACTTATTTTTTATAATATGCTTAGGATAAAATACATGGCCCCAAAATTTGATTCACTCATCCCTACTCATTATCACCAACTGAGGTGGACATGATACTAGCTAGGCTTAGGGACAATGGTGAATAGTTATCAATAATTGGTTTATAATTACTAGTGTTGAGCGGCATAGGCCATATTCGAATTCGCGAATATTCACAAATATATGGACGAATATTCGTCATATATTCGCGAATATTCGCATATTCGTAATATTCTCGTTTTATTTTCGCACATGTGAACATTCGCGAATGCGAAAATTAGCATATACAAAATTAGCATAAGCGAAAATTCGCATACACGAAAATTAGCATATGCAAATTTCCGCATATGCGAAAATTCGCACACCAGTCTCACACAGTAGTATTAGAGCCTTCTTTACACCACACAAGCTGGAAGCAGAGAGGGATGATCACTGTGATGTCTACTGTGAAAAAATAAATAAATAAGAATATTCGTAATTACGAATATATAGTGCTATATTCGCGAATATTCGCGAATTCGCGAATATGCGATATTCGCGAATAAAATTAGCATTGCGAATATTCGCGAGCAACACTAATAATTACACGATTTGCAGAAAAAGTTGCATAAACATAATGATGAATGTCCCCCAAAAGTGTGTTTATTTACAGTGATAAGTACACACAAAGCACAGTCCACAGATTACGGGGGGCAATTCAGAGTAGGTAATTCCACAGCCAAGATGCACAGTCCATAGTTCAGGGTGGAAAAAAACATAGCCAAGGAGTACAGTCCACAGGACAATCTCTATTTACAGGGTACATGGGGGCCTCTTCTGTGTGATGTTGTGGTGAGGTTATGGTTGGTGTGTAGTGTAGACTTGTGGGATGGGTGATGTGACTATAATGAATGTTCGTGATGCCAGGACCATTATTTTACCACACTCCAGGGAAGCTGTTGCTAGTCACCAAGCACCTGGAAAATAATTCCTCAAATGCCAGGTTAAAGTAACCACTTGTAACTTTACTTTGCACCATTGCAAGATAGTAATGTAGACAGTACAGTTCAGAGGCTTATCAACAGATGTGCAATTGTAGTGACGGATGAGGCAAGAAATTAAAGTTGCATTTAAGAGCGTGCTGGGACTTGTAGTCCTGACCGTCTCTGAGTTGACTAGGACTTGACAAGACTTGATTTCAATAGACTTGGTTTGAATAGATTTGGCTTGAATAGACTTGACTCTAGGGAGCTGACTAACACTGACTTGCGTTGCTTCACAATAAGATTTCCAATTTTGGTGCTTACCGCTACGGTGGACTATAATGGACAGATGTGGCCTAAGGATCTTTACACCTCTGTCCTTGAGTACTATGGGGCCTGTCAGATTCTTCTATTGTCCCCATGACCTGAACTGGACTGAAGACCTAGTCATCAGGATCCATGTAAAGAGTGTATTCGCTCTTAATCCGATAATTTAGCAAGTGGATCTTGGGCCTGGCCCCATGAGGTATGGGACAAGTCACACAGAAAAGAACTTGTCTTTCTCCTGTCTAACATTCAGCTCTCTTGCCTCTGCAGTGACTGGACTAAACTCCTCCATATCTGATCAGACCGAGGTGGAGGCAGGGTAGGAGGCTGGATTGCTCATGTGGTTTCTTTACACATTTCTACAAAGATATATTATTAACTCTTTAAATTATACAATGGCACTAGAAAGTAAGGAACACAATAAAGGCATTTTCCATAACATAACAGATTTAGACATGGAGCTGAGGTGGCAGAAGCGGGCACCATATAGTGCAGTGTTTCCCAACCAGGGTGCCTCCAGGTGTTGCAAAACTACAACTCCCAGAATGCCTGGACAGCCAAAGGCTGCCAAAGGCTGTCCAGGCATACTGGGAGTTGTAGTTTTGCAACATCTGGAGGCACCCTGTTTGAGAAACACTTATATAGTGGCATCCACCTGAAAGGGTAAGTAGACAAGGGTGTTCCTGACATGGATAGAGGTGTCAGCAGAGAGCACTGTGGTCAGACTGAAAAGAAATACAACTTCCTGTAGAACATACAGCAGCTGATAAGTACTGAATGGATTTAGATTTTTAAATAGAAGTAATTTACAATCTGTTTAACTTTCTGGCACCAGTTTATTTAAAAAAAAATTGTTTTCCACCGAAGTACCCCTTTAAGCCAATATTGTCTTTTTTAGTATGACAGTTCAGTAAACAGACTATAAATGGACTCAGATATGAACCTGGTATAGTATTCCAGGTTGGACAAATGTTATCCCTTTTCAGTTTAGGTCTGGGTCACACATGCCGTATTTTGCTGCATGAAGTCAATGGATAGCCAAATTAGCTTCGTATTTTGCGACTTATTGACTTTGATGGCTAGATAAATATGCATTAGCAAATACCCAGCAAAATATTGCACATGCGACCCAAGCCTAAAGCTAGATTAGCCAAATAGAGCAAACAACAACTTTTTAACAATTAGGGCCCAAGCACATTATGGAAATTTAGCAAGGAATTCTGCTCTGAATTAATTCTTAGCGGAATATCCATAGTGTGCATGGGTCCTTACTGTACAACCACTTCATTACTTCCAATAATGTAGACGTTATTATGTCTATTAGTGTTGAGCAGCATAGGCCATATTCAAATTCGCGATATTTCGCGAATATATGGAGGAATATTCGTCATATATTCGCTAAATTCGCATATTCGTAATGTTCGCGTTATATTTTCGCATATGCGAGAATTCGCATATGCGAAAATTAGCACATGCTAAAATTAGCATATGCTAAAATTAGCATAAATGAAAATTCGCATTTGCGAAAATTAATATATGCGAAAATTAGCAAATGCTAATTTTCCCATATGCTAAAATTCGCGCGCCAGTCTCACACAGTAGTATTAGAGCCTTCTTTACACCACACAAGCTGGAAGCAGAGAGGGGTGATCACTGTGATGTGTACTGTGAAAAAAAAAAAAAAAATATTCGTAATTTACGAATATATAGTGCTATATTCGCGAATAAAATTTGCATTGCGAATATTCGCGAGCAACACTAATGTCTATACATGACAAAAACTTAGTTTATTGGACATTTACAGAATTCTGAAAAATGGAGCAATAATACCCACCAAGTCACCAATAGGTCTTCACGTTTCACATGTACAGACTAGGCAATTTTCATGAATGTAGTTTAATAAGATTTCTAATTGGAAATCACCAAGTTTTTAACTCTATATTGCACAGTGATGTTATAATCCTTTGTGTCTTTCATTTTTTCTGCAAAAGCAAGTTGTGGTACTGTCTGTGACACAGCAAGACCCTGTAATGATGAGAAAAATACAAATCTTGCATGTTACCATCTTCATCAGTTATGAGATGTCAGCTTTTTCAGCATATTTTTCACCCTTTACCCAACACTGATATATAGCGATTAATCCATCTACATGTCTAGCTTCTGTATTTGGCTTACATATCCCTCCCTTCTGCTGCTCACTCATTCTGACATCCAGTGCTCAGGATGGGGTAATGTCCATGGCAATCAATGATTCTGCCTCACTCACAATGCATTCATTTTTTTCCTGAGTCTTCTGTGCTGTAACCCCCTTCTCTCTGTTTTCAGACAAGAGTCTGATAGTCTGGTAGGAGTCTCATAGAAAAAATTTTATGAAGCATATTAGAAAGGTTAACGTTTTATCAAGATGTACAGCATTTAAAAAGTGTTTCATTCTGACCGTGCCTTTTTAATCATGAAGCAAGTAGACCCTTTTCAAGTGTATAGAATGTAATCATTGTTCCACATCACATAACAAAGCACTATGTAGGACATTCACAGCATTATACAACCTTCAAGCATCCAAGCTACCACTGAGAGACAAGATGCAAAAAGCTCACGAGTAGCTTTCTCTATTCTTCTAGTCAAAGTGGGCTGAAGGGACTGCATCAACAGTTATTTAGCATATGACAGTCGTTCAGTAAAAATGTCATGCTATGTGTTCACTTATATCTTTCCATAAAACTCCAATCTCATTATACAAATTCAATAAATTATAACGCTGTGCAATAATGTACTATTTGAGCATCAACCAAAGCAGCCAGCAACCATATAGCTTGTACCATTCTGAGTGTTTTGCAACTAGAGATGAGCAAACTATTCAAAAGTGCAAAAATGTGTGTATGACACTGTCTGAGAGCCCTAAAAGGTCTGTATAATGCTGTTAGGTCACTGAGGAGTGTATCTTTTTATATGGCAATATGCATGACTATGGGTAAACAGATGGTGCCTGGTGGTAAATGACAGCTTGATTGAAAACACATTGCACTAGTGGATGTTTAAAAAAAAATGATCCAATTTTTATGGCAGATGTCTGACAGTGTTTATACGCACACAGAGGTATCAGAAGATGCAAGGCATTTTTCCATGTGGCCCAAAAATTATACCTTTGTGGGAGTAGCAGTGCTGCTTTGGGGTACTCTGGGGAAAACTTTTTTTTTTTTTTTAATCAACTGGTGCCAGAAAGTTAAACAGATTTGTAAATTACTTCTATTAAAAAATCTTAATCCTTCCTGTACTTATTAGCTGCTGAATACTATAGCAGAAAATCTTTTCTTTTTGAAACACAGAGCTGTCTGCTGACATCATGAGCACAGTGCTCTCTGCTGACATCTCTGTCCATTTTAGAAACTGTCCAGAACAGCACATGTTTGCCATGGGGATTTCCATTTACTCTGGACAGTTCCTAAAATGGACAGAGATGTCAGCAGAGAGCACTGTGCTCGTGATGTCAGGAGACAGCTCTGTGTTTCAAACGGGAAAGAATTTCCACTCTAGTATTCAGCAGCTAATAAGTACTGGAAGGATTAAGATTTTTTTAATAGAAGTAATTTACAAATCTGTTTAACTTTCTGGCACCAGTTGATTAAAAAAAAAAAAAGTTTTTCACCGGAGTACCCCTTTAACTACAATTATTGTGTTTATGTTGTTCTTCTCCTATCTGTGTTGTTCAGTGATCACTGTCCCTCACAGAGATCTTCTCCTAACACACTATTCATAAAATGTCTGCTAAAATGTTGTCCATAGGCTTATAGTGGGTCTGACATCACCTCTTTACTGCCTCCTCATCATCTGGGAGAACTGTTTGCAATGCCTTATGGGCTACCCTGAAGTCTCGTGATCCTTTCTCCTTCTCCTTTCTACCTTGTTGCCGATATTATTTTGGCAGGTTCGGACTGAAACAGGGTTCTACGGGTTAAGTTTGCTAATCTCTATTTGTTACATTAGAACTTGCGACAACCTGTTGTAAAAGTAACTAAAATTATTACGATCTAGGATCATTTTTCAAGAGAAATTCACTAGCCACTATTTAGGAAGCATTACGTAAGGCTGTCAGATAGATTCTGCAGTTGCTTATTTAGCATTTAGGAAGTAAACCAACAAGACGAAAAAAAACACTGCAAGGTGTACATAGCCTTTAAAACAATAATCTTGCTATTAAAAAAAAAAAAAACCCTGATTACAAATCATTTCAACTCCAGTCTTTTTTTTAAACTCCATCTAAATACTGTATTTATTTCTTACAACCTCAGCTTTTTTAGCTTTCCTTGTTTTTTTTTGTATAATTCCAATGTCTCTAATGACAATATGGCCCAACAAACACTGTTGAAGATGACAAAACTACATGGTATGTTACACGTACACTACTGTGAAAAAGTTATTAGCATTTTTTCATTTGTTTCAGATTTGACTAAAAAAGATAGTGTAAGACAAAAACTGACTGCATAGCAACTTATCCTGTGTGCAAAAGTAAATGTCCCCTAAATGCCAGTGATGGAGATATGCCATTCACAATGAAGTCATTTTTAGCTAATTTCTGCTTAAAGGAGTACTCTGCTCCTAGACATCTTATCCCCTATCCAAAGTATAGGGATACGATGTCTGATTGCAGGGGTCCTGCCGCTGGGACCCTCCACGATCTCCGTGCAGGAACCTTGCATTTTAAACATTATTTTCAGGAGGCAGGGTTCTGGGGGCCGAGGTCGTGATGTCACACCATGCCCCCTTGTGATGTCATTCCACACACCCTCAATTCATGTCTATATCATATCTGCCATCACACCTCCTCCTATAGAGGTGAATGGAGGGAAAGTGGCGTAATGTCACGACTACGACCACCTGGACTCAGCATTCTAAACATAATATTCAGAACGCCAGGTGCCTGCACGGAGATCGCAGGGGGTCCCAGCGGCCGGACCTCTGCTATCAGATATCTCATCCCCTATCCTTTGAATAGGGGATAAGATGTCTAAGGGTGGAGTACTCCTTTAAGCAGAAATTTGCTAAAAATTGTTTCATTGTGAATGGCTGATCTCCATTGCTGGTGCTGCTAACACTGGCATGATTGGGTTATTGATTGGGTAAACATTTATCATCACCATTCTCATCAAACACTATTGTCATATGATACAGGTTGACTGTTTTCCTTCAACTTATACTTAGTGATTTGATTTCCTGACAGTAGTCATCATATTTTTATAATTTGGCCATAAGACAACACAATGAATATTACATAATTTTACTAATTTTAGTATTGTTTCAGACATAAAACAGAATACTTATCTGACTGTTCCAGTTGTATAGAAAAATGATAATTAAAAAGGCCAGTTATCTATTTAGACTGACAGAGACCAGTCATTAAGGATTAATGCCACCAGCTAGCATTTGCTAAGCCCATAATTTTCCATCAGATCTTCATGTCCCGGGAGTATGACTTAGGCAGAAGAAAAAGCCAGCTGATTGTCCTAAAGAGAAAATTGGATATGCAGGACTTCTAGACTACTTATTGCATCTGTTTATATTGAAATATCCACTATTATCTTCAGTAAAAGCCTTATGCTGTAATTGAAATATAATTTTAATCTATGCCTATAGTTTTAAAATGATGATACCATCAATTACCTGGAAACAAAGTGACTGCTCTCTGTAGGCATTCAGTCATTTTCTGCCACACCATTATTTGTCATAGATTACTGAATACATTAAAATGTGGGCTTCACCTTTGTTATACAAAAGTAAACGAATGTACTAAAAAAAGTTATTTTTAATTAAACTATTTTTCTTCTACAACTTCTCTTCTATTTAAAAATGTTTTTTTTATTTTTTTTTAATTTGACATATGACAAATGCGCCGACAGGGGTATATATCTATAGAAATGTGCTGGCGGGGGTCATATGTTTATTAATCCGCTGGCGGGGGTATATATAAAAGCGCTGGTGGGGGTTGTATATATGTAAATGCGCTGGCGGGGTCATATGTTTAATAATGCGCTGCGGGGGGGCATATTATAAATGCGCTGGGGGGCTAGATATATAGGCTATATGTCTGCCCCTTCCCTGCAGCGCCATATATCTTGCCCCCCACAGCGCTTTTAATATACATATGGCTCCCACTGCCACTCACAATGTTCATTTTAAAAACCCCACGGAGAGCCCTGAATGGCTCCTCAGTACCGGCCATTCAGTACATCGCAGAGTTGCCGACCATGCCGCCCGCTCCCCTACTTAATAACTTCTGATCGCATCGGGTCTCAGAAGTGAGACCCGGTGCGATCAATCCCTCAGCCCCTGTACTACAACCCCCATCAGGGAACAGACTCTGTTCCATGATGGGGGTAGAAGTACAAACACTAATGTAGCCTCCCCAGCTGTCTGCAGACTCCCGCAGCCAGGGAATTACTACTCCCATCATGAAAACAAGTCTGTTCCATGATGGGAGTAGTAGTAGTCCCTCAGCACTGCAGGAGTTTGCTGATGTCACCTCTTCTGAGCATGCTCAGAAGTAATAATGGATGTTATAAACCAGGTGCAAATGGATGATATAAAGGCTCATCCGTCAGCCATAGACTTCAATGTTAAAAATAACGGCCGTTAATTTATCCGTTTCTTGTGATGGAAGAAAAATTAGTGCATGTGCCGTTAATTCTTCCGTCACAACTTTTATATAATTCTAAGTTAAGTTATAATTTAAGTTATCAATATTTTTAGAAAGGACCTTATAAATAAAGCAATACCATGCTGTTAATTTGCTGCAGAACATTGTAATCTATCCTCCACAGTGGCTTACTGTGAATGCCTTTTTTTTTTTTTTTTTTCAGTTGAATGACAAATAAGTTAAGGTTGAGATGTACACAATCTCTTTTTGGAGATTGCATTTAAAGGGGTTAATCATCTGGTTCTAGAAAGTTATGTTTAAGAATCTTACTCCTCCCAGTACTTATCACCTACTTTTTACTTCAGAGGAAGTTGTGTAGTTCATTCCAGTCTGACCATAGTGCTCTCTGCTGCCACCTCTGTCCATGTCAGGAACTGTTTAGAGCAAAAGAGGTTCTCTATGGGCATTTGCTTCTGTTCTGGGCATTTCCTGAAGTGGAAAGAGGTGGCAGCTGAGAACTCTAAGGTCAGACTGGAATGAACTACACAACTTCCTCTGGAGTATAAAGCAGGTGATAAGTACTAGAAAGCTAAAGATTTTGAAACATTAGTATTTACAAATTTGCATAATTTCTGACACCAATTATTTGGGAAAATACATTTTCATCAGGATATTGATACTTTTTCCCCCTCAGGACATCAGGATATTCATCTAAATAGAAAGAGCAGGAAGGTAGTCTGTGTCTCAAATATGGCCATTTCCAGAAAATTGTGTTTGCTTGTTTGTATTAACCAAGATTTAGAACTCTAAAGACTGGCACAGCCCCAGCTTTCTCAGGCTCTCTCCTTGCACATAGCACTAACTAAGCCACACCTCTTCTTGTAATTTGATCTAGTGGTTACTAGAGACAGATTTCACCTGACAACAGGCAGTGGACAGCAGATTGCAGGAACATTAGTCACGTAGTAGCCAAGGCTTTAGAGCTGTTTTTCTAGGGTTAGATTTTTTTTTTTTTTTACCTGATTTACAAATACATTAGGAATCACATATCAAATGGAAAGAACTTGTTTGAAACAACAGTGCTCATTGATACAATATTCACACATGTAGTTTGCTCAGTATTTAGTGGTTGTATTGGTTCTTATTGGAATCCTCACTTGCTCTCTTTGCAATTACAAACTTCAACTAAAACAGAGCGCTCACGAAATGTCTGTGTTCCTAAAAAAAAAAGCCTTAGTGGAGTATGTAAATATTGGTTGAAACTTTCACAGAATCAATCAGTTGCAATATATTGTCTGTTCACTCACATTAGACATGTGCATCCAGGCATCACCTAATTCATATTTCACATGTATCCAACTAGTGGCAGCTGTTAACAGCGTTATAAATGCATGGTTTATGCACCTGAAATTTTACATCAAACACATTACCGAGACGGAGGCCAAGGGTAGCTACAGTAACGGCAGGTAATCTATCACAAATGCTTCTGCTCTCTGGAAGAGAAGGTCAGTATGGGTGAGAAGTGCTTGGGTTTTCTCATTTCATCAAGCCATTATATGTAGAATAATAATAGCTCTCAACACCCGTGATGAAACAGCTGAATGGGGACATAACTGCAAGATTGATTATATGTAGTCACTTAGTTTGGGTCATACAGAACAACAAGGCATGGACATCCTATTTCTTGTAGACCACTTTGCTGATTGTACAAAGTGAACTGCAATGGGGAGGTGTTAAGTCAGTTGCAATGAAGAACAATATCTAGACTGATGTACTGTGTAAATGCTAAGAAAATTACAAGCAAATGTTTTTAATTGAATTGATCATGGTTCCTTTTTGTTTTCACTTTTTATCTTTTGTTCCTCTTAACAGGCAGACAAAAAAATCTTATTTCCAAATATGCCATGTATTAAAGCTGTAATACACTCAATGTGATATTCTTCTAATAGATGGCATAGGTAGAGGGGAGAAGATAACACAGTTGAGGACACTCTTGGACCACCTCTAATAGGACTCTATACACAGTAGTTCTCAAATCCTTATGGCGCTGCTCAGATGTATTACTGAAAATCTGACCCATAATTCTAAGCACACTGACACTGATTGGAATGGTCACTTGTCATTAATGTTGTGTTAGATTTTCAACAACCATGATCTTTAAATGTTTGTTCCTCTGTACAGAGCCCATTGGTTGTGTGATAAGTAGTGGTCCAAAATCAGAATATATGTATATATGACCTAAATTATCAAAAGACAATTTTTGCAGAGTTTTCTTTTAAATTTTTATATATATATATTTTTTTTATAAAGCAGACAATGAGTAATCTAGAAACAGTGTTAGAAATGGTCACATATGCCTTTATACTAATATTCTTCATGACAGAGCCAGCTGCCAGATTCTGCTGTCTAGGGGCGCATTCACTTGAGCATATTACTTTTCAAACTTGCAGCGGATTTTCTGCAGCAGAGATTCCACTGCCAAAATTCCACTGTCAGTGGAGAGCCAGCCTCCTTTCAAACTTGCAGTGGGAAATACACTGCGAGTTTGAAAGGAAATACGCTCTTGTGAACAATTCCTAAGGCAGAATTTCCTAACCAGTGTTCCTGCAGCTGTTAAAAAAAAAACTCCTAGCATGCCAGGACAGACCCAGTACAGCACCACAGACTCAGGGAGGAAGTGAATGCATGGTGAGGGAGGGGGGCTTAGTGCTTGCCTCAGACACACCCCTTCCTGAATAGTTGATATTAGAATCAGCGAGCAGCAGAAGAACAGTATTGGTGAGCCATATACAGAAGCTTAAAAAGACATGATAAGAATCTGCATGACCTAGTAAGTAACAATTTAATATATAAACATTTTTCCTGTGATATGACAGGTATGCTTAAAATATTTGTATGCCAAAATTTTAGCAAATTGAGACATTTTACATAAAGGGCTCTGGACAACTACACAAATTTCATTTTTAACCCAAGAAAGTGAACATGTTTATGTTTTTTTTTCCATAACCCTACAGATTTATTATTAAAACCTACAGATTAATGGTGTTTTTTATTATCTTAAAGTGGTCTGGAAAATCCAACAGAATGTTGTAGGAAAAAATAAATGCATTCTAATATTGAACACTGTGTGCACTGATGCTTTTCCATAGACTTTCATTGTGCACATAATTATGCGGTCATATTTTTATTTTATTTCTATGTTGTGGTCATGTTTTTCATGCAATTTAATGAAGTATCAACCCAGCCTAAAATCGTCAAATATAACACTATTTCCTACAAAACCAATTAAATATAGGTATTTTTAGTTTTTTTTAAATGTGAAATAAAAAAATAAAAACATTATAAAAAATAGTAACATTAAACACTATATATATATATATATATTAGGGATCGACAGATATTGATTTTTTAGGGCGATACCGATAACCTGTAAACCTTCAGGCCGATAGCCGATAACTTATACCGACATTCCGTGCATTGAAATTTTTTTGGAAAAAAAAAATTCTACACAAATCTGCTGTTAAATGAACATGTTTATTGCTAACGTTTAGCTTTTTTTGTAAAAAAAATTTCATAGGTAAATAAACATAAATAATACAGAAACATACCAGTCAGATTGCAGCAAAACAATGGTGATGTGGTCAAATACAACCAATTGGACCACTTGTGTTTTTTAAATAAATATCAGTCAAAAGGTAACAAGAACAACAATGTTCAATGGCACATTTACTTAAATCTTAGTAAAATGAGCAGCAATGACATAGGCAATTATATCAAAGGGACACTACAGTGTATATGAGCAAGGCACCAAGACAGCTTCATTAAAGGGGTACTCCAGTGGAAAACTTTTTTTAAATCAACTGGTGCCAGAAAGTTAAACAGATTTGCAAATTTACTTCTATTAAAAAAATCTTAATCCTTCTAGCACTTATTAGCTGCTGAATACTACAGAGGAAATTATTTTCTTTTTGGAACACAGAGCTCTCTGCTGACATCATGAGCACAGTGCTCTCTGCTGACATCCCTGTCCATTTTAAGAACTGTCCAGAGTAGAAGAAAATCCCCATAGCAAACACATACTGCTGTGGACAGTTCCTAAAATGGACAGAGGTGTCAGCAGAGAGCACTGTGCTCATGATGTCAGCAGAGAGCTCTGTGTTCCAAAAAGAAAAGAATTTCCTCTGTAGTATTCAGCAGCTAATAAGTACTGGAAGAATTAATATTTTTTAACAGAAGTAATTTACAAATCTGTTTACCTTTCTGCCACCAGTTGATGTTAAAAAAGTTTTACACCGGAGTACCCCTTTAAGCTACATTTGTTTTGTTGCCTAACTGCTTAGCCTTAGTGTCAATTTAAAGTAATTTAAACACATGGTTTAATGCATATAATAAATAATATTACATTTAAAACAAGATAAATGTTGAGTAACTTAAGCTTTCTAGCTGAGTAACAATAGGTAGCATAACCTATAAGGGTAGACATAGACAATATGATTAGTCATCAATCATACAGGTATTGGTCTTGGGGAGCAGAGGAAATAGTAGTGGGCACTACACACAGGACCAGTTCCTGAGCAACCCAGATCATTCAGCAAATCCCAAGCCATGTTAACCTGCTATCCAGCTTCAAGGTTACAAAAAAGTGAGTTAAGACAGACATTAAATAACATTTTTATGAAAAGTATGCTAAAGTAATCTAAAACATTAGAATTTCTTCAATGATTCCAGTTGAGGAGTACATTGTAGTGCAGAAAGCACAACATTTCTGCATGTTCTCCTGTTAAATGGCTTCTGTTTCTTTCATAAATTGCTGACACTTCACTGAAAACACGCTCACTAGGTACAGAGGAGGGTGGAGAGCAAAGGTATCTTCTGGCATAGGGTTTTAAAGCGTGTCTCCTTTTCTTTCCACCACTCAAGTGGATTGCCCTTTCTATTGATCACTGGTTCTTTCAAATAAAGATTAAGCTCATTGTCAAGGCTGACTTTTTTGTAAAGTTAGAGAATCCTCTACATGAGGCCCCAATAAAATGCTGAACATGGCATCAATTTGGCCATGTTTAAGACTTTTTTCCATGTATTTCCTTTTTGGAAATTTGTAGGTTTCTGTTGCATCATCATCTTGCTCTTCCAGACTAGTACTACTAGTAGCATGTTCTTCCAGACTAGTACTAGTAGTAGCATCAGGCTCTTCCAGAAAATCCAGACTAGTAGCATCAGGCTCTTCCAGATGTGACCTTTCTAGAACCTGCACCTCCTTTTACATATAATCTTCTGTCAGACATTTTTTTTGCCTTGGCCAATACATTATCAGAAGAGAAAGCATGATGTTTGAATCGGGGATCTAAAAGACATGCCAACACTACGTTTATATTCTCTTCATACTTCAAAAAAGGTTTGTTGAGGCTTTCGTTCATAACCTCCCTGAGTGTTTTAATTCCACGTGTAGTGGGCCCTTCATTCTCTTGAAGAAGCATCTTCAGCACTCTCACACATGGAATAACTGATGACACACTTGAGTCGTTATGGCTAACCTCTAGGGTCACTTCCTCTATTGGGAGGAGGGTCTGAATAAGATTTGCTACAATCTCCCACTGATCAGCATTAGGGCAAGAATAGCCTCCATGCTCACCAGCATAGATGCTAAGAGCTCGCTTCTGTTCCAGCATTCTTTGTAACATGTGAAGTGTGGAGTTCCACCTTGTTGGAACAGCCTGAATCAGGCTGCTTTTGGGCAGGCCAAGGTCTGACTGAATGCACCTCAGTCGGTGCTTGGCAATGAATGAATGGTGGAAATGACTTGCGCACTTCTTTAGCATGGCAATTATGTCGATCACAGTTCTCTGGCTTGACAGACCATCATTTACTACAAGTTGCAGGGTGTGTGTGTCACGATGCCGGCTGGCAGGTAGTGGATCCTCTGTGCCAGAGAGGGATTGGCGTGGACCGTGCTAGTGGACCGGTTCTAAGCCACTACTGGTTTTCACCAGAGCCCGCCGCAAAGCGGGATGGTCTTGCTGCGGCGGTAGTGACCAGGTCGTATCCACTAGCAACGGCTCACCTCTCTGGCTGCTGAAGATAGGCGCGGTACAAGGGAGTAGGCAAAAGCAAGGTCGGACGTAGCAGAAGGTCGGGGCAGGCAGCAAGGATCGTAGTCAGGGGCAACGGCAGAAGGTCTGGAAACACAGGCAAGGAACACACAAGGAACGCTTTCACTGGCACTAAGGCAACAAGATCCGGCAAGGGAGTGCAGGGGAAGTGAGGTGATATAGGGAAGTGCACAGGTGAACACACTGATTGGAACCACTGCGCCAATCAGCGGCGCAGTGGCCCTTTAAATCGCAGAGACCCGGCGCGCGCGCGCCCTAGGGAGCGGGGCCGCGCGCGCCGGGACAGAACAGACGGAGAGCGAGTCAGGTAGGGGAGCCGGGGTGCGCATCGCGAGCGGGCGCTACCCGCATCGCGAATCGCATCCCGGCTGGCAGCGGAATCGCAGCGCCCCGGGTCAGAGGACGTGACCGGAGCGCTGCCGCGGGGAGAGTGAAGCGAGCGCTCCGGGGAGGAGCGGGGACCCGGAGCGCTCGGCGTAACAGTACCCCCCCCCTTGGGTCTCCCCCTCTTCTTAGAGCCTGAGAACCTGAGGAGCAGACTTTTGTCTAGGATGTTGTCCTCAGGTTCCCAGGATCTCTCTTCAGGACCACAACCCTCCCAGTCCACTAAAAAAAAATTTTTCCCTCTGACCTTTTTGGCAGCTAAAATTTCTTTGACCGAGAAGATGTCCGAGGAGCCGGAAACAGGAGTGGGAGGAACAGATTTGGGAGAAAAACGGTTGAGGATGAGTGGTTTGAGAAGAGAGACGTGAAAGGCATTAGGGATACGAAGAGAGGGAGGAAGAAGAAGTTTATAAGAGACAGGATTAATTTGACACAAAATTTTGAAAGGACCAAGAAAGCGTGGTCCCAACTTGTAGCTAGGGACACGGAAGCGGACATATTTAGCGGAGAGCCATACCTTGTCTCCAGGGGAAAAAACGGGGGGAGCTCTTCTTTTCTTATCCGCGAACTTCTTCATGCGTGATGAAGCCTGTAAGAGAGAATTTTGGGTCTCTCTCCATATGATGGAAAGGTCACGAGAAATTTCATCCACAGCGGGCAGACCAGAGGGCAAGGGAGTAGGGAGGGGGGGAAGAGGGTGACGGCCGTACACCACGAAAAATGGGGATTTGGAGGAAGACTCAGAGACCCTGAAGTTATACGAGAATTCGGCCCATGGGAGGAGATCTGCCCAGTCATCCTGGCGGGAGGAAACAAAATGTCGCAAATAATCACCCAAGATCTGGTTAATCCTTTCTACTTGTCCATTGGACTGGGGATGATATGCAGAAGAAAAATTTAATTTAATCTTGAGTTGTTTACAGAGAGCCCTCCAGAATTTAGACACGAATTGGACGCCTCTATCCGAGACAATCTGCGTAGGCAACCCGTGAAGACGAAAAATGTGTACAAAAAATTGTTTAGCCAACTGAGGCGCAGAAGGAAGACCAGGAAGAGGGATGAAATGTGCCATTTTGGAGAATCGATCAACGACCACCCAAATAACAGTGTTGCCACGGGAAGGGGGTAAATCAGTAATAAAATCCATACCAATCAGAGACCAAGGCTGTTCGGGGACAGGCAGAGGATGAAGAAAACCAGCGGGCTTCTGGCGAGGAGTCTTATCCCGGGCACAGATAGTGCAGGCTCGCACAAAGTCCACAACATCCGTCTCCAGAGTTGGCCACCAATAGAAGCGGGAGATGAGTTGCACAGATTTCTTGATACCCGCATGACCTGCGAGATGGGAGGAGTGACCCCATTTGAGGATTCCGAGGCGTTGGCGTGGAGAAACAAAGGTCTTTCCTGGAGGAGTCTGCCTGATGGAGGCAGGAGAAGTGGAGATCAGGCAGTCAGGTGGAATGATGTGTTGCGGAGAGAGTTCAACTTCTGAGGCATCCGAGGAACGAGAGAGAGCATCGGCCCTAATGTTCTTATCGGCAGGACGAAAGTGAATCTCAAAATTAAATCGGGCAAAGAACAGAGACCACCGGGCCTGGCGAGGATTCAGCCGTTGGGCAGACTGGAGGTAGGAGAGGTTCTTGTGGTCGGTGTAGATAATAACAGGAGAACTTGATCCCTCCAGCAGATGCCTCCATTCCTCAAGTGCTAATTTAATGGCTAGAAGCTCTCGATCCCCGATGGAGTAGTTCCTCTCCGCTGGAGAGAAGGTCCTAGAGAAAAAACCACAAGTGACAGCATGCCCGGAAGAATTTTTTTGTAGAAGAACAGCTCCAGCTCCCACTGAGGAGGCATCAACCTCCAATAGGAAGGGTTTGGAAGGGTCAGGTCTGGAGAGGACGGGAGCCGAAGAAAAGGCAGACTTGAGTCGTTTAAAGGCGTCTTCTGCTAGAGGAGGCCAGGACTTGGGATCAGCATTTTTTTTGGTTAAAGCCACGATAGGAGCCACAATGGTAGAAAAATGTGGAATAAATTGCCTGTAATAATTGGCGAACCCCAAAAAGCGTTGGATAGCACGGAGTCCGGAGGGGCGTGGCCAATCTAAGACGGCAGAGAGTTTGTCTGGATCCATCTGTAGTCCCTGGCCAGAGACCAAATATCCTAGAAAAGGAAGAGATTGGCATTCAAACAGACATTTCTCAATTTTGGCATAGAGTTGGTTGTCACGAAGTCTCTGAAGAACCATACGGACATGCTGGCGGTGTTCTTCTAGATTGGCAGAAAAAATTAGGATATCGTCCAGATATACAACAACACAGGAGTATAACAGATCACGAAAAATTTCATTGACAAAGTCTTGGAAGACGGCAGGGGCGTTGCACAGTCCAAAGGGCATGACCAGATACTCAAAGTGTCCATCTCTGGTGTTAAATGCCGTTTTCCACTCGTCCCCCTCTCTGATGCGGATGAGGTTATAGGCGCCTCTTAAGTCCAATTTAGTGAAGATGTGGGCACCTTGGAGGCGATCAAAGAGTTCAGAGATGAGGGGTAAGGGGTAGCGGTTCTTAACCGTGATTTTATTAAGACCGCGGTAGTCAATGCAAGGACGTAGGGAGCCATCTTTTTTGGACACAAAGAAAAATCCGGCTCCGGCAGGAGAGGAGGATTTACGGATAAAGCCCTTCTTTAGATTCTCCTGGACGTATTCGGACATGGCAAGAGTCTCTGGGGCAGAGAGAGGATAAATTCTGCCCCGGGGTGGAGTAGTGCCCGGGAGGAGGTCGATAGGGCAATCATAAGGCCTGTGAGGAGGTAGAGTCTCAGCTTGTTTTTTGCAGAAAACATCCGCGAAGTCCATATAGGCCTTAGGGAGACCGGTTACTGGAGGAACCACAGAGTTACGGCAAGGGTTACTGGGAACCGGTTTTAGACAGTTCTTGGAACAAGAGGACCCCCAACTCTTGATCTCCCCAGTGGACCAATCCAGGGTAGGGGAATGAAGTTGAAGCCAGGGAAGTCCAAGGAGAATTTCCGAGGTGCAATTGGGGAGGACCAAAAGTTCAATCCTCTCATGATGAGATCCGATGCTCATAAGAAGGGGCTCCGTGCGGAAACGTATGGTACAGTCCAATCTTTCATTATTTATACAATTGATGTAGAGGGGTCTGGCGAGACTGGTCACCGGGATGTTGAACCTGTTGACGAGAGAGGCCAAAATAAAATTTCCTGCAGATCCAGAGTCCAAGAAGGCCACTGTAGAGAAGGAGAAGGCAGAGGCAGACATCCGCACAGGCACAGTAAGACGTGGAGAAGCAGAGTAGACATCAAGGACTGTCTCACCTTTGTGCGGAGTCAGCGTACGTCTTTCCAGGCGGGGAGGACGGATAGGACAATCTCTCAGGAAGTGTTCGGTACTAGCACAGTACAGGCAGAGGTTCTCCATACGGCGTCGTGTCCTCTCTTGAGGTGTCAGGCGAGACCGGTCGACCTGCATAGCCTCCACGGCGGGAGGCACAGGAACAGATTGCAGGGGACCAGAGGAGAGAGGAGCCGAGGAGAAGAAACGCCTCGTGCGAATAGAGTCCATATCTTGGCGGAGTTCCTGACGCCTTTCGGAAAAACGCATGTCAATGCGAGTGGCTAGGTGAATAAGTTCATGTAGATTAGCAGGAATTTCTCGTGCGGCCAGAACATCTTTAATGTTGCTGGATAGGCCTTTTTTGAAGGTCGCGCAGAGGGCCTCATTATTCCAGGACAATTCTGAAGCAAGAGTACGGAATTGTACGGCATACTCGCCAACAGAAGAATTACCCTGGACCAGGTTCAACAGGGCAGTCTCAGCAGAAGAGGCTCGGGCAGGTTCCTCAAAGACACTTCGGATTTCCGAGAAGAAGGAGTGTACAGAGGCAGTGACGGGGTCATTGCGGTCCCAGAGCGGTGTGGCCCATGACAGGGCTTTTCCGGACAGAAGGCTGACTACGAAAGCCACCTTAGACCTTTCAGTGGGAAACAGGTCCGACATCATCTCCAGATGCAGGGAACATTGGGAAAGAAAGCCAGGGCAAAACTTAGAGTCCCCATCAAATTTATCCGGCAAGGATAAGCGTATCCCAGGAGCGGCCACTCGCTGCGGAGGAGGTGCAGGAGCTGGCGGAGGAGATGACTGCTGAAGCTGTGGTAGTAACTGTTGTAACATAACGGTCAGTTGAGACAGCTGTTGGCCTTGTTGCGCTATCTGTTGTGACTGCTGGGCGACCACCGTGGTGAGGTCAGCGACAACTGGCAGAGGAACTTCAGCGGGATCCATGGCCGGATCTACTGTCACGATGCCGGCTGGCAGGTAGTGGATCCTCTGTGCCAGAGAGGGATTGGCGTGGACCGTGCTAGTGGACCGGTTCTAAGCCACTACTGGTTTTCACCAGAGCCCGCCGCAAAGCGGGATGGTCTTGCTGCGGCGGTAGTGACCAGGTCGTATCCACTAGCAACGGCTCACCTCTCTGGCTGCTGAAGATAGGCGCGGTACAAGGGAGTAGGCAAAAGCAAGGTCGGACGTAGCAGAAGGTCGGGGCAGGCAGCAAGGATCGTAGTCAGGGGCAACGGCAGAAGGTCTGGAAACACAGGCAAGGAACACACAAGGAACGCTTTCACTGGCACTAAGGCAACAAGATCCGGCAAGGGAGTGCAGGGGAAGTGAGGTGATATAGGGAAGTGCACAGGTGAACACACTGATTGGAACCACTGCGCCAATCAGCGGCGCAGTGGCCCTTTAAATCGCAGAGACCCGGCGCGCGCGCGCCCTAGGGAGCGGGGCCGCGCGCGCCGGGACAGAACAGACGGAGAGCGAGTCAGGTAGGGGAGCCGGGGTGCGCATCGCGAGCGGGCGCTACCCGCATCGCGAATCGCATCCCGGCTGGCAGCGGAATCGCAGCGCCCCGGGTCAGAGGACGTGACCGGAGCGCTACCGCGGGGAGAGTGAAGCGAGCGCTCCGGGGAGGAGCGGGGACCCGGAGCGCTCGGCGTAACAGTGTGCCATGCAGCTGAGATCTGACACTTCAGCAAGCCTCATTCCTTTCACCATGTTTGCTCCGCTGTCTCGAAGCACAAGCAGCACTCTATCTTTGCTTATCCCCCAGTCATCAAGCATGCCTAGAAACATTTCTTTGATGTACTCGCCAGTGTGGGATCCTTGCATCACCTTTGTGTTCAAAACCAACTGCCTTTTTGTCCATCCATTATCAATGAAGTGACACGTAAGACTCATTAGTGATTCTGTTGATCCGGACCAGCAGTCCATAGTGAATGAGAGTGAATTACCGGCGTTCTCTGGTTGTAATATTGTTTTTACTTTCTGAATCACCTTCTGATGAATCTTCGGCAGCATTTCGGTTCTGTAAAACATTTCATTTTTCAGTGTGTACCTTGGCTCAACTATGGACATGAAGCGCTTAAAGCCAGAGTCAGACACCATTGTAAATGGCTGGTTATCCGTAACCATCATCTCTGTGATTGCCCTGTCCAGAAGTTGGGATCTTTCATCGGACTTTTGCCACTTTGTGCGTTTCTGAAATAGGTCTTTTATGTTTGTCTGGAATAGAGTTGGTGTTTCACATGATGCCTTTTCATTTGTTTTCCGTGCTCCATTAAATAATTCAACATGATGAATTCTTAGATGGGTCCAAAGATTGGATGTATTCTTTGTTTTTGCAGTTGCAGATCCCATGCTCACATTGGTTTTGCATGTGTTGCACATTGCCTGTCCTGGGAAGGGTTCACTAAAATAGTCCCAAATTATACTTTTACTGTTTCTTTGTGCATCCATCTGCATTGAAAGAAGAGGGTTACAACAAGCTACAGTGAGGTTTAGAGTAAGTTGTGGATGAAGAAAAAACAATATCAATATTAATATGAATAATATGAGATCCCAGCATGTACCTGGCCGTTACTGATGCTGATAGGAGTGTAAATGCTGTCAGCAGTCGTACTCCTGCCATGCTCACCCAGCCAGTACATACTGGGATGCTATTAGCCTTTTACTTATAGGAGCAGTACAGATTAAGGAAAGTGTGCACACCGCACACAAACAATACAGTGACAAACGTTAAATTTCACTAAGCTAAAAGTAGTACTACTGTATCCTCTGAATATAATACCGCCACACACCGTACCCTCTGTATATAAAACCGCTACACACCGTACCCTCTATATATAAAACCGCTACACATCGTACCCTCTGTATATAAAACCGCTACACACCGTACCCTCTGTATATAAAACCGCTACACACCGTACCCTCTGTATATAACCGCTACACACTGTAACCTCTGTAAAATAATATTACTATTGACCCACTACACACTGAACCCTCTGAATATATTACTACAGTACACTGTACACTCTAATTACAATACTACCACATACTGTGCTCTCTGAATATTATCTTGCCATGCACCCTCTGAATACAATACCGTAATGTATTGTGGCCCATAAAAACTATACTACCCCAAAAATTTCTTTATAATATACACTATGGTCGACATGTATAATTGTCTTTAGACAGTTTTTTTTGTGTCTAAATATGGTGCAAAAAAGGCGCAAGCAGGGTTTATTTGTGCCTTTTTTTGTGCTTGAGTTGCAATCCAATGATTTTGGCAATACACATATGGAAAGGTTTTATGAACTGCGCTTTTTTGTGAATAGGTGCAAAAAAAGGCGCAAAGCCGCAAAAACGTCTCTAAAACTTCACCAGCCCAGACTTAGCTTTTTGGTGTATGTGAAGAGAGAAATTTCAGAAATGTGACCTGCACAAAATTTCAAATGCTCTGCTACCTTTTAATAAGTTTTGTGCTCCTACACATTACCAGCACACAAAAAAAGGTGTAGAAAAATGCTTCACTTACACCTACAATGATAAATGCTTCACTTACACCTACAATTATAAATGCTTCACTTACACCTCTGAAATGCAAAACACTCTGTGCCCCTCATATATAGTAGTAATGCCCCATCCTGTGCCCCCACATATAATAACTATAACCCGTCCTGTTCCCCCTACATAATAATAATGCCCTTTGTCCTGTGCCCATTGTATATAATGCACCCTGTGCTGTGCCCCTCACATATAATGCCCCTGCCATGTTTCCCTCACATATAATGCCCCCTGTCCTGCCACCTCAGGGGGCATTATATGTGAGGGGCACAGGACAGGGGGTATTATATGTGAGGGGCACAGGACAGGGGGTATTATAAGTGAGGGGCACATGACGGGGGCATTATAAGTGAGGGGCAAATGTCAGGGAGGCATTATATGGGCACATGACAACCCCCTTGTCATGTGCCCATATAATGCCCCCCTGACATTTGCCCCTCACTTATAATGCCCCATGTCCTGTTCCCCTCACATATAATGCCCCCTGAGGGTTTAGGGCAGGGGGCATTATATGTGAGGGGCACAGGACATGGGGCATTATATATGAGGGGCACATGTCAGGGGGCATTATATGTGGGGGCACATGACAGGGGGGCATTATATGTGAGGAACACAGGACATGGGGCATTATATGTGGGGTCACAGGAGAGGGGGTATTATATATGAGGGGCACATGACAGGGGGGTATTATATATGAGGGGCACATGACAGGGGGGATTATATGTGGGGGCACATGACAGCACCCCCCCTGTCATGTGCCCATATAATGCACCCCTGACATGTGCCCCTGACTTATAATACCCCCTGTCCTGTTCCATGCCCCATGTCTTGTGCCCCTCATATATAATGCCCCCTCAGGGGGCATTATATGTGAGGGGCACTGGGCATTATATGTGAGGGGCACAGGACAGGGGGTATGATAAGTCTGGGGCACATGTCAGGGGTGCATTATATGGGCAAATGACAGGGGGGGTGCTGTCATGTGCCCCCACATATAATCCCCCCCTGTCATGTGCCCCTCACATATAATGCCCCTGCCATGTTTCCCTCACATATAATGCCCCTCAGGGGGTATTATATGTGAGGGGCACAGGACAGGGGGTATTATATGTGAGGGGCACAGGACAGGGGGTATTATATGTGAGGGGCACAGAACAGGGGGGCATTATAAGTGAGGGGCAAATGTCAGGGGGGCATTATATGGGCACATGACAGGGGGGCTCTTTTTCTGTGCCCCTCACATATAATGCCCCCTGTCCTGTGCCCCTCACATATAATGCCCCCTGAGGAGGTAGGACAGGGGGCATTATATGTGAGGGGCACAGGACATGGGGCATTATATATGAGGGGCACATGACAGGGGGCATTATATATGAAGAACACAGGACATGGGGCATTATATGTGCAGTCACAGGACAGGGGGGTATTATATATGAGGGGCACATGACAGGGGGGATTATATGTAGGAGCACATGATGGGGGGATTATATGTGGGGGCACATGACAGGGGGCATTATAAGTGGGGTCACAGAACAGGGGATATTATATATGAGGGGCACATGACAGGGGGGATTATATATGAGGGGCACATGACAGGGGGGGATTATATATGAGGGGCACATGACAGGGGGGGATTATATGTGGGCGCACATGACAGCCCCCCCCCTGTCATGTGCCCATACAATGCACCCCTGAATTATAATCCCCGTGTCTTGTGCCCCTCACATATAATGCCCCCTGTCATGCCCCCTCAGGGGGCATTTTATGTGAGGGCACAGGACATGGGGCATTATATGTGAGGGGAACTGGGCATTATATGTGAGGGGCACAGGACAGGGGGTATTATAAGTCTGGGGCACATGTCAGGGGGGCATTATATGGGCACATGACAAGGGGGGGCTGTCATGTGCCCCCACATATAATCCCCCCTGTCATGTGCCCCTCATATATAATCCCCCCTGTCATGTGCCCCTCATATATAATACACCGTCCTGTGACCCCACACATAATGCCCCATGCTCCTCACATATAATACCCTTCTCACATGTGCCCCTCACTTATATTTGCCCCCCTCACTGATAATTTGCCCGTCCATCCATACAGCGCCCGAGCAGAGCAGTGATCACCTTTCTCACACGCTGGTACGTTCTAGTACTGTGAGTGAGAGCTGCGGCGACGTGATCTCTGGGCGCCAGCGCAATAATGTGATGTCATCACGCCGGCCTGCCGTGGATGGCGTCCCCGCGGCTCTCACTCCCACTACAAGATGGAAGCAGCATGAGAAAGGTGAGGGAGTGAGGGGGTGGAGGAGCGGGACAGCGGACAGCTCCCGCTCCACCATCCTGTCAGCTGTGTATTTGCAAAGGGTTACACAACTAGATTGCGCCGCACAGTAAAACAGGGCGTGCGCATGAATCGCGGGACTTCAGACCTGGCCCGAAGTTCAGGGCCGGGACTGAAGTCCCGCGATTCGTGCGCACGCCTTGTTTTGCGCATTATCGGCAGGTTAGAAGCCGATACCGATAACGGGGAAAACCGTGAATATCGGTCGATCCCTAATATATATATAAATATATATATATATATATATATATATATATATGCAAAGAAGCTCATTACATCACCTTTTCAGGAGCTGCTTTGCATATTCCCCTACCCAGAATGCCCGCGGAGTGCTAAATGGCCCTCTGAAGCTCCGTTACACCAGGAGTCATGGCCTCGCCCTGAGGTAAATACTCATCCCCTTTAGCTTTTATATAATATATAGTAACCCCCCGACATGCGATGGCCCCGACATATGATAAAATCGACATACAATGGCCATCGCATGTTGATGTCAGCATCGACATACGATGCTTTTATATGTCAGGGCCATCGCATTAACTGCTATCCGACAGCGCAAAATGCTTAAGCTGCTGTCGGATAGCAGTTTAAGCATTCCGGGCAGGTTCGCTTACCTATTCCCGCTGCTCCGGGTCCACTTCGCGATCCTCCGGCGTCTTCCGCATCTTCTCCAGGGTCCGGGCCTCGCTTTCCGGCGTCGTTATTACATCACTACGCACGCCGCGCCGGCGCAGCAGCGTAATAACGTCACCAGAAAGCGAGGCCCGGACTCTGCAGAAGATACGGAAGAAGCCGGAGGATCGTGAAGAAGACACCGGAGCAGCGGGACAGCATCGGGAGCCCCTGGGACAGCATCGGGAGCGGTGAGGACCTGGTCCGGAGCGGCGGGGACAGGTGAGTACAGCTTCCTATACTTTACATTGCACGGATCCCTCATCATACGATGGATTCGACAAACGATGGGTTGTTTGGAACGAATTACCATCGTATGTTGAGGGACCACTGTATATGTATATATGAGGGAGATTTAGCAAAACCTGCATTATGAAAAAGTGGCCCATATCAACCAATCAGATTGCTTCTTTCATTTTACAGAGGCCTTGTTAAAAATGAAAAAAGCGAGCTAATTGGTTGCTATGGGCAACTGGGCAACTTGTCCTCTGGACAGGTTTTGATAAATCTTCCCCGATATTCCTATTTCTCTTGCTGTGACACTTGCTGGGTAATGCGCCAACCCCAAACAGGAGACCTGTGCATTGGCACTGTCCTTGGAAGAATGCGGGTGGCAAGGGGAAGGAGAAAGGTAAGTATAAAGTTTTTTTTTTTTATGTTATCCACAAAGCTGGGAAATTTTTTTTTAAAGAAAATTACAACTCGGAATACCTCCTTAACATCCCTTGGTACTCTAATTCTTGACTGATCGCAACAGAAAAGGTTTTTGCCAGCTAAGAATTTCAAGAAAAATTGTAGGGACATGAAAGGCCACATGTGAGGTACTGAGATCCTTAACCAAGGATGACAGTTTTAAAGTGCCTTCTTTGTTTTTATCTCTCAAGAGATCTGATAGTCAGGTGCAGGAAAATAAATTTAAAATATGAGACGTCCTATTGTTCTCTCCTGGAACTTGAAATATTAAAGATCACCTGTGAAGACACGGAATCAAAATCATCATTTCATTTATTTTATTCAGGTCAAGTCTCATCTCATTTTATTCCATTCTTACTATCATAAATCGGCTAATATCAGAAAGTAGAATTTTTTAAATGAAGAATTTTGTTGACTGCTGATTTTTCTGGGGAAGTAAAAATATCATGGATCTCTCCTCTGCTCAATGGGAACACTTTTAAAGAGTAATGTGTCTGTACAAATGGATGATGCAGTGATCCATGGCATGTTCATTCATGTCTGTCTGTGCTAATGGAGCTGGTAAACAATGACATTTTCACAAGTGAAAAAAGGGGCAAAATCTATTTTATGAGGTGTAGCTGTCATCTATATATAGACTACATGCCTGCTGGGATTTTCCAGATCAACATGTACTGTAAGTGTTTCCTTTCCCGAACATATCTAGTCTTAAAGGAAAAGTGATATAACTGTGTCCTGGAATATATATATATATATATATATATATATATATATATATATATACAGTGGTCATTGTATGTTGAGACCAGAACTCTATGGAAACCTGGTAATTTAATTCTGAAGCCCCAAAATGTCATCCAAAAATAGGAAAAAGTGAGAATTAAAGAAAAAATAAGTAGATAATTAATATAGATAAAGCAAATCCTTACATATAAAAGTAAGAAAGATCTGCTGGGAGCTGTAAATCACTGTCTATGTCAGTGTTTTCAAAGCAGGGAGCCTCCAGCTGTTGCAAAACTACAACTCCCAGCATGCCCGGACAGCCAAAGGCTGTCCGGGCATGCTGGGAGTTGTAATTTTGCAACAGCTGGGGGCACCCTGCTTGGGAAACACTGGTCTATGTAGAGGACAGGAGCTTCTTCCAGGTCCTGTACAGTACATGAAAAGTCCTAAAAAAGTAACATGGAGTCGCCCTCACCTGGTGTCCAAAGGAGCAGGTAACCCTGGTGCAGGTAAAGTCTACAGAACATGTAATACCTCCCTGTACTGTAGGGGGCGCTACCAGACATTAGTCAGTGCATACGCTTCAGTAATACAGGGGTTTTACCAGTGAATGCCCATTCTGATTGGTCAGTTCTTCCGGCCATTGACATGTTTCACAGATCTGGACTGTCTGTGCATTGTATGTTGAGTCTGGTTTCAACTTACAATGGTCCAGAAAAGACCATTGTATGTTGACACTATTGTATGTTGAGGCCATTGTAAGTTGAGGGATCACTATATGTGTGACGCACTAGTGTGCCTCTGGCGCAGCTGGTTGTCATCTATCAAGAAGCCTGCAACTTTTAATAAAGCCTGGCTAAAGTTTACAAAGTGGCGCGCATTTGTAAGTCAGCCCGTGGTGGCAGTCTGTACCCAGTCCTGACTGGAGTGACCAAAGTCGTAGGTCATCAATCAATGAGTAACAAGTGCGTCTTGCAAACCACACTCACAACACATCCCATGTATTCACCAGAAATAATCCAATTTACGCCAGCGAACACCACGCACCACAACTTCAGGAACATTTTGACCATTTAAACCATTGACAAATGACGCCCTTTGTTTAATGGTAATATTTGCTTTGTGACCAACAACTTGAGAAGCACTGGAAGAGAAGAGGCATTAGGTGTGTAGTGCATTAATCCTTATGACCTTTTCTTTGTCTTATTTCCAGGTGTAAACAGATGAGTTATCCCGATGACCTGCCTCAGATTGCTGTGGTGTTTATCTTTGTAAATGAAGCTTTGTCGGTCATTCTCCGTTCAGTGCACAGTGTGGTCAATCACACTCCTTCTCATCTGCTGAAAGAGATCATCCTAGTAGATGACAACAGTGACAACGGTAGGTAAAGCTATAGTATATGGAGAACTGTCCCACTCTTCAGGGTCTCGTCCCTGTAGATGAGAATATGACAGCACATTCTTTAAAGGGGTACTCCGGTGGAAACCTTTTTTCTTTTAAATCAACTGGTGGCAGTAAGTTAAACATATTTGTAAATTACTTCTATTAAAAAATCTTAATCCTTCCAGTACTTATTAGCTGCTGAATGCTACAGAGAAAATTCCTTTCTTTTTGGAACACTGATGACATCACGAACACAGTGCTCTCTGCTGACATCTCTGTCCATTTTAGCAACCATGCATAGCAGATGTATGCTAAGGGCAGCATGGTGGCTCAGTGATTAGCAGTGCTGGGGACTTGGGTTCAAATCCCACTAAGGACAACAATAAATAAAGTGTTATTATTATAACGTCAGCAGAGAGAACTGTGCTCGTGATGTCATCAGAGAGCATTCCAAAAAGAAAAGAATTTCCTCTGTAGTATTCAGCAGCTAATAAGTACAGTAAGGATTAAGACTTTTTAATAGAAGTAATTTACAAATATGTTTAACTTTCTGCCACCAGTTGATTTAAAAGAAAAAAAAATTTCACCGGAGTACCCCTTTAACTGGAACACTTTTTACTTTGTAATGAATAAAGGTCACCGCTCACAGAATAAAACAAAATGTCACTTTGTAATGTAAACCTTACTTCTTTAGATCACACATTCCAGTTTTGTAAACCGGCAGTGCAAGCAATAGATGTTTGCTTTCTAGTTGCTATGGTAACATCCAGGAACATGTATATACTACTATACTATATACGGTACGTTGCTCAAAACATCAATATTGAAACGTTGCTCCAAATCACCCATGTAGCAGGGAAAAGCCCAGTTGCCATAAATAAAGCATTGATGAAGTCCCCTGCACGGTGGCGATAATGTCTATCTGATGGGCGATTGTCTTTTTATTAATGGAATGGAGAGGTTGCATTACCACTAAACATAAGGCTATGGCAGATGGATGGAGCAAGCATTTAGTTCTTATCATATCCACAAAAAAATGTTCTATGTTACACAGTATAAAATCCCTTTTAAAGTGGCTACTTTACAGGTGCATTTTTGTCTTTTCTGCCCATATAATGCTAATGACCAGTATTTCTGCAGTTTCATCTTCTAGCTGTGCCATGTGATCACCACATAACTGATGACTATTAATCTGTACACGTTACCGTGTGGACAGGACGTCAGTCTCTTCTGTGTGGCTTTCTTTCTGTGAACTACAGAATTGCATCAGTGCCTCTACTGGCGGCTTTCAGACTCCTTCCATCTTCACTCCTTCTGTATGTCCCACCATGTATAGAGAACTGCCTTAGGCTAAGTTTCCACTTGTTTTTTTCTGGCAGTTTTTGGAATACTGCCACTGCAGTTTTTGAGCCAAAGCCAGAAGTGTATTCAAAATGAATAGGAAATATAAGGGAAGGACTTACACTTCTCCTCCCTTATGGATCCACTTCTGACTTTGGCTCAAAAACTGCAGTGGCAGATATCCCAAAACTGCTTGAAAAAAAACAAAAAAAACAAGTGGAAACTTAGCCTAAGAGATCATTTTTGCCATATGACACCAGGAATGCAGTGTAAGGGTAGGGTCACACAAAACGGATCCACAGCATATTTTATGCTGTGGATCCACCAATGACAAACCCTATATTGTTCCTCCAGCTGTGCCTGCTGGTCAAGGCAATCCACCACTATGAGCAGACACACAGCATTCTGTGAGTCACAACGTGCATGTGTGGCCTAGCTCAGGGAGAAGGAGAAGCAAACATGATGTCTGCGAGTACACTCTGCATATGTGCGGCAACTCGCAGATCGCTGTGTGTCTGCTTGTAGCAGCAGTTTGCCGCAACAAGCAGGCAGGCACAGCTGGAGGCACTCTGTAGGGTCCATCATTGGCTAATTCACAGAGTAATATACCATGTTTCCCCAAAAATACACCCTACCCCGAAAATAGGCCCTAGCTGGATTGAAAATAAGACCTAGACCA